>NC_134943.1:1875000-2500000 GCF_051020765.1 Lasioglossum baleicum
ACTCTTTGATCCATGTGCAACGCCGGACCCCAAACCAAAGGTGATTCTGTCACGATCAGATCACCGGGACTTAAGTCCCTTGACGCTAATAAATGTCGTCCGAGTTCAGAATTCTCATGAATTTCCCATGCCTGACAAACTGACCGGTGGTTAGGCCAATCTTGTCGCTGATGATCTTTGCTGCAATAAACTTGTTGCTTGCAACTGCTGCATCGGAGAGTCGCGTTTATCCGATCACCACAAATCGGACAGCCATTGTCGGTTCCTGCTGCCATGCTTTCCAGATTACTGAATATTCAATTGATTTAATGTATTTTTCGGGTGAAATTTGAGCCAGTTCAAATGTTTATAGGAAATATTAAATTTAACAAGTTAGCTCCACGAGCTAATAAGACCCTATGACTTTTCAGAATTGCATGTATTACAAAAGAGTATATCTAACAAAAAGCTGCGTATTCTGAATCATAAATTGTATTTGTAAATCACAGGATACACATGAATATTAGCAATGACAAACATTATAAGCACTACCGTAAGTATTTTATTAAGACCTCGACAGCCACGTGAATTTCATTTCAACATATACATATCATTTACTTTATTCAAGCAGAAATTATTATTAACTGCGTTACCAAAAAATTACCATTTAATGGTATTTAGTTTATTCTAATAATTTTTAAACAATTTGGTAGCATCAGTTATTTGCGTAAATTGTGAATTTCATATTTTTGTATTAATTTTGTGTATTAAAAAAAAATAGAGCTTCTATTAACATTTATAATTATTAAAATTATATAAGTAAAAAATTTCGGATAGAAAATATCATAAGAATTATTTGGTATAATAAAAATACATATTATCGTAATCGTTAATCAACAATAGTACAACGATAATAATATATATTTTGTTATTAAGTCATAAATTTGTAAATGAAAGTAAAATTAAATAATTGTGTGAACACAGATTATACATAGACTATACATACCTTATGTACAGTTGGTATCAAATTTATTGCACAAAATTAAAATAAAATATAGTACACTTTTCGTTTGCAACAAATGTTTTATTAGCTTTTCATTTTTCCAAATGAAAACATGAAGTTAATAAGTAGAAAAGCATGGAACTTCTGCTACTGAAGATCAAGTCTGAGACGGTCGTCGTCTGCGCACATCCGATTTAATTATAGACACGGTACACTTGCGTAGACGTTTCTATTTCCGGCAAATAAAATTACGTGAAATTCTCTCTGAAAAAAAGTATAAATGTAACTCAACTAATTATAATAAACAATTTATTGTCCATAAGCGTACTTTTCATGTCCAAAGAAACAATTTATCGAACGGTAAATGAAATTTGTGCATATTACATAAATCGTCATCGCCCATGTTAACATTAAATGTCGATAGAAGAATACATCGTGGAAAAAAGATAATCTTCTCAATGGTTTGTATGTATTTATGATAAACTCAGCACCCTTCGACGCTAATTCTAAAGATAATACGGACTCCATATTTACAAACATCTGATATAATGGATATGCATAATGGTATTCAGTTATTAGATATTAAATCTATCAGATGTGCGTGTACGTGTAAAGAAATACAAAAATATTTAAAATACAATAAATATCGACTAACAGTCGGACTGAACCTATTACAAAATAATCACATAAATATTAATATATATAAATTCATAACTGTTACATTATTCCTTTACTATTCTCGCATTAATTACATGATTAATAGTACGATATTAAGAGCCTCGAGTTAAAATAATAATAAATTCCACTAAGAACTCTAACTGTAGCAAATATAAATGTAATGAGTCATTTTGCAATTAGCCTCTTATCGACTATTAGTTGTCAAAGAATGTAAACTGTTTACTTCTCCTACGTTATTTAAATTGCGTAAAAGAGAGACAAACCTTACTATGCTCGAATTACATACATGTACAAACATTAGATATACATATATACATGTGTGTATTCGCACATCCTATCAGTTTGTAAACATTCAATGATAAGTCTGATCATGGCCGTCGTGTAATCACTAACATTTTGGTCGCTGGTCATCCCTACTATTTCATACAGATTTTTCAAAGGCAATTAAAAGTGACTGACAATGATCAGACGAACATAATCTCTGCCAAGTAGATTCGAGACTTAAAGTTAGTACATAACTCGTACTTCGTTTACATAAAAAATATATACATATATAAATTAAAAGTATAAAAGCTATCGATTTTTCTACTTGGTACCACTCTGCTCTATTTCTCTATTTCGCCAAACCTTATAATAAAACTTTTAGAATAAAATAATACAAAAATTGTTCACCAAAATATTGTTTACATTGCTCTCCAATGAGTCGTCGCAAAATTGAGTAATGTATAATTGATATCCTAACACAACCTTACACTAAACTTGTACCCAATTTACTAACAAAAATAATTCTAGGGCACTACAGTAAATACAAAACTCGTTAACGTTGTATAAAATCGTCACATTTAATCAATATTAAATCTTTCCTACTTAGAAACCATAAGAGATATAACATCATATAGTCAATTTGTTTAACGCTATATCTATACACAGAGGAACATTTTGTCCCATTATAACACAAAAATACATACTCTAAAATATGAATCAAACAAGATAAATTAAAGCCAACATGGAACTGATGATAAACTCTGGACTAAAACAACGCTTTAATCTACTAAAATTTACTTTGGAAGGCCACAATATAATCTAAATGAATTATTAGGTTATGATGACCATTTGATGAATAGTACAAAAATCTAGATAAACCACAGAAAGCCCTTTCGGTGTCAGCCAGAACACTAGTCTGTAACTTTCGTAAAATCAATACTTAAAGGTAATTGATTTTCATTTATCTACTAATGAAATTTATGTTCTCAAACTTATTATCAAACCAATATAAAATTGGTATAACGATTAGTGTTCTTTCTTTTTGTTACTTTTAACATTACCACTTACATTACGCGACGATTTACGGAAGAAAGTAGAAGATTGCACCAAGTGCCAAATATCTTTTCCTGTACCTGCTAGATTACAAATGATCAGAGACGGCGATTCATATTCATTTGGAACAATACCATCAACAGAAGATTCGAAAAAACTAAACAGTGGAAACCATATTCTGGTTCTGTTCGAATCGCGTTGCATCAAAGCTTGATTATTTGCTAATGTATGGTAATAGAGAAACAGTCGAGAAGTAATATAAAAAGCTACAAAAACATCAATGGAGTAATGCTCATGCGCTGCTAAGATAAAAAATATACCAAACATATTGAGCATCCATGTAAAGGTATGTAAAAAGTACAATTGCGCTGGTGTATCTGTAAATAAAATATTTATTGAATGTAACTTCTATCTCGTAAATAGATTTTCCTTAAACTTTAATACTCACATTCTGTAATGAAAAAATTTAACATAGTGAGAGCAACAGTATGGCCACTAAACATATAATCACCACAGGTTCTAACACCTTGAATAGACATGCCAGCTCCACGCCATATTACATAAGCCATAGCAATCTTATTGTAGAGATCAACATATGCAGAACTATTAAATAAAAATAATTATACACAATCGGTTTAGTAATGCTTATTCAAAACAATAAACTATTACCTTGACCAATCATCAGAAACTGATCGTGGCTGACACTGCAGATGTGCACCTGGCACTGACAACGAAGTAATAAGCATTGTAACACATCTTAACAAAAAGACTGTACCAGATAAAGCAAAGAATCTTCGTAATAAAATAAATCTGTAAAATATGTGATTATCTTATATATACATATTAATCCTCATAACGTACAGAAATATTGAAAGATTTTTACCTGTACTTATGAAAAATTAATACAATTAGCCATATTGCGAACAGTATAGTTCCTGTGACTTCGCACATGTCAAATGCCCAAGGAATATGTGGCACATTATCTAAAAATATATCAGGTAGTGGAGGATACTTTTTCATGTCTGGCACTCTATCATGGACAATGACCATCACAAAAGCAGTGATCCATGTAACAATAAATAAATATGCCAAACTAATAAAAGCTTTCCAAATTTCAGGTGGCAAATGTGATGCGTGACCATCTTCCGATACAGATGCAGAATAAAACTCATTTTCTATAGAACCTTCACTAGTTAATCCATTACTAGGTACCTGTAAGGAATATATAATATCCATGTTAATATTTCTTTTGTATATAATCGCACATTTCATAATTTTAAGTGAAACACATAAATAAAAAATCTTACTTCTTGTTTGTGATGATTATAAAATGTTGGCGAAGGAAATAAGTCAACATATCCCAACTCAAACAATGCTGCCATGTTTTCTCTTTTCAATTGGTTTATACTAATATATAATCTTTTTATATCACCAAGTTTCTTTATACACATGCGTTCCGACTTTAAGTCTTCTTCCTTCAAAGTCAAAAGTGCTCTACCATCAATTTCCTGTTCCAGGAATATACAAGAAAATTTTTCATATCCAATTTCATCAAGCCAACTTGCCACATCATTTTGGGTCCAATCAGCTATATTTTTTCCAGGCATTTTCTGTGTCTAATTACAAAATTTTAGAAATCCTAAATAAAATATATTAGAACATTAATTAGGTGACAGTTATATATAAAATTTATGATTTTGCATGTTAAAATAAGGTAGGAAAATAAATTAACATAACGAAAGGATACAATAGAAATTATGAGAACATTTTATAAAAGTAAAAAGTATAACATAAAAAACAAGTATTAATAGTATTAACGACCGCAATAACAACAAAAAATTATCGATATTTCAAAACATCAAAACTAATAATGGTAACGAAAAGGATAACAATTACAATAAACATTATCTCTTTATGAACAGATTTACTGAACCATTTTTTCTTCATAATTTTATATCGTTTACGTTTGAAAACATGCGTGATCTAACCGTTAAATAAAATGTACTTGCCTTAAAAATTTAATACGTGGATTACCAAAACTAGGCATCACAATTTTTAGTGCGTTTAGTATACATAATGGATATACATGATGAAGATCATAGCCTTATTGTCAAACGAAAACACGCATTGGCAGTATTTGTAAACAACTCAAACCAGACAAAATCATTGATCAGAATGTCACGAGCATTTGAACACACTCATCAGTTCATTGTTTCAACGGTTCAAAGAACAGTGAATCTATCTTGACGCATGTTGTAATTATTCAATACAACGCTGAAGCTTCCAGTAAGTTAGTCATACCGATAAATACTGATAAGTTAGTTTGCTCAACAATCAGGAAGAAATTCCCCAATAAAACACAGACCAACACAGACGTAATTAAAATATTCTGAAATGATGTCAACATAACGCAACGATTCAACTAATTAAATAGTATTTCATTTTCTACAAATGTGTTTATCGTAAGACATCAAATGCAATTTTCCATTTCAACTTTCAACTATGCACGTAGTGACTTTCCATTTCCGCAGTATGCGTAAATCAGTGCACTAGCGTAAACAATCTGAAGGTACATATATGTATAATGTATGTGCGAGTGCGAGTATGTATGTCTCACCACAGACAAGGCATAAGGATAGGGATAGACATATCATCTTACAGGAGACTTCGTGTCTCATGTTCTGAAATACCGACTGTTTCAAAAATCAGAGGTTTTGATATGCCCTCTACGATTTAAAGTGGTGAGGTTAGGAATTATATTGAATTTCAGCAAAGAGGATACAACAGGATACAATCGGATACATACTCTGATTTCAGGGCTTATAGCGAGAAAAAGACAGCAACTATACATGAGTTTTCTTCTAAATGAACTTTGCTTCATGATGCTGTAACTTGTTTACATTTTATGTATGTATTTTTGATACTCAAGGACAAAGATCTAATTTTTACAAAATAAATATAATTGTAAATTTATAAAGTATATTTATTCAATCTTCTTTGATACATTTAAAATATTGGTGTCAATTTTCATCGATCTAAGATTTATTTACGACAGATATATATAGCAGCCGGGCACCTGTGCACAAAATGGCGTGATTTTCCATGCTCGAGCCCAGGGCCTACCGGCCGGACTAGGATTCAGCCGATTTGCAAGATTGCAAGGGTGCGGGATTCGCATTCTCATTGCGTGATAATACAAACACGGGGTTTTTCAGTAGTCAAAAACGCCAGATAAAGGTCAATCTAGGCAGCAATCGCCCTCAAAGGTCTTATTTATTAACTTATTATACTTTTGTCGGTAACAAGGGAGACTGCTACGCATTTGCAAAGTACTGCCACATTGATGCGACCCGCCCTGTGTCGCGCATGCGCGAGAAAAGTTGGGCTCAATCGAAGCACTGATTGGCCACATTAGTGTGATACCTTGCTGCCCTCTCAAAAACAGGCTGAATCCCAGCCCGGCCGGCAGGCCCTGGGCTCGAGTTGGCTCGAGCCCCCGGCAGGTGAAAATCGCGCCATTTTGTGCACAGGGGCCCGGCTAAATCGGCCTGTCTTGGTCTCAACGCTGCTCCAAGCATTGTGTTTGCCCGTAACCTGTCGGGCAGGGGCTTTGCTAGCTGGGTCCAGGGAGGGCAATCTCCCATGTATAATGTATGGACCTTAGCACCGCCATCTATCCTAGTACCCTCAACTAAAACCTATATATATAGCTATACGATTCTATAGCTATAGATATATAGCTATAGATATACCTAGTATACCGCTTACTTTAAACTCTAATTGTAAGTACAAGGATACAATAATTTTGTATAAACATAGTTTAATATAACAATTTTTTATTTTAATGTAATATAACAATACATAATAAAATAATAATAAACATAATAAAATATACATAATTTGTCTTGAGCACTCATGGTATCCGCTTGACGGTGAAGATGCTCCATCACAACTTGTGATACTCCAGTCTCGACTGGAATTTTCCTTAGCATCTTCTTCAGTGTTGTTTCTCAATTACACAGCTTCCTCAGTAGCTTGTACGATTTTGCTGACTGCTTCAGAAGTGCCAAGGCCAATATCTTCTCATCCGTCGTGTAGCGCCTTCCCTGAAAACATATTTCATAAAGTTATAAATAAGTTACAATTAAATAACGCAATGAAAATACAGCATTCTTACCAGACTAGATTCTGATAAGGCTCTTGCTCGTTCCAGTCGTGTCTTTAAATCTTCTCTCTTCCTGTTAGCATAACAGTTGCGTTTCAGTAATTTCTTCACAACGCTGTACAATCTGGCTGCAGTTGGGGTCAATTGGCACTTTTTCATGCCCCGCAGCAGTACATTTTGGCTCTTCTGTGGGGTTGAACACTGCTGTAACTGTCCTGATGATGTACTTGGACCAGCTTCGTTGTGTCCATCAATATCCCACGCTGTTTCTTCGTAAACCATATCTATACTTGGCGTAATCAGTTCTTCATGATTAGTGTCTTCATTTCTCAGCGGTGTAGCAGATGCTGGATATTCATCTGCTTCTATATTATCATCTGCATATTCCGTCTTCTCACTTTGCAGATGTGTCTTCTGCACTAATATTATTTTTTCATGCACTTTTTTCACTTTTTCTTCTAACTGCTGCACTCCTTTGCACCTCACTGTCCACTATCCTACAAAAAACTTTAAAAAATTTTGTAATTTATGCACAAAATTCCAAAAATAAGCTCGAAAATAAGTTTCCCGAGTGTCGTTCAATTTTGCAAAATTATTTGTAAAATTGATTTAACACTGAGCAAACTTCTTTTTTCGAGGTTATTAATGTTCTTTTGTGATGATAAAATATAAAATATTATTAAAAAAATCCTGTGAAATCGTCGCTTTTGCAATGGTTCACACAATCTGACACAATCACAGCACGGGGCACGTGATTGACAATTGAACGTTGATTTTGGCGGTAGTAGGTAGTATTCAAATATTAGCGCCAAATTCTCCGCCCAATAGCGACAGGGAATTAAACAGTGCTGTGATCGTGGTGCCATCTAGTCTAGTTCCCTCAACTATACTAGGCGGCCCAAGGCCATACATAAGAGTTTTCTCCCCCTGGCTGGGTCCGGCGGTAGGCTCGGTCAGACTGTGCTGTCTGGACTGTACATATGCGTTATACACATACATACAGTAACTCCGCAGCGATGCCGTGCAATTTGGGTGACGAAATGCGACGTCGGAGAGGGCGGAAGAAAGGTTTTATTTGTCCTGATTGGCTGATAACTTTTCATTACGACAGTGCTGTCCTCACAGTAAAATTAGGCTGCTTATCTTGCTCATCGCTTTTTGTTTTTCAGAGCTGCGCTGGTTTGCGCACTGCTAGATGCGCTATGAAATGGTGGGGATAGAATTGCAGTCCATGACCTATTCACTGCAAATTTGTTGCCTGCATCTGGTAGCAGACTCTGCTGATTTTCTGCCATGGCAGAATTTGGCTGACTGGGTAGAAAAATATTTTCTCCTGCAAATCTCTACAATATTTAATGTAGTTATTTAAATTCCATATGAAAATCAAGTACATTGTAATACATATTGGGTTGGAAAGAAAGTTTGTAACGTAAAATTAAGGTGTTTATTCATATGTTTGTTCAAACATGAGAAGTTACCTCGAAAATGGCAAAAAGTAATAGAACAGAATGGAAAATATTTTATTGAATAAATCTATGAACAAATACCTGAATTTTAGCTTTCAATTTTAATTTACAAACGCTACGAACTTTCGTTCCAACCCAATACATGTATATATCCGATAATAATACAATATTACAATTATATACAAATATAAAAATTCCCATAAATGTCTAATAAGAATACTCAATTACATATATATGATGAACGTCACTTTTTAACAATAATTCAGTCCATAAAGCTGATTTATGAATATGAGTTTATAAAATTCTTAATTGCAGTTTTTTATAATATTACGTTTCAAATATTGCCGCGTTTTTCACTGTTTTTTATTCTTCACGTATAGCCTCTCCTTCCTCTTCTACTCAGTGGCTTATAAAAAGAGCTGGAAAAACGTTCGTAAAGTAAAGAAGTGACAACGTTGGTTTGTAGTAGTATTTCAAGGTCATCCGATTTAGTGACGCAAACATTAATGGTTTGACAGAAGTGGACAGAAGTTTTTCGTGTGAAAGACTAGTCTGTGCCGTGCCGGAACTGGCCTGAACAGTTAGCATTCTGTGCTGAGTTGGCAATATTGACAGCGACAGCTCTGTAACTTTACTGTATATTGGATGGTACCGTAAATTCAAAGTGAAGTTTAGTAATGAATGTACTTAAACAATATACTTAAATATTATTACTTAATGAACTATGAGTGGTCAAAAATTTCAATATGACGAAAGTGGTGGGAAATTTTTCTACGTTTTACTTTCATTTTTGGCACTTCTCTTGATACCTGGGACGTACTATCTTTGGCCACGTTGCCCGAAGCAAGGTTAGATTTTAATAAATTTATTCAATTGCATGTAGAAATTAAGTGACATTACGATAACGTTTCATAATCTCGAATGTTATTCACCGATTCATAAAGTCTCGCTACGCATCAATCTCATTTCTCTCACCACACAACTACACACCTAATTGCGAACATCCCGTTAGTAATTTACTAATAACCTCAATAATGAACTGCAACATTTCAAACACTTAAAGTTTAAACTGCTTGATTTGAAAATATTTAATGTTTCCTTTATCATCTAATTTTCCGTTCCAGATTCATGAATGATATTTTTGAAAATATTTAGTTATTTACGTAGTTTTGTTTTGTTTTTCATTTAATACACTATCATGATTAGCACTTCATGTTGAAAATTATTAGTTCGAAAATAAGTAAATTTATTGGAATGCGTAATGCTTGTTTCAATGTTTGATATGATGTGAATTATATGTTATTTAAGATACACTTGGATTTTGAAAAAATTTTTAGAACAAAATAATATACATTATTTGTAAATTACATTAACCAAATTATGCAAATTCTTCTTTTGTTACACACTCTAAATATCAATTTGATCGAACTAATTACATGATAAAGAAAGCACTTAATACACATATTGAATATTAGATCCAGATCAAGAGGAAAGGGAATGTCAATGTGATGGATGTAAAAAGAAGAAAATTATTCTACAACTTAACGAACCATGGAAAGAAACCAAAGCATTATTTAAGTAAGTTATATTTATTATGTATTATATGTGTACACACAATTTTCTTTAAATGTTTTATTAAATACCGTTATATTATTGCAGAAAATTCCTTATTATATTAGGATGGGTGATTCTAATATTTTTGGCATATAAAGTATCACAATTTGATTATGAAAGGGCTAATTTTGATCCGTTTGAAATATTGGAAGTTTCTTCTGTAAGTATGACCAGTACGTTTAAAAAACCATATTTCATTTATCCTGTTACATATGTATACTTGAAATATTATGATTATTTCCAGCTATCATCACAAAGTGATATTAAAAAGGCTTATCGTAAAAAGTCATTGGTTCTTCATCCAGATAAAGAGACTGGAGATGAAGTAGCATTTATGAAACTAACCAAAGGTTAATATTCGATTAAAGTAATATATCAAATTTACCAACTACTAACAAACACATGTGCTTGTATACTGGCAGTTAGTTGTATAACCCAATTAAGTGTATATTTCGTATGAGTAATAGTTATATTACATATTCGTATATAATACTAGTTTTAGGTATTAAGTTCTAGATATTGTTAAAGATAATGATATTGACTTCTATATTACTAGCTTATCAGGCATTAACGGTTGAGGAAGCACGAAGGAATTGGGAAAAGTATGGAAATCCAGATGGTCCGAGAGCAATGAACTTTGGAATAGCTTTACCATCTTGGATTGTTGAGAAAGAAAATTCTGTATGGGTTTTGGGATTATATTCATTGGTATTTATGTTTGCTTTACCAATCGCTGTTGGGATGTGGTGGTATAAAAGTAATCGTTACACTGATGATCAAGTAAATATCAATTAAATTTTAAACACAATATACCCAAATATTAAGGAAAAAGTTAATATACTAATCGTTTCCACTCAGGTGTTACTTGAAACGTCAAAAATGCATTATTTCTTCTTTCTGAAAACACCATCGATGTCGTTAAAAAGAGTAATAATGGTTCTTGCTGCTTCCTTTGAATTTTGTAAAGAGCTAAACGCAGAAATAGTTGAAAGACACTCGGATTATGAAGAAGTTTATTCGGTAAGACAGAAACTACAGTGTTTTTATTAATGTTTAACATTATTTATATTCTAGTTGCATTAAAATTATTTCTAGTAATTTACTTTTCATATAATGTGATATTTCAAATTTAATCACAAACATAACAAACTGATTTTTAATTTTTAGCTTATTAAACAGTTACCCCAGCTAGGAGTAAAAAACAAGGAAGAACCATTATGCAATTCATATTCAATTAAGGCTAGAGCTTTACTTCACGCACATTTATCTCGCATAGCGCTGAATCCAGAAACCTTGGAGAAAGATAAACAATATATACTAAAAAAATGTCCATATTTAATTCAAGAAATGGTTACTTGCGTTAATAGAGTAATTGTACTAGCTTATGCTAAGAGAGGTATGTATGTTTTAATGGAATATAAATACTCATTTATATACAATGTGTCTCGGTATAACATACATATATTAAATATACTCTTGTTTTTTCAGTTCCACAATTACCAAGTATAAAGACTATAGAAAATTGTATGAAATTATGTCCTATGATAGTACAAGGATTTTGGGAATTCAAAAATCCTCTTTTGCAATTACCACATATAACTGAAGATAATTTGAAATGTTTCTCAGCAAAGAAGGTAACGTTAACTTCCAATATGATTGAAATTATTGTTTTTGTATTTAGCAGATCGTTATCATCTTTCTTTATGTGTTGTAATTATCAATTTATACAATACATACATTTTATTCTATTAGCATCAAATCAGGAGTCTTCAACAATTTGCACAATTGAAAAGAGAAGAAACAAGACTGATCCTTAGAAATTTATCAGACAGTGGATACGAAGATGTTATGAAAGTTCTTGGAAGTATGCCATACATAGACTTCAAAGTACGATCTGAAGGTACAGCTGTATAACACACTGTTGTTACATAAATATCTCCATTTTCAGATTCTGTTTTCTAAATATAATTTTAATTTTTTGAAATTCCAGTCATTGATGATGAAAACCCCACAGTTTATACTGTTGGTGCTATTGTAACTGTGACAGTATCGTTAACTCGGAAAGATATGAGACATTTGTTTGGAGATAATACAGTGAAGGAACAAACAATGATCGATGATAATAAAGGTGGGAATGGTGATGCTCCCGAAGAACCGCCAGAAGAACAGAATCAAGTTGTAAAGAAGCCAGCATGGCATAGACAAAAGAAAGGACAGAAGAGATCTCATAAGAAAGGCACTAGTAAAAAGTCTGCTTCTGTAAAAAATGCACAGTCACAGTCTGCAAATGAGAATGCTCAAAAAACAAATATTCCTAATGCAAAGAAAAAAGAAGATAAAATAGAAAAAGAGTCTTCCAAAGATAAATTATCCGATGTTAGTGACAGTAACGTTGACAGTGACAGAAGTGATGATGAGGATAGTCCTGATAAGAAAGATGTATCTGTTGATGATGACGATACAGAGTGGGAAAGGTAAAAATTTATTTGAAAAGTTACTTTACAATTGACCTTTAACTAAACAATACTTGAGTACATATGTCTATCATACCCCTCCCCCCTTTAAGAGATTTAAATAGAATAATCAGTATAATAGTAATTGTATATTATTAAATGTGAGCACCTTTATATAGATTTCAGCAAAGGATTTCAAAGAGAGAAAAATTTTTGGAGGGAAGGAGTAATTTATCACATGAAGTACACTGCCCCCTCTTTCCAGATGTTAAACAGGAATACTGGTGGGTTTACATATGTGATCGCAAGAGCAAAACTTTGTTGACGCCTCCTATTTTTGTCAAGTCATTAGCACATACTGAAGAAATTCAATTAAAGTTTACAACACCAAAGTGGCCAGGTGTTTATACGTTTACTGTATGTTTACGTAGTGACTCGTATCTCGGCTTTGATCAAGCTCAAAATATTAAGGTATATACATGCGTCTATTTATTTACTTATTACTATATAGAGATTTGCGAGATTCCTGAGAATATTCGAGAACCCTACTGTGCTCGGGAATAATCTAGAAAATTGTTAAGAACTCTACTATGCTTGGGAATCCCGGAAATTTTCAGGAACCCGTCCCGATCCTGAATAAAATTCTAGACCCAACATTTTATGGTTCTCGCACATCTCTATTTATTATAAATAGCAGTTTCATATAACATTAGTGAGTGTACTATTGTCATAAAAATACTTACAGTTGGATGTGAAGAAAGCACCAGAAGTACTTACAGAGCATCCGCAGTGGGATATTTCAGATGAAGAAACTGCAGAAGATGTTGATGCAGCTGACGAACATTCCGAGTTCACAACTGATGAGGACATAGACAGTGACAATGAATAATATCTATTTCTCAGAAAGGTTGATCGAGTGACATGAAAAACAATCTCATTTTCCTATATTTTTTTTACTTCTGAAGTTCATCTATTCTTCAATCTTTCTCAGAAAGTTTGAACAAATTATATTAAATGAACCTCGTTTCCTGTCTTTTTTACTTCTGAAATTAATGTACAATGAACTTTTATACGTGGAATTGCATAATCGTTAATGTATGTGGACAATCTAGGAAAATAGTGTGGTGTGTAAGATTTCTCAGTGCAGAGAAAGTAATAGCAAATAAAAAGCATAATATTTATTTTAACATTGTTGTTTAATCCTCAGTTTAGGATGTGTATACAATTTTTTAATAAAATATATCATAAAATAAGTAGTTATTGTTCTCTTTTACACATCGAATACAGAATAAATAGTATACATTAAACGATAAGCGAAAACACAGCTGTTACTCCTTGTGTAGGTGAAACTTTCTATTAGAAACATTTTTCTGTGTTACATATTCAATCATCCATAACATTTTTTGCTGCATTCAAAGAATAAAACCTATTGGTACGGTACCACTATGATACAGTCGATGTTTGACTTCTGTGATGAATACAATGAATTTGAAATTTACGAATATCTATAACGTGAGTGTATAAAAAATTTAACGCAAGTACAGTTGTTAATACTTTGATTAAGAATCACTTTTTTCACAGGTATTGCAGAAATATATTTTCATATATTTATGTCTATACATTACATTGTGTGTTATTTCTAACGGAGGTATACAATCAATTCTTTGTTACACATATGCATCTTAAACTTGTACTGTATAAATGATTTTTTGTTCTTTACATATCCAAATGAATTCAAAATTCCAGTAAGTATGTGACTGCAAATAAGGAATAATAAATAATTATCTTTTGTACGTGTGCAAATATATGAATTTTCAAATGCTCTGTTAAAAATTCATTTTGGTTTAAGATACATATAACTTAAAGATATAATTAAATTTATTATTTTACAAATCTTTATACATATTCGTATACATATTTTTTAGATCCACTGAGATCATCACGAAAGATGGTGAGATGGAAGAACATTACAAATGGGCCCGTTTACACATTTCTTAAAACGGATAAACACGCTAACATTAAATGGGGGGTGCGGCATTATATTCCAAGAGAACCAAAGAAATATTAGAATAAGCTACAAATATTAATAAGCTAAGAATTATCTATAGTACATCCAACTATATGGAAAACTGAATATTTTATATTTAAACATAATCAAATTTAAACAAACAATAAAAATATAGTTTCCGAAAGAAAATATGGAGATACATAAATACACATCTTACCATTGCAATTATAGTTCCAGATTAATGATTTGCTTGATACTTTCTTGTATTTCACTCAAAAGATTATCTAATCTATTAAGATGAAAATAGAGTATCACTTCAAAATTCTGTCGTTTATCATTCTCATATTTCATAATAAAAATTAAAAGTAAGTATAAACTTACCTATGACGCATCAACAAGTTTTCATAGATGATATTGTCAGATATGATCTTATCCACTTCTGTAATTTTACTGCCCCCAATGGTTGAAGTGTTCGGGCTCTGATTACTATGAAATTCATTTGACATTTTAATGTCATTACTTGTTGAAATACATGTAACTTTATTCTGTGCAACAGCAGGTGGATTGGAATTCGATTGTATTACATTTTGAAATCCATGACGATATACCGTACTCATAACAATAACTGAATCAAAAATTTCTTCCATTGTTAAAATTTTACGTTCGAATTCTTCCATTTGTCTAAAAAAATGATTTACTATACGTTAATTTTGATGATAAATAAATATCGAAATATATAAGTGTGCAAGTATACATACTTTATAATCTCAAGAATATTTGTATTACGTGATAATTCTTCTTTCATCGTTAGAAAGTTAAAGATTAACTTCACCATTTCTGTTGGTTTGGCGTTCTTATGAGGATGTTCCCTTTTACCTAGTTCATATATGTCCATTGCTTTATTGTATCTATACAAAGTCAAAGTATAAATTTAATTCCTTTCATATACACATAAAATTGAATGAAACAATATTTACTTACAATTGTAATATATCCCCAATACAATCAATACGCTGAGCATTAGTTTTTAAGTCATTACTTTCTTTGATTAATGGATTGAACATTAATTTTATTTTGTCTGTCGCCTGTACGACTGTACATATCTTTTTGGAAATCTGTTCCAAACAATTCAGCTTTTCTTCATTGACAGACTCTTCATTCCATTTTACTTGAACCACGGACACTTCAGTTAGAAGAGCGTTAGTATTTGTTGATACAGTTTTTACATTTTCGATATTTGTATTAAGTCTTGTAATTACCAAATCTCTAAAATTTTCGATTATTATAGATATACATATGTAATTAATGTTTATAAGAGATTTGAGAAACAAAAATACATGAAATATTTACATTTTTATGGTCAAAGCAAAAATGTACAGTTGAAACAGATCTAATTCTTGCTTTATGAAATTTATTGCTACACGATAATAATCCATCAGTGTTCCAAAATCCAATGAATTTTTTGAGTGTTCTATCATTTTTTGTATTGGCATAGGAATATCTTGTGTAGGTGTAATCTCGGTGCAACTACTGCCTCTTTTGAAGACAAATAATGGATCCTGTAATAAAATTGTTGATGTAATTTGTACACAAATACAAAAAATAACCGTCTACCTGGAAAAATTTACTTTTTCTAAATTATGTGTACATATTTATATACCTGAATTTCTGATAGAAGCGAAGCTTCATTTGAAACTAGAACTTTGCCAAAATAATTTGTTAAAATTTGTTGATTCACGGGTATATTAGTATCCTCTTCAATCATAATTTGCAGCTCTGTGGCAGTAGTGGTGTCATTTACTTCGTACGCATCAATTTTATATGTTGACACAGAAAATACATATACTATCTATAAAATAAGAAATAAATATCATAAGCAATGAAGATATTCGAATGATAAAGTCATTGAAAAGGTTTAAAAATAGAGCTATTGAATATTGATTACAGTAAATTACACATTTGAGTTTGAAAGCGTCTATGTATTATCTAATTTGTCATTCAGAGCATTTTGTCATATATTTTATTAGATAGTAGTTCATTAAAATAAATACCTGTTTAGACAGAATGGATTGAAGTAATTTAAATGCCACCAGTTGCATTTCACCATTTTCATCGCATTTTTTTCCTCTTGTTTTTGAATCCCATTGAAGCATCACTCGAAACCAGTCTACCAACTTGTTTCTAAGACATCTAATCCATAACATAATACATTAGGCTCGCTTATTCATAATATTTTAATTAGTCTAATCTTACTCTAATTTCAATTTAATATAAAATTTTTTGTCTGTACCTTGATAAATTTGTAGGACCCACAATATTTTGACCAAACACATGGTTTCCTTCTAATTCATAAGCACAGATGTCATTGTATCCTTTATTTTGTATAATCCTCATCCTATACAATTACCAAGAAATTACTGTACATGATTTTATATATTGCTCATATTACAGAATCGTGTCATATATAATACCATGTCATAGTATCTTGCATTCGTGGCAAGAATGGTCTTGTACCACTAATGAGTTCATAAAATAAAATACCCAAACTCCAGTAATCCACAGAACAACTATATTTCTTTTTCCAAAGAAGTTCTGGAGCCACATAATTTAATGTACCCACTAAAGATGCAGATGAACTAGCTTCGCCAAGTTCTTTTGCATATCCTAAATCTATTAATTTATATGAAATCTACAAAATAGTTTCTGTATATAGTATCATGTATTTGTTGTTTTTCTTTCTGTTTTTCTTATATACTATAATAAAACTTTACGCTTAACACGTTTACGACAGGATGTACCACGGGTGGTAAAAATATAGCCTGGTCGTGAATGTGTTGAACTATCACATAACTTACTTCATCATTATCATCCTGCAACACTATATTTTCAGGTTTTAAATCACGATGCGTAATACTATTGGAATGTAAAAATTCAACAGCAGAGGAGATACTCTTCATTATAACAATTGCTTCTTTCTCGCTCACTCCACAACAATTCTCTGCTTTGTTTAAAACCTGTGGTATATAAAACACTGATATAAATATGTGTCAATTTCATTTAAAAAATGATATTTCTATAAGTTACCTTTCTGAGATCACCTTTCCTGCAAAATTCCATACATAATATTGGTAAATCTATTTTTTCATCAGGATATTTGAAAGGTAGTTCTAAAGCTTTTACAATGTTCGCATGTTTCAAGCGTTTCATTATTTGGACTTCGTTGATCCATCGCTCTTTTTGTCTTTCTGTTAATTGCGCAGCATCCCACTTGCATTTTTTAATTGCTAGTTTTTAATAAAGAAAAATAATTACACATGTTTATAATATAAAAATAAAATGAAACACGTTACTAAAGTATTTGTTTACTTCTAAAATAACATACATACCAAGTTTGTCACCAGTTTTATGTGTCCATAATTGGACAATGCCAAATCCTCCTGAACCAAGAGTTTTACTAAAAGTCCAATCATTGACAACTGGTGCAGAAATCATGTTAAATATGTTCACTAACACTATTTAAATCAGAAACTAATTTTACAAAAATTTGAGTTACGAATGACATGAAATATCAAAAAATATTGCTACATTTTATTCTTTTTTGCAAGTGACAAGTGTGTTATACTGAAATTATATTTTTCGGAAGTTGCTTATGTCGTTGTTGCAATGACATTTATGATATGTTTATTTCTTCAAAGAATAAACAAATACGTATATTATGCATCCACCATCGCTCAAAATACACTAAATACGCAAATGTATACGAGTTGTGTTTATAAATTGTGTTTGGTGTCACAAACAAAATTATATTGATATTTTTATTCAAGATGCCTTTTTATAAAGTAAGGTTTCCTACATACATACGCACGTAAAAACGTGTGTATTAAACAGTATTAAACTGTATTATGTAGCAGAATGTATCTACATACGCATATGTACATAATACATATGTACTTACATATATATGTAGGCATGTAATTCGTAGAAATAGGAGTTTTGTGAAGGGTGGCGCTTTAAGTCAGTCCGGTTTTTGAAGAAATATGGCGGATGTTGAGGTGAGTCTGTCACGTGGAAGTCGAGAAACCATATTATTGTCTAATAATTACTAATTATTGATCACCGATTTTGTTGCAGTTATTGAAAGCATTGAAAGATCTGCCTAATCGAGTTCAAACCGCTAGTAAAACCGAGCGGCGAGAGATTTTGCAAAATGTCGACAGTGTTTTGTCAAACCCTGGTAAGGAACGATAATTGATATATTTTTGATAAATAATTATCTATTTTGTGATTGAAAGCATCTACTTGTTTATGAATATAGTAATATTTTCATCTATTCATTAATATGTGTATAAGAAAAATATATGTTTTGTATAATATACTCTGCAAGTTAGACTAAAGAATTAATACACAATATTGTTCAATCGGTTGCAATAATTTTGCTTTCATCACTTGCACATCTTCAGTTTATAAAAATTAACATATCAATTATGAAAAACTTTCAGTGTCATACAGGAATTATTACATTATACATGTCATAATTAACACGTAATTTAACAATTCCATTATTGGCCACTGCACATTGTGCTATGCACTGAACATTTCATTTAGGGCTACATATATATTGTTAAACTCAAAAACTTATTTTTTATGTTTTATTGGTATATTATATGTGTTACTATTTTAATAATCAAACTATAGCCTTTACATTAAATAGTTAACTGATAGTAAAAATAATAGAACATCGGGAAGTATATTCCAATTTTCATGATGTATATAAAACCTGACGAAGAATATCTTTTACCACGTTTTTTTAATTGAATATAAGAAGGATAAGTATAATAAAATACAAAATATGCCATAGTCAATTGAAAGAATAATTAGTTCAAACATTACATAGTATCAGTTAATTTTTGCGTCTATTTCAATTTACTGTTAATTTATACTTTTTTATAAAACAGAGTATGATTGTGTAGTTTAAAGAAATATTGTTTCCACATTTTAGGCATCAATGAGAAGATTGTTAATGGAATATGCAAATCCTTATCCCTCACATTACATAGGTATAAGGATACTGCTTCCCAATCTTACGTGAAGAATTTGATTGTGGAACTGTTAAGAAAACAACCGAAAGCTACAGTTAAACACATGACAAATGTGATTGCAGAACACGCTGCATGGCATAAGAATGTAGTTTCTACGTATGTATCTTTTATACAAATATCTTTTTAAATATACCTGTATGTTCATTTTGAAATTTTATAATTTGTCAATGATATGTTTCTTTCAATCCAATATTTAAACGAAATATTTCTTTTTAGTTTAAGCACTGCTTTAACAGCATATCTGGCATTAAAGTGGTCAACATTAGTTGTTCTACATGGACATAAAAACAATGCAGACATTGATACAGAATTACCAAAATTGATCGAGGCACAAGCCGATTTGAGTGCATCTGCACTGGCAGCCATGGATACAAAACTGACAGAAAAAGTATACATATTATTAGCGCATCAGTGGTCAAGTATTAAAGACATAGAAACAGCGTACATGGACACATTGGCCAAATTGGAAGTTGGAAATGGTGTAATTGTTCTTGCCAGTTTACTTACGAAATACTTGGTTAACGCTAAGAAAAGTGAACTTGTAGGAAAACTGAAGGTAAATTTATTCAGTATTAAACAGAATTGATATCTATTGTTAAAATGTAATAAAAATAATCTCTTCTCTTTTGCAGGCAAACATCATAGATGGTTTTATTAAAGTTACTATTAGCTGCAAGAAAAAACCAGATTTATATGTTGTTGATACTGCTGTACCTCTTCTACGTAGAATAACTCATGACGAATTTAAGAGTCAATTACTGCCAGCTTTGCAAAAAGCTATGTTAAGAAACCCTGAAATTATTATTGAATCTGTTGGTCACATTCTCAGTGGTTTAAGCCTTGATTTAAGTCAGTATAGCCAAGAAATAAGTAAAGGATTATTTGCAAATTTACATTCTAAGGAGGATTTTGTTAGAGATGAGGCTGTTGGAGCTTGCCGAAGACTAGCTTTACAATGTTCAGATACTACTGCTTTGGAAAATTTACTAACATCTGCATTTGCAGTGTTCCATGGATCAGAAGGAAAGCTTACCGTTGCCACTCATAAGATCTCGGTTTTACAAGGTGCTGGTAATCTTAGTTACAATGCAGCATCAGGCAGCGGTGTTCAAAGATTGGCTGAAACAGCATGCAAACACTTTATAAGAGTTTTAGAAACTGAAGTTCATGAGAAAACTTTAATTCATGCTCTTGAGATGATGGCCTTATGGTCGAATAAATTTGTAAGCAATGTTCCAAAATGTGTAATTGATGCATTCAAAGAAGGAATGACTGTCAAGACTTCAACTCCTGCAGTGCGTAATGCTTACATTAAACTGTTCTTTTCTGCACCTGTAGCTTCTTATTCTGAAATAATAACACCATTGCTCATACAATCGATAACAAAAGCTACACAGCAAAGTACACAACCAGCTGCGGTATCTGAGGGTTTAGTAGCTGTTTACTTGCTACTGAAATTTGTCCTTGCTAATCAAGTAGAAAATGATAAACAGATTACACTGTGGAATGCCATCGACGATCAATTATTCTTTTCAGAAAAATTTTTGGCAACATGCGGGGATGATACTTTGTATCATCTCATGCTACTTTGCGAAAGACTTATTACAGAATTTTCTGACAGATTAAATGAAAAGGCTTTGAATGGCGTTTATAAAGCAGTTGTAATATGCGCGACAGCTCCAAAATCGAACATTAGAAGACGCTGTTTCCCATTTGTAAAGAAAATTGTAACCGGTTTGAGTACAAATACTCCTGCACAAGAGTTACTGATGGAATTTAATAAATTTTTAGGAACTGTAAAAATTAAATCTGACACTGATAAAGAAAACAAAGATGATTCTTCAACTGGAGAAATAACTGGCAGGTGTCTTGCAGATGGGTTGCTTGCTATTTGTTCTGGTTCTTTTCTGTCAGAATTACCTGCTATGCAAATGACAAGGGATGCATTGATACCGTCGCATCACCCTGCAATCTTTAAAGCAATGCCGAACCTGTGGTATAAAATAGCAAAGAATTATAATCTTATTCCAAAAGATTTTCTATGTTCTTTCAATAGCGAGATAAAAAAAATGCTGGTACAAAATTTTAAACCCGTTACTAGTTACGAAAATGCTTTAACGAAAGTGGTATCAATTGTTCCAGATATTATATTGCCCACAATAGTATCAAATGTTACGAATAAACTTGATGATTCAGAGATTTTAAGAGTCACTAAAGATGAATATTTTACATACCTGACTCCAGAAGGAGAGTTGTATGATAAAAGTGTATTACCAGCGAATGATGAGAATGATATCCTTAATTCGATGAATATGAAAAGAGAAAGTAAAGCATATTCATTTAAAGAACAGCAGGAAGAGCTTCAACTTAGGCGAGAACTGTATGAACAAAAGAAGAAAGAAGGAAAGATAAAAGAACCAAAACTAACACCTAAACAAGAAGAACTTATTAAATCACAAATGACAAAAGAAACAGCGATTCGTATAAAACTAACTGAATTAAAATGTCGAATCGATAATACTGTATCATTGGTTATGTGCGCAGTTAATGGAAATGGACAAGAACTTTCGTTTTACTTGAAAGATCTTCTGCCACCAATTTTGAAAAATTTGGGATCACCATTAGCTGCTCCAGCAATGTCTGAACTATATATTTGTTTGAAAAATATAGTGAAGATTAGCAATAATCCAGTGTTAGGTGTTCTGGTATCGCATATTACATTGCGACAGTTACAACCACAGTGCGATCTAGATCCAGCTTGGGAAGAAGAAAACCTTGATACTGCAGTAAAGAGAACATTAAATCTTTTACATACAACCACGATAAAACAAAAGAAATTATTTACAGCTCCTGCTTTTTGTTATATCTTTCCATTCATAAAGAAAACTCTGTTAACTTATAAAGACGACAGTATGATTGTGCAAGGACTACAAATAATACAGGAACATGCTAAACAAAGAGGAGATTCGTCAGATACAAGGGATATGAGGCATCCTCGATTACTTCCACGCAAACACATGTTCGACTTACTAATAGAATTGATGGAAATAACAATTGGAAGAGTACAGACTCATGCCGTTGCAACTTTGTTAGATGTTGCTCAATCTGGTAGTGGTCAACCAGGCACTGCATTAGCTACTAGCGAAGATATAGATTCCTTAATCGGAGCTTTACAAAATTCTTTATCTACGACAAGAGATGCAGCCCTGAGAGCTTTAACTGTTGTGAGACATGCTTTTCCATCTCAAAAAGAAGAACCTGTACAAGCACTTCATCTTATTAGAAGAATATGGATCGCCAGGTTTGACGTTTGCGATGAAAATAAAGTTTTGGCTAATGAGCTATGGTACTCGGCAGAGTTAGTAGCGCATGCAGATATTCTTGTTAACGAACTGATTCAAGACATAGCACATCCTGTAGAACCTATACAACAAGCTGCTGCTTGTGCTTTGGCACAGTGTTTGTCTAGTGTCCCCAATCTGGTACCAACAACTTTGGATAAATTATTGCAGCTTTATCAAGATAAATTAGCTATGATTCCACCGAAATTAAATGATTTTGGTCGCGTGGTTGAACAGCCTATCGATACTTGGGGACCACGACGAGGTGTAGCACTTGCATTGGCTCAATTAGCATCTCTTCTTACTGCTGAAACAGTACTAAAACTTGTGCAATTCTTTGTTTCGACCGGCTTGGGCGATAGAAATCAGGCTGTTCGCACTGAAATGTTGACTGCTGCTGTAGCTGTTGTTGATCTTCATGGCAAAGCAAATATAACTTCTTTATTGCCTATTTTTGAAGAGTTCATGGACAAAGCTCCAAAAATTGGGAGTTTCGATTCGATCAAACAGTCAGTTGTTATTCTTATGGGATCACTAGCAAGACACTTGGACAAAGATGATCCACGTATTAAACCTATAGTCATGCGATTGATCGCAGCTCTTTCCACCCCGTCTCAACAAGTTCAAGAAGCTGTGGCCAATTGTCTACCACATCTTGTACCTTCTATCAAGGAAGATGCTCCGAAAATTGTGGACAATTTAATGGATCAGCTATTAAAATCAGACAAATATGGTGAACGTAAAGGCGCAGCTTATGGTTTAGCAGGTATAATCAAGGGTATGGGAATACTCGCGCTAAAACAGCTCGATATTATGACCACATTAACTAATGCCATTCAGGATAAAAAAAACTATAGACATCGAGAAGGAGCGTTGTTCGCATTTGAAATGTTGTGTACAATGCTTGGCAGATTATTCGAACCATATATTGTTCATGTATTACCACACTTGTTGCTATGCTTCGGGGATTCGAGTCAGTACGTTAGAGCTGCCACTGATGACACAGCTCGAGTGGTTATGAGTAAACTATCTGCACATGGAGTGAAACTTGTTCTACCCAGTTTATTAGCAGCATTGGAGGAAGACTCGTGGAGGACCAAAACTGGTGAGTGATTTACAATAATTTATAATGTTCAATATTGCAACCAGTAATTATTGAAAATATAAAATTCTCGACTGTCCCAACCCGAACCATTTTCGGATTCTCGCACACCTCTACTTTTATCATTAATGTGTCAGTTAAAGTCTAAAAGTCACATGATTTCTTATTCTTTAAGGATCGGTCGAACTACTGGGTGCAATGGCATATTGTGCGCCAAAGCAATTAAGTAGTTGTTTACCAAGTATAGTTCCAAAGCTCATTGAGGTTCTTAGTGATTCGCACACTAAAGTTCAAGAAGCTGGTGCAGAAGCTTTGAAAGTAATTGGAAGTGTGATCCGTAACCCAGAGATTCAAGCTATTGTACCAGTTTTGTTGAAAGCTTTACAGGATCCCTCGCACAAAACAGCAACTTGCCTACAGACTCTATTAGACACGCAATTTGTGCATTTCATTGATGCTCCATCATTGGCTCTTATAATGCCTGTGGTCCAGAGAGCATTTTTAGATCGTTCTACAGAAACAAGGAAAATGGCTGCTCAAATTATTGGGAATATGTACTCGTTAACTGATCAGAAAGATTTAACACCATATCTGCCGACGATCATTCCTGGTTTGAAAACGAGTTTATTAGATCCTGTGCCAGAAGTGCGAAGTGTTTCTGCAAGAGCATTAGGTGCTATGGTACGGGGAATGGGAGAATCCAGCTTTGAAGATTTACTTCCTTGGTTGATGCAAACACTCACATCTGAAACAAGTAGCGTAGATCGGTCAGGTGCCGCACAGGGTCTTTCGGAAGTCGTAAGAGGACTTGGTGTTGAAAAGCTTCACAAACTAATGCCCGAGATTATTAGCACTGCAGAAAGAACGGACATAGCTCCTCACGTAAAAGATGGTTACATCATGATGTTTATTTATATGCCAAGCGCGTTTACAACAGAATTCACACCTTACATCGGACAGATCATTAATCCTATTTTAAAAGCTCTGGCTGATGAAAACGAATATGTACGTGAGACTGCTCTTAGAGCAGGTCAGCGTATTGTTACCCTTTATGCCGACTCCGCAATTATGTTACTGTTACCAGAACTAGAGAAGGGACTTTTCGATGATAATTGGCGTATTAGGTATTCGTCGGTGCAATTACTTGGAGACTTATTATACCGAATTTCTGGTGTTTCCGGTAAAATGTCAACGGAAACAGCCAGCGAGGATGATAATTTTGGAACGGAGCAATCGCATTATGCTATTATCAACGCGCTTGGTGCGGAAAGGCGAAATCGTGTTTTGGCCGGATTATACATGGGCAGATCAGATGTTGCATTGATGGTACGTCAAGCAGCTCTGCACGTATGGAAGGTCGTTGTCACGAATACTCCAAGAACGTTGAGAGAAATATTGCCAACACTGTTCACACTCCTGCTTGGTTGTTTGGCTAGTACGAGTTACGATAAAAGACAAGTAGCAGCGCGAACTTTAGGAGATCTTGTTAGAAAATTAGGTGAAAGGGTATTGCCAGAGATTATACCTATCTTGGAGAAGGGTCTTCAAAGTGATCAAGCTGATCAACGCCAAGGTGTATGTATTGGATTATCCGAAATTATGGCAAGCAAAAATAAAGATATGGTGTTAACTTTTGTCATCAGCTTGGTGCCAACAGTGAGGTGACTAATTTTCACGTACAAATTTCCATTTCTCAATGATTAAATAGAAATTAACAAAATGTGATTCATTTTAGAAAAGCATTATGCGATCCATTGCCGGAAGTTCGACAAGCAGCGGCAAAAACATTTGATGGTCTGCACTCAACAGTAGGTGTTAGAGCATTAGACGATATATTACCAGCGATGTTAACGCAATTGAATTCGCCGGATCCCGCAGAAGCAGAAAATACGTTGGACGGTTTGCGCCAAGTGATGGCGATCAAATCCCGAGTTGTTCTGCCGTATTTAGTACCTCAATTAACTACTCCTCCCGTGAATACAAAAGCATTATCAATTTTGGCAAGTGTTGCGGGTGAAGCGTTGACGAGGTTTCTTCACAAAATCCTACCAGCTTTATTAACTGCTCTCTCAAGTGCTCAAGGAACACCAAATGAAGTTCAGGAGTTAGAATATTGTCAAGCAGTTGTTTTATCTGTTACTGACGAGGTTGGTGTTCGGACAGTTATGGATCAACTTATGGAAGCTACTAGAGCAGAAGATCTATCCAGACGACGAAGTGCAGCCGCTTTACTGTGCGCTTTCTGCCGGGATACTCGCGCAGATTATAGTCAGTATGTTCCTCAGTTATTACGAGGACTTATTCACTTATTTACAGATGACGATAAGGATGTACTGCAAATGAGTTGGGAAGCACTTACGGCCGTTACTAAGGTGAGTATTTTCCTCATTGAATTATTTTTAAATCTATTTCTTAGTTAATATAATCACTTTTATAACTCTCTACGTGTCCGCTTTCAGACGCTGACATCCGAGCAACAGATAGCGCACGTACAAGACATCAGACAAGCTGTTCGCTTTGCAGTGTCAGATTTAAAGGGGCAAGAATTATTGCCTGGATTTTGTTTACCGAAGGGAATTACACCAATTCTTCCAATATTCAGGGAAGCTATATTAAATGGTCTACCGGAAGCGAAAGAGCAAGCAGCCCAAGGACTAGGGGAAGTTATAAAATTAACCAGCGCATCGGCACTACAACCCAGCGTGGTGCACATCACTGGGCCATTAATTCGAATTCTAGGAGATCGTTTCAACTGGAGCGTGAAAGCAGCTGTTTTGGAAACGCTTGCGATTTTACTTGGCAAGGTAAGTTAATTAAATGATATTAGAATAGATAAAAACATGAATAATTTATACGATTTTTTATGTAGGTCGGAGTGATGTTAAAACAATTTTTGCCACAATTGCAAACCACATTCTTGAGAGCATTAAACGATAGTAACCGGCAAGTGAGGTTGAAAGCTGCTTATGCCCTTAGCAATCTTATTGTAATCCATACGCGCGTCGATCCGTTGTTCACCGAACTTCATACTGGCATTAAAACTGGTGATGATCCGGCTATTAGGTGAGCGAATTTAATACTGTTTACATTATTTTGTCAAATAATGATTAACTTTATTAATCTTAAAATATATGATTCAGGGAAACAATGTTACAAGCCTTGCGAGGTGTACTGACACCTGCTGGTGATAAAATGACAGAACCAATGAAGAAACAAGTGTATGCAACTTTAACTAGCATGCTTGGTCATTCTGAAGACGTTACTAGGAATGCTGTAGCTGGTTGTTTTGGAGCGTTGTTACGGTGGCTCAGTCCAGACCAACTTGCACTCGCATTTAATGACCACTTGTTATGTAAGTTTCTTACATATTTAGTAAAATTTATAATGAATACATTTATAAATTATGTTGAATTTTTCGATACAAACAATTTTTAAAAAATGGTATGCATTTGCAAATATCTTTTACGTTGATACATTTTTGTTAAAATTTGTATGTTTTATGAACTGTAAGTCAGAATTTTTAATTTAATGTTTAAATTGTAGGTAACGACACTAGTGTTGACTGGATGCTTCGGCATGGACGTTCTGCAGCGTTATTCGTTGCATTAAAAGAAGCGCCAACAACATTATATAATAGTAAAGAGAAGGATCGTGTATGTGCAGTTATACTTTCGTATTTAGCAGCGGATCGAGTGCAAATAGTTATGAATGGCGTACGCGCTTGCGGTTACTTGTTTCAATATCTTATGAATGAAGCGCAATCTGTACCTCAACAAATCTTGTCTCCGTTTGTGAGGGTAAGATGATTTAACAAAATTTTTAAACGATAAATTTGTGCATTGCTCACTGTTCAAGGTTTTGAGTGTAAGCTGTATTCTTTTGGAAATATATTCGCGACTGAATGAGAAAGCGATAACGATAACTGATAACACCTAAACAGTGAGAATTGTGTGTAATCAAACGATAAAAGACTTGAATCTCTGGTTATATTTGCAAAATCTTTTTTTTCTGAATTATTAATTAATTTTCATGAAATCTTTTTAGTCTATGAACAATAACAGCAATGATGTAAAACAATTACTGGCTAGAGTTTGTATTCATCTGGCTCGTAATATATCTCCTGAAAAGATGTCACCAGAATTACTTAAATCACTCTTGCCAATGTTGGTGAATGGAACAAAAGAGAAAAATGGTTACGTGAAAGCCAACAGCGAACTTGCTCTCATAGCAGTGCTGCGGCTGAGGCAAGGTGAAGAAGAACACTTGGTAAGTGGGATCTTTATAACGTATTATAACATGAAGAAGTCATTTTGAAATATGAAAACTTGAGAATCGTGTCGTTTTTAATAACTTATGAGAATATATTTTGCAGCGTTGTATGACATTTTTGGATGCTGGAGCAAGGGAATCCCTGTCGGACGTAGTCAGTAAAGTATTACGCAAAGTTCTTTCTCAGCCTGAGTGCAAAATGGAAGAATTAGATGATACTTTACTTACGTGAGAGATATTGTACGTCCTGGGGCTCATTACAAGCTGCATCCCAACTAATAATCGTACTATCCATCATTATTCAATCGATTTTTATAAAGAGACTTACTGTTCGTGTACTAGTTCCTTAATAAAACAGTTAGATCAGTCAACATTGTATCTCGATAATCAATTAAATAATGTAAAATGTAACAATCAATCAGTGGAATTTATGTTACTTATACTAAGGTGTCCCGTATACCAAATAATTCGATTGATAACTGTAGATATTTCTGTTCAAAATAGTTTTTATGGCCGTCGTATTAATAATACTATTATTTATAATTTGATTATCATTGTACGAAAGTTGTCTCGAGGAAAGCCTATGTTTGTAAGCGAAACAATAGAAAGTGATAATGCAAAGCGTATCCACAAAAGTAAACCAAACAATAGTAGCGATGCACATTTACGACACATTCTCTTCCGATGTGGTGATCTCTTTTGGTATCTGCAGCACATATTACGGTGGAAAATAAATGATTTTGTTCACATGGATATTCGAAAATCTTTCATCAGAATTACATGGTTGTTCCATTTTCTATAATAAAAGAGAAAACATAAATGTTAATCATTTCAAATAAATGGGCGATCCGAGCAAAATGTTTACTTGCTATCAAAGATTCTACTAGTGCCACGCTCTATCGTCGTGCGTACACGACGCATCGTCTTGTATTGTAGTTATATACATCAGCATATAGTTTATATTTTAGAATTACGAATAGAGATTGTTGAGTCGGCTTAAGCCGTTTCATATTGACGCGATACTTCTAGATCCGTGGTCAAAGCGTCTGCGACTTCAATTGTACTTTGTTTTCAATACGAAACTATAGTTCACTTTATAATTTGTTCAATCACTGCTCATGATTTGTGAACGCGCGTATTGTGTGTACATACATATTTCCTATTCTACGTTATAATTTAGTGAAGAAAAATGAATGCACTTTGTACTTTTGTATGTAAGATTCTGAAAGCCGGATAAACATGTGCTCCCATGACCTCCAGTCAAGTCTTTGTACTCTTGTTTCCTAAATATTTCTTTATTTAGTCAAACAAGGATCTCTTAAAAATACTGTTTAATTGATTGAACATCAAAGGATAAATAAATATATGAATGGTAACAAATATCTAACACACGCAACGCACCTTTCATTGTTGACTGAACAATATTATCACGACTAAAATACAAGTTTATTCTTTAAGTATCCGAAGACCATATACTGCAATTTGCTAACAATGTACTTTATAAGGTTTCGTATAAAATGCAAACAGACGATGATGGACAAGAAGTAATGCGTAACTATTGTACTCTAGGTGAATGAAATTACATCTTGTAAGCGATTTAGTCGGATTGTGTCGTTTTTCCTCTCGTGCCCCGGGATCTTCAGGGAATAATGTGTCGGGCTATACATGCAAAGGAGGGTGAAATAATGCTGCATAAATTATTATATACTGATGTGTCGTGGATTCGCTCGTTTCGAAAACAAAAACTTCGTTACTGCTCGCTTAAGACTGAACCGTTCCATCCGCGGCTATAACGAGAGCCAACTGCCACAAAATTTTTTACTTTTCCGAGGTTTCTTATCTCTGCTTGTTGTGAAATTTAATGTTTTCATAATGTTTTACCAATGGAAATTTTTAGTAATTATTTAGTAAAATTTGATTTATTTTCGTTAGTTCAAGAACATAATCAGCATTAGATATCTGAAGATTGAAGAGCGCATTCGGGTCTTATAGGGTTGCTTTTTAATTTCCATCATTTTGCTTTTACAAGTATTCTGCTTTTTACGTACAATAATTTATTAGTTCATCAGATATGAAATAATAATTTCACTTAGGCACGATAGTTTTCATTACTTTTGATTCTCCACTATACCACCTTGTGAAAGATTTGTAGATTTGTTTGATATATGGAATATCAAGCAATCGAAAGGTATGGTGGGTACAATATAATTGTCATTCACTTTAGTTCGTAAAGTGAAAATACAAGAGAATTCAGAAAATAAACGTATCATAAATATGTATTATATATGCATATGTATGATTTCAAGATATATTCATAAATTATATTTCCGGTCTTCTGGATCATCTGAAAGCAAAAGAGTGGCTCAGCGTTTAAAATTTATTTATTGCATTTGAGTAATACATTTATATTTGTTGATTATGTATACATGAATGTATGTAATATAAATAGAATAATGCGTTAAAAAAATAAGTATGTTTATTCTCTTTTTTTACAGACGCAAACTATATTTCCAATAAGAATAACTATAATACGTTCTCCAAATTTAAAAAATTTGAAATCCCTAATTTAATTAGGGGTTTCAAATAAGTGAAAGACTGGCTCGAATAAAACTATTTTTAAATGATTATTATTGAATGAGATAATGTTTCTGCTAAAATTTTAACTTTTAGGAATCAATGATTTTTACCATTGAAAATTCAAATTATTTTTGTTATCTATATACATATAGTGTTGGCTGGAGTTTTTTAAACTCCAATTCGATGGAAAACTAATACTTTTAAATGATTTTAAATCGTTTTAATCAATTCGTAATTTATCACTCTCCATTACATTCATTATCACGAATTTTGATTAATTAATTACGTCGATTCATGTCTGTATTGAATTGGGACACCAGAGTTTAAATTAATACGACTCAAATGTTTCCCGATCATAATCCCTCACATACATCCCTGTGTTGTAGCCTTTATTTATTTTAGAATAAAATATTTCTGTTTTATACTTTGTAATTATATAAATTATTAGTTTTCTAAAGATTCACTTTCATCTTCACCGTTTCCCCTTTGGATTTCGGCTTCTTTCCTTATACAAAGTATTTGTTTAGCTGCTTCTAGTATGATTTCATAAAATTCAAGGAACGATATCTGTAACAATTATAATTTCCATTTTGTAAAATTCGCAAAAGATCAAAGATATGAATTTAGTTTTATAGTTAGTGTATATATATATGTTATACACGAAGAATAATTATTTGTGACCATTATTAATTGTTTTGTATTGATTGAATTGTTAATTTACAATTAGATAAACATAAAGTCATTGTTGCAATATTTATTCCTCAAAACCTATTGTTTTTGTCAGTAGAAAGTTCATGACAGTCATGATTAATTAATATTATGTGCACTATAAATTATAAGTATGCAAAAAGCAATTGTTTGAATAATTAAAAATTATTTATTTATACCTTATAGTCCATGTTGATAATCAAGCCGTTATCAGGATCTTTAATACCAGGGCATACTAACGCCATGATTTCTAACATTTTCATAGCCCCTAATTCTTTGAATATTAACAGTCCGTCAGCTAATACAATGGAAACAAAGCAATTGAATTATGACTCGATACATAATAAACATGGAGATTAATTTGCTGTGTATCTAAAAGTAAAATAAAATCTGTTCCAATCCCTTTAAGTGTTTGATTGTGTGATTATACTCATCCTATACAGGGTGGGCCCGAAATCGTAGTACAACCGAGCAGCGGGTGATTCTACATGCAAAAATAAGTCGAAAAAAAGGAATAATATTTTTTCGTTTGGCAGCTTGTTTTCGAGAAAATCGAGTTTGAATATACGAATACATGTGCTATTGCATAGGAATCGTCTGACGCGTCTGACCATGATCAACGAATTCTACTTTCTGCATACAGTGGAACGAATTAATATTCGAACGCTCTAGAAAAGACGATAACTTGTTTAATATTGTACTATACGATTTGAACTATTTTGGGGAAGCTAGAGCAATTAGTTTACTACAAGATGTGAAAAGAAATGTTTTCAAAAATTGCAATTGATCGGAATTGTAGAAAAAAGACTAATAAAGTTGCATTTTATAACCTTTTTATGTGGACCTATATTGAAAATTTAATAAATACGTTTTTTAGATCTGTGTCAAACATATTCTGAAAATTTCATCAAAATCGGCCGACGTTGCAATGAGCTACAAACGTTTAAAGATGATAAAAGTTGCAGATTTTCAGATTGTGGTTTCTTCCCCCATCAACCGATTTCGATGAAACTTTCACAGTGCATATAATTGACACGGTTGTAACTACGAATTCCGGACCACCCTATATGTATAAGTTAACAATAGTTAAGTACACATAAATGGATCTACGCGTTTATTTAATAATAATCGTAATAAAAGTATGTGTAATACATACACTGGTTACTTCCGTACTGCTTCGTCGTACCCATTTTGTGATGGGGTAGTGGGAAAATGTCATTACCTTTTAACAAGTAACTCACCCTTTCACCTATCGTCACAGCATTAACACCAACCGAAATGCATTTCGCCATTTCGTCACGCACGCAAGAAAAATGCTCTGAACCTACGTTATTCATTCATTTTAGTACACAAATATAATTTTCAGAACTAGACCTTAAGAAATGATCAGACACTGCATTAATATATATTCTGAGCAATTGTTCAGTAATAAAATCTACTGTAAAAAGCAACTCGTTTGATTTTTCCCACGTGTATTTATACGTATTACAGTAAATATTCGATGGACGCAAGGGTCTCGGGGACGCTCGTTTGCATAGTTCGTAGAGAGACACTATTTTGTTGTGCTTCAAAGACCGAGCCGAACGTAGAAAATTAAACCACTAAATACACTTGAAAGTATATCGTGTTTAGCGTCATTTTAATCAGAAAAATGCCACAAATAAGTTGGTGAAAGTCCCATAAAAAAATAATGAAAGATAATGAAGTTTTGCAAATAGATTAGTAGTGGTTCACACCGATATACCCGACCCAAGATCAGATTACGCGGTATGTTCACACTGTGTGCTCGGCGATGGAGGCAGCTTGAGTTTTATGGCCCTGCGGCGTTGCCCCGCAGTGAGGGGATATCTTTTTTGTATCTAACGTGTAACACCTTCTTGCGTCCATAGAATATTTACTGTAGCTACATTTTCAGAATATATTATTAAATTAAATGAAACTAGGTAAATTAAATGAAATTAGGTAAAATTATGAAATATTCTTTTATTTAAAATTGTATAATACGATTAAATACTCTAATAAAAGAACAAATAGTTTTTACCTTTTGAAGTACATGTAGCTCGCAGAAAGTCTTTTGCCGAACATGGATGTCCAATAGTTTGATTCAGTTTGTATACGGAACTCATAGGTAACAAATTTACATATTCACAACACAAGGTACCTGATGCAAAAGATTTTAATAATATATAATACGAACGTTATATTATTAAACCAGAGACTTCGAAGAACACACACGAATATGTATAAATATAATTTTTGATGATGTAATCATTAGAGATACTTTTTAACAAAGTATTTGTTTTATGAAAATTTATTATTATTTAATATTAACATAATTTAATGAATATTTTATACATACCGACATGATTGTGAATGTGAGGGTAAACGTCGGTTTCCAAAAATTTGTGTAAACTGCCAGCCAGTTTTCCATTAATTTCCTGTGTTTCTGCATTATGCGATTTGCCGTACAAATGCCACGAAACTTCTAACAATGCATGTAAAAATTGCCATATTTCAATCGTTTCGAATGGATCATGTGGATCTTTCACGATTGTCGATTCATTTTTTGCTGCAATTAGGTATTTACATCAAAGTATTAGCAGAAATTTTTGTATAAGAATGTCATACAAGTAATAATATGTTACAGTACAATAATTCATATATGATTTACCAATATAGTTATTAATTTGTATCAAGCTTAAGCCTTTCTCATTAATTTTACAATTTCGCCAGAATTGCCACAAACACATTCTGCTCATAACAAGGTTGCATCCTGGCGCTGAGGTTGAAAATAATTTAGCGAGATTTGCATAAATTTCTCGTAAACGTGACATATGCATTGTCAGGCAATGGTATGCCCACTGTTGTTCATACTCTCGCTCAGATTTCATACCATCTTCCATTTCCATGTTTGTATCAATCTTTTCTTCGATTATCGATACATCTGTGCAAAAATTGGAACATATTTAAAAGTACGCACATTAGGCAAATGTTTAATAACAATACTGTTCTACTAAACAAGTTATGACGGAGTAAAATTACATAATATTATTTTACTAAATGATTCAAATTTTTTGATTAACGCAGAATTTGTAAAACAAAAAGAAATATTTAATTAAAAAAGCTTTGAAAATAAATAGTTTTCTGAAACCTCTATGGAGGTATATTTCAGTGTATACATTATTTAACTTTAACAATTGTATGCCTATCTATATTATTGATCTATCGCAAATGTAATAGGACCAGTTTTGGAAATTTTCTTTCAGATTCTTTTAGAATGTCTTCAAATTAAAAGACAATCGGAAATGAACATTCGTGAGAAGTGCTCTTTGGATTGATTTACTTCGAATATTTTCGAAGTAAACGATGATTAGAGTTAAATATTAGTGAGAAATATAAGAGATATAAATTAGTAACCAATAGTTGATGATGTCAGGCAAGAGCAAGATCGATTGTCACAAAAGTAACATTTTCCTGATGGCGCTGAACGTATTAAAGGACCTTCTAAGCTTTCTGGATCCAATAATCGTGTGAGGTAGTAGGACAAAGACGGAAATTGTTCCGGTTTTAAAACTGGCATTATAGGAGTTATTCTTAATTTCCTTGGCTTTTCAACAAAGCTGGAGAAATAATGTTTATTATACAGGTACGAAGTGATATAAACATAAATACGGGCTTTTATATAATTATCCTATTTATAATTAATAATATTAATTCCTTACAAAGATGTACTTTTTCTTGTAAAGAATATGCTTTGATCATCCTCATAGTTTGCTGACTGGCTAATGTTGTTTATGATGTCAGATGAAAATAAAGTATCATTTAGAAATAATGGATCGGCTTCTAACTTTTCTCCGTTGTTCCCTTTAAGACAAACGGGAAGATTATTTCTTGCAATATAATAATGATTAAAAATTTAATAATAATAATTGCTCTATTGACTATGAATAATAAATAATATAATAATACATTCTCTATATCTGTCCGAGTTATTCATTTTTATATTATATATTTTACTCTCTTGGAAATAATATAACAGTATCTTCAAATCTTTCGAATGTTTTGACTGTTTTAAATTACACCTACTAATTTTTGCCATAAATGCATAAAACCCGCTGTCTAATAATAATAATCATCATCCACTTGTAAAAGTAAATCGATGGTATGAGGTACAAAGTCTTTTGTATACGATTGTATACTATTTAGTTTTATGGCCATACCTGCTGCTCGCGGCGTGCCTAAGCTCGACCACTGGCGGTATACCTGAAAAGGTTGTTATAGCAATAGCAGACAAAAACCGAACCGGCCGATTATTTACAACCACCATGCTCCGACAACTTCAACCCTGACAGATGGACAACACGTCCGATAGACCCACCGAATCAGATCTATAGGATCATACATACCGTGCGGAGCACGAGAGAAAACTAGCGAGAAGGGAACGGGGAAAGAAGCCTGACCATTCCGATTGCCTTTGCGTTCCTCTTGCCTCGTTCCCCTCCCGCTAGTTTTCTCTCGTACTCGGGACAGTGCATATACGCATACTTTTCTATTTTATATGTATAAAGGATGTGCTCGGACGGGGGGGGGGGGCCGAGCAGGAAGTGAAACATTTTTTTGTTTGACGCTTCGTTTTCGAGAAAATCGAGTTTGAAATTGCAGCGAATACACGTGCTACTGCATAGGAATCGTCTGACGCGTCTGACCATGATCAACCGATTCTACTTTCTGCATATACTAACTAAAGCACGCGAACCTGGCAGAACTTTTCTCAAAAACGAAGCGTCAAACGAAAAAATGTTGTTCCTTTTTTTCGACTTATTTTTTTTACATGTAGTATTACCCCCTGCTCAGTTGTACCACCCATCCGACCACACCCTGTATAGATTGTATGTAATATTTGTATCACCTATTATGGTTCCAGAGCCATGCTTTTTGTCATTCTTCCAATACCCAGAATATTTAGCACCACCGATTGTGTTTAATTTTATTTGTCCTATGATAATAATTTCGTTAACGATATTTGGAGGAATCATTATATATTCTAATTGTAAAATTATAGACAATTTTTACCCTCGCCATGGCGCATTCCATTACACCAATAACCCACGTACGAAGCCTCCTGAGGCCACGTGAATGTTTTGTTGAAAAATGAATTCCATACGTATACTCCGTAACTGTACAAATGTCATTGCTTTGTTAACAAAGCATCGTTAAGAACTCGTCTAAGGATTTTACGCATTTATGACAGTATGTACTGATTCAAAGTCTAATATCTAAAAATCTATGTTTGCGTATACACCCGCTGCCTATTAATAATAATCTTTTAGAAAACTTTTGCTTTCATAAATATCAATAGACAGCGGGTGTATGCGCAAGTATACATAGATTTTTACATACAGTCGGACCTCGATTAACTTAATTAAGGCTCGATGGATAATCGAGACCCGAAGGAAATTAAAATGTATGTACCTTATATTCCAAAATAAATTATTTATTTTTGAAAATTTATTTCCTTTCATTAATATAATCTTATTAAGACGCATATTTATTTATAATCGGAATCTGGTTAATCGAAGTCCTACTGTATTACACTTTGAATCAGTGCTTTTATAAATGCGTAAAATCCTTAGACGAGTTCTTAACAATACTTTGTTAAAATTCCTATGGCTGTCTGTTTAATCGAGCTCTAATTAATTGTTATCAGTAGACTGCGGATCTTTATGCAAAATAAAAAATGTTTACATTATTTGCAAAGCACAGGTGTCAAATAAAAAATTGTTTAATCATTTAATCATCTTATTAAATTGAAACTAATACATTCGTATCCTTAAATCTTTTTAATATGTCCACTGCTTTAAATTGTGCGTAGCCGTTTTATTATAAATGCATAAAATCCACAATCTAGTTATCAGGTCGAAGACTAACTAACCCGTTCATTGAACCACACCTCCATTCTCCACGGTAAACATCCCCATTAGTCCAAACCATGGTTCCAGTACCGTGGCGGAGGCCATTTTTCCATTGACCCATATAGCGAGCTCCACTTGAGTAAATTCGCAATCCAAATCCGCACATTTTGTCCATTACCCAATCACCGTCGTAGGAACTATTATCTTGGTAACGTGAATAACTATTGTCATAAAATATTTCAATAAATTTGTTATATAAATATCATTAATACTTTAAACATTAATGAAAAATAATATTTTTTGCCTTTCGCCGAGAATATACTTGAACTCAAGAACACTTGTAAAGATTGGTATATTCGGCTCATTTACAGGCAATAGAATATGTAGAATATCAGTGCTAACCCTTTTCCATGTTTACGGCCCTTACACCATTCACCAGTGTACATAAAACGATTGTCACTATCTACGAACAATCCTTTACCATGTTGATAACCGTTCTCAAAATCACCTTTGTACCAACAACTACTATTCAACTGTAATAAGCCTATTCCGTGCATCTGATTCTGTTGAAATTCTCCCTACGGAAACTATGTAATCGTTATCTCGTTGTGTATTAAACATTACAAAAATTGTTTAGTCTTCAATTTCTCACTACAAAATCTTCTACTTTATTTTAATCTATCTTATGTTGACGGTATTCAGTGTTTATCGTAGCAAATAATATAATACATCTATTCGTAAGAAATAAAAGGTACAGAGATATTGGGAATTTTGATTATCAATTACTTATTGGTATGTCTAACGAAAAGCTGAAAGTGATTACTTTGTATTGGGTGCCATTAGACCACCTATACACTCCTTCACCTTCCATCATTTTCCTGCTGATACGACCACTGTACGTATTGCCATTAATAAATGTTATATTTGCAAACTCATCTGGCAAAATTAACTTCCAAGTTAGCCTGGGAGTTGTTTCTGCGCCATCGCTATCATAACTTTCGTTTTTTTTAAATTCTTTAACACTTTCATAACTTTTTACACTTTCAATGTCTTCATTTCCTTCGTTGTCATTAGGAAGATCCTCACTGAATTTTCTCCGAATTTTTTTTCTTAACAATGTCCCGTCCCAGCTTGTAACGAACGACAGAAACATTTTTATTTTATTACTCGAATCTTGTAATCATCGAAAAATGTAATAATTACCTTGCCACAAAATAGCCCAACACGTCATTATAAAGTAGATACATGAATTCTTCCTTAGCATCGTACTTGCGACGTTTGTCTGCGAGAATATCCTGAAAAGGCAATTCCTCCTCCGTTCCAGCAAATTCTTCTATTTCAATATCTTCCGTTTCCTCTTCTTGTTCTTCATCGTATGATTCCATAGGTACAGTCATTTTCCTACATTTCCGTGATATTATTTCTTTCAGTGTGTCCTCCATGTTTATTTTTTCTTATTTTAGTAGATTGTGAAAAAGCGCAATAAATTATTTCAAATACACCACACTGCTCTTAATAATATACTCTGTTAATATCATGCAATGATACCGTATCAATTGACTTTTATCAGCTGTAATTAGATGCGAAGTAATAAAAATGAATATTTTGTAACACGTTATCGATAATTTTTATTGCTACGTTCAGGATCCTTTATTATGTCACGTCGATAAATACTGATGATTGTAACTGTGATTAAATGACTTTGAATTGAAACAGAAAGGGACAAAATGTCAGGATACAGGAAACTACCGATAAGTGTAAGTCTTAAAATGTTTTTATTTTGTACATTGATAAGGAAGTGTTTCAAACAATTATGAATATATAAAATTGAAAGAAATATAATCAATGATACATTATATAAATTGAAACATTATATAATAAAAATTAAATTACATAGAAATATGCGATAAAAATATCAGAAGTAGATTATTTTGTGGAAACAATGTTTTAGTATGTTTACTGTGTTCTAGTATGTCGTTTAATAATGTTTACATGAGATTTGCTTTATAGACTGTCTTCGTAGCTTGCCCAGATGAAGTAAAAGAAGTGGAACCAATTATTTTTCACGTTCCTGCTACTTACAATGAGAAAGTAAAAATTCATGATTGGTAAGTATGTTCTTACTAATATTTCTTTCATAATTTTATTTATTTACTTAATCGCGAATATCACATTATGTTCTCACTGTATTTTAAAATTATAATTGATATTTTTTTAAATATTGCTATAAACTATCGAATATTTGAATGGAGACACGTTCTTCGATTACTATTGAGCTTTGGGGGAAATGAAACTCTCCCTCTGTTTTTGCGTAGCAACCCTCGTCGATTACTATCCCTCACAGAGAGCGTTAGCTTCGTAACCGTTGTGCGTCTAAATGCTTATTCCACTCCGTTATACAATTATAAGAAATCACTACAATACCTGGTCATAAATAAACTCTTGATAATAAGTAAGCAATACACAGAGAAACTAAACGTTGTGCTGAAGTTTTGGTTTTGTTACGTAACAGTACGATTCGTCAATGCTTTCGTAAGTAACTCCATATTGTATTAGCTTGCCCCAGAAGTTTCTTTCGGAATGTGTTCCTTTAATATTGCTAAATAAAAGTTGGTTTTCGATTCATGCACATTAAATTCATGTTAGGAAGTAAGTACTAAAATATTAACGCATTGTAAACTATTATCGCATTGTTTGTATTTATTTAGCAACATTAAAGGAACACATTTCGAAAGAAACTTTTGGGCAACCTAATATAAATGATTCATTAGTAAATGTGCCTGTATAACATACGTATACAGTATACAATAATAAATATTAGGTCACATTTTATCTGTACCTATAGTTACTTCCAAAGGGATCGAAAGTTTTTCTAATTGCATGCTATTGTATTATTTTTTATATGTTTATACATAATACCCATGATTTTAAAAGGAAACAATTTATTGAATACAATGCTAACAGCCGAAGGTTTATTATTGACGACGATGTGATTGCAACTTATAAATTTGATAACATTATTTAAAATCAAACCTATCATCTACGAATATAATTAATGAGACTATCGGTTACGCTATAAATCAAAGAATATTGATAGTACAGTGGTATCTCGGTATACGACCTTAATCCGTTCCTGATGTTTGGACTTATACCGAATAGGACTCATGTACAATTCTCATATATAATATTCTCATGTACAAAAAAACTCCTGTTGCAATTATACCTACATTAATGGGGTTGTAAAATAATTTAAACACTGTTTAAACACATAAATAAAAAATGAGATTTTATTATAGATTTTTAAATCTATCTTTATATTTACATCGTAGCATCTGCCATCGACTGATAATTTTCTTTCATCTCTCTGTGTTGTGTCTTCGCGGACTTCGCGATCATACGCCGACCTCATCAGTAATTCCATTATTACTGATCCTTACTTCTGTGATCAGTCAGTTAATAATACATCAACTCCGAATATAATTGATTATTAATTTAATGTTTCCTCTGAGATAATTATTTTAAAATGACGCAAAATCCACACAAAACAATTTATGTCGTATACCGAACAAAAGTCGTATACCGAGAAAAATTTGTCACGTCCAAACAGGACGTACTCCAAAGCAGACATATACCGAGAAACCACTGTATTTCAATGTAGAAATAAAATAAAGTAATATATTTCGATGCAGTGATTCAATAAACTTTTTTCAGGGAAACATACCTAAGAATTAGAAACATTTTAGAACTACATTTTCACAGGCAAATGCCGACATTGGCGGAACCCAGGGACAATAAACACATTTTTCCACCTGACGGAAATCTCTACGCGTCAACGTATAAACGATTAGGCTCGGAAATCGCAGGTACCGGAATTTCAGAAACGCAGGCTATGCTGTCCCAGATAGAACTGAAACATCTGTATGCGCCGATTATTCCTCAACGAAGACTACTCAATATGAGGGCTCTTGCATCACAGGTGTATGTACCAATATTTCATCTTATACGTTCGATGTGCTTGGCAAAATCTGGATCATACTGCCGTAATTTTCGAAATAAAGAGTTTCATAAAAAAGGAGGAAGTAATTGCTCATTCATTAATATGATAACAACGTATTTATTCATAGGATTGAGGAGAAAAAACCTTCATCCGTTACGGAAGCAATGTATGATCCTGAAGAAGCGCGAGCCATGGATTACAGGACGACACAGGAAGTTGATTATAGATTACCTTATCCCATAAAACAGAAACCTCCGCCGCCACCACCACCGCCAGTACCATGGCTTTTAAATCGACGAACACTCGGTTACAACCCCGAAGATTTACAGAAACGGGACGGTTATTATACTTTCATGGATGATGGCATGGAGGTCCACCAATACATAGCGAACATAAAATCGAGAAGGGACCAACCGGTTCATTCGACATGTGTGGACAATTCGCCAGAAGATATTAATTGCGTTCATCCAGAACAAGAATAGTTAGACGCAAAGTTTCCATCGCATTTTAACATTTTACTACTGGAAGCTTATTAATACAATTTTTTAAATGTAACAATTTTTTCTATTGTAATTATTTTATAAAGACTTCACAAAAGAAAAGATTACAAAAGAACTTATTCATTTACAGATGTAATTGCTTATTGAATAGTTTACTAAGAAATCCCTAATTAAAGGAATATTACAGAACACACATGATAAGAATGAAGTGGCAAAACAAAATTGGATTTTCACTTGTAGAGTTTTATTTGTAATGGCGTAGTAATAGGGTAATGCATTCATTGTCAGTTGAAAATAATTCAGTACAATATCGTAGCGGAGGATAAATGAACGAAATACAAATCTGAGTGAGATGTAAAATATATTTTGTCTAGAACCTAAATAAAATGGCTCTTAGAGCAACAACACTGAAACATCACTACACAATTGTATCTATAATCGGCAAGTGTCGTAACTATTCATTCGTGACGTCTCCCATATCGTATGAGACCATAATCATCGTATTGCTCCCGTTTTCCGAATCTCCTCTGTCCATAATCACCGAATACTTCGCCGACAGGATTTTCCACGGTGTATCTGTAAAAAGATGGGACAATATTGTGTATGCGAAAGATCGATGATTACATGTACGTGATATTATGAAACATTAATTCGTGATCAAATTCATGAAATAGTGAAAGCAATCTTTCATTACTGAATTAGTAATTAATTCTCTAGAGATGTATTATTATATTTTAAAAAAAATATTCGAGATATTTGAACAAAATTTTGTAATAGTTCAATTCCATTTTTATTCCAACTAAGAGAGAAATTAATAAAGTGAAATGATAGTTCAAAGGAATTAATGTTCTTAGAAATATTAATGGTTACGTTACATAAAAAAAATTTCGATTAAAATGAGAGTTTTAGCAATAATGTTCATTATGAGTGAAGATGAAACATAAATTTGATTGTGTACGTAGAAAGAACAGGAAAATATGAGTTGTAAAATAACATTTTTTTTATAAAACAAATTTTAAGTATCGCATAATTACCCTCGAGTTAAAGGGCGACTTCGAAATTTGCGATAAACATTATCTGCGAGTTCAGGAGCTGCTTCGCATTTTCCGCAGCATAACCAGACGACTGCCATTGCGCAAAAGACTGTAAAGGTAAAATTCATATCTGAAATATAAGAAAGATTTCTTTGTTAATAAATCAGGCTGATATAATACCACAATTTATTGATAATCTACTAAACTATAATATAACACATTACGAATCGGTGATTATATAATATTTTTTAATAATTAACGATTTACAGCTAGCAATTTTTTAATAGATATTTTAATAACAATCACGTATCTATAACGAACGACTACATTGCAATTAATACTGCTATCTAATATAATTTCTGTTTAAGTTCCTCACACATAGATAATACATGAAATATTGAAAATTCTAGTAACACGTTTATCTGAAATGTTTTATAAAATGCAACAAAATAAAACAATTTAGCAGAAGCACGTTATGGATTCTTTGAATATTACGCCATGTACTATAACGTTAAACAACAAAATTCTGGACATCACACATCTGTGACGATGATAGAGAACGTGTTGACAGACTTCCGGTAGGTAAAGTGGTAATAATATTAATTAATTGTCTAGTTATTATTGTCCAAGAATCAATTGTTATAAAATACCGTTCTGTAATTTCGAACGAAATGAAAACATAGAAAGAGAGAGAGAGAGAGAGTATGGAGAAAACGCTGTTCACCTGTATGGTGGAGGACCTGAAACAGGCGGAAGAATGCACCGTCCACAGTTTCGACATGGCTTTTTATACGTGAACTCCATCATCCCCGGAAGCCCGGGGGAAGGTTGAGCTCCTTGAATTTTAATTCACGTAGCTCTGGCCTGATAAACAATTTGCTTTGCCGTAGACGCCTCCGTTGATGAACCCTCAATATTCCACGATGATATTAGATGATTGGCAGCTCAAGTAACCGTATTACCGCACCTTCACTTCACTTTCCTTCGTCTATCGTGATCACTTCATAGGCGGACAGGAACGCCTCCTCAGATTAATTTTCTAAGTTTCAACGAGTGTGCAAAGTAATTGCTTTTTTTTACCCTCTTTTATATTTCAAGATGAAATACAGCCCAATTTTTTTTATTCAAGCAATGAATTTTAATGAATAAGATATTCTCCCTTTTGTTTGATGATCTCTTGCCAAAAAGAATAAATAAGAAAATATTTTATTGATTAAAGTCCATCGCTTGAATAAAGAAATTCGGTTTTATTTTTCACCTTAAAATACAGAAATGACTTTCCTGCCAACCCAATAGAAAGCAAATTAACTGAATGGATTTGCTGCGCCAGAAAGAGATTTGGATTCATAATAAAGTTAGAATGGATTAACCGTGTAAGAGCCACGAATTAATTTGTGCATATACAATACTAGATAATAGTAATAATATGATGATATTAATAGTATTAATTTTAATATCTTTCTATTAGATAATATTAATGTAATATTACCACTGGCACTTCTGGACCCGTCAAGATTTATTTTTTTGGAAAAATATATCATAACACATCAATCGCTAAAAGTCTGAATAAATAGATTCTTGTTATTGTTCTAGTGTGCTGTGAAACCCGTAGTTCACATAAGGAACGCTCAAATTCATTCATAAGAACTTCAGACCAGCATAAATATAATTAATAATCTCTTTTTGTATCCATTGATCCGCTCGCGATGGCTATTGATAACTTTACGTGCGGTTTTTCACGAACGCTTTCGCCCGATGCAGCCATCGCGAGCAATGGCGATGGAAATGTGTAATAGGTTACGCGACAAACCGAATTTAACGTTCGTTCGGACGAGGTCACGGTCAGGGATTACGACAGTTTGCAATGGCTTCGGCCTTTGCAGTGCTTCGAAGGAATCCTATAAATCGGCGCGACGTTTCCTTCGAAAATTCAATTGCTCGGTGACATTCGGCCGGTCCCTGTCGCTGATCCCGAAAGTGATCTGCCGGGGTCCGGCAGTTCTCATGACGGAGCTACGGCTCTCGTCGCCGTTGGCAGCGATGACGGAGGACGTCGGCGCTATGCTCCAAAAAGGCCTGACCGAATGGTGGAACGAGGAAACGGAGTACGTTTTGCAGAGAATCGAGAGATGGGCGGCGTACGCGAGAGGCTATAACCGTCTACGATCCCAGAGACTGTCCCGGGGACGAATGACCATGCAGAACAGTCAGGAGCCTCGCTGGAGCATCTCCTCGAACAAATTGATCATCGAGGACATGTCGTGGAGTCCGCGGTTCCATACGCTGAAGAACTCCCGGCGAAAGTCCCGAACCGAGGAGACCAAGATCAACTGCTGCGGCACTTTCAACTATCAATCGAACAGCAACCTAGACAGCAACTGTCTGGAGACGTACAGGTACGACCACAGCATCTACTTCAAGACAATCGGCGACATCAAGAACAGCAAGAAGGATCTCGCCGAGGAGGCCAAGAACGAGCAGGAAGACAGGATCTCCGTCAGCAGCGAGGAACTCGTCGAGTGGGATGTGAACTCTGTGTCGGACTTCATAGCTAATCAGCTCTTGGAGGACGGACTCACCAGTGAGAACATCAAAAATATGTTTGCTACCACGACAACCACCGTTCAAGATCACGACGAAGTCGACACGATCACTTGGACCAATGTGGATTTGACGAAGCTCGACTTGAACGAGGATTCTACCACTGGTAATGTTTTGATCGACGAAGCGGTGATCGACGAAGAGAATAATCCAACGGTCGAGATCGATGAGGAGAGTAATAATAATTTCGCGGAAAGCATGATGTTCGTGAGGAACACGCATTTGAAGAACTATCAGGATGAGGATGAGGATGAGGATGCTGCCGAAGAGTCGCGCATCAACCATGAAATCAAGAGTTACCACGTCACTCGGAAAACCAGAAGAGCAAGCAGGAAAGTGAAGCAGTCCCCGATCATGGGTGACAACGATGTTATTTGGCCGAGTGTTTTGTTGAATTATACAAAGAACGTAGATAACATCAGTTCTCCGCATCATTTCCAGCAAGTGACGAAGTGAATGTTGAATCTGTGTTCTAGAAATGTATCATTACATAGATAAGAGTCGATCTTAAAATGTATTTATGGAGTACACAATCATGGTTTTAGTTTGAACGGAAGTATATTATGCGACTTCGAGACCGATATAAATTGATTTCTGTTATTTCGCAACGTAATCAAGTTAAACAAATATCTTTCATTTTTGACATACAGTACTCGACACACTCTATTAACCCTTAAGTGAACTATTGGGGCCGATGCGGCATCACTAAAATTTATGCTTATATTATTAAATATATTTACCATCTCGAGATGAAAATATTAAATTATAATATTCTATTAAATAAGGTTTCCTTAAGGGTTAGATATAGGTGCTCTTCGAAATTATTTATATAGGTAGCCAAAAAAGTTCGTGTGAATTTATATTACAAACATCAAGATATTTCATACTTTTTTTAAACGTGATTTTATTTTAAAGAAGTTTATTATGTTCTGTTCGTATAGTATATAATCTGTGATTTTATTTGCGAAAAATTCGTTGACATCGAAAGACATCGTTTTTAAAAGGTTTGTTTGGAAAAGAGGATTTGGGTTGAATATGGATAAAAATAAGTAATATGTAGTTCACAAGGATAAGTATAAGGATAATATTAGATATATGTATAGCAAGTTTTAGGTATAAGAAGGATGTGGTGAAACTTCCTGGTGAACATTCTTTACGTTCTATGAGTTAGACCAACAACATTAGGCTACGTAGCAAGTGCAGTAGCAAGATTTGATAAAAATTAATTCAATAATATTGATCGGGATTATTAGATCTTGACACTTTTACGTGGATTTAAAAACATTGTTTACAAATGGTCGTTCTAACTGTAATACATCTTTTAGCAATTCATTTTCTAAATTGAACTTTTAAATTGATAAACAATGAAATTTATAACTCTTCGCTCAGTATCTTTCACTTTGATAAAATATTTAGTTAATTAAGCATATAAAATCTTGCATTGATAGCAATTCTATACGCTAGACTTGTGAACAAATGCAAGGTTTTCGATTCAAGTTTATCGTCAACAGGAAAACCACACAAAATTTTTCCGGTACCTACACATGTCCATGTTTAGTTTAACTTACACAGTCGAATAGATTCAACACAAACGATAGATTTACATAGCAAAGCATTCAGCAATTTGCACATGTACACACGCGATTAACAATTCTTTTGTATTTTATTGTTTAATTTAATTCTCCACTTACAGTAAATAATTTTGTATGAAAATAATGTGGAATTACAACGATTATTTCAACATACACATTTAATAAAAACGGAGGCGGACATTTAATTCCTCCTTTACAAATATTATTCAATGTATTCATTTATTCATATTAAAAATAACAAAAATGTTAACTTGAAAATTTGTATTAAACATGTTAAAAATTAGTATGCATAGAATTTGTTCGCTTAAATTAGTCTAAATACGAATCGTTTCTGCGATTAATGGAAAAGATGTACATTTCACTTATTCAAGCTGTATTATAATACAATTCGAGTTCTCGTAGGCAGTTTCCGAACTAATTTGGTTTGAAATTGAATTGACAAGAGAAGAAATGAGTTTGCGATTGCTTCAGTGGAAATTCAATCTTGTTCCATTTCTTCCAACAATGTCTTTCAATATATGTAGCTACTTGTGTATAACTTATACAATGACAATTTAAAAAATAACCCTTTTTGTTTACATGATATAGATATAAATCAATATATAAATATAATTAAATAGTTAAAGTCATATTACATTATATATTGTAGGATTTCCATATTTTATACGATAATTGCGATCGAGTTAACCAATCGATCTACGCGGGCCGGGATCGATTAAGAAGCCGACTCGTAACGAATACCATGGTTTAATGAAAAAATAAAATGATGGAACAAAGATCTGGATACAACTGTACAAGGTGACGACCAGTGACGACCGACGAGAGACGCGAGATGCGAGATGGAGACTCCTCAAGCTTCAAGATCGTCTCTTCCTCGCCTTTTCTATCGATTGACGTTATATTTCCTCTCTGACGTTATTCACCTGTCTTCTGTCTCGACGTTATTCCTCTGTTTTTCGCGGGAAGCGCGTTTCGCCTGTTTTCGCTGGACGCGCGTTCTGCCTACTTTGGCGGGAATTTAGACCTCCTACGTCCTACATGCAGGGTGTTCGACTACAGGGGTGGTTGTTGACGATAATATAAAGCGAAAATGAAGAATAAAAAAGTTGCGATTTCGGCTTCGTTATTTAGTTATTAACAATTAAAAATCCGTCTAAAATACGACAACGCGACCAACAGAGGTGTGTGTACACATTGCGTATGTCATAGAGGCGCACGACAGTCACGTATAAAGTGACAGAATAATTGAATACCTTGGTTCTCATTTGGGGCTCCAGGCTCCAGCAAGGTGAAAATGTTTAATAAATCTTTGGATGACATTGAACCTACCTACTCGTTAAAATACTCGATAAAATTTATATATATTTTGTTGTATCTTAAAGTTAACTATATAAATGATTCTTAATTAAAAATTTTTAATTCAAGTGCTTCGTTTCAAGAAAATTAATGTTAATAATAAACGATACTTCATGCAATATATGTATACACTATTCCACTGATAAAGTGATATGCTTGAGAACAAAACTATAAAACTATAAAAGCATTTGCCTTTTCCATCTGTTGCGCATGTCAGTTTGACATGTTTTTCACAGCTTCTGAGAAAGTACGTCGTGCACATCGATTTATTATTCGCGAACGACGCGAATAATCTTGTTTAAATCTTGTCTCATTTTACCACGGCTTTCCACCTTCAAGAAAGAAATTTGCAAAAGTTCACTTATCAAATTGATGTTTTTATGTAAAATGATTCTAAAGACTCCCCCAAGTATATAGCGGTATATTTTTTATAATCAATATTATATTTTAATAATATCAATTTTAATAATTATAAACATTCAAATTCTTTTGCGTCGATTTTCTTTTACACATTTTTAAACTACGTTTTGAAAATTAACATAATTATTTACACTGTAACATTTGTAACTCTGTCCACTCTATGTACATATATTTTTTAAGCTAAACTAATATTATAATACACGTACGTTTATTTTAAAATATAACATTCAAGAAACCTAAATTAATTTCAGAATTATTTAGATATAAAAAATACTTTCGCAACTACGAAGTTTGAATTACGCGCTCAATAGGGAAAGCGTATTGCTGCCAACATCGATTTTGCGATACTGAATTATACCAATTTTTACAGTGGTTATACAATGCTTATACAGTAGTTATAGCAAGTTATAATGGTTATAACTTGTTGTTATAGTTATAACAAGTTATATAACCGGGTTATACTGAGAAAAACTTGAAATACAACTAGATCTAGTACATTTTGATCATGAATGATGGCAAACCTAAACTAGGTATAAGAGCTTCTACGATTTGTCAGTAGAGTGCATCTTGATCACGATCACGTCCTTTTCTCTTCATCATGGCGGTGAGTGTGCAGTTGCTAGCATGAAAACTATTTTCTAAATCTCTAAAAATCAATGACATCGACTTCAAAATCGTAATTTTTCATAAATTAAAGAAAAGTTAGAATTACGAATTATACGTTCAGCTAATTCTTTTTCATTAATATACTCACTTTCTTACTTTTAACATGACAGATACTTGAGACTTTCAACCAGCGTGTACCGCTGGTATAACCTGTTTGTAATGTTTATTATGTTTGCAAAGAGTTTTCATTAAATATATAACTGTTCCTCGAAAAGAAGGTTAATCATAATTATTTTATAGTCTGCTATATGAATTATATTAGCTTTAAATAACCATTAAAAGAAAAATCGCAATCCCTGTAATAGCATCAGAAGTGTGATGAACCGATCTTGTTACAGGATGTGAAGAAACCCGAGAAGAAGGTCGAAAAGACCGTAAAGAAAGTCAGGAAAGAGCCGAAAGATGCATCCAAGAATGTGATGCGTGAAGTTCGCATTCGTAAATTGTGCCTGAACATTTGTGTAGGAGAATCTGGTGATAGGCTCACTCGTGCTGCAAAGGTATGTTAATTAAATATTCTTACGAATACTCTCTCCATAAAAACTAGCATATTCTATCTAAGTTTCTATGTATAATACATTTTAGTCGAATTTCTTTTCCATGTAGTTTATGATTACTAGACTTTGTGCATCAGTTGCAAGACGCAGGAGCTAAATATAAATCTATATTCTTCATTAATAGGTTTAATGTGATGAAAATAATATATTAATACTCTTAAAGTCTTTTAATATTTTCACTGTTTTAAATTGCACTCGCTCATTTTCGTTATAAATGTATAAAATCAGTTAAAAGGTTACATTTTTCAAGTTATTTGAATATTACATCTTATCTAACGTTTATAGGTATTGGAGCAGTTGACTGGACAACAACCCGTCTTCTCTAAAGCAAGATATACTGTCCGTTCTTTTGGCATTCGTCGTAATGAAAAGATTGCAGTACATTGTACTGTCAGAGGTGCTAAAGCAGAGGAAATCCTTGAACGTGGATTAAAGGTAACAGAGTTTTTCATGTGTATTTTACTAGCTTTAATTTAAATTTGCTTTAGCATAACTAAAACTTTCTTTCTTTTCTTAAGGTTCGAGAATACGAATTGAGGAAAGAGAATTTCTCTGGTACTGGAAACTTTGGTTTTGGTATTCAAGAACACATTGACTTAGGAATTAAATACGATCCTAGCATTGGTATTTATGGTTTGGACTTCTATGTTGTACTTGGGCGACCAGGTTAGTATATTAATGTTTATTATTATAATGTAAAAACATGTAATATTTGCACATTATCTGGTATCATAGATACTCCTGTATTATGCGTTGTGTCTATAACTTTTTTTAAAGTATGTGCTAGAGAAAATACTTCATATTTGCAACCCATGCCCACTTCCTATACTGGGTGTGTTACTTAATTGATGTGACATTTATTTTTGACATTAATAGCAGCAAATGTTAATAATTCACATTTGCTAATATTAAACCTCTGTGGTCTAGACCTTTCTCAAAGAAAATAATGATTTAATGCGCTATGCATTATTACAATATGCAATTAATCTAAAATGAAGAAGGGATGATTTCTTGTGACAATGTCAATAATAATTAAATTTTGCCAATCGCGGCGTGTAAACTGAATTCTTTTTACTTCTGATTTGTGTCTTAAATCAGAGGTGGACAAGTTATGCTCGTTTCGGTAGTTTTTCGAGAACTAGGAACGTCACAGGGAGCGAACGTCTTAAACTAGTCATTGCCTGGCTGTAGCCGACCATTCTTTATAAATATTAGTTTTTACATTATTTAAATAATTTTCTTCTGTGTAGGTTTCAACGTAGCTCACAGGAGAAGGAAAACTGGAAAAGTCGGTTTCCAACACAGACTTACCAAAGAAGATGCAATGAAATGGTTCCAGCAGAAATATGATGGTATTATTATAGCTGGAAAGAAGTAACATACTTTTTTGTATTTTACAATCCTTCCATAAAAACTTTAAAAACAAATTATTTGTTGTTTAATAAATCTTTTCTAATACCCTATCATTATTCTTTAGTTATTGTTTATAATCGGAATACACGCATTAAATACTCTATATTCAAATGTCAGATTAAATGTTTTATTTGCGATTACTTATCGCGATTAGCAATTTTTTCTTAAATATATTATAAAACAATTTATCAATTAAAGGTATACTCGTGAATGTATTGGATCCTTAAAGACTTTATTTACAATCACCAAAATGATGGAACACAAGAATAGAATGTCAACAAAATTTGTTTCTATGTATAAATACGCTTTAGAATTATTTTACGACATACCATAAAAACAAAACAAATTGCTGTATTATAAGCTTAAGGTTAACTTTTTAATGATTATCACAACTCTTATTTCTTTTGTACAAAAGAAAAACGTAATTGCAGTAGTCATCCAGTGGGTGAAAATGCAAAATACGCTGTTTTGTTGACATACACGATGTTGTTACTTTCCTTGTATATTTCTTACAATAATTGCACGCAATATTATGTACAAATAAATTAGTATAGAAATTTAATTCACATCGGGTACACATTAATTTAAACGTTAGGCCTAACTCTCTAAAATACAGAAAAGGAACATTATAACGATTGCACATGTTTTTTATGTCAAGAATTCTATATTGGAGATGCGAACATTCGTATATTCTGAAAATATTAACATTTCATAATTTTTATAGTTTGATTCTTTATGATATGCGTAAATCATGTGAAATTCACATACCCCACATCAAAATTTAATTATCTATTAATATAATATACATATAAATATTACAGATGATGTAATATTATATAAATATTATATATGCACGATTTATAAATTACGAAACTATTTGCAGGAAAAATGTTTACATCTTTAGTATAGATACAGTTTAAATACATTTTTAAAAATAAGCAGCATCGTATATTGTAAATATAATCCTAGTTTTTTATTTCATTGTGTAATGAAATGATCTCATTGAGGGTATCAGAAATAAAATTAAATAGAATCTTTTTGATCTTGGTTTAATTTTCATTATTATTTTAACTCATTGACATAACAAAACTATATCCAAACAAAGACCTCAGAAATTTTACTCAATAAATCAGGAACAATACGTATCATATATGTGGAATAGTAAAACCAAAATTTCCAAATTAGCATAAGTACGCTACAATAATGTAGAATAGTTATAAAAAAATTATTTTCCAATACCCTCTATATTAGTTGCCAAATATAATTTTAATGGAATTTTAAATATAAATTTGGCTTTCATTTTTACACCGAATTTAATATTTAGTGCTTTAGCTTTTTTTAATTGAGTTGGAACGAAGCAAACCATAAATAATTGTTTCTTGCACTGCGTCATTTGTAATTCATAGTTTTTAAATATTTAGATTTATCTTTGGTTTTTAATCTAATGGTAAATGCAGTAAATTACTTCAGGATTTATGAGTTGGAGTTATCAATAAGAGCTGTGCTTTGAATCTCCTACGTTCGACGTCCATAAATGTTTCATAACATTCTTCCCTAATATTTACCTACTTTAATGTAACAGGCGGATAAAAAGGCAAGATATTTTTCTCAGTCTCCAAATTGTTTGCTTACATGGACGCCATATTACCGGACTGATATAATTTATCATTTGTGTATAATATACATAACATGCCATGACCAATTAAACAGACAATTTTTTAAATAATAATTTTGCATACACATTCCAGTTTCTATTCTTTACGAAATAAAAAAAAGAGGTTGTTCATAGCTTCATATGAACAATAAGTTAACCTTTTCCATTGGAATTCGTATTATCCTCTATATACTTTGCTTTGGATGCGTTCATCCAAAACGTTAATATTTGTACAGGTATACATGCAAGTTTTACACTATATACAGTTACATTTGTATATATATGTAAATTTAATAATAGTTGACTATGTGAATCTTTTGGTATGTGTGTGCACACATGTATATATAGTATATTGCATACTTATTAATAAAAAAACTCTGTTAGATTTGAATTCAAGAAAAGAATTTTCCTTTTATACTTCAGTTATATACTTTTTTCAAGCATATTTTATAAAATGAATTTGATCACTGGCATGTACAATATACAAATAATATATATACTTATATACGGTAGACCAATTTCTTCGAAATTCCAATGCAAAAGATTAAATGCACCGTTTATTCTTATACTTGCATCAGTATTTTCATCTTGTATGTATACGTACGACAAAAAATTTTGCACAACACCACTTATTCTGTATTCCAAAAACATTCTTTCATCTCCTTAAATTATCATACAACTTAATAAAGTAACTATGATGTATTAATATTTTGTACATTTCACAAATTGTATATATTCATCTATAATTTTACTGAAAGAAAATAATGAATATCATGAAATTTAACGACAAGTAATTTAGAAAAGTGAATTTTTCCATTCACATTACTTTCTGTTTTTAAAGCTAGCTCTCCCATATATTTTCTTTATAAATGTTTAAACGCAACTGTATAAACTAACTTTTCAAATTAACAGGAACGGGAAGTAGTTGTCAGAAATGTCTATAGTTCGTCCAACGAAACGAGGCAATAAGGACGCACGCTGGTTTTTTACTGCCTCGTCTTGTTAGATTCTCTATATGAAATTTGAATTTCTACAATAGAATACAGTCACATTAACTGAACGGTACTTTCTATAAATATACGAGAAGGATACACAGTAATATCTTAAAATGTAGTGCAGGGAAAAGCAGTGGCAGTCAAAAAAATATAGCATCATTATTAATTTAATAAATTTACACATTTAGCATAAAACTTCAGTACTTCTGTGTAATTAGTTTTATTAGCTACCAAATTTTGTCGTGTATGCACAATGGATAAAATTTAATTTGATATATAATTTGAATTTTATACTATAAAAATTTCATTATGCTTTTTCTTTAAAAACTATCTTATGAAATATAGGTCATGGCTTCGTACTGATACATACGTCGAAGGGTTTGCTCGAATAAATCAATATACATGCGTTCTGTAGTTCAGACATTAAAATCTTAGTGTGATGCTGGTCTTTCCAAGCATTTAAAAACAAAACAAAAAGTTATTTAGAAACAAAATTTAAGTATTTCGTCACAAGACCATGGTCAAAAATTAAAATTATTTCCTCGATATTCAATATATAAAATGAAATAAACATATCAATCATTTGGAAAGAATGCTAATAGTAAACAATTGTATTAAAATTGTAATGTACATAGTCTATATGTAACATACACAACATACTATATAAAATATTACTTTTTATAAGACTGATAATGATAGCATACATATATATGTATGTGTATATAAAGAGTACTGAAAATACATACAATCTTATGTATCAATATAGAAGTTCATGACAAATATTCCACATTTAAGATTTGAAAATTTCGGATATCAAAATAAATATAGCAACATTGTACCTTGCTATAGTATAATAATAAAAACATATGAGTTGTAATTTCTGCGTGTTGATTCTAAACAGAATCTAATGAATTAAAGTTCATCTTCCTTTGTACTGTAACAATATAGAATGAGTCACGAGTCTATCTGAAATCAAATTAACTATATGTAAAAAATTGTACAATCTGTTACTTTCTTGTGGATCGATATAATCTGTCAATATTGTGCTTTTCAGCCTCTGTGAATCCTAAAATGCTTTCGATAGCATTCAAATGACCCTGATGATTCTCTTTATCGGTTAGGAAATAATAGATAGCTGATTTTAGGAACTGCAATGTGATCTCTGGATCCAGGGTACCTTGCTGGCTTCGGGCTTCTATAATGCGTCGATACATTACCTGTTTAAGAAATTATTCTCGTTAATAATTCATACAAGCTATATCACATACCTTTACCCAATGCGGTGCATTTTCAATTATATATACATGCTGCAGCAGTGAATTAAAAAAAACATTAAACCTATAGATATAACAATAATAATATATTAACAGATATATGTATATATGAAAAGCAGAATGTATATGTATATGTACAGTAGAACCAACTATGTCCAAACTAATCATTGCAACTAAAATATTTTTCTATGTCGTTTCGACTACGAGTTATTCTAATGTTTTTTCAAAAATATACATTATATATTTGCAAGAGAAGAAGATGTCTATTATTGGCTCTTCATAGATAATAAGACATTTGGATAAAAGGGCATAATAAGGTATTCAAATAATTATTTGAATATAATCAGTGTTCGAGTACAGATGGTTCTACAGTACTAATTTTTAGTAGAGATATGTATACATTAACGTAAGAGTAGTTTATTCATCATTTTTTGTTAGATTTAATGTTAAATAATGGCTCTTTTCGATGAAAAAGTGCAAAAGCATTCTTAAACATGTGCAAACTTACATCGACTAAAGGATGATAAGAGGCTGTTTCTTTCAAGTGCACAGGATAGTTTCCCCACACTGACTAATAATGCGTATAAAACCAACTACAATTGTGCTTGCTAATCAGCATGCAATTGTTGTGGCAAAGCATTCTTTAATAAATGCACTTTTGGAAAATATCTTTATAATGTAATTCATTGATGGTAACACGTAGATCCAATTCCTGTGTGTGCCATTGTAGACTCTACATTTATTATTATTATCTTTACTGATTACTAACATGTTTTTCAATTAATATAAATTGTATAGTCGAAGTATCTCGATAGTAGTGAGGTGATATTGCAAAGAAAAATGATTTAATTTATTTCTATAATTGAATGATTCAAAAAGGAATGATATTTCTGATACTCTTAAAAACATAGATAATATACTATAACACATATACTAACTAAAATTGATGCAAATTCTATTTCTTCAACGAAGAGCACATGTTCATGCTCATAAAAGCTATTTATCGTTCTATTTACACATTTATTTGTTACTTATGTTCATGCTTAAATGAACAACGAAAATGAAACAAGGCTTTACGTATACTACAGAAGACTTTTCTCTAATAAATAACTGACAAATAAATGTCTAAAATAAGTCGATGTTAATCGATATAATCGAATAAATCGATATTAAAAAAATCAAGATAACAGTTTAAGTCGCAGTGATAATTAGAAAAACATAAAAATATATATAATTTTATAAGAAAATATAATTATAAAATACAATCATTCGGGTAATAGTGAAGGGATTATTTAAAAAGTAAATCTTACATAAATGATATGTGGCTTTCCTCCCTAATTATAAGTATAGAAATTATAAACATTCTGCACAACAAACATTATTCTTCAAAAACAATATAAAGATACATACATTATCTTGCAAAAGAACCTGGAAAATGCAGAAATAGAAAACAAAGGAGTAGGGAGGAGCATGAAGATTGCTAGTGCATCCTGTATACGAACAAGCACAACGCAGATGCTTAATAAACAGTGGATAAGAATCGCATCGCGTGGCAGTTCAGCAGAAATACAGACCTTACGTGTGCCAAGGACCCAGAGAGAAACAGCCTCCTTAGCACTTAATAAAATTTGGCTACGATCGGCTGAAATGTGAGGTTCAGGCGAGTAGCTTGTGTCCTGGAGTGTGAGCGGCGACCAAAAAAAGTGGCACATCATTAGTACAAGAGAACTGTGAACTACAGAGATGCTCAGAAAGTGATGCATAACAGAGATTCCTTAAATTTTCTAAAGCAACTTCTAAATCCGTTAAGAGTCAACCAAAAAAGAAGAACAACATCATTTGAAGAAGTATTCATATTAATATAAAAGAAACTTATTAAACAGTTATTGAGTACTATCCAAAAATTTGAGTGTTTTATATGCAGGGATTGAAAAGGTTTTGAAAGTAACGGTTTCAAACTTACGATATCCTCTCACAAGTTACAACATTATTTCGGTTCTTCGTAAGTGTCTTGAGAACCAAAACCAATATTATAACTGTTTTCAATCCCTGATTAGGAATCACAAAAGTTTATAGAAAAATCAAAGAAAAGAAAGAAATTTGAATGTATTACAAACCCCATAACGCTGTTTAGAAAAATCAAGGAAAAGATTGAAAGAACTTAAATATAGTGCTGTATATGAAAAAAATATGAAAATCATTTATTTTGCCACATAGACGAAAAGTATTCGTTATTACCCCTAATGAAGTAAAGAAAATGAACGTTCAAAATAAAGCATTGTGATAAATAAACAACTCTTGCCGATTAAATACGTCTTATTTCCTATAGGCTGAAACACAGTTTCTCTGAATTATATGAGCAAACTATTTTTATGTAATACACATTAAATTTTGATAATTATTTTCTATGCTTTGCTCCTGTAAGTGATATAATCTATATTGTTCTTTGAAGAATATAATTTATATCTTCATAGTATTTGTTGTAAGAAATTTTAGTACACTGTGTTAAAAATATAATTCATGCTATTTTATATTGCTATAGAGATGAAGCTTCAGTTATATGATATCAGGCACAAACAATTACATAATTCCATTTTTAATGTGCAATCGTGTAATATTACCATTGTAATATTAATAACGTAACTTCAATGAAATTAGTATATTTACCTTGACATTTTCTAATTCTGCTTGCGTAACTGTTAGTTGTTGAAGTAGTTCTGCAACCGAAACCTTTGGTGGTGTTTGGTGTGCATGTTCAAGTATCTATGTTTGCGGAGAAAAACAATGAAACAGATTAATACTTAATTTCTAATTGTACAGCATAGTAGAATTAAAGTATAGTTTATAATTATATATAAAGTATTTAGATCATATTAGGAATATGTATTAGGTTGGGGAAAAAGAAATCCATCATTTCTCCGCTTGAGATAACGTAAAAATAATGCATTTCTTTTTCCCCAACCTAATATTTTCACACATTGTTTTTTAGTGTCCTGCAATACCTTAATCAAGAAAAAATATTAGAAACAAATTTTAACTACCTTGCAATTCTCCAGATACAATTAAAAGCTACAATATTTAAAATTAAAAATTACAAATTTATAATATTGCATTACCTGATCCGCTTGCTCTATGCGTGCAGCTTCTTGACCTTTGGCATACATTTTCAGGTACATTTGTGTATTTCTCTCCTCTTGTTCATTTAACAACGACTTCTGCTCGGCGAGTTCACTTTTCACAGCCTCTAATTCTATTTCTAATTCACGAGCCCGAGTCTCCGCAGCATCAACACTTGGTCTGACTTCACAATAACGTGTGTTCACCTCAGCCAATTGATTTAATAAACTTTCCACCTATGTTTGAACAACATAATATTAATTATAATTGTATAATAATAATATTAATTAGTATCGGTAGTAATTGGTAGTAATTATTAGTAATATTGTAGTATCCAGTGGTACATACTACAATGATAAAGGAGGTGTGCCGACTTCCCTCAAAAAACTGAGGCAAATGAGTCGTAATTCTCTGGCCGCCGCCAGACGGCGCATGGTCCCAGGTACTGTACATGTGCGAATGAGATTGCGCTGCTGAATACACACAATCACACTCATTCGCACACGTACGGTACCTGGAACCATGCGCCGTCTGGCGGCGGCCAGAGAATTACGACTCATCTGCCTCCAAATTTCAGCATTAAAGAGATGCTAAGTCGGCACACTTGTATAATGCACCGTGGATAAAGGTAACATGACAATTACTGAAAACATTCTTTATTGCATGTTTATCTTTTTTCAGTCGTGATATTCCTTATTTGCAATACCGAGTCTCGTACACCTACCTTATCATTGTGCCTTTGTTTCAGTTCTTGAAGTTCATCGATGTGTCTGCGATGCATCTCCTCGATTCTAGTTTCATAAAGGTTAACCAGCTTCCGTCGCTCTTCATCTTTGTCCGGCGTGGCCGACCTGGCGGATGTCTCGGAGGTGTCGTCTTCGGCAACTTTATTAGGCGTAATGGTGATATTGGTCGCTTCCGGTTGCGCCTCTGGCAAATACACCGAATCTTTCGAGTGAATCGATCCGTCCTCGAAGTGTCCGGAGTCCGCCAAAGAGGAAGGCAAATCTTGGCTACGCTTTTCCGGAGTCTCGGGGCATGGGACCTTCGGTATTGCACCTTCGTCCGGTAAATCCTTGCTTGGAGATTCCGGCGAGAAAGGATTATTTTCCCGTACAGTGAGAGCATCGCTGCTATCCGTTCTCTCATCCGGACTGTTCAGGGAAGCTTTGTATAATCTCAGCTCCACCACCTCCTTCGTCAACCGAAAGATCTCTTGATCCTTTTCCTCGATTTCCTTACGCGCGTCTTTCAGCAAAGCCTACGAAGACACCGTGAGAATAAATACATAAATAAAGAAATATCCGACTAATTCGAGAGACCTGCGCGTGAGAACAAGCGCCATCCGCGGCAAAGTAACACGCGCAAATAACTATTGAATTCATGCAACGCCATTTCCCTAGCAATCGCCGAGCGCCGGAGACAAGGTTCATTAGCAAGCTTCGAAGTTTGTTAAACCCGAGGAATTTGATTATGCATACATGTACGGGTGTTCAACTATCTATACGACTGAAACACAATTCCGGTAGCTTGAACAAAAAATGTTATATTCTGGAATCGAGATAAACAGTGGGTTTTCGCTGTTAAAATAATTCTGTTCGTTTATTTCTATATATTCTATCACACTATAAGTACTGTGTCAATCACTATGTGCAATGATAATTTTTGTCCAAGTTTAGAAAATCATTTTTATTGTGGCACGTATGAACCGAATTTTACGAGGATTTTCAACTTCCTAGTTTTATTAATGAAATTGCACATATTCAAAGCATATCATTTCATTGTAAATTTAGGACTGAAAAATATATATTAACATCAACAGACAGAGGATGTCGCACGATGTGAAAACTAGTATGTACAAGCGAGTTCCTTATCAATCGATAAAATAATAGCATACATTAAAATAATTAAAACATCAAATAGCCTTAATGAAAAGTCGAGCAAAAAATGGCTCGGAACGGAACGTGTGTTAATTAATATGCGGCACTTAAAGTGTTAATAATTTTTTATTCAGCACTCAGCACTGGTTTGAATCACAACGTCGAATAATACATATAGTTTAGTAGAAAAAGCTCAAGATCATTTTTATTAAATAAATTCATTTTTAAATAAAAAGGCTCGTTTTGATCATGCATTTTCCTTCGCCTAGTGATTCTCACCTGAAACTTTCTAACTTGTCTAGCTGCCCTCTGAGTCGGCGTGAGATACTGTTCATTGTCACCGTTATGATTCGAACAATGAACTACGTATTTTCGTGATCTACCAGACCATGTGGTACCGTTAAAAGCAAATGTAGCATGATCACAGGCGCTCGCGGTGCTGCAGGCACTTCCGTAACTTTTTACGCTTTCCACATCGCTGTCATCGGCAATTCCTGTGCTTGATCCTCCAGAGGCCGCGTGTCCAAAACGCGGCCTAGCCGGTGTCAATGAAAGACTCTACAGAAATAGATCATCATTTAATTCGTACCTAATACATATTTATGTAAGAGTAGGGTAATAATTAGACTCCGGATTTTATGCGTTTGTACCAAAAATGAGCAAGTGCAATTTAAAACAGTGAAAATATTAAAAGATTTTGACATTCAAATTATTAATGAAGAATATAAATTTATAGTTAGCTCCTGCATCTTGCAGTTGATGAACAAACTTTCTATTTTGCATAAACATCCGGAGTCTAGTAATAACTGGACAGCGGATCTTTATGCAAAATAATAGTAAATAAGAGAATAGAAATTTATTTTATTTCTTAATATGTTTATAATAGGTTGAAAATAATATATAATAACAGCATTTTCAAATTCTTCTAATGTTGTTACTGTTTTAAATTACACCTATTCATTTTTGTCATAAATGCATAAAATCCGCTGTCTAGTAATAATTAGATTGCGGATTTGTATAAAAAATAAATATGTATACCTGTGTTTTAAAGTAATACATATATTGCCTATTGGATATTCAGTATAATATCAAACTCGAAACAATAATGTTCTAATTAATTATTTCAAAATTTCGTTCAGATCACAGCTAATAGGCATGTAGATGAACTTAATTAATCTGGCGTTGTAAACAAATAAACAGTAACGTCACGCTAGGACAAATATGCAATTATAATAAACGGTCCACGTATGATACAGTTTGATTACGATATTGTATTAAATTTAAACGTACAAGCAGGGAAACACATAATTGCTCGTTAACGATTAGACGGCTATATGCATTCTACGATTAATTCCTTCAACGGTTCAATTACATGATGGTCTTGACACGTGTAATTATTTCAATGTCTACACCGTTAATTGCCTCTGAAGATATCATTTTGAAAATTATTCATTTATTCCATAAAAGTTGTTGTCATCGAATATACATGGAATGAATCATATTTCATTATCATAATATTTAATTAATTGTACATCCAAGTACGTTCGTTGATAAAATATTTCTAAATAGAATCATTTTAAACACGAAGTATTAAGCATGCATAAATTAGTTATGCTTTTAACTGTAATAGTTCATGTTACGAGAAACCATTGTTTCGTTCTCGTAATCAGAAGCTATTCCATTATCAATGTAAGAATCTAAGCGTCTTGTTCGATGCAATCGCTCGTCTAACTTTTCCCAACAAATTGTAATTAAAGTAATTTGGTTATGGACATTAATCAGCTAACCAGTGTAAGGGATCCATCAGATAAAAAACAAGGGCAAGCTACTCTTTGTAACAACAATTTTTCATTTAAATGGGTGTGCTTAATTACTCTGTTTGTTAATGCTTCATGGTAACGTTACCATTCAAACTGGCGAACACAGTAGAGCTGCGATTATTTCGACGATATTTCGATAAATTTAGTTAATTTTTATTTTACCTTGGTATTACTAAATCCAACGTTATACAAATACAGTAAAGTTGAATCGTATGATTAGACTGCAAATTTCAAGAATTTACATTAAAATCTCCTTTTTAAAAAATTTGTTAATTGCGGTATGTTTGTTATTTGTTGAATAATATCTTAAGACATCTTCAATCATATTCATTTTAATAAAGAACTATTCAATAATTGCTTACTGTATCTGAAACTATTAAAAATTATTATTAAAACAAACTCTTAGAGCAAAACTTAAAGCAAACCATTTAAAGTATTCACTTGTTACATTAGAAACGATTCTTAGATAAATTAAAATAAAAACATAACATATTATGTAATATTTCTATAAAAACAAGAACGTTGGTACAACGAGTAAGATAATGAAAATCCTGAAATAATACTCGAACATTCTAAATAAATTAGGGAACTGGTAAACAGTTATTTTACACAGTGTTAGTAACAGTGATAGCTACACGTCATTCACTTAAAAAATAACGTTATTGTGTACTCTCGGGAAAGTACACGCAGGGTACCAGAAAAGAAGAATATACACAAAACACAAAATTCACCATTTTTATACCTGGCCAAGCTAAGGGTGATTTACCTCCAGCTTACGCAGAAGCTTTCATGCAGGCCTACATTAGGAAGTCTGGCATGAAAGTGAGGCAAAATCAAAAGCCCCATCAAGCTGAGAAATGAAAGACTCTTCTTAGAGAAGCTTGCAAAATCTGTGCGGGAACAATTTTTAAGCAAACGATCTTACAAATTGGCCAATAAATATTTCAGATCAGCTTCGATTTTATTGATGAGAATTAAAAATTCGATGCGAACTAAAAACATTGTTAATGTGAATTAACAACATGAAATGGATCATTATCATAACCATTTTTCGGAACAAAATTTCTTGTACAGTCATCAGCAAAAATTCATTTATAGTAGTATCATTATGTAGTACAATTTCGGAGTGGATCATCCGCAGAAGAATTATACAAAAGCCTTTATTAGTATCAAAGATATTCTAACATCTAAAAGTATATATGTATAGATCTGTCTATGAAAATCTCATCAACAGTTTCTCCAAGCCGATAATTTCGTCACCTTATTTCCGAAGAGAGACCATGAATTGTAAAGCGATCTATTAATTTTATTGAAGATTCGCGCAACAGAAATAGTCTGCCGAATGGCGTCGATAAAACTGCAGAGCACCGGCTCAAAAGGAAGAGAGGGTCGAAACACTTTAATTTCAAATACCGTTATTGTTTGCTGGGATTAAAGTATCGATAACGGGATTGACCGCAATCATTTTTCTCACTATAAATACTACGATCTCGCGCAAGTGTAAGAGAGAGATATCGTCTGCACAATCGCACGGCTAACAATAACTCGGTTTCTTTATTACTAGCGCCGTCTTACTATGTACTCGTAATTAGACAGGTATAATTAATAAATTGAGCTTTGGTGAGCTGAGTATCTACTCATCTACTCGATGTCTATTCTCTTAACTGCACGCGCCTTCTTTTCAACGTCCACCGTCAAACGGAGTTTCTTATCAAAGCTATCGAGGATGAACAATTCTTTTGTCTTAATAACACGACATAAATAACTTTTCACATTTGATTAAACAATTTTTACTCTCTAATTTCGCAGTCAAAGTGTTAATCGCGTTGCTCTTGTTTACTTAAAAACTTATTCTGTATTTGCACCGCGCATATTGGTAGAAAGCGAAACGAAATTTAGGGAAAGAACCAAACACATATTACAATAAGATAAGATTCTAATAATAATAAAAATCTATAAATTGGGATAGAACGGTCACTTTTCACAAGTGCAGCTAACGTTGATATATCGCTACTGAGCACTAAAAGGGTGAAACATCAGCAATTTCAAGCAAAGACTCAAGTGTCCAGAAGCTTGTGGCCGGTAACGTAGGTGTATACTCAATTTTCAAAGAGAAATCGCCCCAGATTTTCCACGAAGGGACAGAATGATGATGCCAGTTTGCTTTTGTATGATCGATGTTATATGATGTTACAATAATCTCTTGACGATTTAAACCTTTTGTAATTTTCCGTAGCTATCTTCAAATTCTAGAAAGCCAACAACAATGCATGTAAACACATCGCACCTAATGAGCTTCTGCAAGCAATTTTGAAATATTCCTCAGGATCAGTACGACGTAGAAACGTTCCTGGAGGGTTCAGCACTAGAAGGGTGAAACATAAGCAATTTTCAGAAAAGATTGAGATGTCCGAATAATCGTGGCTGATAGCGTAATTGTACACCGAATTTTGGAAAAGAAATCGCCCTAGATTTTCCAGGAAGGAGCAGAAGAAAACGCGCAAAGTCGATAAGACGCGATTGCCAGGACGCATCTGCGATCTGCATCGAACGGAGGGGTATACGGCGCAGTATCCTGTAAGGATACGTGCTCGCAGGAGAAATCCTGAGTCCTGTTCCGCACGCATCGATCGTGAACAGGTGGTTGCAAATAGTATGGAAAAAACGAAGGGAGTAGTACTCACGAGGGATCGTTGTCGCGGTGATTCTGTTCCATTCTCCGTGATGACTGGAAAAGTGTGATGGTCCGGATGATGGTGTTGCTGGTGTTGCAGGAAGTTGAAGCGGCGATGGTGCTGATGCTGCCTGGTTAGAGCCGCGGTGACCGCGGTACTGGGTGGTGGTGGTGGTTGATGTGGTGAAACCCGTTCACCCCGCATGCGCATGCTCGCCGAACGACGCAAACCTGTAGGCGAGGGACGTGGTATACGGGAATCCGCCGAAGAGGATGATGATATCGAGGGTACCGAGGGTGACGGAACGGTACCCGTTTCACTTCCTGTCGTGCTGCTAGCTAGGCTGCCACCGACATTGACCTTGGTCGCAATGTCGTCATTACATGTCACCGATGGCGACGCCAGCTCCGTCGGTGAAGCATCGCCGTCGCCGTCGCCGTCGCCGGTCTTGTTTACATGGGTTGAGCAGCCTGGATGCATCGATTGCAGGCAGTTTAAGGATCTCTCGCTACCGTGCCGAGCCATCTCCTTTCGCCACTCACCAGATTATCTCATTGTCTCTGCAAATACCTGAAAATTGACTTGGTCAGATCTAGGCTTGAATAGGACAATTGCATTTTGAACTATTATTATGCATTCATAATAAATAATTGTGAATTGAAATCTCTTATCCCTCCGTGGGCAACCTGGGTCGTTTATGTTCGGAGCGAGTCCGCATTATGGGGATAAACTTTTAAACCAATAATTTTTGACAAGTTTTAGTAGGACATCGCACAGCTTCGGATTAAGAATTAGAGAATATCGGGCAATTGTAACGAACTTTGACCATCCAGAGAGAATTATGTCGAACTTTGAACTTTAAACGTCTTTGAACTTTGAACCAATCAGAACCGCCGGAAAGAACGGTCACGGACTTAGACCATCACGGATATGCTGTTTTGGACAGTGAAAAGCCTTGGGCTTGGCAACTGAACTTTGTGACGTTTGGATATATGTTTTATTGTCAGTACAATTTCATATTAAATCTACTGCTAAGTGAGTGTTGGCTGGAGAAGGATGTCTAGTTTAATGGTAATTCATTAACTTTCATTCCTTTCTTGTATTAGTTGTATTTTTCATTGTTTTCGCAGCGCAATACGCACGTTAATTTATTCGCAAACGGTGCGAGTACTTCTATTTCAATTTTGTCTCATCTTTCCACGATTTTTCATTTTGAACGATGAAATTTATAAACTTATCTATCCATTGGGTAAAGGAATAAATTGAATTGGAAAAATAAGAGACGTATAAGGGTTAACTCGTGTAGCTTTTTACTGTAGCGTGTCTTGGCAACCTTGCAGAAGTGTCAGATATGATTCCAGAGTTTTGATACAGGGTGTCACATTCGATGTTACGTATTAGAAGTATGAAGCATACTTCATCGATTTCTGTCACCGACTGAAAGGCCAGGATGGAATTTGGTTGTTTCGCGGTACAAATGCAGTGTGTCTACTAGACTGCACATTTTTACATTTTATGATATAGACTAGATCAAATTCAAAATAGAAAAAACATTTAAAGAATTTAAAAACGTGTTGTTGTATTATCTTCATCTGAACAATTAAGAAAAGAAATTAATGTACGTAGCTTCCATATTTTGCAGTGTAGACAATTTTTATTTTGCGTGAAAATCTCCAGTCTAGTGATTACGATGTTAAATGTGCAGAGAGTCGTATAACAAAATGGTACATATTTTACCGATTAATCTTTATATGAAATTGGTAGTAGGTTTTTATAAGAACAAATGGAAATGAATTCATCGCACGACCTAGTGGTAACTCGCTAACTAATGGAAGACTTGACAGTGATTTGTGTACCAGTTCAAAGAATATCGCAATAGGACTACCATAATGGTAGGCGTGGCGTCTTGTACGGAAAAGGCAACTAATCTCGTAATTCGTTGACCAGCATAAGTTTCGTCGGCCGTTCTTCAATTGAAAACAAATTATCACAGATGCTCGCAAAGTCAGTGTGTAAGGTGTCTTAATTAGATAATTAATATTGGCAATTTAAACGTCTTAGGTTGAAAAGATGTAAAAGTCTGAATTTTTTACTTATAATTTCGGTATTATCAGGATAAATAAAATAAAGATACAATAAAAACAAATATATTCCCTTCAAAAAGATAGCCGATAGAAAAATGTTTATTTCAATTAAAAAATCAACCCAAGATATTCTTCGACCTTTAGCTTTTTTCATGTATGCATATGCGCAAAAGAAGTAAAGATTATTTCAGTCTGATATTTTCAAGGTATTATGCATATTTTTCTTTTGCATATTTCAGCTCCGGTAAACCTAACGAGTTACCTTCGACTCAGGAAATTAATGTTAACCATACATTTTATATCCATTAACAATGTATCACGAACTAATCGCAGGTAAGATACTCCGCATACAATGCATTATTACAAAACGAAATTGTTTTCAATGCTTCAAAGTAAAAATTGCTAATGTTTTACAGAATAATACTGTTCTTACAATTTAACTGCATGTGTACAGAATAAAACGTTCTGCACGTAATCGAATGGTGTGCGAAGAATATGTTATTATTCGTACAACAACTGATTTCTTTAAACAGAAAAGTCTGTATCAGCTGTAGCTGTGAGACTATCTGTGCAGAACTGAATACACATGTTATTCTGCCATAAGAATATAAAATAATACGTACATATGGTAGAGCTTTTCTCGTGCACTATCGCCGATATCTAAGCGATAGCAGTCTCGTGTGCACATAAACGAACTGTTTCAATAAATGCTGAAGAATAGTAGTATTTGCAATCATATACGCTACAATGAATTTAAAGATATACATATTCGATTTTAGTTATCATGTGTATGCAGAAATTTTAGTCTTTTTCAATCGTTCATGCATAATAACTTTGACCTCCTAGTACAATTATAATAAATATAAATAACCAACTGTATTATTGATTAGTATCATACCACTGTCGTATATAAAGAAAAGAAAATTGTTATAACATAATTATGTCATACAGATAAACATTAAAGTGTATGAAATATAGTTGCACTGGAACAGCTTTCACTTTTTATTAGTTGTCGTACGTAATATTATAAAATGTAAAAAACATAGTTGCGTTACAGTGGAAAAGCTTTCACTTTTTATTTGTTGTCTTGTGTAATATTGATGGAAAATTTGTTTTTGTTGGTAAGAGTATTTACATATGAAATATAATCGGTTTCGTACCATTTATTAAACAAGGTAACCTAATTGAGCTTCATCTGTATCGTAAAGTGTTAATATTAGTGAAATCTATTACGAGATTATTTTTCTAGCGTTAAATTGATATCAAGAATTAATTATTATCTATCGAGAATGAAAAGGTTTATCGTAACTGTGTCCAACTTAATCGCCGTGTTATTTCATTTCTTTCCATTTATTGATTCACCCTGTTCTACTAAAGTGATTAACTGGCTTTCTCCTGCAAAGACCTTTGAAACCTTCCACAGAATTTGATCATTATGGTTTATCGATTCTTATTAGACAAGTATGTACATATTTCTCGAATAAAATAATCTAGAATGGAATCTTTAAATAATAAATTGATTTGCTCGATTAAAAGTGCATGATTCACGATTACAACATTTATGTCATCGAACAAATTAACCACTTATTACTTCATATTTCATACATGTAATACTCGCCTAACCACTGGCTTTGACACATTACGTTATGATGGGCAACATGCACTTTACGCTTGATAAAGCAATCGCAAAAGCATGTCTGGAGACACTGATAATGCTTTAAATGTTCTTTACATCATGTAAATAAAAAAAGCGATAAATTCTTGAACTATACTTATCAAGCCATTTTTGTATTTTTGTATTTGTAAATAACATCGACAAATAAGAAAGACCTTTGCACGTCATTTTATATCTTTTTACCGTTTTTCAGAAAGCAGCAATATAATTCTATCTGTATTTATAACCTAATAAATATACATATTTTTTGTATTTAACATGTAATATCTACATAATTTATATACACAATATAACGTTCGAAAATATCAGAATTGTAATTATCCATTGGATTTAATGTTTCATACAATATTTCCAGATATTATAAGGGATCCTGTGAGATTAAAAAATTATCGTGACTATGAGGAGCGAGTCCTGTACGATTCAGCGGAAATAGCATAGCTCTTAAATAGAAACCGGAAATTCACAGTGGTCTTACTGTAAGTACAATTGCACCATTTGCGCAAAATGAGTCAGCGAACTTATTGTTAGAGCATTCATTAGAAGAAAAATCTAACGGCAGTGTGTGAACCAACCTTTGTTCTGCGTAAATGTTTACTGTTCATGTAAACTCACGTACATATTAGGTTCGTAGTTTACAGAAAACATACGAGTGTAGCAAATGAAAATTGATTTCACAAGTCGTATTACAAAATGTTCTAATATTATGCATTTATGAGTTTAATGTTTAAAACAATAGAAATATTCAAGGAATCAAATTTTTTAACACTTTTGCTATCGGAATTATATCAAGAAAGCTTAAGAATATTCTTTGAAATAATAATCCCAAAAGAAATTATTGTTAAATAAAACAATATTGTGAAACAAATATTGTGAAATTAATTGTCATTTCTATTGAATAACTTATTAAGAAATCCTGAGATCAGGATTGTGTATCAGATTTATAAAAAGTATTAAATAATTGAATTAATACATTAAGATCCTTCAAGATAAACATTTTTATTTAGTGTCTTCTGTGTCTTGCAGTTGATGTAGACAACTTTTACTTTGTACAAAATCTGCAATTTAATTATGGAATATAGAAATTTTTATCATATGTTTCATTAACGAGTTGCACGTTAGCTAAACAAAAAGTGACCGGCTCACACAAATTCTATTTCTATATTCTATACAGATAGTATATGTATAGGTATCTACAGTACACACCCACTTTATTTTGTTTTGTGTCCAACACGAAACGAAGAAGACAACATAAAACTGTAAGTGTAGTAGTGGATTGCTTTATGAAATCAATATAACCTCGACCTCGTAGAATGCAACTTTCATGCTTACGTATACATATGTGTACATAATATCTACATATACATTGTTTATTTCCAAAATTGCTGTTGGAACCAAATTCAACGTGACCAAGGAACTGGACCATCCAGTTGCTTCCTAATAAAGGCTTTTATTTCGACAACGAAAAAGTATGTATTACAACAGTTCAAATCACGAAATTTTTTTGAAAATCGCAAACTCAGTGTTGAAATACTTTTTGTTGCTATCGTGTTCACCGATACCGATACTTCATTTTTTTTTCTATTTTGGAAACGTTAAACATGTTATCATATTCTCTACATTTTAAATATTCTTCCGAATTTTCGATTCTGTATTGTCTAAACGTAGCCGTTTTTGAAGCTATTTACTGGCATGTTTGGCATTAGAATTCTCTTTTAAAGACTTCGGTACGGTCGTAAAAGAACAATGCTATTTTAAAGAGCAAAATGCAGAGTTGCAACTTTCTTAATGGCACTTGACGCATCGTAAAGTCACATTAAAATGGAAAAGGATTAATTTATGGACCAGTCTCCTTGAAAGAGGGGTTCGTCACGTCCTGCGTATCTGCGTATCTGCGTATTACCTGCGTTAGACTGGAGTGTTTCCTACTACATATATAGAAAGTATTGCAAGGGTAAGTTCAGAATAAAAATAAAAAAGCACGATAAAAGAGGAAGGGAGAAGGTATTTACTTTCAGGAAAGCATTTAATTTAAACCGGAATTTAATATTAACGCGTTTACTCTCCTATGTTCCATATATAGTTCATGAAGATTTAGAATAAAGACTTCATTATAAGTGATCGAAAGCAACAAGCTCTGAACGTAAAATGAATTAACTTTAACATGGTGCTCCTTAAAATCATTCAAAGCTTCAGATATCAATGTTTTCCAAACATTTCAATCTCTTTATTCATTCAATTTAATCGTTGAAAATTGAGTAATTAAATATCAATTTTATTGCTCCGAGTCAAAATAGACCCGAGCTTCTAATATTTTTAAGCTACGAATATGGAGATTGTAAAGATGCATCCATGAAGAATTATTCAACAAATTTATTTCTGTGGATATATGTATATTATAAAAAAATTCTTGTTATTTTTATTAATCGTTAAAAAGCTCATTTTAGTTTAATAAAATTAAGAGAGAATGTGGTTACCGTGAAAAGTTTCTTAAATGTATACATATACGCCTTTCGTATGTATTAATAACTTTATGAGGGCGTATATACAATAAGTTCTTCGCAGTGACAGCCTTAAAGCTTCTTTAAAATTTACAGAATAATATAGTATCATCTTCAAGAGAAGATTTGTTATTATTACTTTGAAAAAATCGATTGTCTTTTTCTGTGTCCGAGCTTAGAAACTCGGACTGTGAACGTGTTCATTTAATAAAAACATGAGCATTACTGTTTGAACTTTATTACACGCCTTCACTCCCTCGAAGCTCATATACGATTCTCTCCTCTGTTCCAATCGTTAACAATCACACTTATCCGTCCGTTTATTTATAACCGCACGAGCCCACTCATTCGGCGATCAGCTGCATGTTTTATACTCATTCTTCTCGCGTTACGTTCACACATTTCCACATGTCATTTCCTGGACAAAAATGGCAAAAGAAGTTCCTACACGTCTAATATGACATTTTAACTTAACCATTGCTTAAGAGGCTGCATACCGTTGGCCAAATATGTATTGGTCTGGTGAGAAGTAATTTCGGTACTTTAAAGTGAAATTAAACCCAATTTTTTTATTCGAGCAATGAATATCAATGAATTTGAATAGCAATGAATGAAATCACACTTGGATCAATTTTTGGCCGATAAGGAGAAGAGGTTTTATGAGCGCAGAATTGTGAAGCTAACGGAAAGATGGCAAAAGATCATCGAATACAAAAAATTGGGTTTTATTGCACCATAAAATACCGAAATTACTTTCTTGACAACCCAATAAAAAATCGATTTTAAAAAAATGATAATTCTAATACGATCCTTATGAAATGCTCTCCTCTAAAGTTTTATTTGAAAATGGTATTAATTCATATAATAAAAAAAATATAAAAAAGGCATTGCATAAATATAAAAATATAAATATAAAATATATAAAAAATATATATAAAAAAAATATATATAAAATATATAAAAAAGTAAATGTAAATTCTTAGCGTTTTCAAATTAAGAATCAAAGATAAAATTAAGGTATTTATTCATATGTTTATTCAATAACACGAGAAGTCACGTTAAAAATGGCAAAAAGTAATAGAACAGAATGGAAAATATGTTATTGAATAAATCTATGAATAAATTCAATACACGCAGCCATTTTTTAATTGTACAAAGATGATAAAAAAATTTAAATCCTTCACAATCCTTTAAAATCCTTCACAATTGTCTAAAAATTAAATCTCACAGCTCGCGAATTTTTTAAAGAATCAGTGAACTTATATACAACTATAAAAATGAATATTATTACCTGTATAACACAAAGCAGGTTGTGACATGCATTTCTATGAACTTTCTTTGTCATTCTTGAGCTCTGAATCAGCGGTTGCAATACTTTCTATATAGACCGGACACGCTATGCATATAAATAAATATACATATACCTCTATGCAATGTACCATAAAACTAACAAATATAATTTTCAAAATGTAACAGAGCGTAAATGGCATGCGCGCGCAATACTGCCACTAAGTATGTCAAGCAATCGATGAATGAAAAAATTACAAATGGAAAAGACTATTGTTTTCTAAATGATCAAATCACAAACAAATCTCGGTTAATTTGTTTCCTACCAAACTACAATTTATTTTTGAAATCTCATCATATCTTAAATCCTTTTCCTTAATATAATAAAATTTCAATATCTCCGTCGGAATAAAACACCCAAGTCGATTCTGCAGGTATATTTACATTTAAATATAGATAACGGCTTTAATATTCTCTTGGTCGGTTTAATCTCGGTTCCAAAAGTTCCATGAAGTTTCCACGATTCCATTTCATCTCTTGAGAATTAACCCTTGGACGTAACATATTCTTGACCCACATCGAGATCTCGTATAAACATGACCCAAAGTAGCTTTCAAATTCCATTTGTTCTTTTCACAGCTCGTGACATATATGTATAATAATTTACAAATGAATAGGATCTATTTATCGACATACTTTCTGAGCACAAAAATAAAACGAGCGATTAACACAAGTATTTTCACACGTTTTCTGCACTGCGTCGCAGATTCTACATTCCGCAGATTTTACTGTCTGGGTACCAGTGGGACTTTCCGCACAATAGTCCATTGAGTAAGTACATACAGTTAAATTATTAATGCACGTGGTATGTACATGGTATGTAAAAGGTGAGTGAAATTATAAATGTATATTGCGAGGAACAGGACAATTTTTCAAATTGTCGCAAATTGACCTTGACCTCGTTCATTACACAACACTAGACAATTCGTAAATTACCAAGTTCACGATACTACGATTTATTCTGTGTATCCCATTATGAAATAAAAATACATTATAAATAAAGTACAGTCGGACCTCTATTAACCGGCTTGATCGGGAGACAAACAGCCCGAATAAATTAAGGCCCGATGGATAATCGAGACCCGAGGGACATAATTAAAATGTACGTTATTGTTGTACACTAATGTACATTAATGTACAGTATAGATTATTTTTGAAAATTTATTTCCCTTCAAAACGCATATTTGTTTGTAATCGAGATCCGATGAATCAAGGTCCTACTGTGAATAAATAAAGTAATAAAACATTTGAATTTTTTATCTTGATGTTGCAAGATTCCTTTCAACATCGATACCATCAAACCGAAGAGATAAAATCACGCAATAATGATTGCAACGTACAATTTTGACTCACCCTGTACACGATTACAGCTGGTAACAACCAACTACAATAGAACTCCATTTATGAGCCTGTCGGGAGACAAATTGGTTCACCTAATCGGGTGGTTCATAGGAGTCCACCTGTCTCCCACTATTGACTATGGTTTTCGGTACATTTAATATACATATATGTATATATAGGAGTTCACGTTCATATAAAAGGATTTCGCTAGAGTTTAGTTAACCAGTCACTGCTGAAATTGAATTCATATAAACGGAGTTCACCTGGTCGCCCTGTGCATGGTTGAAAAGATGCACACAATATAGCAAGCCATTCTCAAACTATGCTTTCGTCGATAAACCCGCCCTTGTTTTTAATAACAGCCTCGCAGATCCGTGGCATGACAGCGACGAACTTTTCCACCTGTTCCGGCGTTATAGCGTTCCACGTATCTTCTAATATTTGCCAAAGATGTTTTTTCGTGAACGGATGCTGCAGACGAGCGTTCCGTTCCAATTGATCCCACAGAAATTTCATCGGACTTATATCCGACGATTGATCCGGCCACTCCATATTTCGGAACACTATCTCTGCCTCTTCGTGTGCCGGGATGAACGCCGAGGTATAAACCGCGAAATAGTATTTCGAGCTGTTCCCTTGCTGCATAGTGAAGCTATCGCCAACCAGGCGAAGTCCAGCAGGTATAGCATGCTTCTCCATGATCAACTCGTATTCGTTCTGGCTCATTTCTTCTCTAGTTGGAAGCAGATCACCGACACCAGCCCTCGAGAAACATCCCCATACGAAGACGCTACGTTTGAATGTAGAAGTATCAAATTTAGTCCTGCCGGTCCAAAGGACTTTGCTCCAGTCCTTGATCGTCCAATTCTCATGCAATTTGGCCCACTCCAAACGCTTCTTGCGAATTTTTGTCGACAGCAACGGCTTGCTCGTAATCACGTACTCGTACACAGGATTCCGTAATCTTCTCTTAATTGAATTTGGAGGAACTTCATTCGTTCTTCCGTTTCGTCCTCTCTGTTCCCTCAACTGTGCCATGTTATTTAAAGTCTCGGTACTAAAATGTTTCACTGCGCGCCGAACACCGTTGCAAGAATTATTTAAAGTTTGAACGGCTTTTCGCGAAGGTTGTCGCTTCTTACGAATCATGGTAACTGTTGATTTAAGTGACGCTTTGAATGTTTTTGCCATTTCGAGATCTTGTACACAAAGCTTGGTCTTTGCTCGGTGATTGATTATATACGAATGACTGTGATGCCGAGAAAACGTTCATTTTATGCGCTTTGTTGATGACGAATCCATCGAATAGGGATTTTGTATTGACTCACGCTTCATTAGGTGCACCCAAGGGTATCGTACTGGCTTTTTAGAGAATGAAAAAATATATTATTTAATTACAATGTAGTCCGGACTTCTTAACAATACTGGTGTGAAGTGTTCGTGAATAAATAATAAGCAAGAAGATTTTTAACATTGTTAGAAACAAATGGCAGGAACTAACAGAGTACCCGATATTTATAAACAATAGAACATTGGCGATCAAGTGATTTTTTAGTGCGATCGGGAGACATTTTTTATACAAAAACAAGTTGAACAGTAAAATTACCAGCAATTAAACTTGTACAAGCTCTTCTCTCGACAAAATTAATCTTTAAAATGAAATTCAGGTCGCTACTGTGTGCATTCATTAAAAGGAACGAATAATTAAAATTTTCTTCATATATGTATAGCTTATCAAATTAATTATCAATAGATATACGTTATGATAAAATACACACATTCATATTTTACACGTCCTTATTTTTTAATGTTTCGACTATCTTTTGATATTAGCAAGTGCTTCACTGCATTTGTGAAACATATGTTAGAAGAAATAAGTAGTTCCCTTAAATGATTAAACTGTTTTTAAACCTCATATCTTGCAGTTACGACCACAAAAAAATAGGCATAGTCTTCGATGTGCAAACCGGGACGTAGCGATTAGATCATTTTTTAAGACTCATCCTTGACTTACAATGAGAGATATATCCTTGATGTCTTAAATGGCGCGGTTTTAGTCTAGCTTTTCACACGATTGTAACTCTAGTATGTAATACTATTTTTCTAATTGTAAGTGGAAGACATTCATACTATTCCCAATATATCATTTATTATTTTTTTCCAAAACTCATACTCACTATATTATCGCAAAAAGTTGTAAAATATGAAAAAGAATGCCGGTCATTGAAGCTGACAATATCGTTATGAATATTTACAAATATTTTACACGTTTAAAGAGAATGTCGAATGAACGTAAGGCTGAATTACAAGTTTCATACTAAAACTTCGAAACAAACATATTTTACATTAATTACGACTTACGACATTGACTCTTTCTCTTATTTTTTATTAGCTTGCAATACCAATTTGTTCGCTTATCACTATGTATATGTTTACATACTCATATGTTGTTCTTAATATTTCAATAATAAAAAGTTGACTTCTGTTATAATTTTCCAAGGAGAAAATTGTTAATCATGTACCATTTATACATCCATTCTCATTATGCGTCATTATATTTGCATTACTCAGGTAAACGCAGGAAATTCAATCAACGATAAGTGCAACATATGGCATAAAAAAAGTAAACATAAGCGACAAAATTAAACAATCCTAATCTAAAACCGCGATCTTTCACGTTGTTTATCACGCACTCGTGACAATTTAATTATACAAGAATGTATTCAGAAATATAGAGTATCATACTGTAAATTGTAAGTATTCGATCTAAAAAATCTCAGTATTAATTCTATATTGAAAATTCTACATATTTCAATTTTTACATAAATGATTTTCAATAATAAGATCTTAAATTATAGTTCGTTGACTGGAATATTGCTGTCGCCTGTTTAAAATATCCTGGTAGTTTTTATTAATACATATATGTATGACTAGAATTTACTTTCGAGTGCACGATGCATTTCGAAATTTGGAATCGTGAAGAGAACTATTTTTAACGCAAAGTATTTCTTAAATTGCAATGTACTATCTCGCATAAGTCAAGCGACAGACTTCCCGGCTCTAAAAGTGAACGCTTCGTTATCAAAATGATTGTGATCTTGATCTCAATGCCAGATATTTCCGCTTATCTTTCCTTATACATAATACGTCTGATATACGCTACACACGTCACCCGCGACATGAACATAACCTGGGTGAAAGGTGGTTTATCATTAAAGTGTGTATACATATTTTCACGGTATATTGCGGTACAGCTGTTACGAAATACCTAAGAATGCGGAATTCTAGTATGTATTCGGTGATAGTTGATTTTCGAAACGCAATCGTTATCGACGTGCGTTACGAATTTACACATTACTGTGTCATCGCGTTGTACGTACATCGGAACCAACAAATTAGAGCAAGGGAAGGTCTATCGGAATGAAGTAATCGATCATTTGGTGTCCTATTTCAAGAACATGCTGCGGTATTGTACAGCGTCCACATCGTCGTTACAATGATGCCAAAACAAATAAGAACATTTGACAGTTCGTGATTTTTGACACTTCTCTGTCCTCGTGTAGCTACAAGCATGTGTTATGAAACTTACTCGATGAAAATGAAAGTATCTGCTTGATAAAATTTATCAGAGTGAGACAATCAACACACATGTCAAGTAAATGTACGCATCTTTTTCGCATTGTCTTTATTTATACGCTGAAAGAACTATATGCATTTTCGAATAAAATATATCGTAAATCAACATATGTCTCACTAACTGAAATTGGTGAACATGCATATATAAAATCTATCAGTTTCAGTACAATCCCGGTTTTACAAGTTCCTTGATAATACGGTGTGCGGACATGAAATATTACCAATTAGAAAGTAGTAATTAACGTAGCCACAGAACCGTAACTTACCTCTAAAATATGAATTCGAAATGGTAACAGTTTCCTCCCTGGTGTAGTTCTTCAAATAGTTCTAACATCTATTATATGCACGAGCGGGTATCAGTTTTAACAATCAGCAACAGTCGAAATTAGGATTATTCGTAAAGTCGTTCGCGGATATGGAACGATCAGTTTCACTCTTTAATTTGTGCCACGCGGGCTTATCGCATGTAAGAATTGAACATAGCCGCGAATCTAGCGGTCATGGATCTTTTCTACAATGAAAATTGTTGGAACACATATACAATAGGCAAGTCACAGTCTACGATTTGTTGAACATATGTTTGATGGTATAGATCACTGTAAACCGACTGCATCGTGGGAATTTGAACACTTTTCGTATATCTTTGGAGGCATGACTGCTACGCGAACATAAAGCACCCACGATCCTAACGCGACTCGTGGAACAAACAGTGTTACGTTATAGCGAAAGAAAATCACGAGATGTCGTATCACAAGCACCGATCATTGACAGCGTCGTGATTTCTGCATACTAACGCAATCTTTGAACAACTTTTAGAAAATAGAATATCATCGACTGTAGATAAAATTGTTCTCCCGGCTACCGACGAGATACTATTAACACAGACGAGATATAGGAATAGACCTGACCACCGACCAGATACTATTAAAGACTGCCAGCCTTATGGGAGTTCGTGTCACTCGAATATTTCGGTGTTCTCTTACGCCCTCTAAGATATATCACCGACGAGATATAGGAATAGACCTGACACCCAATGCATTTTGGTGTCCGTCGGTATTGGGTTCCTAGCACCCCATTTCCTATATCTCGTCTGTGCTAACACCCCGTTACCATTCAGTGTCAACAGTGTCAACACCTGTCAACACCTCTATACATAGAATTAGAGAGATGTATTATTCTTATTTCTAGGGGCACAATATTTATAGCCGGGTTAATAGCAAATTATGAATATAATTTAAAGAAAATTATTGCTATCACTGGCATTTTAAGGTGTCGGTACTTCAGATTCCTATGGACACCAAGTTCCATAAGGTGTCAGGTCTATTCATATATCTCGTCTGTGGATATATTCTGACTGGAGTGAGAAACAGAAGGCCATCGACATGATCTCGTCGGTGCAGAAGGCTACTGAGGAGATTCTCGTCGGTGAGAAGGCAAATCGTCACGGAACCATATTGATCATCATGAATTGTTACATTCTGTACCGAGCAGATATTTCAGACGATGTTGGTTTCAATATTAAAAGCAAAACTCAAGGACAAAGAATTCCTGAAAATATATTATTGAAGCATAATTTTTTAGGAAAATCAACAATTCCTATTTCAAATTTTATACGCGACACCTCAGTTTGTAATTTCAAAACATTTCATAAACGAGAATTATTACCTTTCACTTTTTTATACATAAATGTTCCAAGAATCGATCTGGACAGAAATATTTTGAAAAGACTTTACTTTTTTGAATAAATTAATGCTTGCGAATGTTCATGGTTTAAAAGTTATTCTATATTTCGAGTTTTATTGTCTATTTTTACGAAAAAATTAGATGGCAAGGTGGTCAAGCGAGTGTTCGTTAACATCATTAGAAAAAGGAATTGTTATAAACATTAAACAGCCAGATATAATAAATTTATCTGTGAATTGTATCGAATAAATTAATGCGTGCGAATGTTATGGTTTAAAAGTTATTACGTATCACGAAAACTATTAGCCACTTTGACTAAAAAATTAGGTGGTCAGATAGCCAAGGGATTGCTTGTGGACATCGCTGTCAAATAGAATTGTTATAAACATTAACCAGCTGGAAATAATAAATTTTTCAATAATTGTCACGGCGATCGACATCGATCGATATTCGGCGGAGTGGGGGGCGCCGCTCGAGCTCGGCAGATCGGCGAGAGCTCTCCGTCAATCAGTCAGTCGGGGCGGGGGGACCGGCGTGAGCGGACGTGCTGCGTGACCAGGAGCGCCAGGAGAACCGAAGGGACCAGAGGTGGACCAGAGGTGGACTAGAGGTCATCTACAGTTACCCTGGCCTACCTTCAACTGTCAATTCAAGGAACAACGGTAAGTTTGATTACTAATATTTTTCAAAACTTCTTTTGTCTTTTTAAACTCGTCCTTCATACTTTTGAAATTTTTATCGAGACTTTCAATGAAGACTATTGAGTCTTCTTCAAATTTATCAATTTTATTCTTTATAAAAATTACATTTTGAGCGTCCCACTCGTATGCAGGATTATAATTGCTCTTGTGAACTGCTTGGTTGGTTGTATTCGCACTTCTGTGCGGGGTTACAACTGCTCTCATGAGCTGGTTCTCTGATTGTATTCGCACTCATGTGCAGGATTACAATTATCCTTGTGAATTGGTTCGCTGGTTGTGTGTGTATTCGCACTCATGTGCGGGATTACAATTGCTCTCATGAACTGGTTCTCTGGTTGTATTCGCACTCATGTGCAGGATTACAATTGTTCTTGTGAACTGGTTCTCTGATTGTATTCGCACTCATGTGCAGAATTATAATTGGTCTTGTGACCTGGTTGTGTTCGCTCTCCTCTACAGGATTATAAATTATAATTGCCCTTGTGAACAAGTTGTATTCGCACTCATGTGCATGGTTAGGTTTGCGCTTATGTGCGGGTTTATATTTGCTCTCGTGAGCTGGTTACATTCGCATTCGTGTGCGTGATTTAATTCCGTATTCAAGTGCATTGTTTCTAAATACGATTAGTCTGTTTCAGCTAGATTACAACAGCCCGCTGCTAACAAAGACGACACGCCAAATGAAGAGGACACATCAACGAAGAGGAAGAAGACTACAGTGTATTTTGAAGTTAGTTATATACGATCTATATATTAAGATTGTATATCATCGTTGTAAATATGTCGTGTTTCACAAGTCCCTCTTCCTACAAATTTTCTCATCTTGTTTGAAATTGGCATTCCTCCGATCGGAGGTCCCCCAGGGGCTCACTCACGCATGGGACCGTGAGTGAGTACGGGGTGTCGCGGACCCCGGGGCACCCGAATCGCCTATAGGCCGCACCCGTGTGCGGGGTTAGTTTGGCTCTCGTGAGCTGGTCTTAGGTTTGGCTCTCGTGAACTGGTTCTAGGTTTGCTCTCGTGAGCGGGTATTAGGTTTGCACTCGTGTGCAGGGTTATGTATTGTTATGTCTAACTATATTATTAGTCTGTTTCAGCTAGAATACACCAAGAAGAAGACATACCAAGAAGAGGACACACCAAGAAGAGGACAAACCAAGAAGAGGACAAACCAAGAAGACTGCAGCGTATTCTTAAGTTAGTTTTATTTGCCGAGCAATTATTGTCTTAGCGTCACCCCCGAACCTGAGCCTTCTGCTCAGGCTCATGTTTCTTATTTGCGAATCAAAGCCTTCTGCTTTGATTCTTCCCCTTTGGCGATTTAGTTGTTTGGTCCCCAATAATTGCTCGGCTTGCGTGCGTTAATTTTTAAGAGCTTGTACTATGCCCATCTGTATATACCCATAATATTGTAGTAATTATTGGCATTGGTATTATTTGCTCGATTTAACGTTTTTGGTTTAATCTCTAAATCTGTAATACCATATACATATGCATATCTAGTTATCAGGATATCGGTATACAAAGGTATCAGCATATCAGTTTAGCAGTATATCGCATATCACTATATCTGTATATCAGTATAGAATTATCATAACAATGAATCAGTATAATACCAATGCCAATAATTAATTGCGTGCGTGCGTGCGTGCGGTAATTTTTAAGCTCGTATATCTTTGTTGTAAATATGTCGAGTAATTATTGCAATAACGTCACTTTACTCGACTCCTATTTTTGACTCCGACACAGCCTTCTGCTGTGTCGGACCTTGCTTGTATGTACCAGACCGGTTGGAGCCGGTATTCGGCGTCGATACATTGAGAGGGGAGGTTCATTGAGATCTGTTCACTCGTATTGCCATTCTCTCTGTTCGTAATCCTACCCACGTCATCTCAACGCATTGTGTTGCCTGGTGGCAGGTAGTTGACAGAGAAATTCTCTGTTCGTCATCCTACCCACGTCATCTCAACGCATTGCGTTGCCAGGTGGCAGGTAGTTGGCAGAGAGATGGTGTTACGTTTGAACACTTCTCACTGTCCATTCCTCTTGGTGAGGACACGTCGGGTATCGACTCTGACCGGAGCTGCACTGCAAGCATTGTACGCGCCGCGTCACCTTCGAACCGGAGCCTTCTGCTCTGGTTCGCTCTTGTTTCTCACTTTGAAAGAATCAGAGCCTTCTGCCTGATTCGCCTTTGATCCCCCGTGGATCGGAGACTTCTTCTCCGATTCACACCTTTTGCTCCACAATAATTGCTCGACTTGCGTGCGTTAGTTATTAAGATTGTATATCGTCGTTTTAAATATGTCGAGTAATTATTGCCTTAAATTCACTTTGCTCGTTTGCTTGATTCCGACACAGCCTTCTGCTGTGTCGGACCTTGCTTGTATGTACCAGACCGGTTGGAGCCGGTAGTGGGCGTCGATACATTGAGAGGGTTGGTTCATTGAGACTTGTTCACTCGTATTGCCATTCTCTCTGTTCGTAATCCTACCCACGTTACCTCAATGCAATGCGTTGCCTGGTGGCAGGTAGTTGGCAGAGAAATTCTCTGTTCGTCATCCTACCCACGTTACCTCAATGCATTGCGTTGCCTGGTGGCAGGTAGTTGGCAGCGAGATGGTGTTACGTTTGAACACTTCTCACTGTCCATTCCTCTTGGTGAGGACACGTCGGGTATCGGCTCTGACCGGAGCTGCACTGCAAGCATTGTACGCGCCGCGTCACCTTCGAACCAGAGCCTTCTGCTCTGGTTCGCTCTTGTTTCTCACTTTGAAAGAATCAGAGCCTTCTGCCTGATTTGTCTTTAATCCCCCGTGGATCGGAGACTTCTTCTCCGATTCACACCTTTTGCTCCGCTATAATTGCTCGACTTGCGTGCGTAATTTAGTATAAGTGCGTCGCTGTAAGAAAGGGAGCCAGAAGGAATATTGCATTCGTTCTGACTCCCTTTCGGGTCTCTCGTGCAGCAACCTCCTCGTGGTGAGACCTGGGCAATCGGTATTATCCTTTATTTGTAAGAACTTTTAGTGTCTTATGAATAAAGGATAATATCGAGCTAATAGCTGCACATTTAATAAATATGTTGATTTTTCAATAAATTCTATTCCTATACCTATTGTCTTTCACAACATTTTGCAATTTTACCTTCCTTCAGATCAAAATATATGTATTATCCAAGCTGATTTTCCCCGGGCGTGAACAATGTCATATATCGTCTGGTTCTATTTAGGTAAAGAGACGGGATAGTATTTCGTCGGTGATAGTATTATGAGGCAATTACAGAATGGGTAAATACTATATCATTCTTCTTCTACTTGACGAGTATCTCGTCGTTGGTAGAACTTTTAGCGATGTGGTATTTCAGATCACTGTAAGTTCCACGTTATCCCCGTGCCCGTCGCGCCCGGTTACCGGTCCCGCTGAATAACACAGGGGCTGGCAGTCTTTAATAGTATCTCGTCGGTGACCTGACAATAGCATCGATGATAGCGGTGCGGTGAAAAGAAACCAACATTCGTGACAACATTTCGACACATCCTAAGGAAAAAGTACATATGTATTTCCTTTCTTTTTCTTTTTGTTCACCGCACAGCTTACCTCGCTGCTCTACTATAAATCCACTCTTACTGCCAGCACCCGTCAGTGCTGCCAGCACATGCTGTTCAGCGGGACCAGTAAGCGTGCGCGAACGGGCGCGGGGATAATGTGGAATTTCCAGTGATCTGAAATACCACATGGCTAACAGTTTTACGTCCATGGTAGAACCGATAGAGATACCAGAGAGTATATGAGATACTATTAAAGACTGCCAGCACCGACGAGATACTATTAAAGACTGCTAGCCTTATTCTTTTAGACTTTGTGGTTCTATTGCAGGATTTAAAATTTTAACGGGTCAATATTGTTCCAGCTGACGATGGGATTCTATCGTTTTTTTTCCTTTCTCTGTTTACTTTCGTGTTCCTGTTAAATCAAAATGCCCCTATGGCAAAGTATCATCCTCTACGCTTTAATTCGAGTCCTCAAATGTTCAAAAATTCCTACGGGAATACATTCTAAGATATATACATACATACCATGTACATGGTTGTCCGTGCCTTAGGCATTTATCATCTCTAAAGCCATGCGATTCAGGAGGTACAGTTGTGTCAAATAGTGGGGTTCATCACTTCGCACCTTAGCGGAATAAGGACGTGGGAGAACGAGCCAAATGTGGCTCGTGGACTGCCAGTTGGGCAGGCCTGATTAGGTGATTGGTCTATTAACATCCCTTGTCAACCGTGAGACCACTCTTATTTCCTCTCTTTTACTAATAACGTTACTTTATTGCACAAAAGATTGCTCAGTGCCTATACTAATCTAAATAGGATATGATATCTATAATAACTATTGATGATATTAAATAATTATAATTAATTTTCAAAATATAAAATTTGTTGCTGACGATCACCGAAATCTTACGTTTCTAAATGTAATTAATACAATCGATCCTTGGTAATTTCAAACTCGAGAGGAGGGCTAAAATCTTCGAGTTGTAGAAATTTTATTTTATGTAGTTTTTGAAAAGGAGTTTTTAAGGAATATAATAGTTATATATTAATATAATAGAATAATATTAACGGGGAGAATAGTTCCTCCAGTTGTTTCGTCAGTGTTTTACTTTAAATTACCCTTGCAGCTGAGACGCAGATATTATTATACTGACTGTAAACAATCAACTGTCACAGTTTTCAAGTATGTAACGGTGATAAATCTTTAATTTATAGTCACAAATTCGAGTCACAAACGTAAAATAACAAATAATTCAAGTTAAATAAGTTTATACCTCAATTTTGAAAGATTTTGAAGTTTGTTGTTCTGTAGAGGTTTTCGATTTATAGATAGCGCTCCCAGTTCGGTGATAAATCTTTAATTTATAGTCACAAATTCGAGTCACAAACGTAAAATAACAAATAATTCAAGTTAAATAAGTTTATACCTCAATTTTGAAAGATTTTGAAGTTTGTTGTTCTGTAGAGGTTTTCGATTTATAGATAGCGCTCCCAGTTCGAAAATTTCGAATGATAGATTTTCGAGTTATCGTAGTTCAATTGTAGCACTATTGAAAACAGTGCATGTGTTCTCAGAATTCTTGTACCGAATTATCGCAAGATATATTGTATTTTACAGATAGCAAAATCAACGCGATGCGTAGTAGTATTTTTTGTCCATGTCCATGCGATAGTACTCGCCGCTCGCATGATGCGCCTCATTAGCGTTGCCTGCGTACAGTATGTACCCTTCCCTTTCCACTATCGAACTCCCCTCTTGCGATTCTCTGCACGAAGCACATACTTAGGTATCAGCAACGCGAGGGGATACGCGACGTTGCATTATTCCCATTACGAGGAGAATCTATCACATTTAGTGGCAGAGGGGGAAGCACTTCGAGGGGAATATACACTGTCTCGTAACAGTGGTAACGGTGGCGGTAACGCTGCGTCTCATACTTCGGAAGAACTCTTCAGAGTGTGATACATTCCGATTCGGCTCTCATTCAAAACCTCTGCTACGCGTACGCGGATATAGCGTTCGAGTACAGTGAATCATCAATTACTTTAATGTGGGGTAGTTAATAGGAAAGTGAGGTTTATCAAATTATATAGTCAACACAATGTTGTACTCCGTAAGATTACTTTTTATTGCGTGTCTAGTGCGAATGCACTTTGTGATATCGTTGGATGTCACCACAAGAAGAAACGCTAGTGCATCTTGCAACTTGTCACCTAAGCTGTTAGAAGAAATTCAGTCTTATGGTCCACTAGTGCACACTATAATAAATGAAACATTGTCGGGTTCTTTTAAAGGAACCACTTGGTACGAACTGGCCAATTTTGTGGATATGTTTGGCCCAAGATTTACTGGCACAAAAACGCTTGAGAAAGCGATAGATTATGTATTAAATAAGTCGATAGAGTTTAGTTTAGAAAACGTGCATGGGGAACCTGTGAGTGTACCTCACTGGGTCAGGTAATGTTTGATAATGATTCATTAATAATCGAGTAGTCGGTATAAAATAACTTTGAGAAATAATAATTTTTGAAATAAATACTGAAATTATTAATAAATATAGTTTATATCATAGAAACGCGTTTCTTTTAGAGGAGCAGAGTCTGCGACTTTATTGGCACCAAGACATCAGAAAATAGCTCTTTTAGGATTAGGTTACAGTGTTGGTACTCCGCCCGAAGGAATAACTGCTGAAGCTATTGTTGTGAACAGTTTCAAAGAGCTTGAAAGGAGAAAATATGAAGTACTTTATAATATTGTAGAATGCTTAAGCGAATTATTCTGTTTTTTTTTTATATTAAATTTGTGTTTGTTTTTGTTAGGTACCAGGAAAAATCGTTGTATATAATCAGATGTTCGTTTCATATGGTGAAACAGTAAAATATAGAAGTAGTGGGGCATCAGAAGCAGCCAAACATGGTGCTGTTGCTGCATTAATTAGATCAATTACACCGTATTCTTTATATACACCGCATACAGGTATGCAGAGTTATGCAGCAAACGTGACTAAAATCCCAGTTGCATGTATCACGCCCGAGGATTCAACACTGTTAAGAAGAATAGCAATAAGGGGTAATTATACGTAATTATATGTCTTCAATGTATATTTGAATTTGACAATCGTCAACTATGGTTAAAATTATAACCACTCCAACCGGGAATTGCGCGCGATCGTACATTAGACCGCCAGTTTACAGTTTTTGTTCGACTCGTCGACTCCAGCTGATTGAGCTCAATACCGCGACGCATCAAAACGAGGTGAACGCTCGCAACCGTCAACACGACGGCACGCCTTGTTTACGGTTTTTGGGCGCCCGCAACGACTTTATCGTCGGCAGAGTTGTGTAGAGTTTACAATCGAATTACTTCATGAATTATAATTATAAAGTAATTCGATCACATTGCATTAAATCATCTTGTAATTCAGCTCGTTCATTCAATTGAATTGCAATGTATAGTAGTATCTCCTTATCGTCGGATACGCCGAGCGACAGTTAGCTAGGAGATACTACCGCTGTGTACACTCTTGACTCGGTATTATTTATAATGTTATAATTTTCGTGTCATGTTCCACTGTTCATTAGAATAACAGACATGTAGACGTATACATTATTTTCAATTTTTAGGTGAAACCATAAAAATTAATTTAAAAATGGAGGCTAAAACTTTACCAAACGAATTATCACGAAACGTAATAGCTGAAATAGTTGGTTCCACTATGCCAGAGAAAGTAGTTGTCGTATCAGGTCACGTGGATAGTTGGGATGTTGGCCAGGGAGCAATGGATGATGGGGGTGGTGCATTCGTTTCATGGCACGCTCTGAAATTGTTGAAACATCTTAACTTTCGCCCTCGCCGAACAGTAAGGTAATGTTCTATTATATTTGGAAGAAAATAATTCCTTATTCTTAAAATGAAATTATAGATTAAAAATATTCAGTTCTGGATTAGGTCTGGGTTACATAAGCCTCATATTAAATTTATACTTTACAGACTGATTATGTGGACAGCCGAAGAGATGGGTATTATAGGAGCTAGTCAGTACATTAAATCTCATAAAGCAAAAGAGAAGAATCTTCAGTTTGTCATGGAATCAGACATGGGCACATTTATGCCTTTAGGTCTAGCGTTTACTGGAACAGATCAAGTCAAATGTATATTAGAAGAAGTTATGAAGTGAGTGACGCTATAAAGTTCGGACAGACTGTGTTATATTATAATGTAATTGTTTATTAAACATAATTTTTGGTAGGTTATTACTTCCCATGGGACAATTGAAATTGAGTAGCCCCCATGGTGGCCCTGACATTGCTGATTGGGTAACTGCAGGTGTGCCTGGAGCATCGCTATGGACCCAGAGTGACAAATATTTCTATTATCATCATACAAATGCGGATACAATGTTGGTTGAGAATCCAGATGCACTTGATAGAGGAACAGCTTTGTTTGCAGCAGTGTCGTTTGTGCTCGCTGATCTTAGTGTTGATCTGCCTCGAAATAAATAATTCTGTATTAAGTTATCAATATGATTGGAACGTGCAATGGTAACGGAGTGAGATATTGTCGTACTCTCTCTCTTAATACTAGTTACTTACTATATAAAAATGACAAGGATGTATTTATTTTAATTTTTAGCGACTTTTATTATAATATATGATTAAGGAAATAAGTTTATCGAATAGTTTTCTACGTGTGTATCTTAATAAATAATCATAAATTAAACATTTGTAACCCGTCATTTCGACGGGTCTCATGAACCTAGTGTTAAAGATGCAGTACAAATTGTTCTAGTTTAATAAAAACATCAATGTAACTTTGGCAAATAGACTACTGAAGTATGTATGTGTATCGTTGTGCTCCTTGAATATTCGCGGAGATATCGCGGACTTGTAGCAATATCTGGGTCTGTGCTACGATGGGGTGAGACACTGTCATTGTTGAGATATAGAGGGTGTGGCCGGACGGGTGGTACAACCGGGCAGGGGATGATTCTACATGTAAAAATCAGTTGAAAAAAAAGGAATAACATTTTCTCGTTTGACGCCTCGTTTTCGAGAAGATAGACTTTAAAGATCCGTCGGGTTCGCGTGCTTCGCGACACCGACTCAGACGATTCAGACGATTCCTATCAATAGCCCGTATATTTGCTGCATTTTCAATATCGATTTTCTCGAAAACGAGGCGTCAAATGAAAAAATGTTATTCCTTCTTTTCCACTTATGTTTACATGCAGAATCATCCCCTCCCTGGTTGTACCACCCGCCCGGCCACACCCTGTATATTGACATGAAAAATGAAGTCACGAAGTTAGTTGGCGTTCACAATTTTTGTATTACACCTCAAACTGATGATTCGCTTCCTTTTTATCTCTGCCAATGGAATGATCTCTTCCCTTGGTAGAGAACCTTCAGATCACTCGGAACCTTTGCAATATGTGTGAATATACTTCGATTTACGATTTCCGATTTGTTAATGTTTTATAAATCCTATAAAACAAGAAGAAGAAGATAATACCGAGCTAATGGCTGCATACTTAGAACTATGTTTCACTTGTGTAAAACCAAATATAATATTGATTATTTTGAAAGAATATTCGATCGTAGATAGCGAGTAGAATATTTAAGACTAGCTTCGAGACAGAAATTATTCTAAACAGTAAAACATAGAACTAAGATTTTTAACAAAATGAATGGATTTATACGTGCGATTCCCCAGGATCTATTAGATTCTTCTATTAGATTCTTTATTTAGATTGATTTTGAAATACCTAGCATTTCTAAACAATTAGATTTTTAACTTGAATAACAAAATGGCAGTAACCAGAGAAATTTGAAAATCACTTGGAACCGCAAGAATAAATAAATATTGCAATAAATACAGGAGAATAGAGAAAAAAGTCCAGCATAACGCTTATAAATTATATTTATTTCAAATGCATTTACTTGTACAGGGAATCGTCTCATACAAACATCTGTGCCTAATATCCACGTGGCTGTAATTTTACTATACATATAGTCCCTAAATATTACAAAGTATTCATCGACCACATGGCTAGGCTTTGAACATGTGTACCTGCAATTGGCGTTTCCGGTCAACGGAAAAAATGAAAACTTTGAAGACCATATTAAATCGTTTTATTAAGTTGTAGTCACTCTACATCGTCACTCGGGATTCTCTAAGTTACATTTTCGACCGAACCTTTAACTGCTAACAGAATTTTTACCATTCACTCTTAATTACTCGGTGAAAGGAGACTACAGTTTTCTTTCGATATAAGACGACGACGTTTGTTTCGCAACAAGAAAATCTCTATCCCCTCTTCTTATTTCGAAGTTGTCCGCTCGACATCGCTTACAATAATGCCAAAATGTGAGGGTCGCTCATTCTCCATGTTCTCTTCATCCGCAATACGTCCCGAGCCATCGACTTAAATCGAAAGAAAACTGTAGTATCCTATACCAGATACGACAGTTTTACTTATTCGTAAAAAGAAAACACTTCCTAGTTAAATAAAAAACAATTTGTTAGCAATTACAGGTTTATGAATGCCTTAATCAGTTTCGTAACGAAAAACACCGACTGCGTCCGTTGATTACTTATATCAACGTGTCCTCATCCTGATTCGGAAATAATATTAACAAGGAATGTTGAGATGTTGTTCTTTGGCTGGAAGTCAGCAACGCGGTTTTTTCTCCTCCACTACCGTTGATAGAGCAGTCAGGTGAACTGCCATCAAAGGCTATAACGTTTGTCGTGGTGCTACTGGTCGAAGGCATGTCATTTAAATCCGGTGATGCCAAGGGTGGTGCTTGAACTCCGCGATTATTATTGCTGCTATCCAGCGACACCAGCTGCATGCTATACGATTCACGGTAACCAGACGTGCTAGAAGTGTCTTCGTCCCACGAGACGTCTGACGTTTGAAGAGTAAGATGGTGGTGATGGTGATGAGGGTAATGGTAATGGTGATGAATGTTACTGTGCAACTGTTGTTGATCGTTCGGCGCGATGTTGCTTCTTTCTCCGTCTGATTGGTGAATAGTCGAACCTCGCCTTGAACGAATCGACGATGAATCCGAAGGGATGTTGAAAGTAGATGTCTCTATCGTTGTCGTCGGCGGTGTTAGAACCAAGGGTTGAGTCGTCGTCGGCTGTACAACTGGCGTTGTCCCTTCGTTTTGTTCTTGCGTTAGTTGCGGCACCTGAAAAGTAAAGTTTAATATCCTTGATCCTTTGCACTTTTTTAACATTTCGTTTCCAGCAATTCAGTATCATTTTAAGTGGTTCATTTAAAATTTTCTTCAAAAGACCGTCTTTTTATCCATTGTTTCTCTCTAAGTAGTATGGAAGAATTCATTTTTTTCTATATATTTTCTTAGTGTTAATATGAGTTCTTTGGAATTAAAATGTAAGGCAAGGGGTTAAGAGCGCCCTAATTCTTTTGAGTTCTGATTTGTAGAAGATACTTTTTAAGATTTCCTTACCTCGATATGTGCCCTTCGACTCTTCCTCAGTCGGAAAGTCTTTTTACTTTGGCCCATAGACCGTTGCAACCGAGGCTTGTCTGGTCGGCATTCGTTTGAGCTGTCTTCGTTTGGGTTTGTCGGACTGAGTTGACTCGTCATTGTTTCTCCTATTAAAACAGTGCTTGATTAGATCTCTTTCATTACCGAGCATTCCTCGCTATACGATCTATCCATGCTTCTTTTCCAAAATTACTAATTTCCAGCCCGATGCATTTCTTGAAGTAAAGTGGAAAATAATGTTCCGCGAGCTATAATCATTTCAACATGGCACTATGTCTACTGTGACGACGTTTTTATCGAATAATTATCAATTTTTATATAATCCAGAGCTTAGTGTTTCTACGCGTTTCAAAAGAGGATTCTGTGTATATAAAACGATCGTATGATAAATATTTTACACACGTATCCTCCAGCCGATTTGTGTTAGTTTTGGTAGAAAATGTTTCGAAAGCAATATATCATCCACTGAATGGCGAAAATATTGAAATATTTTAAGTAGAGTATTATAGATAATAGATAGATAGATAAATAATATTATTTTGGAAACTAGTAGATATTTAAGTAGCAATTAAGAAGTTCTCACCTTTTAACTGTATTAAAAATACATTAAACCTGATTTGAAGTGTTTCAGTTAGTATGAAAAATTGTAAATTTACTCGGATATATTATTTAAATATGATAAAATGACTGTGAGAGGATTGTAGTATACTGAATATATGAATAATACTATATAAGAACTATGTGTATAATGTTAATAATATAAGGACCTCCAAGGGAAACGGCTTTTATAAATGGAATATGTTCTTTACTGCAACCATTTTAAGTATGTATAAAAAGGAAAACTTTCATTGAAAACAATTTGAATCGTCTTGCAATCAATTCCGTGTTTTCAATTAATTGTTGTGATTAATCTGACGTTGTTTATGCGTTTATCACAAGAGAAGATTTATAAAATACAAGGCAAACAGTATGTTTACATTAACGTAATCATTGAAGACAGTTTTAATTTATTTTGAAAATAAATTATTTTGCAGAAAGTTATAGTTTCCGTTATCTTAATTTGCATAAAATTACTTGTGAAAATGGGAATTCATAGCCTAGTTACGATGTAGTGTTATTAAGGGAATTCAACAATTTTTTCTCTAGTTGTCAAAGATCAATGATATGAAGAAAACGTTGCTATTTTTCTAATAGTGTAAAATGTATTATTATTAATCAAGTAAAATTGAAAATTAAGCAAGGTAAATAGATTGGCAAAAAAGAGAGCATGCTGTTTTATTTCCGTAAAATTGTGAACACTAAATTAGTGACAAACTATGAATTTGCTACAAATTATATATGCGAATATATTTTGTTATAAAATTTATATTTTTAAGTCAATTTTCTTTTCAAATATTTAACTTGGTTGCAATAAAAATGTATCACATGTATTGCTTGAAAAGGTGAACAAACGACGTTGTTGAAAATTAAATGAAATACAAGATATAATCGATGACAGTGATAGAGAAATGTAATTAATACATGCCAATAAGTCATATACCTATTTCGAAAAATGTTTATAAGGAAATACAGTGCTTTCGTGTGTCAGTAGAATACATTATCATTACATATACAAATACGAATGTTAAATAAGACAACTTTGTGCAATAGTGCCCCGTTTTATAATACTAAATTGTACTTTAGAATATACATATACACATTCAATAATGTGCGATGAAAATATGAAATACTATCAAGTGAATAATAATAATGAATATATACATTTTTATCTGAAAGTGTCATGGTTATGCACAAACATTATTGTTATTGACAATCATTATAAACGAAGATGCCTTTTAAGAATTGATCGCAATTTATTCAATTGTCAGGTCTATAATTGTAATGTAATTTGATGCAATACATACAACACGTTTTAGAAAAGCATTAAATATGAAATATTTAAATGGTATTTTTGTTGAGGTGCATCATGCTCGTTTATAACAATTCTTGAACAAATAAATACTGATAAAAAATTCTTTCTTTACTAATTTTATTAATTTTCCATGAAGGATATTTTAGAAGAAAACATTTTACCAATGTAACATATATTTCTTTATGCATAGCCAATAGCAGTGCTGCTAAATGTAGCTATAATATTTCCAAAAGTTCAAGTTCATTTTAAAAGTAATGATTCAAACGATTCAAAAATATTTTTTTCTATATTGTTTATTATATTATAATTATATTATTAATAATTATAATTTTGTTATATATTTTGAACTCTATTTTCCTTGGATATTACAAGTTAAATTTTCTATCATTTTTTTGTTAGTTATAGAAAATATGCCATTGCCTATGGATGAAACTTCAATAATTGTTATAAGCCACTTTTAACAATGACATAGTTATTGTAGACTCCTAGAAGCATCATGATTTTCGTTTTATGATAACAAGAATGAAAAAGCAGTTTTTACTTAATCTGACAGCGAGTTACTATAATAACTAAATATGATATTGATGACAATGAATGAATTATTCATGTCTGTGTAAGGTCTGTGTAAATTGAACTGAACAGATTAATGATCACAGAAAAAAAACCAAATAATGCAATGAAGGCCTAAAACCCTGGAGAGATAGTCAAGCTTGAGAATAGTAACATTCAGGAAACTATAATTAGGAGGAAAAAAGTGAATAAACATTTTAGATTGAAATATTACTAACACAATCTTGTGCCATAGCATGTTAAAAGTAAGCAAAATACAATACGTATTGAAATGCTTCTATCTCGTTTACTATTGACAATGAGTTTTCATTAATTTCCGAATTGTTATCTTTCTGACAATATCATTTTATTGGCAAAGATTTAGCTTTTAATAAGTTATTGGCAAAATGTTTAGATTTTCTTCCAAAAGTATCCTAGGAATTGATGCATATTATGTACAGTAGAAATATACTTTAAATAATTCATAACTTTTACTCTAATTCTGATAAAGTAGATATCGTTATTAAGTGCAACTATATAATATTTATTTAGAACAGGGGCTCGAAATTTACCTGATGAGTGCCTAAATTCTACGGAAGAGAGAAAGCGCAGTTTTGGCGCCTTTTGATGAGTTAATATAGGATGAGGCTTAACATGGTTACGTTCATCGCTAGTAGAAGATGGTTGGGATTTATCTGAAACATGCCACATTCAACGACTAGAATGAAGGGGAAGACGAAAAATAAGACAAACCGTGTGTTGGTGTTATTGTTACGTTAACACTCTGTAACGACAATTTCGCATCGGCTTTGTTTTTCAATGTAACAGAAGCAATAGATATGTCAATAATTTCAATTATTTCAATTCTAATCTCAATCGAAGTATTGAAATCTCACTTACATAAACTATTCTTATTATACAAAATTTAGATTAAATACTTAAATTTTTATATAAATTAAAATTAAAGTCATTAATAAAATAGTTACCGAAGTTTTCAAAATTTTTATACGAATGCTGTATTGTATTTAATTATGTATGTATATGTAGTGGACGGTTGCTTATACACGGTGATAAAAAGATAAGTCGAAAATGTACAGTATAATTTTTTCATATGATAATTATTTTCTATCATATAATTAATTATTTCCCATTTTCGACTTATTTTTAAAATATATAATCACCATCATTTCGTTTGTACCACCTGTTACTGATCACCCTGTGTAATAAAATATTTAATTTCCAAAAGGAAAATTATTATCCATAATGCGAAGAAGTAAGCACAGGTGCGTGTAAATGTTTTGATACTTACGAGTACTATTTCACGAATTGAAATTACCTTTCAATATGATATATTTTTGCATGTCCTGTAATCATTTCTTATGAAAAACCAAGGACACACTATACACTACATCAAAGAGAATAAAGATTCAGCGAAACATGTGCATAGAAGTAATAAATGTGATTCAAAAACTATTTTGTAGATAGAGAAAATATTAGAACTTCAAACTTGAATTATTCATCATAAAGAAAAGAATCAATTAAGTTTATACGCGTTTCTTTAAGCTGTGTAAATTTTAAAAAATATAACTCGCGGATTTTATTAAATGTTCGTTGTACATAATTAAATTCTACTCAATAAATTGTTGTATTTTAGACCGCCAAAGGCACGATCTGGCACATCACTGTGTAACGTCATATATGTTAGGCGTGGGCAATTTACAGCTCGCGAGCCGTAGACTCCTCTCCCTACTCCTTCCTACTAAAATGCTGTGTGGTGTAGAAGGAAGTTGGGAGATTAGGAGTGGGGAACCGGTACACCGGTAGTGGGAGTCGTGAAGCGACAGCGGGCAAGATGTTGCCCAGACCTGACACATGTAATTAAGAACATGTCATTAGCGTGTTAATGTAGTTTCTGTAGAGGGTGGCGAGAACGGGGTTGCTTCGATTATGGAAGTTTTGCGACACAGAATGACTGGAAGTTTGTTTAACAATGTTTATGAAAAATGATAGAAGATGCCTATGCGATATGTGGATGTGTAAATCATATGGGATTAAACATCAGACACACACGCTCACACACACACACGAGACGTATGCATCTGTTTTGGTCTTCTTTGATTAGAGAGATTGTCGTGTGATTTAGTCATACAAGAAAGCAGTCGAGAGTCGAAGCAACTACGTTGTGGTGAAATATATCTACGTAACGACGAATTGGATACCAACTGTTGGACATTACCATTGTCTAAATACTGCTATAGAAATTGATTACGGTCGTGTACTAAACGTGACGGGAAAACAGCAACTATATATAAAGTAGAATCTAGTAAAGAACACCGTGAAAATGAGATTCATGTACAATGGAAGTCGCTATACCGTCCGAAACAATAAAAAATTCAAAACAAATTAAAGTTTGTTTCCGACAAACATGAAATTCTTGGACATTCTTCTTGTATAAGCTTCCTTCGATAATTTAAACTAAAAATCTTTTCATTTCATTCGTTTATTAGAATCGCTCACAGTAACGATCTCTTGATTAATTATATTGATATTTTCTTGATTGCGAATTTTCTATTTCAAAGAATAGATCGTTACAGCTTACTATTTAATAAGTATTAATATTTGGGGTGTCCATAAGTAATGTCATTTTTATAGATTTATTAAATATCGTGAAATAATATTGTGAAATTAATTGTTTAATAAATATTAAATAGTGACTAAGCTGTAATTACATTCTTTCTTATTAACGTGTCTATTTAAAAATACAGCGAATCTCTGTTCACGGAAATAATAATAAAATAGCAGCATGTATGAACGAGAGGAACACAGAAAAAGGTGAATAAGATATGAAAAAATTATTATACGAGATACGGAGAAGCGTGACAAGTAGACTGCGGATGTTCATGCACGTGTATAGTATCCGAACATGTTGATCTCCACTACGATTTTATTGTCTACAAGAAAACCACATACACGTGATTTTTATTTCGGATATTTTGCGTTCTTATATTTTCGGGAATTAAAGAATATACTGTAACAGCATCCTGTATGTTTTTGCATCTTGTAAATTAAATAAGTCCTCCAGCATTTATTACAATAGGAATAGCTTTACATAAACTTTATTGAGATACATACGGTAGTGGCCAATAAAATTGGATTATTTATAAAAAATACATATTTCTGTATATTGATATTCTACATACAGTAGCTATACTAAATTGTTTTATCATGATCTGAGTTAGGTTACAACAGCTCTATACATATGATCTGATACATCAGTTGCACTTAGATTAATGTTTATGTGAAAGTTGAACCACGAATTCTATGGCGACTACTGTACACATGTATATCTACCCAAGATGAAATTAGAATAAAAGTATGGAGGAAAATTTTGCATGATTTTATGAACTCTACGATTGTATGTTCTCGCAAGTGCACACGCATAGAAAGTGCAATTACATTGTTTTACGGACCAACATACCGTTTTCTACACTCCTGTATAATCGGTATCCAGAATCATTAAGAGTTTAAATGGTTTGAGGTGTTGTCATTAAAAACTTGTAAAACATTTCATTTTTCGTGTAAGAATTATTACATTATTGAGATTGTTGAGATTTTAATGACCGCACCTGACTATTTATACGAACAATGATCTGATTAATCGATATATTAAAAAAATATAGTTTATTTGAAGCACCTACATATAGTACCGTTCTGAATTATTAATATAATGTACCTCTAGTATTCTGTGTAAATAATTGATGTATAAATAATTTGGTACTCGAGTTAAATTGAGTTCAATTGTTTGGATCTTGATATGTATGATGGCAGGCAATTAGAGAAACAATTCATAGAAGTAGGACACTTTAGACTTTTCAGCATCAAATCAGCATTTCTAGGAAGTAGAATGGGTCGGTCATGAGCAGACCCATCAGACGGTTTCTATTGAACGAACTTTTATTCTACATTTTCGACTTATTTTTTAAATGTAGAGTCACCCCCATTTCGATTCTACCACCAGTTACTAGTTAAGAAGTGTTGCAAATCTAAATCATTTTAAACAATAAAGACTTTTTACTTATTAAATGTAATCCAAAACAGCCATAGACAATTTCATATTTTGGAAATCAATCGGAAACAAATTGTAACGTAAATTGCTGTGTATTAGATTGTTATTAGTAGACTGCGGATTATTATGCGAAATAAAATTTTTACAAATATACTTTTCTCATTAATAATTCGAACATTTTCAAAATACATATATTGTCATTCTCGAATTCTTTTGATCTTGTTACTGTATCGAATAGCACCTGCTCATTTTTGTCATAAATGCATAAAATCCGCAGTTTAATTATTAGAATGGGATGTCTTTATTGTAAATAGTCCGTTGTGGAAGAGATATGGCATATTCTTATACCTTCACATCTGAACCCTGTGTATCCTATACATATATGTGTATGACATTTCTCGTGAAATTGTGCGTGTTGTGCGTGCACGAATCCTATAATATTCTTTGCATATATCACGTGCATAAACATCCGCAGTTCAGTGATAAGGGAACACACCAGCAGGACGTTTATCATAGACTTTGTCAGAGTTTACTAGTAGATTCCGCTTACCTCCGTTCCCTAGCTAGCAATGAAAGCAACGCAATGATCAATGTGTCAATATACGATCAAACAGGAAAGGCCCGAACGATGAAAAGTGGAGAAAGAAAAAGTGTAAGCGATGCAAACCGAGTCGAAGCTAATCCTAATGTCTGGCTCGATCGGTAAAAAATCAAGTAGAACAGAAAAAGAGTATTTGGAGACGGAGGAGAGAGTTTGTCGCAAGCCTCGCTATTTTGACGGAATGAAATGAAGCGATGCGCCTTCGGTTAGGCAACGTAGAAGAACGTTGCAGATAGAAAGAAAAGGGTTTCGCGAAAACGTTGAAAATTCCGTCGCAGTGTCCTGTAGACAATGGCTCGATCCAACTGTGGTAAACGTCTTGCAATCGCTTAGAAAAACAACGAAACATTTATGAGAGGCTTGCAGTCGCACTGAAAGTATTTAAAGTTCGGGACTGTTAGGTCAATTCTGGAAAATAAATGTCGATACCTGTTGGTGGCAGATGATCTGTGTGCTGATCGGCGGTGCCGATGTCACTGGCCTCGCGAAGAGTCGATGATCCCACGCTCGTACTAGAAATCGATCCTGGAAATAGTAATGAGCATGGTTTTATTCTCTGTGCAATCTTAGTTTTGTTCTTAATAGACTAGGTTGCATCGACAAGTTCGCAGAATCAAAATGTAGAAGCTAGCATTGTTCTGATGGGAATTTTTGTTTTCAATTACATAGATATTATCTATGACATTTTTAACAACGTATTTGTGGCATTTTTCTGATTAGAATGAGTCGAAACGTGAACACAGTTCGGAATGTATTTGCTTGTTCAATCGACAATTACATTCAAACAGTTTAATAGAAAGCAAACCAACACGATTCGTTGTGCAAATCGGTTGCGATTTAATCTATCATTGTGTCTAGATATCTGTTCTATTATCTGAACAAACTAAAATGATTAGATCAGATAGTCTTACTATTATCGAAATTGTGTTTGGATTGTACCAGTTTGGCGTCGTTTTAATTATAACATTGTCACGAAACGAAACAGTTTTATCGTTGGATTAATATTACCTCACTAAACCCATAGACCAAGAGAGAGGAGTCAGTGAATCTGTGTACTTTACGAAATCAAAGATCGCAACTTTTTATCAAAGATAGATATATCAACTTGCTGTGATTGTCCCAAAAAATAATAAAAGACCAACTTTCCAACAATATATTATTTTGTGCATTGCATTTACTTTTTACAGAATTATTTCACGTGTTTCTGTTGAGGTACAAAAGCTTCAGAAAAATTTCTATTTAGAATATTTACTATCATTTTGATATATATAAGGAATAATATGAATGAAATCGTACCCCGTGCAGCATGTACACCATTAGGTGGTGCAGATACTTGACTAGCTTGCGTTCCTTTCATGGTACTGCTCGAATTCGATTGATGAGTTGAATGAGATGCAGATTGTGGACCTGTCGAGTGAGAGATCGGCGTTTCTGCAGGCGTACGATTCGCATGAACTCTGGATCCATGGTCGCCGGTCAGAAGGTCGATCAGTAATGATGGTCTTTGAGTACGAGGCTGTCCTTCGTTCGCATGCATGTCGGCTAGGCTTCGCTTTGGTTCTGGTTGCATTTCGTCTGAAAATAACAAGAAGTCACTTAGCGTAAGATCAATAATTTTGTCTTCTATATTAATATTATAACCAAATTTTCAACCCTCAAGTCCCTGTCTTATAATATCGAGTAAATAATGAATATTCTCGATTTCAAAAATTTTACATTTCCCTGTAACCAAAATACAATTCTATATTTTTATCGTCGACCACTTTGTGGTCTGCCGGACAACTTTATGGAACTCGTAAGCTCTCGGCCCACCCAAAGCCATCCCGAGCCAACGTCTTATATCGAAAGAAAGTTATTGAAACACGCGAACGCGACGGTTTTCTAAGCTTGATTTTATTAAAAAAATGTTATTTCTTTTTCTTGACTTATTGTTACATCTAGAATCATCCCTTGCCCAGTGCTATCTCCCCGGAAGGTTACACCCTGTATAGAACACGAATTAAGAATATACGAACCGAGTCTTCGATCCTCTATCTCTTCTTTGAGATCCTTCAGTTCGTGTATGAGATCAGTCAAGAGAGTACTACGCGATTTTGGTACTGTCTTAGTATCTCCGTTAATTTTTGAGCGTATTGTACTTTGCATGTTCCTTTCGTGTTCCGAAATCGGTGCCTGGTTAATTTTGTGCACGGTAAACGGAAGCATTTGAATATACAAAGCGGTTCGATGAGTTACTACAAATTCTATAAAATTCCAAAGGTAGGTGGAAGCTTCGTTCCGTTTGTTTAATAGACGCATTGTGCGCAAAATTCTTGGCCACTCCGTTTTTAATTCCGTTTCGAAGCATATGATCATAATTTTCAAAGCTGGGAAACGAAGAACGTTCGTTATTATTAACAAGGCCTGTTATGGTTTCTGTGGTTGTGCTTTAACAGCGTAAAACAGAGTTGTGCCTAATGAATTAATCCTTAATTTATTTAGGTAATTTAAATGTATCGCGTATTTCACTTACAATTATGAATAAAAGTGTAATTTGATTAAATAGGTCAAATGTATAGACATAAGAGAAAAGAATTTGAATTGCGAATTACAGCATAACTCAAATTAATATAATTGAACCAGTTCGTAATTATAATTTGTGGACTAATTTAATTGGAATTCTGCACAACTTTGATTTAAAATACGTTTCGTTACCTAAGAAGGCCACTTGATACAACGTCAACGACGTTTTCGTTAAAGTCTTTGAATCTCGTGCTACAAATGTTAAACTACCCGCTCGCATTTCTGTGGTGGTCTTTAAATTTTGACTGGTTACTGGCACTGATTTAGTGCTGGGTGGCCACAGTGTGTTCAACACAGCAGTCAAAGCAAAATTGATGTCCGTTTGCCTTAATTTTTGTACATCTGGAAAGAAATAACTCTAAAATCGGGAATAACATTTTTTCGTTTGTCGCCTCGTTTTCGTGAAAATCGAGTTTTAAAAATGTAGCGCATGCTGTTAGATAGGAACAGTCTGACGCGTTTGGTCATGATCAACTAATTCTACTTTCTGCATATACTGTAGCACGCGAACCCGATGGATCTTTGATTTCCTCGAAAACGAAGCGTCAAACGAAAAAATGTTATTTCATTTTTTCGACTTGTTTTTGTATGTATTTATTCTTTACCTTTCCTTCCAGTTCCCACGCGTAAGAACAGTGGTATTAGCAAGTTGAGTAGCGTATTTTCCGTTCTGGTTTGAGTAGCAAACATGGAGTGACTGATGCATACATTTTCGAGAGTATACCCTTCACCAAGGGATATAACATGAAGCGCTATCAGTCGAAGCACCGTCGAGCAGAAATGTGGCGGTGGGAGTTTGTTCATCAAAGTAGCTGCAGTAGCGGAAGTTAAATCCTCCACGGGCACGTCTCCGATAATCAACGACTGTAAGCGAATATTTGCAGTTACTAAATAATGATTGCTTATTCTTACCAGTTTCATATTATTATTTATTTTGTATTTTTTTTTTGGAACGAAACTAGTCTTACGATTTTTCGAAATGACACAAGTATAACTACAGTACCTGGCAGGTAATCAGTAGTGCTTTCCAAAATTGAAAATGTGCAATGTAGGGACATCTGGATAGAGTTTCGTAAACTCCTTTCAAGAGATCGCCGGCAGCAATCCAATCGGTATTTCTTCTGATGGAGGCTTTTTTATGTATCTTGCTGAAGGTCTTGTCGAGTCTTTTCAAAATCAAAGTTAGCGCAGGCCTCATATCGTCGTTTGACCATTCGGTTGAAGGTAGGATATCGTTCATGTATCTTCTTAAACCGCGACATCCCATTGTACTCGGATCGTATGGCGAGATTTTCAGAAGACTGTACGCGATATCTGCTAATCGCTGTTACACACACACACAAAATACTATTACAATTTTAATCAATCTATTTTTTTGTTAAATATAGTATCTACAGAATATCACATTAAAGAGTTCCAGAAATCCTCATAAAGAACTAACCCTGAGAGAAAATAATAGCGAAATAAAAAATACTTACTATGTGACATTTCGAGTCCAATAACTCGATCACCTTCCCATCTTGAGATTTTTTGTTTAATTCCACCAAACGAGCAGAGCATCGAGCCACAAAATCGCCCACCATGTTTAGGAGCGTATCGCGTGGTCGACGAAATTCATTTTGATGGCAATTTTCTGCGTCCGCGTTATCATAAAAGGTTTTCATTTTATGCTCCATGTACTTCGTGGCGTGTGTGTCCTCTTCGAAATCAAAGCCAGGCGAATATGGAACCTTGCCATAGTTCCGTTGACTAGACCCTTTATGTTCGGGACTCGATTTTTGTGGACCATTATAATATCTGAAAGAATTTCCCACACAGAATGTTATTTAAAAGATTGACCAATTAGTGTTCGAGCTTTCTTCTATTTTTTAAAATGATGTTTCGTTTTATATGAAATTTACGCTTATGGATGTTGTATTAACACAACTATGAAGTACTATAATGGAGTAAAGAGAGTTAGGGTGCTATGTAAATGTGAATTGCTATTAACGAAAAGGCTAGCGCATATTGCTGTAAGGGGTGTACATTTTATTTAGCAAAGTTTAACTGTAGAGATAAAAAAGAATGTTCACGTAAAAATTTGATTTTGTCAGAGATAATGCAACGATCACCTGAGAAATACAGTAAAAAGTACAATTAGATAAAATTGTTTATGTTCAATATTGAAATATTAGTGCTATTGACGAGGAGGTAAACTTTATCTAACTTTCAGTCTTCGTACATTATATTCAAAAATTTTTATTTTGCATAAAAATTCATAGTAGAGTTACTTATCCTTTCTTTGAAAATACTAATAATAATATAGAATAACAAAGAACAGATGCAACGAAAAATGGTTTAAAAGATATATACTATTATATTATGAATCGCGTAGATTAGTGGTCAAAGTAAGTAAATGTTTATGTTTACTATTGCATGGTTGAATAATGTAATAATATGAGAACAATGAAACTCACTTCGTGAGTGCCTCCGAATTATTAACCAAAGTTTTAACAGCTATGGCCAACTGATCTATTATTTCTTTCTCAGTCTTCCCGTCCTTGTTGTAAGTCGGAGATTGAATTTGTTGCACGTAACACGGCAGTATCGCTTCCAATGTAATCTAGAAAATTAACAAGACTCAGTGAAATACATGTCCACAGGTTGTAAATATTTTTGTAGCTGCTATATAAAATTGTTTCTCCTTACCAACATTTGTTGCCCCCTAACGGAATCAGGCGCGTATGCGATCACCATCACGCAAAGTGATATGCAGTCTAAGACATTGACCATTTCGTTTTCATCGTGATAACAAAAGTCTATGGCTTTCAAAGGCTTCTCTTCTTTCACCAATTCGTCTATGTTTAAAGGGTCCGGTGACGGGGTTTCCAAACTTAGCAACAAATTGAACAAACACGTCGCAGGAACCTTCAATCGTTTAGAAAATTATACAAACATTATATTCATGTGTATTTGGTAATTATTAACTAATTATCAACATTCTTCTGCTTTTCTCTCGAGCTCTTTGAGTAGCGCTCAATCAAATATTTATATTACAATTTTTAAAAGTCAATGATTTAACACGTTCATTGTCACACTATTAAAATCCAACAATATCGAAATTGAAAAGATAAAATTTAACATAGTTATTATTTCTTTAAATCTTCTGTAGTCTTAGGTCCTAGTAAAAATTATTTTTCTTCAGTAAAAAAATATTGTTACTCACACACGCACAACGTGACAGTTAACATGTTAAAGAGCTTCCGATAGTCACGTGATGTCATAATAAAATACCTTGTGCGCTTCTCCGTGAACGCTAGTTTCATCCGTGTCCAATATCGTCGAGACGCTTCCAAACATTTGAAGGATGAACGGCTTCCGATTCATAAGGTAAAATTGTTTAACAGCGTATTCCACAGTAGTTGTCACTAATTTGTTCGTTTGATGAGTCGAATACAACTGTAGCAGCGTCGGTATAATCAGCAAGTACCCATTTGTTGAGAAAATATTCTTGAAATTGTGAGCCGCGTTTATGTACGTTGCAACAACGTATCGCAGAATACAAGAGTCCTCGCTATGAATGATTATTGCGCCATTTAAAACGTTCAAGAACAAATGGATGTCCCCGGAATAAGCGAAGTTGCCAGCCATTGCCTCGAACATTCTTGCGATTAATTTTACCCACATAAACTTGTGCATTACGTCCAGGCCAAGAAGCTCCTAAATTGAAAACATATTTTTCAGTCATTTTTCATATCAGCATCATACATACTTTTAAATACATTTTACAGATTTTGTAAAATGTCGCAACTAAACTGCGGATCTTAAGTTAGTTTCTCTTTGTCACTTACTCTGCCAATTTCGCCACCTTTGTACAAGTCCAGGTCTGCCTCTAAAGCTCTCCTCGGAAACGAAGGAAGCTTCATTAATTCCTCGTGAAGAAAGACAACTCTTTGCACTACCATGTCGACATTCTTTAAAATCGCCCATGTCAGCAGAACTTTGCCAATTTCGACGAACTTGTGCACCAATTCCTGGCGTTGCAAAGCATTGAACGCGTCCTCCGGCTTCATATGAACTATTTCGATTTCGGAGAATTGAGATCTTCCTTTGAAGAAATAATAATCCCGAACGTACGACGATGGGTTGCGAATTTGGTCTGAAATTAATTCATAATATTATGCTATAACAATTAATTAACACTAAATTGGTTTTAACACTAAACCTACCGTGCACTGAAAGTGCAACTGAATTTATTTGGGTTGTGTGTAATTTTTATTATAACATATCCTTGAATAAAGGAATAATAATCGTTTTCAATGAAAGCATCTTTATCATTTGACCGGGGATAGTAGGTTTAGTGTTAAAGCGTTCGTTTTAGATGTAAAAAAACAACAAATATTAATTAACACTAGTAATTCGAATTTATACGAACGTGTTTTGTGGTCGACGAGGAAGTACTCGCGCTGTTTCGATTCCTCGATACCAAAGAAGCTCAACAATTCCCGAAGAATTTGACAGAATTGCGTGTCCTCTTGCACGGGGAATTGCGAAGGAATTCCTCCTGCATCTGGATCTTGAGGACCGTGGACAACAATCTTTTTTGCTGATGGAACGTTTGCCGTTAACAAAATCGAAGCGTCGCACTGTTCTTTCCGTAATATTTGCTTGAGATCTTTAAACATTATTCCGTGTACACTGTGGACTACCTATATAACAATATTGTTTCATATAAATTTGATATCGATTTTCTCGAATCGAAATATTTAAAGCCATTATCCATGCTCTTTCACATCAACGTATGAAGTGTATGTACAGATTTTATTTCGTGGAGTTCATTAATTTTGATAGTTTTGAATGTAATTACCATCCACAGTATGGATAATGCAGTCCCAATTAATTTTTGGCCCTCTTCATGCGGAGAGCGCACATAAAACATGACGTATCCAATTATATAGTTGTACAAAGCAAAGGCAGCTTGTTGCGGTAACTTCGGTACAAATCGAATGAGATGCCTTAAAATTTTGAACATGAGTTCCTGCTTGTCTCTTGTTAGGCGTTCCAATACGTAGCGGAGAAACAGAGCGCTGTCTTCGACCAAACAATTCCAGATCACCTAATGGGAAAAGATACTATTCATTTTGTTGCGCAAACGTATTTTTCTTTAGAACACAAAATCCTATAATATGAGCTGGCGATTCGAGTGCCATACATTTCAATTAAGGAAATAGAGTGGAATAACAGATAGTATTTAAAGAAAATATTAAATAATTAGTAAATGTTCATGTCTCTTTACCCGAGATGAAACGTTTCTTCACTAGACTGGAAAAATAATAAACTATGTTAGCAGTATGAAAAGGTATCAGTGCACTTTTAATACTATTAACAAGGGAGATGATTGTAGTTATTATTCCGTTTCGTTCATTTCTCTGTAGTTTACATTTTGAAAGTTTAATTTTTTATGAAAATGAAGGCCTTAAAATATAAAGCCAGTTGCACGAAGTTAAGATGGCGTACCAAGTTTTTACAATATCCATTAATATTAATTGAACAGCGTACGCGTTAAATAAAAAATTGGTTCGTTTAAATTCTTACTTGATAGGCGACCTCGTAAACGGCACTTCCATCGTCGGAAACAGCAGCATCGTCGAGTAGATGAATAATTTGGACAATCGCCGAACATAATGAAGAGGGGAATAACGAGGGTGCTGATTGACTGTGGTGAGTTGTGTTCCGCGCTATCGTTTCACCTCCGTCTTCATCACCGACGTTTCCTATAGTAGACGAAATTGTTCTCCTTTCAACGGATATACGAATTTTGTTCGTAGATTTATTAAATTTTTCATTTTTATTGTACCAGTCTTGAAAAAGGATTTTACACAATTACTTAGTTTTTTTACTTTTTACGATTACTTTGTTTTATTTGTCAAAGAAAACGAAAAGTTTTTAAGCCTCTTTTCTTTGCAAGTATGTATAAAAACCAATTTACAACAGAAATTTCGATAACGCTTTCTCCTTTTGAGACACCCTGTGTATCCATATGAGAACATAAAAAGTTATCGTGACGTAATCATTGTGAATCGATCGAGCATATTATAACTACATGTTTTAAAAAATTGCTAATAGCATGAATATTATTAATATTAAAATTGCACCTGACTGGTTTATAAAATATTGGCAAAAAATTACGACATGCATTGCGTACAGATTACCGAGTATTCATGTTATAATATCTCAATGAAAGCAAAAGCGTTGAAAAATGATTATTAAAGAATAAGTTCACTCGTACAGCATGCACGTTCATGTCGAATAGCTTCACTTTAAAGTGATCGTTTTAAAATATGTAATTATTGAAGGTTTAATAAAATTAGGAAACTTGTTGACCACTTGTATTTTGCTCTGTTTGTGTACAGTGGTTGAGCTGTGCTCCACAGGGAAGTATTTGATGATGCCAATTCTAATAGGTCTAGGGATTCTCGATCACAGAGATATCAATTACTGTCGTGTTATTCGGTATTCAGATATTGAAGGTTTAACAAGGTTAGATTGAATTTTCACCCTTCTGGGCAAATACTATTGTAAACCAGTGGACTGAGAAAGCATGACTTGATTGCTATGGGCGGAATCAGAGCAGTGCTCTGCAGGGCAGTAGATGCTGATATCTACTCTAATAGATTTAGTGGTCTGGGTCAGGTCTGGATTAGGGTCATACAGATAGAAAAGATCCTACAATAGCTCAGTTGGTAGAGCGGTGGACTGTCGATACTATGTTCATTGTAATATTATTTAGGATTTACATATTGTGGAGGAAACAAAATAAAATTGAATGTTCACTCTTGTGGGCAAACACTGTTTTAGATCATTAGATCTCTGTGCATAGCGGCTTGATTGCTTTGGGCGAAGCCAGAGCGGTACGTGCCCATAGCTAGCTAATAGATCGAAGGGTCTCGATCACGCAGATATTAATTATCGTGAGGTTGTTCAATATTCGCATATTGAAGTGTTAACAAAATTAAATGGAATTTTGATCCTTGTGGACTGACCACAGTGGCCTGACTAGGCGTGATTTGATTGCTTTGGGAAGAGTTAGAGCAGTGCTGCATAGGGCAATACCTGCCGATGGCTGGTCTAATAAGTTTAGTATGTATAAGTGTGATATAATTTTATTATTCACCTTCATCGTGGTCATCCCCAACAGGACTAGGTTCGTACGCCGCTTGCACGGTAATGGGTATAGTCGTGATCAAGAAGTTCTCCCTCTCTTCGCGTTTCTTATCGTCTTGCGCCTGTAAAGCCTTTTTTATGAGTTCAGTTTGCTGCTTCTTACGAGTTTTCGTTGCCGTCACCAGAGACCTCTAAGTAATAGTCATAATATACTCTACTTAATCTACTGAAAAGCTATGATCTATACTACGGAAGCTATTGCTAAAGCGCCAAGCAGACTTACATGGTGTTCCTGATTGATCGTCACTTCTTCCACCTTGGTCTTGACCTGCGGCATCCAGGGCGGATCGACAACCGGCAACGATTCGATGCCGATTTTCGGAGAAGGCAAAGTGAACTCTATTCCAGGCGGTGGTACCTTGAAGGTGTTGTGAGCGTTTTCTTCCATTCGCGGCCATACTTGATACCGTAGCTTCCACAGAACTTGGAAACGTAAAATCGCGTTTATTCGCACGCTCGTGACGCTGTGCTGCAGACCATGGTGCATCAGTTCGCTCGCTTGATTAGGAGCTCGCACCGCCGCGACTATGAAAAGGGACGCAGCCGATGCTGCTACTTCTTGATTAGATTCTAACAAAAGCTCCCAGGCGACCGGCAAAACGTCCACGAACAATTCTTCTGTCATCACCACCGCTCCTTTCACTAACGTTGCCAGTGGCGCGTGGAACACGTCTTTCACTTGTGCCTTGATGTACTTCAAAATCGCTGGCGGCTCCTTCTCCGATTCTTCTGTCTTAGATTTTTTCAGGCATTCTTTGCCTTTCTCGGAATCTTGGTCCGCTAAATCCTTCGACGAGTCTCGTTGCGTTAAGCGACCAGATTGGGAGCCATCTATGTTTTTATCAATTCTATACCAAGGATAAAAATATATGTTCTTAAGATTAAAGTTGGTTACGTACAGCTAAACACAAAGTACACGGTACACAGATGTGTATTGGTGCTAGTCACTGAGAGTTGGGATCTCTGGTTTTTCACGTGCAAAAGTATTGTAGTAACGAAAGATAATTGTACTATTTAAGTAGTGTTACTGCCACTGGTAGAAACTGTTCGATCAAACCGATCAAGTGTTCTTTTCAAGTGAATTTTTACCTAACCCATCATGTCTAATGAAAATATAAAAATCAATGGGTTTGTGTGTGTGTAAGTGTAGATGTAGAGGGTATAAAATGAGAAAAGACTATAATTTGTAGAAGGGTTCAATCATCTCCAAGGGTTGAAGATATTTTTTTGATAATCTGTATCGTCATTTTCATTGTTTAATATGTCACTAAACAGTATTCTGTATACTATAGAGGCAAGAGCATTTATTATTCTATTTTCTAATATACAAGGTGTCCAATCTAATGAATATTTTATTGATTATTTATAATAGCAAAAGATATTAGAGAAAACCATGATCAGGTCTGATGAGGCCTGTATTCTTTAAAAAAACGTTTGTCTCTGACATCTTTCCTATTATCAATAGTAATTGAAACATGTAAGATGTTCGAATTAGCTCTGGAACCCAACATATACAATATTATTTTTAACAAACACCTAAACAATTTTTCACAAGTTCAATCGACTACTTTCCTCCAGGGCTGGCAAATACTGTAAGAATGTTTGCTAAAACTGTATCGCATTGCCAATAAGCAATAATTGTTTTGTAAGCAACAAGTATCTTCTTAAAGCGCAGAAGAGATACGAGCGTAAGTTAAAATACTTGGACAAGAGGCTTCGAAATATTAGCATGCAGTATCGTGCAAGCTGTTAACTATCAATTGTACGGAAAGTAATTTCTCAAGACAACAATTGTTACAAGTTTAGAAAAAATATGGTGAGTTTGTAATGAGCTCTGGTGGCGTATTCACATGAGTTTGATGTGTAATGTATGAGATCGATATTTGTAAAGATTACTTGTATTTCTTTCCTACGCTGTCCTTCCTTCGTACAGGGGACACTTGAGTGCTGGTCTGCTCGGACACTTTGCGGCTGCGCTTGTCCTTCTTACTAGTCTCTTTCTTTTCCGCGTCGAAGTCGAAGATCCCTGTGCCATTCAGAATTCCAAACTTCTCACCATAAATCTTTCTCACGGACTTGATCAGTCTACTGCTGGCCCGCATTTGTCGCCGATGACAGTACGGATGGCAGTAATTCTGGTGCGTGCAGTAGAAATTCAAGGAGTTGGAAAATTGCACCAACACCTTCATCCATGGGAAATTTTTATTGGTCTCATCCGTCTCGTTACTGTCGCTGGGACTCTCCGGCGGTTGGTCGTCTATGAGTATTCCCGGGGACTCTTCACCACTAATTTCACCGCAAAAGCCGGGTTCGGATGTGTCACTTCTGTCTGACAACGAGCTCACTTTCCTCTTCGATTGGATTGAATCCGCTCGTTTCACTGCAACTGATAATTAATCAACGTATTTAGTAATTGTATTGTTACGCTCACTGTTACTGTGAGGGAGGTGTAGAACGAATTTTTGAAATAATGAGAAGCAAGTATTTCATTTACAAATATGCCCAAAAACATGAAAATTCAGTATTACACGTGATCAGTGAAGTTTTGATTAGCACCGAGAATAACTTTATTTTCAAATGTTTTATTATAGAACATGAGTTGTAGAAGAAGATGTATAGAAAAGAAAGACTTTTCTCTTCAAGTGTGTGGCATATTGATGAAAAAAGTAGGGAAAGTGTTGAAGAAGAATAGGTTAAATATATTAAATATATTACATGATTGTCCAGTAGCTACGTACGTGTAGCAAGGGAGTGTGCATACTATAAAAATGTATTATAACAGAAAAACATGTTCTTGTATTTACAAGCAACTCTCGTATAACACGGTAGTTAGGTGGGTAAAAATTAACAATATTACACTATGCATTGAGTCATCCCATGAATGTTAAAATGCAAAATTAAGGAACAATTTAGGAGAACTTATCTGTAAGATCAGAGTTCTCTGTGAAGAACACTGTGAAGAGCATCAAAATATTGTCTCCAAATTTTTTTTTATAGAAACCTGTTCCTTTTTCTCGTGTACCTTTCCTAAAAAATTTATAAAGATGTAGAATATGAACCGAAGAATTTTTCTGATTCCCCAATATTTTTCTACCCATGATGTACGAGGATTATACACAAATGAGAGTCTAGTAAACGGCGTATGTTATGTTTTATGTTTATAGAAAGACGTAGAAACAATTTGTTGCTCAAACTAGCAATGGAAGAATCGCTAATGTAATATACTTTATATACTTACTTAAATGAAAATTTCATTTGTTACAGTAGCTTATTCTTTCATTCCACATGGAACAACGAATTGTTATTAAGTCTTCCTGTAAATTTCATAAAATCTAACATGCACCCTTCTACTAGATAATCACACACCCATTCAAATATTCATTTGTTAAATTGTATTTAACACGACATATTTTTCAACTCGAACATAATTCCGGTGTCAAGTTACTAGTGTTGAATGATTGTAGTGAGCATTATGTTAAAACGGGGTAGCAGGCCAACGAATGTGTTCCACTGTAAAATGGTTGCTCTTCTGCAGGCGTTTCTGGTACATGGTTTGCAGGACAAGAAAACATAATTAAGAAATTATACCTTATCATCGTACATATGTGTATGGAAACATTATTAATTAGTGTATGCAAAATAGACCTTCCAAAAAGTGTCCCTACCGTTTTTCAAGCAATCTGTGTGCATGTATATGTCTGTATGGAAGTTTCTAGTGTTTTGTTTCTGTGTTTACGTACCAGCTACGAGACAGCTTCTTAATCTGTCTGGAAGTATCAAGAAATGTATTTCGTACCATTTTACATGTCCATGGAATAGTTTGGAAAATTGCATTTGTATCAAATGTCTCACATTGTGGAGTTATTATGAGAATTTTGTGAGCAGTTAGTAGAAACAGTATTCTATGTGTGTTTAAAAAATTTCTATATTCTATTTTTAACTAGGGCTGCCATCTATTTAAGTTTCTTTTGCTTCATTTGCAATGAACTGAGTTGTAAGTTAAATTGAAGTTAAATTGGAGAACATTTTAGTTTAATTTGTAATTTCTTAATTTATTACCTATTTATAGTTGTATATGTGTTTAGCAACAATGTGGAGGGAAGGCCCAGGCAACTGCTTCCCCGCTGTTGTGTGCTTCACGATTCCTACTGCCAATGCACCGGTTCCCCCACTTTCAATTATTGCATATTGCCTCTATCGCATGCCCCATCCTAATCCCCCCACTTTTTTTTACACTGCACTGGAATTTGGTGGGGGGGGGGGCAGGAGTAGGGAGAGGAGTTCCCCAGGCCTGGTGTAGAGGGTTTAAATACTCTCTCTCCTAGATGAATGGCTCTACAAATGGCAGCCCTATTTCTACCAAACGCTGTCGTCAGCTGATATGAACCTCTTTCGGTTAGTACTCACAGGCTTCGCATTCGGTGTCCTTGCCCTCCTTGGTGTCGCGTCGAAGTTTCAAACTTCTTTTCTTAAACGAACCGGTCGTATTATCCGTGGTATCGCGCCGAAGAAGAAATGGCCGACCTTGCGGTGGTTGTACCCGCTTTGCCTTCTCCTTTTCCGCACTCTGGAAATCCTCCCCTTGAATTGTAACAGTCGATTTGCTACTACCTTCTGATTGGTTATCAGGTTCGCAAACAACAAAACTAATTTTGCGTTCTGCTGAAAATTTAATCCAGAGTGATTAGATTAAGTGAATCGAAACAACGTAATGTTCCTTCACTAATACTTACGAGAAGAGGATCAGGAGTGGAAATGCGGTTTTTAACGAGTCACGCTTCAAACGTAGGCCGCGATTTGTTTTGTTTAAAAAATATCTCTGTTATTCATATACCCCGTTATTTGCCATTTGTGTACAGTATGTGATATTAATAGGTAATAGTACTGTGGCAATAATGATCAATCCAATTTCTCTCATTTCTGATTAACTTTTACTTGAATTAATTCAGTTAATATTGACATAACTTATTAATTAATTGATCTAATACTTACACAATGTATATACACATTTACAATCCAGGAAATAATGAATTAAACGATTCAATAGGCTGACAATGATAGTTTTTGAAAAGATTACTTTTAGGCTACAGAGAGTTAGAGCAAAGATTTAGTATGAAGTAAATGAGAGGTTTGACATAAACAATTAAAATTGTTCAAACTATTCCTTGCACACTCCACATATATCTAAATGAATTTACAAAGAATATTTTTGTTACGAATTGAATTAGAAATTGAAGGAGAAATTGAAGTAGAAATTCTAAAACATCTTATTTAACCTAGCTACGATGAATACATTACAATACATAAATAATTTGTAGTTTAAAATTCTTGATTACAGAGTACAGTGCATGGTAGAGTAAATACATAGTAGTAGAATTTTGTCGAGCATGTCTATTGTATATAGTAATTAAAATTATTAGTAGAATCACTTCAAAGAATGGGCCAAAGACAAATTATTTCGTCAACAATGAACTTTCAGTAGTAGCAACGAATGTTCAGTTTCAGATAATGTCTGAATATTTAATGATTATAATAATCTATAAACTCGAAGTTCAGACCTACGGTCTGAAGCTGGACTCAGTACAAAACGTATTTCTTCTTCTGACCTTTTCCTTGTTAGCATGTTTTCTCTATAATGCAAGTGTGTTTCTAATTAAACATAAATCATATAGAACCGTCAAATATAGAAAAATATTCGAGAAGCGATAAAGACTTGACGTAGGTAGAAGGGATAGAATCAGAAAGAGTTACAAAATAATATGAGCAGGATTGTCAAGAAGCGAAAGAAACAGATTGAGGAGGATACTTGTATGAAATAGGAAAATAGCGAAGCAAGTAGTGATATCTTCGTCAGTTGTGGTAGAGATGTGAACATTTCTACCGCGAAAAATAGATTCATAAAAGAACCGATTAATAATCATATTATTGGAGATAGAAAGAAGAGATGATTCGAGTGTTTCCATCGGACGAACGAAGATAAAAGACGAGAATTGTCGCGTGTCAATGGAATAGTAAAAATAGACAATCGATTGAACAAGAAAATACAGAGTTGAATTCAATGAGAACGAAGGAAAGTAAGACGAAAGAAAAGTAGTTCAAAGAATCATTAAAAAGTCTCCCCAAAGGTGGTAACAAAAAGTTATAAATAGGAAAGAGAAATAAAGGAAAAGTAGTCGAAGAAATAATAAAATTGGAAGAATTAATCTTCCTAGAACAAGTTAAAGAATATTGAAACACATACAAAACAGAGAAACATAAAATTTTTCCATGGTTCATTGTGCACCATATTGGTTGTTTGTAGAAATCTTTTGTATCACTCTCGCATACATTTTCGTTTGTTTTCGCAATGTTAAGAAAACTTACTTGTTTTTCCATTCTGCTTCTTCGTTATGTCAATGCAAATTTTTATGGTGAAAATGAAATATCGAAATGATGCATAGGTACGTGTTCTGTATTACATTTTTATGATTACAGAGAGGAATAACAATAATACGTTATACAGTACATGCAGACCACTCATAATCATTCGATCGATTTTAAACGCGACAAACTTAGTTAAACAATTTTCTTTTTAGCTTTCTCATTTTTGCATCGCTTATCAGTTTAAATCATTGTTAACGTTTTTGTAATTAGTTTTTGCTTTTTGAAATTTATACTCACTTTTCAAAAGCAGAACAAAGATTAAAGTCGTTCAAATAATAATGATCGGTACTGTACAGGAATATAAAATGAAAGACATGTCACGAACCATATTATAAAAGGGAAAAGGTGAGAGATAAGAGAGTGCAAGGGAAGAAAATATATACACAATCAACGATGTTATAAACTCCATAAATTTCGATTACAATGATTCAATACTTTCATCGAGGATTTTTCGTTTTATGTATACCATTCGAGTAATGGTGTATGAAAGAAGGGAAGAGAGTTGAAGTCAAGTCAGTGCGAGTGGCGACAAGCAATGTCGCCAGATTAGGAGAATTAAATCGAATTGAAGGGAAAAAGTTACCCCCTCTCTGCCAGTTCCAGATTAGTCACGTGATATTGTGATGCATGTACGACAGAGACGTAACGCATCACGTGAGCGGGCCATGGCGGAAGCGTGGGAGAATAGCGTCGTAGAAGGGGAAAGTAGAATGGGGAGGCAAGTCTTAATCTGGCGACAAGCGTAAACTGAGAAAATTAACGAGACGATAAGAATGCGTTTGTAGGGTAAATGGCAAGCAGAATTTTTTTAGTAATTATACAGGGTATTCCAATATCTTATCAGAAAGGAAAATGTTTTATTGCTCACAAGCAGAAATGAAGGACTAATTAAATTCACTGGGCGAGTATTCACTGTAATACATCCACTATATTGAATATTCTGAAACACCCTGTATATACTATTGTATCGACGAGAAAATATAGAAATAACAATGAAGATGGATTCGAAAAAAATGAACGGTTCTGGTACGAGGAGAGGTTTTGAACTTCAAATTATGGTCACCGTAAGCGCAAATGAATATGGAAATTAATTTTGTACAAAGAAGCAAGGAAATTAGTTATAACCTGAAAGAAATTCACAAAGGCTATGTATACGTACACAAATAAAATGCATCACACAATTATTACTTTTTACAGAAATATACATGAGTGTGTCACATGAAAATTTTATCGGCATACTACAATCTACGTTCAATAAGTTTGTTATCGATACTTACCTACAATCGATTGAAGGCTTTGAGCTGATGTTTGGGAATGACCCATCGATGAGAGTGCCATGCTCCATCGTCGTATCGTTTCTCTGGGCGGCGGGTGTTCTTTTGTTAAAAGTTCATTAAGCTTTGGCAAAGTTTGATAAGTTTCCCTTAAAAATGCTGTCACTTCCAAAAGTAGAATGCAGGCAACGAGACGAAGCGCGACCGGGCACTGAGATCCGTAACCGTTTATACTGGCTGCAATAATTGTTATTTTATTAATTTCATATTGATAATCATATGCTCGACATTTTCGAATTATTGGTAAAGGAAGGAACCCTCTTTTAAACCCTTGCCTTTTTAAATTGGTTTTAATCTAAAACACATAACTCGATGAATTTTTAATTTTGATGTTCTAATAAATGTTGTCCTACATATAATGGTGGTGGAAGGATTTGGATAAAAAAAATTGATTCATTGTGGGAGTCATGAATTAATTTCCACACTTAATACGAGAATGAATCATGTATCTGAACGGTTTAACAATTTACCTTCATCGAGAAAGTCCTCTTCTTCATCTTCGATAATTAAATCTCTCTGCTTGCCTTCGTCGGAAATCATTGCTGTTATTTGATCCATATTCTGCTTATCTTCTAGCAACAACTCTTCCAGACGTGCGCCAATGGCCTATTAAATAGAATTTATTAATTAACTGCTTCAAAAATGGAATATGATAATGCGTATAACGAAAATCTTCCATAATGAGTCCTCCATACTGTCAATGTAATTGATTATATGCCATTTAACCAAGAAAAGTGTCTCCTACTATTTATCCCAATTCGCTATGACAGTTACAAAGAAATAATGATATTGTTAGGCGTGTTGTACCTCTGCCCACTGGTAAAATAATTTTCCAGCAGTACGCTGCGTCACGTGAATTCTGGTAATCATCGAGGCTGCAGTTTGGCTACTGATTGGCACTGATGGGCGATACACAGGGAAATTCGATTTCATCCATGTTGGCCATTGCCCCTTATTGCATAGATGAACAAAATGTGCACACTCTAACAGTAAGCATGCTCGCGCCACTACCGGTGCGTATGGCTAGAAAATAATATATACAATTATTTACAATCCAATAAGCTATTCGAAAGAAGATCATTTAAACCATTTCACAATTCGGTTTTGCCGAAGTGTTACGAAATCGATTTAATATCGTGTAGATGTAAAATATTTTTACAAGATCTAAAATGGCCGCCATTAGATAGTGATCGGGAACCGAGCCCGGTTGGCAAGTCTCTAGCAAGAATGAAAATCTTTGCATTCCTTCGAAGATGGGGTTGCGTGGTACCAGTCTCCTTTCTTTCAAAACAACGAATTCGGACTCCCTCGAAGCTTCGCCGGATTCCAAAGAATTTCTTCTACTGAAATCTGTGTAGAATCAGATTAGAACACGAAGTACTCCAGTTGGTTCGAGTATATTAGTAAATTGTACAGAGTGAGCAGCTTCATTAGATCAACTTGAATATCTCACTTTCGGGCAATTTTAAAGAAATATTGATGACCTTGAAATTCTGAAGACATGATCTTGAAAATGTTTTGCGTACTACACCGCAATTTTTGTCTTTTAGAATGAAATAATGCTTATCTTTAACATTTTTTTTATCATCAGAAATAAGTGAAATACTCTAGGAAATACTCTAGGCGCAATTATTATAATTCATTGTATACTCACAACTTCCAGGTGCCTCTTCGAAGCTCTCTTTCTTTTTACTCTTTCTAAATCCGATTTTCGTCAAAGGGTTTTTCATTCGCCGTATCGCTTTTTGGAAAGTTAAACCCACGCTTAAACGTAAGATACAAATAATAACAATTATTATTACTATTAAAACATTACAGTCAAAGTTTTTATATCACGCGTGAAACAAAGTAATCTATATGGATTTTTGCAATGGACTTTTCAACTTTTTGAAACTGTTGCACAGCAGTGTACATTTTTTAGTGTTGCCAAATTTCCAATTTTATAATATTCATAATTTTCAGGTTTCCAATAAAAATTTACTCACCTGTGCCCTGACGCAGACGAACTACGATAATGACCATAATGAAAACTTGTTTGTCTGACGAAACTGCCGTCTGTTGGCGATTCACTGCTTTCATGACTGTCTGTGGAATCGGTCCTACCGTTTTCCTTTCGAAAGCAGTTAACTGAAATAGAATATGTAAACAAGCTATACAATTTTCTTTCTAAAATTACATTTTGTACCCAGTCAACAAAATCTGTTCGAGCAGACTAATTGTAAGACCAAATGTCTGCAATCATACTTTTCGAGCAAAACGGGGTCATTCTGATGCCAAGATATGCTTGCAACAGGATTTGCCACCAAATTTGGTGCGAAATTTATACCAAATCAAGAGCAGATTGCTTATTTGGTAATTATTAGTCGGCAGACTAGAATTTATAAGTTATCAACACGTACCCATGCCACCGATTTGAAAGCGAGTCGATTTCCGGACTTTCCCACCTATAGACTCTATTCCCAAGTTGCGTTCGCTTTGCCTCGGCGTGAGAATGTAATGTTTTTTCCTTAAATTCACCAAGGGACTCTGACTGACTTTTGCATTCTCCTCACTCAGTTCTGTTTCAAGAAGACTCTAAAGTAGAAAATAGAAATCACGTCACTTCGAATAGGAAGATGTCTGTCCCACCATAATCATTGGCACATACCGCACAAGTCGATGATGTACTTCTCTTTTTGAAAAGGAACTTTCGAGTTCCTCTGTCGTCTACAGCGTAACAAGTATCATCACCAATGTCTGCGGGCTCTTCCAAATCTGATTGGTGTATATGCCTAAAATAATTATAATCCTCTTTGTAACGAATCCACCTTTGGTTACGTGCACTAATAACAAATAAACAACATTAACGGTCATTCAAACAACTATTTCATTCCGGATTACAAACGTATGGAGGGAGAACAATATTACATTCAATTGAAAACAACGAATAATTGGAAATAATTTTTCTGTTCAATGTTTAAGATATTTTACTTACATTTTTTATATAAAAATGAAACTTTTTGGATTATATGAAAACACACCTCAGGGGAATAAGAAAAGACAAAACAATATACTTCTTACAAAATTCAAAATTATATAAACTTATGAATACTACAAAATTAGATGAGAGATTCATACAAAATTATTTTCATTTATTCAGTTTTCTATTGATTTGTTCGATTTCACTCTGTTTTTTTTTTTAATATGAGGGAATCAGATTGTAGTTGTTTATGCAAATATAAGTTGGTTAGTTAATTTGTAAACACTAGTATTAAGAAGAATATATTTTATTAAATTGACATTTTTAGACAATGTAAATTCCATACATTCTATAAATGCATAAATCCACATTCTAATTATCAGATACAAATGTGCTTGCAAAATGTTTACCTGATAACGCGAGTCGTTTGAACGTTACTGTTACATCGTTTGTTAGGTCGATCCGCGGAGTCGATGATTCCGCTCAAGATGACGCGACGGAAGATGCCGCAATGAACTTCCTTGACATAGGTCATGAACTGCCGGAGGTCGCAGTACAAGCCGATATTTTCCTGAGCCTTTAACTCTTTCGTCGATTTCAGGAAACGCGTGACCAACGGCTTAAACACGCAGTTAAAGATGTGACCCTCTATCACACGCGTCTGATGGCCACCAAGACTGTAAGATGCGGCTACGTTTGTAGAAGCTGCAGTGGTCATAGCTCCCTGGCCGGTTACGTTTGTGTTTCCGAACATGCCTCCTCCGCTAACCATCCCGGGCCCCATCAAATTAGCCCCGTAGCTCGCCATGTATCCAGTTTGCGACGCAACTTCCGGGGACTTGCTTGAACCCCTTTTCTGATCTATCGGTGGTAATCACAGAGAAGTTTTTAAGATCTGTAGAAATTGACAGTCAAGGGCAACGAAGCATCTGCGATGTAAATGTTGACGCATCGGTAATCAGAAATTTTATACAATTTGGCCCACAATGTTCATTCGGAAAATATACATTCAGATTTGAAATAACCACATTCAAAACGATACGATTAGGTTTATGGTCGGCTCCTTGGGCGAAGATATCTGACGACGTTATAATCATCTCCATTTCTAGTACAGTAATGCCTCCATATGTGTGAAATTGTATGCACATTTCTGAAAAATTTATCCTTACTGACACGGATTTAATTATTTCTTTTATAACACTTTATCTATAATCGTGATATTTTTCTTATTAAAATGAATATTATTTAATTCACTTATTTGAATTCTTCATTATCTGAATACATACAGAGGAGATCTCAAGCTTTACAATGAGGCTTAGCACTGTGGCCAGGTAGCTCTATAGTTCTATTGTATCGTGGATGAAACAAGTACTTCGAAGTATATCGTGTCTGGTCTCATTTTATTCAGAAAAATGTCACAAATATATTGGTAAAAGTTTCATGACAAATCAATTAGAAACAACAAAGTTTATCCCGAAACATATATCGAAACATTACTGTACTTTGAACGTGGTATTGACGGTTATTACGTGTTCAGGTGTCTTCTTTCGAGATACAGACAATAAGACATGTCACATTAACACGAACATACAGGAGCTTGAAAGCGAACAAATACACACGGAGCGATTTTCGTTTCCCTCGATTTACTCACTAAGTGGAGATAGCAACGAACATGGATCCACGCAAAATCCAGTAAATGCGTGAAAGAATTCCAAAATTTCTGGTATTGGTAGATCCCGCACCATTGTTCTCAGGAATCGCGAGAACTGCTTCGAACTGGCTCGATGTAACTTGCCAAGGATCGTTTGAGCCTGCGAACGACAGAAATCCGCATGTGTTCCACGCATTCCTTCCATGCAGTTGTTCGGGCAGCCTAAGTGCTTTACTACTCTCATTACGCAACTCATAAGAATACTGTGCGACAGAGATTTCGCCTTTGGCGTATTGTTTCGATACTCGTTCTCCGATGACTCTTTTTTCTTTCCGGTTTCTGATTTTTCTATCACTGTTGCAGACTCTGCAAGCAATGAGATTCTACATTATTAGACTCCGGATGTTTATGCAAAATAAAAAGTTTGTGCATCAATTGGAAGACGCAGAAGCTAAATATAAGTTTATATTCTTCATTAATCATTTTAATGTGGTGGGAATAATATATTAATACTCTTAAAGTCTTTTAATATTTTCACTGTTTTAAATTGCATTCGCTCATTTTTATTATAAATGCATAAAATCCGGAGTCTATACATTACACATTCGATGAATTAATTATTTTCATGGATTGTGATCAGACTGCGAATCTTCATGCATTTATGGCATGGTGTACCTTTTAGTTGAAACACTTTCCTTCCTGCAGATTTGTATAAAATAATTCTTGAAAATGAAAATTTTCATAGAGATCCTCGATTTAATTATTAGTACACTGCAGGTCTTTACGCAAATTAAAAATTTTTTACCTCAATTGCAACAACATATGCTTAATTTGTTTGATTAAAATTTGTTACACTATGGATAATAGTATTCCATAAAAGGGCAACTTTTCATCGAATGATTGTACAAAGACGTACCTGCTATGCTCCCCGCCATTTCTTCGCGAAGACACTGTTTCATGACTCCCATGTCCATTAAAAGTTCCACCAAATTCAAAATATTCTCACATACTCGCAAAGTACAGCAGTTGCTGTCCCTCATAGCAACTGAACGAACAGCCTGGTAAAATATTAAACAAATACTGTATATACATGTATGGCTGCATACAAATATTAAATGTTATTTACTAAAGGCGAACCTACCTTTAGTACCACTTGCAGATCAATATCACCTTCCTTAGTGATGTAACAAGAAGACCCAGGCGCTTCCGGAAACTCGTCGCTACCGTAAGTAATATTAGAATCTGTCTGCGATCGTGTAAGGCTCGGCTTCCTTTCGGAATCTAAACGACTACCGCGCATACTGATAACGTCTAATTGACTGTCGATCGAAGCCTAGAAAGAAAATTGTACCAAATCAGTTATAATATATCTAATTAAAGAACAAAAGCTGGCACATTACGTTTGATATGGGAATAGACACTTATGACGCTTAGAAAGTTTTGTCACATAGTTTTCCTAGATAAATCTTTAAAGTGTCCGATTAAAGGAACATTTTCAAATGTAGTTTATTATTCGAAGTTATAAATAAAACTTACTCGTATATTCGTTGTAAACTACACTGTACTTATTATCATTCAACAAATGCTTTTGGATCTATCTAGTATTTTTATACTTATTCTTCAATATAAATTTTTATCCTTGGACACGCTTCCTTCTCCAGTGTAAATATTGCCTGAGTTTCATTGTGTTTACTGATTGAAGAATTAGGATTCTCACTTGTGCAATTCATTTAAAAAATTCGAAATTTTTTGGGTTGATAAGCTTGCTGTGAGTGTAAGTGTTCATATTTGATCCATGAAATATTATGAAAAAGTGCTTGGCTAAGATGTGATGGCATTAGTGTACTATGTATGTAGTGATATAGTAAGTGTAGTCGATTAAAGAAGTCTTTGCTCCCAGACTTTATCAGAAACCAGCATTCTTTATCGGTAACACGATATTCTTTTTTAATGTCTTATTAATTGGACTCATACTACGAACTTGATTAATTGTTCTATTTGTTTTCCAGAAGGCATCAGTGACGTTCATGAGTGAAACCCCCCACGTGGCAAGTTCTTCCTCTACAACAGGCCTGTTCAACTTCATTTTCGTCGCGAGCCACACGTTCCCCACCATCAATCAGTCCGTTCTCCCACCATAGCGGAACGAAGAAGTGGGAGAACTGGCCAAGTGTGGCTCGCAGCCCGCGAGTTGGACAAGCCTGCTCTACAACGTTTTGGTGACAATAATGCATAAAAATTCATGAGCGCAGATGGGATGCAAAGTTTCATGAACGTATGGTAATGTATTAGTTAATTTTCTTATTAGTTTAATCTATTAAAAGAAGCAAAATATATCCTCGAAGCTGATAAAATGCAAATATTTGAATTGCATGAAAACAAAAGTCTCCAGAAATTGCACTTACGATGACATGCAATGCAATGTTCAATTTTACATAGCACTTTAACTATGCCAGAGAAAAATCATATTTTATACTTGCTGACGTTTACGTTCGTTTCAATCATATAGCAAAACTTTCCCAGCATCGTGGAAGATTGTGTGCGGTCATCGACCATCGAAATGAAAAACAATAACGGAAAGAACAGTGTAGCATCAGGGATTTGGGGTAAAATGTAATTTGTACGTTTCCTACCTGTCGCTTCATATAATCCGGGGATGGAGTGGGTGTGTGTTCCGTGACGGTGATAATAGGATTCGGGGCGGTGTATGATTGACTATAAAACCGACTTTGCTTCCTCTCAATACGAGTATCGCCGATGTACCTACAAGTTAGAATTCATCAGAGGGCTGACATAGTAGATCGACTGCGCCAACTCTCCCATGCTACTTCGAATGTGAGTCCTAACTAAGCGCTACTATTTCAGCTCTAAGGTCCTTGTCTACTTTGGTGCGTTTGCCATACCATGTAGCATGCTCGATGCGTTCGTCAAACAGCATCTCACTATATACGTTATCCCAAATTTTATGTTCTGCCAGGATTCGTACTATTGTTTATCTCATTTGACCCTTCGATAAATTAAATATTCCCATATTTTTAGACACAATTTGCGCACGATGTTTTAGGAAATAGAAGTACATAAATAAGTACACTGAAATTGCACTTTTTCTATTTAGAGAATTTTATAATGAGACTGTTTTTCGACACTTCTTGGTTTTACCATTAGAAATTGTCTCATTGATAAACTTTTTATATCAATCAACGTTGATCTGTTGATCATACATTGTTGGAGAAGCTTAATAATTCATGGAGTATTTCATTAAATTTATTTGGTGTTTAGACGCGTTAAACTTGATTGTAAATTACACATCGTCACTTTAATTTTAAAGACTTTTTTGTGCACGAAAATAACAAGGAAACTTTCTGTTTTTTATGAAAATTGAGTGTTGTTTCTACAGAAACTAAAATACTGTATTTATTATATAGTTGCGTATTCTTTACTTTCGTTAAAGTTTTGTTTTATTATGTACGGCACAAGTGCATGCAAATTGAACCATAATAAATATCGATTTTTTTATTTTTTTCACAAGGGTGTACAAGTTATGAATTCTGGTTTGACAGCTTCAAGTTTCTAAACATTATTATGTATCAAGTATGATTTATTATCCCAAATTCGTGTGCTGTTGTAATCAGCATATACATATATAATTAAAGTGACGATGCAATATTTTATTTGGACGTTCATCAAATAACATTTGGGAGCAACGTTTACCATTCGTTTCGAATATGGCCAGATATCATGCATAATTCTGAAAAGGTTCAAATCATCGTTCTATGTACTTTATTATTTACACGGTATTCGGAGTATAAACATTAAAAAATTGCAAAAAAGGAAGCTCAGAAGTTGTGATGTACTTTTGCTTAGGAAATGGACGGTGAAGTACATTGCAGTGAAGTTTTGCGTATTGTGGATATTTGCAGAATACTATTCTTATCAGAGGTTACGTTTTGTGAAGGATTCTTAGGAATATTCGCCTAATCATTATGAAATATGCTCTCGAAGACGTCTTAACCTTTGCAAAGTGCAACAAAAGAGTGGCATACAAATTCAAAGTAAATATATTTATTCTTTTCACGCTCGTAATATCGATAATACGTGTGTACGAATGTTTTTTTTTATTAGTCTCCTTAAATGACCGATGAAAATGGCGAAATGAAAAAGGAAGTTCTGCATACGTAGCAGTAGAGTAGAACATACTTGAAAAGACATTACACGTTCTCTATGAGCCTCATACATACAGTGGATCCAAAAAAAGTATTTGTTAATACTTGTATATGAATTGTTAATAATGAAACTATGACAATTTCGTTAAGGAAAATAGTACAATAATAAATTTAGACTCATTTTAAAGCTCGAAACCTCTGCTTTCACACATCATCATTCATTTTTCTTGCAAATTATCATAGTTCAAATATCGACAAGTCCTCTCGAGAATGGGAAATTTCGCATACTTTTTGGAACGACTGTATATCAGTATAACAATGCGCAGGAACCAATGTGGTTGAATGTCAAATATTGTTCACATGGGGCGAACACGAGCTGGAAACGTCGCTCGACACCTTCAGAAAAGGTCAATTGTTACGACCACCCCTGCATAGAATACTCAAGAATGCTCGTCCACACAAGATGATTCGTTCAGGCACGTAAAGATAAATTATTTTTTCGTTTCTTGATGTTTAGCATTGAAAGAACCGAGCATCAAAGAGAGAGAGAGAGAGAGAGAGAGAGAGAGAGAGAGAGAGAGAGAGAGAGAGAGAGAGAGAGAGAGAGAGAGAGAGAGAGAGAGAGAGAGAGAGATCACTATGTTGACGATGAGTGTTATCAAATGAGTAGGCTACGGATCATTATGCAACATACAATTTTGCTAAGTCAACTATAGGAAACAGAAATTAAATAAAAAATATATTTGTTTTCATAACTCTCAGTCACAAGAAGTGTAAAACTATTCTTCACCATTAACTGCTATAGTATGGTCTGTGAGATTTCTTTAAATTTTCATTCATGGTATTTCCATACAATTAAACTCCAATGTTAAATTCGTCAAATTATTGACAGTTTATACAGGGTGTGGTCGGAGGGTTGGTACAACCGGGCAGGGGATGATTCTACATGTAAAAATAAATCAAACGAAAAGAATAACATTTTTTCTGTCGGTTTCACGTACTATAGTATACGCAGGAAGTAGAATTGATCGGCCATGATCAGACGCGTCAGATGATTCCTATCTAATAGCACGTGTATTTGCTGCATTTTCAAAATCGGTTTTCTCAAAAACGAAAAATGTTTTTCCGTTTTTCGACTTATTTTTACATTAGAATCATCCCCTGTCCAGTTGTACCACCCTCCCGGCCACACCCTGTATACGCGGTGTCTCATTCAAAGTTTCGCACGCAATTATTTCCCATTTAAAGCTTGTTGTATTATCATTTAAGTGTATTGTTTAAGCTTTTGAATGATACTAAATCATCTTGAATGACCGTGGAAGACGAAAGTGTTAAAGGTCAGTGAATTTGTCTCGGGATAGGTTACCTACATAAGAACATATAGTTCCATATGAAACAAAATTTTAAAAAACAGAGGTCACCTTGAGACCTCGGAAACAGAGTAAGTTTTATTTTAAATATCTTCTACAATGAGCTATCAAAATTCAAATGGGGCACCTTGTATATCCAAGTATTAGTAAGATTAATTTACTTTTAGCCAGCGATTTGAAAGACCACCTATAGCAGTTAATTTCAACATATACAGTAGTTAAGAATTTTTGCCTAATGCCTTCAGAGCTTTGGATTTGACGTATTCATTATTGCCATAAGTACGTAAAATCCACTGTCTACAAATCAGGTTAGTGTAAGGAGGAGACCGTGAGGGAAATCAATGTGAAACGTGATAGATAGCCTACCGATGATTCCGGGTATCGATATATTGATAATGGACGAACGTCTCGACGACGTTAAGGGAAAGGCATGAGAAAATGACGTGTTTACAGTATACGTTGTACTTTGCCAACGTGCCGGGGCGGCTAGGGCGTGGCGTGTGTTTTAAGGATAATTGTGCGCCCTACCGGAAGCAGGAAGCTCGTAAAAGAAGCGTGTAAACCGAGCTGCAGTACGGAACTTCCTCCGAGTGACGTTGATGACTTACCCTCCCGCGGTCAGCTCGTTAATCAAGCAGCTGAGCACGAGTTCAGGTGTGAAAAGGCGAACGAGAGAGAGAGAGAAAAGACACACATAGAGAAACACATTACGCACAAGTTTCAATGGAGATGTTCATCATCAAATTATGCAATACTCGAACAATTATGCTACCAACGAAATTAGCCATGTCCTTCACAAACATGGAGGTCGAAGCTTTGCAACCTTCTTTTCGTCTGAAATTTCATTTCTGCGAATAATATGAGTTAAAAAGGTTATACGACGGAAATTATACAACGTTCCAATTTTCGAGATGTCACCACGTTTAGTTTAATATCGATTATGGTAATCGATCGATGTGGTAATGGAAATGTTACACAGTACATTCTCAGCTATTTTGACTAAAAACTATGACTTTTTGGGAATTTATATACATTGATGGAATCACTTATTTCATCATTCAATTATTTCTAATATTACTATTTTTATATCTGATACTACAGGGTGACAAGAAATAACGGAGTTAATCATTTCTTATTATAATTCTGTCACATTGACGAATTTTGAAAAACCAAATAATAACAACCATAACATGGACCTTTAGTATTCATACATTTAAGAAGTTTCGTGTCTTGAAATTTTCGGCAATGGGCCGCACCTCTTCTGGCGTCATTCGGTTCCACTCCTGGTACAGAGATTTTTTCAATGACTCCAAATTTTTATGGGGCCGAGCACAGGCCCTGGCCTCCAAAATCGACCACACGCTGTAGTCCATCGGTGTTGAGATTCGGTGAGTACGGCGGCCATTCCACAGATGTGATGAAACCTGGAAAATGGGCTTTGCACCACTCCTGAGTCGTTTTCGCCCTGTGGGCCGGCGCGGAATCCTGCTGTAACGTCCATTCCGGATCGCCGAGGTGCTGTTGGGCCCACAGAAGTACAACGGCTTCGAGAATGTCCCGTCGATACACTTCTTGGTTGAGTTTGACTCCTTGATCCACGAAAACCGTAGCAAATCCCATTTTCCAGGTTTCATCACATCTGCGGAATGGCCGCCGTACTCACCGGATCTCAACTATATGAACTCCAGCGTTTGGTCGATTTTGGAGGCCAGGGCCTGTGCTCGGCCCCATAAAAGTTTCGAGTCGCTGAAAAAATCTCTGCGCCGGGTGTGGGACCGAATGACGCCAGAAGTGCTGCGGCTCATAGCCGAAAATTTCAAAACACGTTTGAGCCTCTGAATCGGCTCAAAGGGTGGCCACTTCGAAACTCCTTAAATATATGAATACTAAAAGTCTATGTTATGGTTGTTATCATTTGGTTTTTCAAAATTCGTCGATTTGACAGAATTATAATAAGAAATGTTTAACTCCGTTATTTCTTGTCACCCTGTATTTATAGCAAGTTAATTGGAACAGTTTCTTATTGAGAAAATGTGCGTCTTTCTACCTTGACTGACAATGTGAGGTTCGCCGATCATATTGTTAAGTATATTATATACACTAGTGATGCAGTAAATACTACAGAAACTATTTTAGATATTTTGAATGGTTTATATTCTTGCTTTCAGGCCTCAACTAAAATGTGAAAGTATTTAGAAAACACGATTAATGCTGTTTTTTTACGTGATTACAAAATACTTTTCTATGGCTATTATCGACACTTTGTACATCAATGTCAATTGGTATAAATATTCTCAAATTTAAAGTTATTAAACAAGATAAATGTCTTCTTCCGTGACACAAAAGTGAAGCATTTATTATGAACTTGTGAATATCTCAAAATGCATCATTTTCGAGTTCAGAACGTTCAGTTTCCAATTTTGTAAAACTAGATGCTAAAGTAATGTATCCACGAGAATATGAGAAACCATTTGATAAACGAAATTTCAGATGAAAAAAGAAAACATAATTCTTCGATTATTATTACCATAAAGAACAAGCACATTCATTAATGCAACATCATTTTCGGAAACTTTGAGGAAAGTTTCATTTGAAATTTTCAATAATTGTCAGTGTTGGGTGAATATTTCTTCAAGATCTACGAATATTGATAGATAATAAATAATGGAAAAATGCGTTTGCAATACGTTGAAGCAATGCTTATCTTGAAAACGATTTTTTTTATAAATTCTTCAACAACGATAAACAATTCAATGCAATTCTAATTTATTTTAATTTTATTATATGATGCATATAACCGTGCTTATAAAATTCGTAATTAATAGTTAAAATGAGGTTGTACACTTTTAACTACGATTAAGCAAAAGTGGCATTTCTCAATAAAAACTGAATGTTAATAAGAAATGGCTAGATAAATTAATTTCAATTATTATACATAATGAAAAATTGAGACATTAGACACAATTTATCAACTTTTAATCTTGAAGTAGAAAAATTAACCCTTCACTCGCACTTTGTGTAATTCAAAATTTCGTATCGTAGAATAGTTTATATAGATAAAAATAAAGAGCGTATAAGAAATAAAATTGAAGTGGAAATTCTGAATAAATTCTTACAAATAATACACAACGAAATGCCATTTTTGTATAGAAATAATTATGTTTCATTAACTCTGCTGCTACCCAACACTGGTTATGTTCCACGCTTAAAATGAAGTATTATTGATCTACTGAAACGCTTATTCTTGATTGCATACAGCTTAAGCATACTACGTCTTTTTTAGTAGGTTTTATTTCAATTTTATCCTTTAAATCATTTACGATTCTACCAAAAATCCATGCGCACGTACATACACTCGAATTCCCAGCACATTTCCGATCATGATTTCTTTATAATTGCCTGTTTACAATTATTATAAATGATAAAAAATGAAAAGGTTAAAAATTCTTTTATATCAAATATTTCAAACTTTTTGAAACGTTTCAAATGTTATTACTTCCAATCTGTTCTATCATTTTGCACAGTTTCGTAGAGATTATTATAGAACAATCCCGAGTCCCCCCTAGTTAGGTCAAGCTGTTGTAACAAATAAACTGACAAAGTATTAGGAGAAGAATGGCGGATGAGAAACAAAGCTATGCTAGAACACGCGTGTATGTAGGTACGGACGAACACGGAAAAACTGAAATGAAAGAGAAGGAAGTTTCTATGAAGACAAATATTTCGTTGTTTATTTGTACTGTCTATCCGTAAACTGAGATACGTACCTTAAACTTGGCATGCTCTTTCCTTTTATTAAATTCGTAGGGTGTTTAATGTGATCGACATCCTTTGCTTCGAAGATTTTCGAAGCTGTCGATGTGGGTCTCGTTAAATGATCATCCCCTGTATCAAGACTTCTATGGGTATCCTGAGACGAAAATTATATATTGAATTACATTTGCTGAAACATTACAAAAATACAGCGTGTCTCCCTATAATCCTGCTTTCAGGATTTTTTCTTATAATCGTGACGTTATTTTCCTCATGATACCCATTTTCAGCTCTCTAGACGGGGATAAAGAAGCAACAAAACAGAAACGAGCCGTTAGCCAATGAAACGATCGCATAATCATATTGCCGCCCTCTATAATTGTGTTATGAGCCCCGAGCAGTGCGATTATAAGGAGGTCATACTGTATTGCGAATATTTATTACTGAGTTCTAACAGTTATTTTCATCTTAAAAATAATGGTTCCAACATTTACCATTATTGTTAGGCAAACTTACAATTAGGAGAACTGCATATATCACAGTTCCATTAAACAAAATTAGATTGAATCATAAAATTTGTCTTTTACAATTACAATTGTCTCTAACGATGTCGCTTCTCTACTTAAACAATTTCAAAATATGTTAATAAGTCTTAATTAAACATTGTGTGCATTTATATCCATTGAAATGTATTTATCTAACTTCTGCAAGTGTAGATAAATGAATATTTCTTGGTATTGTTATGCCAGATAGTGTATCGTTCACTATTGTTATAGTATAATAAACATTAAACGATTACTTCATGAGATAACTATTACACAGAAATATTTGATAAAAGTGGTGCTCAATGTCCAGGCATAAATTGCTACGATTCATAAATATTCCAAAACATTATTTTAAATTAATTCAAAACGAAATGTAACAGAAACAACACGAACAAGATGCATGTGAAGAATATTTACATGTAAAAAATTTATGTTGATACTTTTTCTCGTGATGGAAAGCAATCTTTCGAATATATCGATCCAAGGATTGTTTAACCTAATTAACAGATCGATCGAGAACTTGCCACGTCAATCTTCAATGGTTATCTCAGGGGTTGTGATTTATGGTAGTAGGGTTGAGCGAATCAGATGATACTTAACGTCACATCGAAATCGATTCACGCAATAATAGAATTTTCCAAATATCGTTATGAATTGTCCAACAAATAGCAGCCTCGGGCCAAATATTCATAAATTGTTCGTTAACAGAACATTAGTTAATTTCCCAGTGTATTTTAAAAATATTTCTTTTGTTGTACCCAATGTTTGTATATGAAGAAGTGTGGATGAGACATTGTAAATGGAAAATGTGATAAATATGTTAAGAGCAGTTGAATTTTTAAAATCGTTGTATGTCGTCTGACGATTTCAATAACCGTAGAATTAATCAAAATGGTAGAAAAGCAATACTACTTGACAGTCAATCAATTTTAACCGATTATATGATCCTGATTTGTTTTTTCTGGTGGGTATTGTGCCTGTGTGTGAGTAGATAATTAGATAATATATGATAGAAAAGGTAATTGTATATCGTGCATATGAGTAAATACGATTTACACGAAAAATGGTAGGTGTCCATTCAGAGAGAGAGCAAAAGTGTAGAAAATATAATCGAAGTCGCCAGATTAAAACTTGTGTCCCCACTCTACCTTCCCTTTCTACGACGCTATTCCCCTGCTTCCGCCGCAGCCCAGTTACGAGAGGGTAACCTTTCCCCCTAACTTCGTGCTCTCTCCGTTCATCTGGCGACTCTGAATATAATAGACTCAAATAGTCTGTGATATCTACAGGCATTTATAGTGAAGAAACGTGTGTGTGATTCTCATTCTTTTATATTCTTAACCTTAGGACAGCGGTACGTACGTAAGTTACTTTTGACTTACTTTTTCAAAGATTTCATTTTATTTCTTATTTTGTGGGCTTTTGCGAAAAATTATTAAATAAATTCTTTCAATGAATTTTCTTTAAGCCACGTTCAATACTAAGAGTCCAATAGAAGAGAAACAATAAAGAGAACAATAAAGTCCCCGATAAGATTCGACTGTCCAGGATTAAAATAAAACTGTATACACAGGGTGTGCAACGGAAATTTCTGGAAGAAAAGATCTTGATTGGTTTGTCAATAAATAAATAAACAAAACTTTTACAAATATTGCACAACAATTTTACAACTTAGAAATGTTTGAGAAGCATTTGAATAATAAGTATCTGAGTAATCACCTGGTCGAATAACATTTTCGGATCCTCTTGGCCAATTTTTTCAAGTGCCTTTTCTGATTTAGACAACAATTTCGTTTCGACAAACGCCTTCAGATCAGCCATTTTCATTCTTTTCTTCTTTTCACTGCCCCGTCTTGTGTGATTCGTTTCGCAGTCTTGTCCTGCGGAAATACTTTGTCAAATAGCCGGAAACACTCCACTTGAAACGGCAAGGATAATTAATGTTTATGCACACCAGTTAGTATAGTCACTTCTCGAACCTCTGGTACTTCTATCAAATCCTTCGCTACGTCTTTCTTTTTACTTTCAGGACTTTGATAAATCGATACTTCAATCTTCGGGATGGGTAAGGAATTGCTACGGCGACGTGGCATCTGTTGTACTGATGTTTCTTCGTTGATCATGCGTAATCTGAGAACAAATCATTGAAAATTTAATAAAGTGGGCAACATAACTCACATGAATATTGTCATGAACACTCGAAAAATATTTTATAAACAAGAGTTTGCTTTCTCATTATTATTATTATGATTACTATTATTATTATTTATTTACTGCTTTAAACCATAAAAGGTTTATATATTTTTGTCTGGAATAATTTTCTCGTAATTTAAAATATATTGGCCGCGTAATTGCCAAGAGCAATTTTGAAGTTGCTCAAATGGTCAATTAAATGAGTATTTTAGTATTATTCTTTTTAAATATCGCAGTTTGTCAGTGAAAAGAAATAATTACCGATGGTATAAAAATTGTAGAGCCCAATGAACTCCTTCCTCCTGCCACTGGGAGACGAAAAGGCACCTCAGAACAGCTACGTCAAGAAAACTGGCAGCTCGGACGTCCATGTCAACGACAACACTATTTAGGGGTCCTGCGGTACTAGATTCACTGATACCAACTTTTTGAGACCCCGATGATTTTGATTTCGTAGTATCCTGAGATTCTTTCTCCATTTTATGGTGTTTATCTGTCTTTTCCTTCTCTGTACCTTTACTAAACGAATAGCTGCCATTTGAATCATATTACGTCGCAGCTAATTAACACTAGACTCCGGATGTTTATACAAAATAAAAAGTTTGTGCAACAATTGTAAGACGCAGGAGCTAAATATAAATTTATACTCTTCATTAATAATTTTAATGTGGTGAAAATAATATATTCATACTCTTAAAGTCTTTCAATATTTTCACTATTTTAAATTGCATTTGCTCGATTTTTGTTATAAGTGCATAAAATCCGGAGTCTACTGATGACTTTATTGAAGTTCGGTATTTTTGGAATGGAACAGTAGTGAATGTGTTGAGCAAGCGTAAAGCAAATCCAAATTACTAACCCCATGCTTATAGTTTTCTCCTGATATGATTTGCAAGCATCGATTCCCGAAATTGCTGTAACTTGTTCTATCGTTAATGTGGATTTCGAGTAATCGTCTGTTCGTCCCATGGCTACGTGAAATATGCTTCCTTGGCCCTAAAGTTATTTAAAAATTGCTTGACTAAAGTGGAAAAGATATACACGACAGCAATCGAAGCAAGAACAAAGTAAAATCGTCTGGAACTTGATAAGGTCAAGTCTAAAATAGAAGAATTTGAATTATTCTTTACCCCATCGAGTGCTTTTTCCGATTCGCTTAGTGATGGTAATCTGAAGATAACCTGGTAAAAGTATTTGATTATTTTATCAATCGTAACACGTGAAGTCAATCAAAATATGCTTGTCTGGTAAACTCACTACATGTTCATCCTCTGCACCTGAACTTTCTTCTGGAATCGTCTCGGGGAATATGGTATCCTTCGGGGATGATACCCAAGTATTCTGCCAACAAAATGGATTATGTTATGGATATTTGTAAATTTCTTAATTTTGAAATATTTTATAAAAACTGCATTTTTGAGAAAATGCAGTCCTTATAAATTAATATTTTAATTGCTACACAGAATCCATATGTTCACAATTATATGAAAGCCTAACTGAAACTCTTAGAATATCTTTTAAATAATAACATCTCATGTTCATCTAATGTTTCTATGAAATATTGACGTTTGAAAATATCTTGAAGATAATAAAATCTCATATTCATCTAATTTTCCTATGAAATATTGACGTTTGAAAATTGCAAATGTAGATTCAACAGCACTACAGTCTCTATTCATGGCATGGTTAAAACATATATTTCACTTACGTCATCATCTGATTGCTTCGTCTGTTTATCAATACTTTGGTCCGAAAAAGCACTAACTGACTGGCTGGGTGGACTTTCAACATCTGAGAATTGTATAATAAGTTCGCTTAAAATGAACATAAAGCTTACAGTTTTAAGTGATCAATTAAAAGACCAATTGATTTGAACTAATCGCTCAAATTATATACAAGGTGTCATCGATCTGGTGGTACAAGCCGCAAGGAGGTCTCGGAAGGAGGACATGTACCCCCAGATCGGTGACGCTCTTTATATCATTGGTATTTGAGACATGTAGGAAGTATCACATGCAAAAAGAAAATAAGAAGAGCTTACTTCCTCCGACGAATACATCGTCGGATATCTGATGTTGCTTAGAAGACTTAAAAGAACGATTCCATAAAGCTTGCGGCTTAATCCTACAGTGAGCGGTAAAGCATGTTGTGTCTGGGTGTCGACATTCGCATAAGGCTGTCCATATTTTTAAGCCGTTCTCTAACCGTAAGTTCGTTTTGAAATCGATGTCTTTTAGATGATTGCACAGAGGTGCGAAGAGGTAGACAAATAGCTGTCGAAAGTAAAGATCCAGTAAAGAACAGCTGAAATGTTCAGTTCTATTTACAACTAGACTGCAGATCTTTGTACAAAATGAAACTTGTCCGTATCATTTTCTCATTAATTTCCAATTATATTAACTTCATGTTTGAAGAAAATTTTTATTTTGCATGATGATCCGCAGTCTTAGTTACTTTATTTCAATTGAAGGGTGGCACACGCTGAGTGTTAATCATTGACTATAATGAATAGACTGCTTTATGCATTTATAGCAGAATTGAGTAGAAAATTCAAAATTGTTGAAAAATTTTAAAGATCGAAGACGTCAATACATGATTTCTCCTTCTATTGAAATCATTAATGGAAGAAATAACATTCTGTTTGGTTTCTATCTCTTGCAATCGATGCAGACAATTTTTATTTTGCATAAAGATCCGCATTCTAATAATGAATAACTTAATGAACAGTTTGAAAAATACTCACGGTCATAGTGGGTATAGAAAACAAGTAATAAAATGGATTTCCAGTGTCGGGTTCACTCTCGGAGCACTCTTCAGCAGCGTCGAGGAGTATCCAATGAAGAATGTAAAGAAGCGTCGTTTCCATAGCGCCGAGAGTTTGGAAATCCTTCCTTAAAGATTAATAGGAGCGATTTTCGGGTGACAAGGAAAACAAACACATTTTATAGATGGAAAGTACAAAGGCAAACCCACCTATTGTGCAGGTGATTGGCCGTGGCATGGAGAACGTAGGGAAGAGCGGCTTGGATCAAATGCCACCGTGGCACGGTGCCCAATAGCCGGTTCAAGCTGGGTGTCAGATCATTGCGGAGATTCTGAACCAACACCTTCTCGAGAGACTACAAGCAGACGATCAAACGACGTTTCAAATATCCATAACTAACGGGAACTAATTTAGTCAATGGACTCTTGACATGACAACGATTTCGGCTTCGCTTAGTACAGTAGAACCTCAATCGTTGCACGAAACCGGACCGAAATGCGTGCAATAACCGAGGTGTGCCACGAAAGAGGTAATCAATCACACGATCTGTTTTCACAATCCCCACCACGAGTTGTTGGAAGTTCTAACTGTTTTGCAACGATTGTGAGTGTAGAAGGACTTAAATAAAAATTCACTTTATTATTCAATAGAATTTTCACATTGAAAACATCATATATTCTTAGATTTTTATGATATTTTACTGTTTTATGCTTCACCCAGCCACTTTCTTTACAAATATAGAAAAGTCCTATTGTACTACTCTGTTCAAACGTTCGTAGAATGATTTTTTTACTACCATCTCAATAATGGTCGATAATGTTCAGGTGATAAATACTGTTTACGGTCTTACCCATAAACAGAATCAATTTCACGAGCCTGAGATAAGCGTTCGCTTATGGCACAAGGCTAGTATGCCCATATATCTCTCGGTCGCCTCGCGTCCAGGAAAATGTAGTGCGATCTTTTTGGAGAATAATGAGTATTTCCCAAATTAATATTAATCATGAATTAATGCGAAGTTTCTCGTGAATCTGTGGAAAATGGGAGCTCAAGTGGATGGCATGGTAAAATCAACATACGGAGAGAGTGCTATGAAGATTGAAATCAATCACAAATGCGTGAAAAGGTTTCAAGAAGGAAGAGAAAGAAAGGAAATCGGTGGACACTTTATCGTGATAACGTGCTGGCTCACACGTTCATCCTTGTGCGAAAATTCGCACGTTTTAACGCGATTGTTCTTGATCCATATTCACCTGACCCAGTAAGACTTTTTTTGATTTACGAAGATAGAAAATGGCAAGGAAGACGTATGGGCGACGTTGAAACAATACAACGGGAAATGATTAAATTCTTTAACAGCGTTTCACAAGATCTCCAGCACTGTTTTCAACGAGGGAAACATCATTGGAGCGCGTGACTGTACTTACACGTTAACACGAAAGGGGATCATGTGCTTTGGTGGGGACGCCATCGATTTTGAAGAAAATTGAAACACCGAATTTTTTGGAGAGGATTCTACGAACTTTTTGAACAAAGTAGCATTGTGCGAGGGTCAGCCAATAAGTTCGTTACATGGAAATGAAGACCGCCATGTTTAATACATTGTTGTAGGTAAACAACGAACAAACGAATTTTTTATGTTCATATTGTCAGAGCTGAAGAAAATATTTAAGTGGATTCCTTTAAGTGGACTACATACCCTATATAAAATGAGTATGTATGCAATTACATAGATGGTCTGTAGACTGTGGGTTTTACGCATTTATGGCTAAAGTAGGTGATACGCAAAATAGTAAAAATATTAGAACAATCTATAAATGTTTATGCAATTTAGGTAAGAAATGTATATTTTGCATAAAAATCCACAGTCTAATGGTAAATGTTTAAATAATTCAGAATACTAACCGTGCAAGCTTCCTTCGTCTCCTACGTATGCATTGAAATATAAACAATCGATATTAGTATATATAATGCTTCGAGACATAGTAAAAATAGGGTTGTAAAATAGTAAAAAGGTAAGACAAAGGAGCAAGAGGAAAGAAAGTACTTGCGACAATAATAAAATGCAAAGCTACATATTACTACGTCATACGATCGATAAATTGATATAAACATATGTACTGATAGAATTGGTGCTGAAATTATTTACATATGAGAAACTATATAAATATAGTTTCTCTGGTACTGTGGTATAACAAATCTGAAAAATGCAGTGAAACTACGATTCAATACCACTATCATACCAAAACGGTGCTAAAAGGTGTATAAAACTGTCCGTTCGACTTATAACATTATTATTTTTCCAATCTAAAACCATGCCTACGCCTAGGAGGTTCTACTAAAATTACAATGCGTAGGAAGTATAGAATACCATACTGTTATCAGTTAAAAATTAAACTGAGAAATAAATGTCAGGATATATAACATTATTCTTTTACTGTAATATAAGGATTCATCATGACAGCTGTTTGTATTTCATGAATTTTAACATGCAGAAAAGCATTAGTAGGTAATATTTTCTGCAAGTAGTGAACTATTTCTAGTGATGGTCGTTCGATATTTTTGCTTGCAAGTTTCCAAGCAATTCAATCATATTCAATCATGTTCGTATTGGTCTATCAGACTTGAAGAAAATGAAAATAAATATTTTTATAAAATATCAAACTGGGCAGACCGTTCAGCTTACGGTTACCGTGGATATGTTTGAACTACTCATTGGAAAAATATAAGGTGATGGTTACAGTGGATACGTGTTCCGACGAACTGAAAGTAGATATAAAACTGCTGTAGATGTTTTACATAACGTTAGTATAATGTTTTTAAACGTTTGTAATTTTGTTAGTTTTGTAAACAAGGTCGTATTTGGCTCTTTTGACGGATCAATTAGAGTGTTAGCGTGTTAGAAAACGAATCCTCTGTAAACTAGAGCGATTCGAAGTGACTGCTAGTCCATCACCAACTATTTCTAAGAGTTTCGTCGGAATCATTGAATAGTAAATATGGCAAGCATTGGGAACAGGCATCAAGCTTAGCGAACTTACATGATGGCCTGGCGCGTGTTGACAGAACTGCAGATGACACGTGGAGGCGGCAGCGCAGAGGAGGTTACTTTGTTAGTGCAGGTGGGGTAGGTATGGGAAAACAAAGGGGGTTGATGGGACACAGTTGGCAAGGAATTTTGCACGACATGAAATCCCTGTGTAATACTTTTAGATAAACCAATTTCTTCGAATTCTTCAAATTTTGATGCAGTCTTCAAGACATGTCTAATATTTTTTCAATAACGTTCAAGTATTTCTAAACAGTATTTGTTTGAAATTTCAGTTTCAGCAGTGCCGAATACTTTGGCGTTCGATTTCATGAGTGCAAAAAGCTTGAACACATTGTTCTAAACAACTTAACGCAATCTTGTCAATAGCGCATTGCATTTTCACCTGAGTTTCATAGATTTGTCCCTGTTAATCTTAGCCACACAGAAAATCCTTATTATCGCAATCGTTTTTCCGTGGTATGTACATTGCACAGAAATATGTTCAGAAATAAACATTCATACTAGTTGAATTTTTTAAAGCGAGATAATAGTCTGCATGCATTTGTTTGTGATAGGTCTTAAACTGCTTTGGTTCAAATCGTACAGATATAAAGAAATTGTTTTGTTTTGATATACTTTTACAGAAAATCAACTTGTATAATAAATGCACTTTGTTTAATGCATGATGCACACTTCCAAGAGAATACACAAAAAATTTATGCTTGTTAAATACCTTGCTGGAAGTTATAATTAATTTTTCATATGATTTCTATGGACATACACACACTCGTTCTTTTCATTCTTTCACAAATGAGGAAATATCTATACAATAAATGAAAATTTTTACCGTGCATAATGCCTCGTGTAGCTTGCCTAATTTCGCACGTATAAATGGCCTGTGAACATAAGCATAACAATTAAATCGGTTTAAAATGACCAGTAGCGAAATTATCCTATTTAATGAATTAATAAGCCTCTTTGTGTTAATAACCCTCTACGAAGGAAATATAATCGTATAGCATATTACTATTTGTAGTGTAATGATACAGCAAGATTAATTGCTAAAATACATTTTAATCACAGTTGAAATTGTTGAAAGAGCCAGCTTTCAACGTTCAATTTAGCTTTTAAACGATTGCAACATTATTAAATAAATGTTAGAAATATTCTTAATAAAAAATGAAATTTGTCGTACTAGTTCTAAAATTATTTAAAGAGTTAACAAAACTTATTTCCCAAAATATCCTTTTTAAAATTGCTGAGACACTTATGCTAATATAATGTTTGAAATGTTACAGTAAAAAAGTACTGCATATCTTACAACAAAAGTGTAACGCAGACATCGGTTAAGTGTCACTACAGGTAGCACAATCTTTATCGTTAAAGGAAACAGTACCTCAGCTGTTGCCAAAGGAACATCTGAACTGGAATGGGCAAAGCCTGTTCCTGCAGGTTCGCGTCGACGGACCGTCGTTTATCCATATTTCCAGTATAAATATCTACAACGATTCGCAATGTTTACATCGTACACTACACATCGTAGAAGAGAATAAGAAGAAGAAGAAGGAGTCGCACCATAAGATCGGATAAGAAGGATTAATCAATTACAAGTACTCAGCGCCACGTGTTTCACTCTGGCGATAGTGAGCGCACTGTCGTTCGTTTTTCATCGACATCGGCCGGTGTTTTTGCGTTGCAACACGCACGCTTCGTTGGAGCTAGCCTGTCATCGAATAAATCAATTTCCCGTCAAAATGTTGTGACAGACAGTTTCCCATTGTACCGGAAACGATGCGTCATTATAGCGGGCTACGTACCTTCAGCCTCGCGTCGCCCGTGCTACAAGGAGGATTGCTAAGGGTTGAAATTCGGCGAGATATCAATTTAGCTCGCGAGAAGAAATCGTGTTCACGCACTGTTCCGGATCGCTCGATATGCCGGAGATCTCATGTTTCGATAGGATCGTGCGAACGTCGGCCGCGGATGCAAGAAGAAGACGAACCAGCACCAGTGCAAGGACAGGATCACGTGCCACTCGGCCTAGTGACACAGTTGCATCGTTTTCGGGTAGCTGGTATGCACTTCGCCGTACCGGTGGATGCACCACCGCGGCAGGATCGTGAGTAACTGAAAGACACGACACACGGACGTAATGCTGTTGGAAAGGATGGGAATGCGCGCGCTACTCTCGGGAAATCCAATGCGCCGGTCGTTCCATCGATCAGCCCAGGAATCTGCTCGCTGGACCACCACCACCACACGACCAGGGCCGACCCACCCTTTCCAACGGCACATCCCTACCAACCTACTTATCCACCAAACCTACCTGACTTTCTCGGAAACCTGCAAAGCACGATGATTACAGATGAGACGAAACGCAAGTCCAACCTCCACTAGTCCAATTAACACTTAACCCCTTGAATTTCACCGACACAGTGCTCCGGTAACGTTCAACGCTCATAATGCCCATCAATCTACTTATCCACCTGACTTTCCCGGAAAATTGTGAAACAAGATGATCAGAGATTAGGCTACATCTCTATTATACAAATTAATACTTAATCGCTTGAATTTTATTGATATGGTACACTAGCATTGGATTTATTATGTATATCAATCGACTTATCCAGAAAACCCACTTGATTTTCTCGGAAAATTGTAGAACACGACGATCACAAATGCGATGGAGTACAGTTCAAACTCCACTATACTAATTAACATTGAACCGCATGAATTTAATTGACTCCATGACTTTGAATTTGTAACATTGAGTAAACGATTTTAATAGATCTTCATGAGCTGCATCAATTTTCTCCATAAAGCGATAGTGCGACCTGTCACGCGTATTGGCCACGTGATATTGACGCTAAGATATTATATAATGAGGGTGCACGGATATAAAAAAGTGTAAAGGTAGAGTTTGTAAAAATATCAATGTAGAAAAATACTAGACAAAAATATGTACATTTAGGAAACATTATTCTTTAACATTATAACGAAATGTTTGTTTTTGTTGTATGTGCCTAATACTCATTGACAGTCGTGTATTACTACATGATTTTGTCTGGATAATTAAGTACTAGATGAGAGGGCAAGGTGCGAAACAAAAAGTAACTCGTTTTCCCGAAATTATTGTATTCTGTATTTAATTAATAACTTTTACTATTATGAAGAGATTACAGTAATTCGAATAAAGGAACTTTCTAGTAGCAGAACTGATCTTCCTTCATAGTGATTGATCTATATTACAGAAAGTGATGAAGAACCCAAAGGGTGAAATACAATATTGCGTAATGTGATATTTCTGATTTATCTAGGAATGCTAGCTATTTGCTTACTAACATAAGTTGTATAAACCTTTCATCAAGTTGTGACATAACACCATTTTCCTGAAATATTATTCGAAAATCTTAATACTAAAAACTATATGATAACAATGGGAAAACTTAAAAAATTCGGCTTGTATAATAAAATATTCAGAGCGAAAAAACGTTCGTCTATGACGAGTTCTAGTTGCTTACCTTTAATTTCAAAATTGTTTATATTATATTCGTATAGGTATTCTGGAATCACCTAAACAGAAAATCAGGGAACACTGTTGCAATTCTGAAACTGTCTGAACCAGTTCGAGAATTTTCGTAAAATTTAGAAAGTCATTTTCCGCAGAGAAATAAACCAAGCAGTTGATAAAATCCTGAAATTAGTAGAAAAATGTTGACAACAGTTTCATAAGGGAATAAATAAAAACAAAAGGTTTTGTTGTTGGATTCTCATCGACATACAAGCTAATCCTGTATCATGTTACACTTGGTACCAATGGAACTTCTGTACTCTCCAAGGAGTACACCCCGCAATGGGCATAAATTTTTCACAAGTGTGTATCGTGTACATCTCCTTCAGGAATACTGAGCCTGTAACATTTCAAAATTGGGAATGATAAAAGTTACATAGGCGATGAATAGGGTAGGAAACATGAAAAGCAATGCGTACATAAAATAGGAAACTGGAAGCTACATACTGGCAGAATGAACAGCGGCGAACACTGTCTACTCAGCTTGATTGGAGGCCACTTCAGTATTACAGACGTCGTCATTTCGAACTCTAATAACTTCACTAGCTCTCCAGAGGGTGTCAAGTTGCCTTTTCTCGGCGGAAGCCAGCTCGCTATCAAGAAACCCCTCGACATCTCTGAGCGTCATGTCCATCTCGAACACGATCTCGTTGCTGCACGATCTTTCTGCGTGCTTTGTTCCTTTGCCGGGAACGGAACTGATTTCTATACACACTTCCGTGACGCCGTCGCCTTTGTCGGCCAGCCTTTTCGCCTCATTGTCAATGGCGTCGCAAATATCATGCCAGAGCTCCTTTTGACTCGCGTGCAGCTTTCCAATAAATCGCCGAAAGCTGTCCCAGTCCATCTCTTTCGTGTCTTCGAGAATTTTACGATAAAGCGTTAAAGTGTTCGCCACTTCACCGTGTCCTCTATTATTGTCAATCAAACTCTTCAAGGACGATTCGTTGTAATTAATCCGCCGTGCTACCTTCCTACTAACGGAACTGTGCAAGAAGTTCTTGTTCGATGACGTCGAAGATTTGCTCTGTTTGTACTTCATAGATCTCCAACTCTTGATCGACTTCAGCGATTCCAGAAACCGTTTTATGCCAAACTTCTTGGTCCCTGAACTGTCCACTTGCTCACACTTCTTCTTCTTCGCATCGCTGCTTACTGATTCCTTACTGTTTCCAACTTTCGAATTCTCGCCACTCGTATGTGTTCTACTTCGATCATTTGATGATAAGAATGAATCCCTCTTTTCATTAGAATGCTTAACTTCTGGATCGCGTTGCATATCGATCGAAGTCTCTGTACAGCACACGCATTTATCGTTGATCCCAGGTGTCTGAAGGTTAACATCCAATCCGATTATAACCGGCGACGAACTGACCGTTATGTCTCGACTGTTAACACCAGATCTATCTTCTTTCTGCGAACAACTCATCCATTCGCGAATCATGTTTTCCGCAGACGAGGAGCTACCACTGTGATCAGAGTCCACCCTCAAGTTTGCTTTGGTACAGTTTTCCAGAGAGTCGTCCTCCATCACACAAGTGAGGCTCGCAGACTGCTCGCTACTTCTGAGGGTATTCTTAGCATTTCCGAATTTATTTTTACTGGTGGTCCGGTCCGGATGTTTCGATTCGCCGTACATGTTAAATGCAGTGTCTAATTGCGGATCGCCGTCTCGACCGGCATGTAATATAAAGCAGCGCCTATTGTTAGAGTTTCTAGATTGCACCCAGCTTCGATCATTGAATTGCACAACAAATTCGTCTTGCTTTTTGTATGTCGAATCGAACCGACCGCCTGCCAAGTACGCCATTGTATCAATGATCGAGTCAATGTTACAATTGTTCATCACGTCCTGCATACTCTTCAGTTGTGGAATCTCGGAGCCATCCGCCTTCGACTTCTCGAAGAAAATATCTTTCAAGACCTTCTCGTTCGTTTTGTTCATACTACTTTGGCTTCCTATCGGTGATTTTTGTCGAATTTGTTTCCTGCGTAACAGGTTGTTATCGACGAACGAAAGTACATCGTTAGGCATAGCCAGATTTACGGGTTTGGTATTCTGCGAGGCCTTTGGGTCAACAGCAACAGCAATGGTCTTCATACAATTTTTATTCGACTCTTCTTTCTGTATCTTCTCAATCTCACTGGCCTTGTCACTGCATTTCGGCAGTGAAATCTTCTCTCCTTTGACAAACAACGGTTCTGCTGCTTGGAAAACATTAATACAGCTTTGCAGGTCCTTTTTGTTTGCCGTTTTACTTTCTTCTGAAACTTGCTCGCTCACCACACTCTGCACAATTCGCGTCTTTTCCGTTTCGACACCATTCTCGCGCTCGGCGATCATAATCTCCACTCGTTGGGCAGTGTTCCCCGACACCTTGCCATCTGGTTTATCAGTGGAATCTGTTGATTTAGAATTCTTCTTATTGTCATCGTAGCGTTTGCAAGTAGAACTTTTCTGCGAGTCGCTACACTTTCCGAAACGCTTCTGTTGTTTCTTTGTATTATAAAACTTCTCTATAGTTCTGTGGGCTTTCGAGTCAGTATTGTCGTTAGAAAATATTTGTGTATTTAGAAAATAGGAGGTTCTAGGTGGCGATTGACGTGATTCGACGGATTTGCTTCTGGATTTCGAACAACTGATCACACCGCAGTGTTGACAGACTTTCATCGATGAGTCACTCGAGAGAATCTGTTGCAGCTCGTTGCTGTTGTATCGACTCAATAGAGACTGTAATTTAATTATGGTGTCGCGGAAAGGAAACGTTAATGATGAGACATTCTCGAAGGATTCACGATGCAGCAAATTAAACACCCTGTTAACGGCACCTAATTCGATTAACGGCCCTCGATCCGTGTCTTTGCACACTTGACTGCTGTGAGGATCGTGCAAGCAATTTTTATCTACTTTTGTCTCGAACATTTTGTTTATCGATTTCTCCATGCTCGAGTTACACGCGTAGTACCTTAAAAGTAAATCGATGTCGAATGGCTCCGACGAATGTTCCTTCTTGTCAGAAATGTGATAGAATTCGTCTGATCTCAAACTTTTCGAATTTTTAATGTACCTAGGGTGATCATTGCCGAAAGACAATTGGGGACTAACTGGATTATTGTGTTCTCGAATAGTGCTCAAGGTAGAATGTGCATGCTCAGCATTGGAAACTTCCATATCGGGATTAGTGATGGTTACTTCGATATCTTCGTTTTCGTTCATTTTTACTGAGAAAGTATTTGTTGAAATAAATAAATATGCAGCGGTAACACAAGTCTTGCAGGAGTGTTCATTGCAACGAAATTTTGTATTTGAAATACATTTTTGTTTCACTTAACTGTTCCATTTGTCATTCTATCGAAAATTATTATATGTATCCATTGTGAAAATGTTGCTTGAATGTATCAGACGTCTGCTTAATTTTAGAAATTGTTTAATGGTCTTTTGGCATAGCTATTGACAAGTTGTTTGAGATGCTGACGTTTCATATGTAACAAATTTTGAATGAAAAGGAGAATATCATTTTGTTAGCAAAGGCTCCTTCTACGAGTTTAGATATTATTTTGGAAAAATCACTTTACCATGGCTTGTTCTGTATGAATTCTTGCTTGTATGTTGATTTCATTTACTTTTACAATTTCTTTGCATGTGGTTAGACAGGCGCCGGAGGTTATATTATTTACAAATAGGAAAGGCTGGTTTACATTACATTTGCCCACACAGCCAAGTGACAGGATTTCTGTTTCTAAAATGGCGAAAAACAGACGGTTAACATTAGAACCGTGATTAGAACTATATGTAGAACACGTCAAAATGATTTAAGATTTTTTAATTTACGATTGTTGTGTTGTAATGATACATTCGTGGGGAATTATTCAATAAGTTTATTTCTTTGTACATACATTACGATAAAAATCTCTGAAAGTCTGAATAAATATTGGGTTGTAACATACGTTCTAATGTTAATAATTTAGTCGTGACTCTAATACTTAATTCTAAAAGTACTTATTGTCGACGATTTTATAATTGATCGGTTGTAATTCTCCACTCTGTTACGATCCAATACATTATTTTTATTCTTATAATGTTAAATAGTCACTTTTGTCTAGATATTCTCTCACAATCAGAGTCGTCAGATTAGGTCTCCTCGCTCTACCTACGCCCAACACTGGCGGAGAGAGGGTAACCTTTGGCGTCTCTGGTCACAATCCTGTTCACTTGCTGATCTGAAGTATTCGTTGATTTGTCAATGACACATGACATAGGACAGTCGCTTAGCGCAGATGGCAGCGACTTCAGGTTTCTATCGAGAATGCCTCAAATAATGGTCGAGGCATTTGCAAAGAGTTTGATTGACAAAATAATGCAGGAAGCTTTCGATAGTATGGAGAACGGTGACGGTAAATTATATTATATACATATATACGTTTACGTACGTTGTACATACATCCCAATAACATTTAATTGAAACATCGTTCGGATTCGTCGTATAAACATTTCATTCTTTCATTTCTGTCAAGAATATCGTGCATTCGTTATTTATTTCACTGTTGCACGTAATGCGTGTATACATATATTTAGTTTGTAAAAACTTTCATTCAGTAAAAATGATGATTGGCAGAAAAATTACGAATGCAGAACCGAGAAGATTTGACTAATACTCAGACACGGTCGACGATACGTATGAACGATCGGCCACAATTCGAACAGGAAACCATGGAACGCATCGGAATGATGGTGCGTGGATTGCAAAACTTGCATATCGGAGATTCGTCATCTGTGCCATCTCTCTTAACGACATTAGAGAAGCAGGTTAAAAATAGACAATAGTTATCAGATATCGTTTATTAGACGATTAGAAAAGTTTGTGCCCGATTTGAATCTGAAACACACTTGGAAGAGGCTCACCATTTTTCTAACTATACAATTGATGATACAAAAGACCAATTTATGGGTTTATTTAGCAAGTTTTCAAATATATTTTTTGAGCTGTCACAAGACAGTTACTTGTTTGATTTATCGCTAGAAATTTAGTAATTGTCTAACGATTTTGATACCAATTATACAAGGTGGCCAGGAACTGGTGGTACAACCGGAAAGCGGGTGATTCTACAAAATAGTAAAAAATATGGAATAAAATTTATTCATATTCATAACGTTTTACAAGTTGGTGGATTCCTCTTTCGCAAAACTGCTTGTTTTCCTAAGGAGGTCCTCAGGGCTCTGAAAATCGGGCACGAAGTTTTTCAATTATCAGATACAATGCTTTTGAATATATGTATAGATAAATCGAATTTCTATAGTTCTATGTTGTCTCTTTTTAGTTTACTTAATTAAGCATCGATCAGTAATCATTAGACTGTGGATCTTTGTTCAAAATTACAACAAATAGGCTTGAAATCTATTCCCTTCTTTGTTTAAGAGGCTGAAATTAATTTAAAAGCATTTTAAAATTGTTCTAATGCTTCCACTATTTCGTATTTTACCTATTTTCCCATAAACGTATAAAATCCACAGTACAGTAATTATATTTTGCATCCAGTTTTCATAAGTGTATATAAACAAACTTTATTTCACTTAAACCATGAATATGTTGAGGGAATTAATAACAATGAAGATAATTGCATAAAATTTACATAGTTTTATCTTGAAATATAACCAAACATGTATCAAAAATTTTGAAACACATAACTTGCAATAATCTAACCGTTTTATCTTGTAAATAGACTTTGTCTAACAATAAGTAACTTTGTAAGTGGACTAAATAATAATTGTTTGTGTTAATCGCAAGATACAGGAGCTATATAGAGATTTATTTAGAAATTTCTTATTTAGAGAAAGGTGACGGTGATTTACCGTTACTGCTAAAAACCGGGCATCTGAAATGCGACAATCCAATAAATAAATTCTGCCACAACCTGTCGGTAAATTCGCATATTTTTTCCAGGTAAAGCACGTTATACACAATATTGACCACAGTACCTCGACAGCGGATCGAAACAGGACTACAGAAATTCTGCCTGTCACTCAGGGGCAGGGTGACATGTACCAAATAATACATAATGCAGTTATCGAGACGCCGATGGAACCGACGTGCAGTCATAGGGACGGGGAAAATTCCGGATCGAATGAAATAACTAGAATATCTGGCAGCGTATTGCGCCGAATGATAGAAGATCTGGAGACCCAAGTAGGGGAAACGGACGCGATGAAAGAAACCGAACGCGACTCTATCGGCGCAGAAGATATTGAAGCCGGTAGCAAGACGGAGGAGCAATTCGCGAGGAGTATTAAAAGCGTCGACGATTTCGATGGGAACATCGACTTCCAATCGGTTGGCAACTTGAAAATCAACGACTACGACTCCTTGCCCGAGTCGACACCTTTGTCCGTGGTACAGTCGACGTCTTTTGCGAATGACACGTGCCTAGAGGACGTGGCCATCGAAGAAATAACACCATCGGCTCTCCGTATGAAAAATGCTTCGTCACCGGATCTCAGCGATAACAAGATACCGAAACCGGAAAAGCTACGGAAGAAGGGCATATTCAGCAGGATGCGGAAACTGTTGCGGGCCATTTTTGGTCGTCGGAAGAACTGATGCAACGGGTCGCTGAAGACGAGGAATGCAACAGTTTAATGCCCACTCGTAGACCTACTTTTTGAGAATGATATGCCTTGTTTGTCCACGAGAAGCTGATAAAAATAACTCCCGAGCTTAGTCATCGACTGGCTACGGGCAACGCGTCTCTCGCGTATGCCAAGCTCTCACGGCGTTATACGAGACATGAAATACATTCCGCGCGTTCCTAGGAACCGCAACTTCCTAAACCAACTTGGTGTGCACCAAGAATCGCTCTTGTAACCCAAAAATTTTCTTTATAATACAATAACCTTTTCATATGAGTGCGTGGGCATCTTTAATCGGCTCGACGGTAACGGAGATGCAGTTTATACTCTTTTACGTATAAGCTCTGTCCTTTTGGATGCACTGCAGCTAACTTCGTCGGGGCTCAGATGACACACTGATACTGGCTGGCCGTGGAAGCCTGGAATCTCTGGTTAACACTAAATGTACAGATCAATGAGCGACTTCTAATTTTTTGTTTAAATGTTTATGACATTCTGCACATATATATTTCAGTATACAATATATTTCAGAAATAGATATTTCTTAAATTTTACATTAGAACACCCCCTTAAAGAGGTAGACTACCGTGACTATCTAAAAATGTGCTATGTTTCCGGGAATCTTTTTAAGTGTAACAATTAAGAAGTGAAAAAATTCGAATTTTTTACGGTGATATTTTCAGAACAATATTATATATCGTAAGGGGTGACAATTAGCTTTTCACACAACATTCTAAAACCATGAAACTACGAATAAATAAAAAAGAAAATTCGTAATTATTTGACGCGATAAAGATGATCTACCCAGTCAAGGTAAGAGTTAGGCGATACCGAGGCTGTAGGAGACGAGAGCTTGCATCGAAGGGCTGCCGATGTATATTTTCGCATGGCGCCTATGACATATGCAGGCCTGGCAGCCCCGATACACGAATGCTATCGTCGAAAACCATTTATCGTAGTAGGAAGCACAGCTTAACCCGCGATTACCTCTCGAACTGTTTTTGGACCGCGGCGTTGCCGCTACCCCGTCCGAGCCGAGCTTTTCGAGCTGGATCTCCTTGTGATTCTCGTGTGTCCGGATCGCCGCGCCCTCTACAGAAATAAAATGAATAAATTTGGTAACACCCGGTAGCACTTCTGGTTCGGTCTTCGTTCGATCAACATCCAAGCACACTAGATAGAACACTATGGTGAGTTCAGACTTCCTCATCCCCAAAAGCATTATTTTAAATTCATCTGTATTGTACATTAGATTCAATTATCATGTTAATTCATTAAATTATTCATCTTGTTGCTACTCTCAATTTATTCCTTACCGGCTTCAATTTTTGTATATGCTGTATACTTTAATTCTTCGGAAACGACGATCTTTTTCTGTGCGATCGATATTGTATGACGTTACCATAATCTGTTGATCATTTAGACTTTCTGATATTTTTTACTGGTCTCTTCAACTTCGAGGAAGCAATCAGTGCATGAAAGTTTATCGTTCCTAATATTCTGAACTTGTGTGATCAATTTTAAAATATTTGTCAGAGTCAGCGCAGAGCGCGCACACGTCGTCTCCGAAGAGTTAAACTGAAATTGCAATAACTGTTTATTGTCGGAAAATCTGTAGCAGTAGATTAACGGTGTATCTCCTATGGTAATTAATGGTGTTCCTTTTGCATTACAGTCAGACCTCAGCGCTAAGGACGTCGAAAGTGAGTAAAAAGATACGGGATATATTTGACTTGTGTGTACGTGTTTAATTTTGCTTGTGCAACGGAAATAGAATACATGGGATCTGATAGGCATGCTGTTTTTAACTAATGGTGAAGTATCGAGTGAATTTTTGCTTCGAAAATATGTGATGCCGTAAAATATGAAATCCCCAAAAATCCAGCTAAAAATATTCGAAAAATTCAAATACGAAGTCCACAATTGTGTTAAACATGCAACATTGTCTGTGCAGCTCCATTTGAAGATTTTAAAAAATTTTAAATTACTTTTTTTTATTGGCGGATGCGGAACGGTTTTGTTTGCTTTTAGTTGTGTTCGCTGTTTCATAATGCGTCGTTGGCTCGTCGTCGCGACGCATAATTTTCGGATGTCATGTGACAATCACATTACATAATTGGTAGTAACCGGTAAAGCAAAGATATAACCACCCCAAATGCGTAGCACCATTTCAAAAATAGTGCTCTGTTCTTATATGGCTCGGCGGGGGTAATCTGACCCACTACTTCCACCAGCGAGTTCTTGAATTGGTTGCTGGGTGGAAGTCGCTGCGTCTTAAAATAGAACAATATTTTTGAACCAGGTACGTAAGAAGAGCCACGCTTCAGCTGATATTAATCCGGACCTCGCTTCGAAAATTGTTCGTCTCAAATCACTGAATTTTTCAAATCCTTATTCTTTCTTTTTTCGTTAATTGCCTCCATTTTTGGGGTCCTCGACTTTACCGAGGAATCAGGGCAACAGTGGGTGATCAATTATTAAATGAATGTCTACCTCTAGTGAACTCTTGATATTTTTATAGAGTATTTTATGGAATATTAAAAAACAATATAGGCAACATTATCTACCGTTAACATTAATGAGCAATAAGTATATTTTCCAGACTATTTTAACAACTGTAAATATCTTCTACAATTGTGATGATGCAATGTAATTGAAATGAATTTTATATTTAATTTTAATTTTAATTTCCATTGCTAGTCTACGGACCTTACGCATTTATTGCAAAACAGTAAAAATATCGAAAGAATTTAAGCATTCTATTATATTATTTGCAGCTTATTAAAATGATTAAGAGAAGAATGATATACAGTATTGTGAAACATATATATGAACTGTGATATTCCATAAAATACTTTATAAAAGTAACAAGAATTGTGGTTTCAATTTCATACAAAAATTCGTCGTTTTAAAATAAACTCAGTTTATGTAATTGGCTCGAAGAATTTAATCACTGATTGTGCATGTAATGTAAAATTGAACGTGTGTGATGATAGCAAATATTATTAGAGAAATTAAAATAATATTTAAAAAGTAATTGAACTTGAAACGTCTCCAGTGAGAACCTAATTTGTTATGATAGAAGAATAATTGAATAACAAATAATAGATAGTATGTTTATATTTTGCGCTCAACAGAGGCCGAATTTGCCTTCTCCATCTACGATGCCGATGGCTCCAACGTCATCGACGCCGCTGACCTTGGAGATGTTCTCCGGGCCCTCAACCTGAATCCCACAAACGCCGGCATTGAGAGGCTTGGTGGAACAAAGAAGAAGGGCGAGAAAATGTTGAAAATCGACGAATTCTTGCCGCTTTACAGCCAGTGCAAAAAGGATAAGGATCAGGGATGCTACGAGGATTTCCTTGAGTGTTTGAAACTGTACGACAAATCGGAGAATGGAACCATGCTGGCTGCGGAACTTTCGCACACACTGCTCGCACTCGGTATTTAAATTTTTTTAAATATTCATAAAATGACTGTTCATAAAACAGTAGCATTTGATTACGCAGGCAGATGTCTTCATATTTGTAAATTCTTTTCTTCTACACTCCCGGAGAAGTATGATATACATTAGGGACAGTATCAAAAATTAACATTTATTTTTCATCATTTTCAATTTAGAAATTTTTATTTGGTAAAAAGAAGTAACTTTTTTCGAGAATCTTCTCGGCAGCTTCGTTCAGGAGATATTAACAATAAACACGGACCAATCAGAGCGCGGCTACAGTAGCACGTGGCGTTGGCATTGGTCGAGCCGAAATCCGTCCGCTGCAGCCGCGCTCCGATTGGTCCGTGTTTTTTGTTAATAACTTCTTAACGAAACTACGGAGACCATTTTCGCAAAGGAAAAAGTCACTTCAACTGACGTCAGGAATCACTCCATTCAGGAAGAACAACATTTTTTAGACACCCTGTATACCATTTGTTCAATGCAATCCCACAGTTACAGGATTAACACCATCTGTTAGAAACGTATCAAGACTTTCGCAATAAATATATGAAATTTTGAACCATAGTGCGACTATACATTGTACTCATACTATACCTATATCATGACAGGTGAAAAACTGACCGAGCAGGAGGTAGACATCACCTTGAAGGAGTGCTTGGACCCCGAGGACGAGGACGGCTTCATCCCCTATGCCCGTGAGTATCGATCGGTTGAATCATGCGTATGCATTTCGTGAAATAGATCAGAACGAGAAAGAGTATTGATTAAGTAGCATTAACGAGCTGCATTAATGTAGAAAATTGTCGGCTCCAGGGAAAGTAGCATAAAACCATAGAGAATGCACTTGCCTAGGTTCGTTTCACCAGTATGTAGACAGTAATTGATTTTGCAGTAGAAATCTAAATCAAAGCTCCCCGATCCTCGTTTTCCTAGTGTATACCTGGTGTAAATCCGTAGCGTAGCAAGTTCCTAGAGATTTTTCACACAGCCGTCCGAAATGTCCAAGGCGAGTCGCACGGGAATGAACGAATTCGGATCCCGTTTCCCCGTCATTTGATGTTTCCACGTGTTTTGTGTTCTACAGCGTTCTTGAAGAAGATGATGGTGCTATTGTAAGCAAAACCGGAAGTCAATGTCACAAAGTTCACCGTTCGTAAGTACACCCTGTAGACTATACCTCCGTAACAATTGTCTGTCTCTTTTCCCCCGCCGTTTTCCAATTTGTTTCTGCAAAACTAACTAACGGCTTCGTTTACCTGTTCTCCGTTCCGCACGTACATACATATCTCGCAATTTATAGGATGCAACGAATCGACGTGGCTGGGATGCTGAAAAATCGATAACCTGCTTCTCACACAACAACACTTTCAAAGGCTTAAGAGATTCGTACACTAAAAGTTCGTGACCCGAAACTGCTGTAACGCACAATTCAGAAAACACATGTCCGCTATTTTTTCCAGGCGTCGCTTATCTCGCTATAAGTGTCATTAACCGGTTGCCTGTCATACTTGTACATAGCAAACTTTCACGTTTCAGATTTTTCCGAATGTCATGTCGTTGTGTATGCAATTCAAAAGCAACGAATATTGAGATATTCTTACTCACAATGGTCATTTCGTCATAGTTTCACATAGAATGACGTTTTCTCCAGCTCGTACGAGCTTCTGAAACGGACTACGAGTTTAGTCCGATTAATACGGTCATACAGGATGTTAAAACAAAATTCATTCAATATTTATATGGTGCATAGGATACACTATGCTCAGTAAAAAGGTCTCGGCAAATGTACGCCGAAAAGTCAAGTTGGATATAACATTTTCATATGTTTGCATCATGATTGAAGACCTTCCCCTTCTACACCTACCCCCACGCTTCCGCCACGGCCCCGTCACGTGACGCGTTTCGTTTCTGTCGTGTCACAATGTAACGTGACTACTCCGGTATTGGCAGAGAGATGGTAACTTTTTCCCCCCCTCAATTCGAGTTAATTCACCTGATCTGGCGACTCTGGAGTGGGGATGGTCGTGGACAAGTTAATCATGATGCTCATATCAAAATATATGTACATATCTTAGTACAGTGTGTCTTATGTACCATATAAATATTAAATGGTGTTTTTGAACAGCCTGTATACAAGGTGACGATGTTGCAAATCCAACTCTTTTAATGCTTATCATGTTCAGTCATGCTTCTATTTGTACTTTCGGCACGAAGTTCGATTGACTATGCGGTCCAACGAGACCCCGGCTTAGGACAACTGTACATATTTTTGACTCTGCTCGCTGTCAATCAACTTGTGCCACTATTTAGGTGGAACGGGAATAATATAGATCGATTTATTTCTAGCGTTCCTTCGTAGACTGTGTGATCGGGCGGCGGCAGAAGATTGAAGTGACAACGCGATCGCCGTGCTGTCGGCATTCGTCCGTCGGCATTCGTCCGTCGGCGAACTCCACGTCAACGAGGGACATATCTGTTCGTTACACTCATCGCACCATTCATCCCCCTGTTATAAAAATCATCAAACGCACCCGAGCATGAACACATTTCACATTGCCGCGTAAAAAATAACGAAACATTTTGAACCGACGTCGTCATCATCATCACCGAGACCTTCGACAGAGATATATATATGTGAAATTTCAAATTCAAAGACAAAATCAAACCCTGTAAAAACAATATATGAACTGCTCATCGAACGCATTGAGAACGTTCTTTGATTTGGTATACTGTAATGTTGTAAGGCTAAATATATTTTTAATGAGAATTATGTATTATCATCGTATGAATACCTTCATGTACATGCCCACATATTCATATTGTACAGAATCGAATGGAAAGATTGCTGTTATTTTACTTCGTACCGTTAATTAAATAAAGTACACCCCTCGGATGAGGAGTGCCAAAAATGAGTACTGTTAAGGATTTTTCTGTTTAATTTTTATATTCCCTAGTGGTTATTTTTGTTGTGTAAATCATTTGATTGAGATTTATGAGACCATCCAAGATTTTTCAAATCACCCTTTCAAAATCACGTTTGATTTTTTTCGTAGCTAGAATGATTAAAGTTTCTTTGTCCTTCATAATTGCTTAGAAGAAAAATGAAAATTTGTATTTATTGTATGGCTAGATTTAATTTAATTAAATTAATTTAATCATTTCGACTTAAAAGAAGCGGGGAACAATCATGTTCATTAGTTCTGTTCATTATTATAATGCAAATAAAATGGTAGCAACGTGTTTTATCCCACAGTTTGACGTCTTTTGATGAAAACGTCGAAGTTCTAATGCAGAAGTAAAATGCATTGTTATATTATGTCCAAGTGAAAGTAAGTATTTTTGTTAAATTGTTTTACATTCTACTAAGTAGTTCTAGTAATGTTTTATTCTACTAATATTTGTGAAATAATTTTCAAATCGTTAAAAATATTATAGAAAATGCAGAAAAGTATTCATGAATTTACAAACTGTGTTGCTTGCCGATAGAACATAAAGTGATAATAGTAGTTCCTACATTTGCCACTAGAGGACTAGCAATCCTATATTCTTCTCACAACTTCTTTCTTAACAGATATTTCCATGGAATAAAAAATTATAATTTGAAAAAGTTAAGTTGGGATCGAATTTTTTATAATGTTCAATATACAATTTCTATATTATCAAGTAAAGCTTTACGTATAGTCTAAGTTTTATGCTTTAATGTTTGCAAGATGATTACAATTTTACCTATATAAATTATCTATGTATTTCACTTGTAACGATATTATATTACAGAATGTTTGTAACATTATATACTATAAATAAATTGTATATAATAATTGTGTATAATAAAAATAAAATATAAATGAATATTATATTTTATTGTTATTGTACTAATACATATGTTTTTGTTTTAGATCACAATTATCCACGTTTAAAGGACTACAATTATCAAGACATTGCATGATTATTTTTGCATAATATGCCTGAATAAATGAGTTTTAGTAAAGGGGTCTTTAGTAAAATATCTTTAGAATTATATATTATAAATAATGATATACACCCGGTTTTCATAACAGAAACCTTTATTTATTGACCCTAGACGTACATGTGACCAACTATCTCGTATCGCAAATTTATATCGACCTGTCAGTATGACGAATATATTTTATTTTTTGAATTATACGGGGACGGTGTTCACTTACGGTGTTTTCATTGTGTCGTATTCGAACGAATTTGTTCTGGCACATTCTTCATGCATAAGAAAAACTGGCTACAAGTAAAAACAAATAAAACCTACAAATGATATGAAAAAAGAACTAAAAAAAAGTACAGTTGCGACAATTTTCTACATTACAGATACACCTCAGACGAATATTTTAATGCAATAAAACGAAAATCGAAAAATTTTTATTTGTGATGTTTTTCCTGTGCATGGGCGACACGTGTCCATACGATCTAAAAAAATATATCGCATTCTATCCACGAGGCTGACTATATAAATAACGATTATTATATATTACTGTATTTCTCTTTGGCGAAATATTCCCTACCACAGGTCACGTTCACCGTAATAAAAAATTAAATTTCATCCCCGACGCAAAAGGGGGTGAACGTACGCGCGATGCGCAGATTGCAATCACCCCGTCTGCGATGCGGCTCCCCGCGTCTCCGGCGGTGTTTACCTGTGAGAAACGCACGTACAGAGACGCAAGAGGTTCGTAAACGCTCGGCGATTTCCGATGGCGAGGCGTGGAGCGTTCGGGTGATCCCGGAAAGCCGGCGGTCGAGTCAGTCAGTTCAAACGCGTCGCAAGTGTCGCGCGTTCCGTCTTCTGGTTTCGGTGCATATCCGCCGTGTCCGGAGTCTTGCCCAGTCGGCTGTTTCCAAGTTCATCAGCGTGACATTTCGTACCGCAAGGAAAACACAAGGGGACGTGACAAGGTATACACAAGGTGTGCGCGAGGCGCCCAGATAGTACGGCCAGCGAAAACAAGAAAAGAGATAGCAGTAACGAGGATTCTCTCTCGGGCCAACGAGAGCGACGCACAGAGTCGTCGACCGTGGAGAAAATGACGGATGTGCAGGTGAATCCCAGCAAGGACGACGCCGGCAGCAGATTGCAGCAGAACGAACACGTCGCGCAGCGAACAGGTTGGTGTTTATTACGCGTAGATTCTCGCCGAAACAGATCACTGTAGCTTTTGCGAGTCGGGACGGAAGCGCGAGTAAGCTCATTGGCGGAACAAGCGACTCGCCATCTTGGTACGCTGTCGCGATTTCGACACTAATTTCTGTGTCCAGCCACCCCGTGTTCCCACAACCTCCCCCGATTTCCCTCCCACGTTCACTGGGAAACTATAAATATTAGTGTTATTGGGAATCTTTGAGTCTGCTCCGACTAGACTGTTCACACTCGGCCTTGGAAATTGTCTGCGCCCGAGGGTGCGATTTTATGGACCCTCTACTTGAATTTAGAGGACGGGGTGGTATTGAGCATACTTTTTATAACCCCGACTACTCCTGGCAGAGAATATTCGACTTACAATCGTGAATATTATTATTATTGTTTATATGTATATACAATACATGTTTGAATACAGTAATTCGTTGAACGAATTATTCGTATGTTATTCGAATTATTCGTATATTCCCTTGCACTACGATTTATTTTTATTATAGTGATTCGAATTCTTTCGTTCATCATTTCGTAGAGAAGGGAGATTATATTTATTGTATGCCTATGTATTCTCTAATAGATATATTGATAACAATAAAGAAATTTATCTTGGATTAAAGAAAATTAATAATATGCGTAATTAGTAGACCCTGCTCGATGTGTAGAGCAAGAGGTTAAATATGAAAAATAGTACTGTATACATATTGGAGAAATATATATATATATGGCACGAGTTAATAATATTCTTTTTAGCAACTATAATAAGAGTACCTGTATTTGAAAATTTTTGAATATGCCAAACCCTTCCTTAAACAGTGTCTACTTTGGTTTGATTGAATGACTTCGTCAGGGACAAGTATTTGAATGAGTTTAAATATTTTGAAAAAAGAGTTTATGAGATAAATATTACTGCTGTGGGAAATCTTTAAGTTGGTCGACTATAGCAGATTGTTTTCACTTGGCTTTGGAAACTGTCTGCGCTCGAGGATGTGATTTTATGGACCCTCTACTGGGATTTAAAGGACGGGGTGGTATTGAGTATACTTTTTAGAATGATCTCTCTAGGTTACTTTTAGTGCGAGTTTAGCAAAGCTAGGGAGTTATGGATTAATTACAGAGTGGCGATTATTAACATTTGAATGAGTTTAAATATTTGGGGAGTAAAATGGTAGAATTGAGAAAAGTATATGATTTTTGTGTAGAGTGAGTAGATTAGGGAGTAGAGTATTAGGGTTGAAAAGTAAAAGATTGTGTATAGTGAGTGGACTAGGGTGTATTGATGTTTGTTTAGAGAAATTTTTAGTAATTTTTGTTTGAGTTTTTACTGTAAATCTATCTGGTCTCCGGTCTCCGGGGTGGTTATTGCTGCAACCCTTGTGTCAATGACCGTTCCCTCGGATACTGGCAGTGTGCCTATATTAATTTATTGGTTTGACAAAAAGTTTTATAGCACTTTTTTTAGAGATTAAAGTAGAATTTCACTACTTTAATATAAAAATTATAGTAATTTACAATCTTTACTTTTTAGCTTTATTAAATAAAGGTTCAAAATTGGTGGATAATCGTTGAACATGAACGTGCGTGCTGACATTTCAATGCTTGTGTAGCACGTCCTCCTTTCCTTACTATTAACCTTGGGAGCAATCTTGTTTTATAAAAGATTAATAGATGTAAGCAAGACCTTGAAATGAGACATACCATAGATTTTTACCTGTTATAGTTAGAGGGACGAATTTTAAAAACGCATTACTTAAACCAAATTTTAAATTATTATGTTAGCAATTGTTTTTTGAAATGCAGTCTCTTGAGCCACTTTACAGTAGAAGAAACATGCGTTTAATAAATGTTTTTAGTCACTGATATTCTAAATAATTTCGACATATTTATTATTCTAAATATTAAATTATCTAATTCACAAAAATAAGAAAGTAGAAAATTCAAATATGTTTATTGTGGTACAAAAAAGAATGAATGGTTGACAAATATTAGTACTTAAATTCTAAAGCAGGTTAATATGTATAATCTTTGGTGGTCGAATAATTATGTGCCTTACTGTACTTGCACGTCTAGGTAAAAGTATTCTGCGTAACATCTATTATTGTAACGAAGGTTAAGGAGATTTCCAAGCATGGTGATAGTGGAGATAATTTTAGTATGATTTCATGTACTTCCTCTATTTATTCATATTTATAATGTAAAACAATTAAAAACGAACAAAACATAACACATTCACCAATATATTATAATTATTACAATACATACAATTCAATTTTGTAAATAGACAGTGAACTTGTTTTTAAAAACATTTCGCAGATTATTATGTACGTCATTTTTTGTTAACTTTTTGCAACTTTCCGTTCACGTAATAACAAAATTACCAATGATAAAATCCTTCTTATTTGCAAATTTTTACTTATTTAACAAGAATATCTATACTTTGACTTAACAAATTCTAAAATTTATAACTACTAAAGGCATGTTTTTTCAATAATATCTATTCAATCAGATTTACGTACGTTTTAATTTCTCTCAAATTATATGCTGCTTAATTCAATTATATTTATTTAATACAATATTTCCAATATTACATTTTTCAATCGATTTTTGCTAAATTCGTTTGAAGCTTTCAAGATTTATTTGCAATAAGAACATAGTGAGTTTCCTTCCTCGATTTAATTAAATTTTATAACCGACTCGTGATGTAATAAATGAGTGTAATGTCGAGTACTATTCAGCGCCTGCTAAGTACGTATAGGTTACAAAAATATCTTCTAAGTAGTCGGTTAACTGGTTTGCAAACTTCATCTCGAGGCGCTACCATAAGTGGAACGTTCTACCAACCACCTTGCCAACCGGACAAGATAAAAAAGTGAAAATAGGCCGTATCATATGCCGATTAAGAAATTGACGAGCGTTAGGGAGTTAACGATGTTTTGTGGGCGTGTCATTATAAAATTGACCGAGCTCACCTTCGATGATGAGCCCAAGACCTTAATCGGATGACCCACTCCAGGTCCTCAAGTGACGGAACTCTCTAGCCGAACTAGTATCCGCAATTTCCTCAACAGTTTCCACACGTAAAAGTTTTCTACACCGAATAAAAACACTATTATTAATGTCCAGTTGAACGAAAATAATATTTGCAAGTATCATAAAACAAAATAAAGCTCAACTCTCGAACCATGGTCCCTTTTTCAAAATTTGACAATTGATAGTGCTGGGAACCATACACAGCATTAATTATGAATTTGTTAAAAATATTTTTGAAGATTGTTCTGGTAAATCCGTTAGTCCAGTTACTCCAGAAGTTGTATTTTAGAGAAGTAGAATTCCAGAAGTAGAATTTTAGTATCACTATTCAATATCTGTGTAATTATCGCTATTATCATATATAGTTTAGTAACAACATATTCTATTTATGAAATGTGAAAAAAGATAGAAAAAGGGAGAAGTCACACATTCTTTAAATATTAAACCACACACGTTGTGGTTGTAAATAGCTGCGCATACGTCGGTGTAGCAACTATAATATATATTAATAAATAAATAAATCAATAAATTTATAAAATATGTCGATCAGAATACATAATACGAATCTGTTGGAAATATTGGAAATATGCATTAAAAAGGCACAATAACTTTGTTTTATGGATTGAAATTTGTCTTAAGTTGTCCATAAATTGTCACAATTGCCAATAGTCTTGAATGGATCCTTTCCGAGCAGTGACACTTGAGCGAATGGTTTGTTAACGTTAATGCTGTGTCTAATACATACGTGAGTACCTATCGTTACGCGAATGCTTATCGTTACGCGAGTAAGAGGCCAAGGTCCTCCTCGTTACCCATGTTCCTCTTTAAGCTTTATCGTACCTCGTGATTATTTGAACGATTTGCATCGTCCTCTCGTGTTCACCGAATGTTCATGCAACCGAACTGTCTCCGGCAGCGTCAGTTAACGTCGCTTTAATTAATGAGTTCTGGAATGTACTGCCTCTCTTCGTGCCAAATATCTGCATTTAATAGCCCACAGATAGAAAAAGGCGGCAGCAGAATGTTAGTAATTTAAACAATATAACATAACGCAATCGAAAGATATATAAAAGGAGTAATATGTAACTTCGGGAGTACATACACTATTCCTCGATCTCTTGTCCCTAGCGTCGAATGTGAAAAAGTATAGTGAATAAATAATTTTGTTGCTCTTAATTACTTTTCCATGTCACTTGCACCAACATATTCGGGACATTTTTCTGGTTGGAATGACACCAAGCACGACACTATTTGAATCACATTTACTTGGTTAATTCACGATACAATAGAACCTCGATTATCCGAACAGTTGTCTAGCTACAGATTAAATCTTTACTGATTTGTACAGTCAATCGTGTTGTATACGGATCGCTATGGATTCTACTGTGAAACACGTATACATATATTGAGATAATGGAGAATTCCTGTATCATCGGTTCTGATAATCGAGGTTCCATTATATCATGAATTAAACAGGCAAATGTGATCTAAATTGTGTCGTGTTTGGTCTCACATTAATCGGAAAAATGTGCCAGATGTGTTGATAAATGTTTCATAGGAAAATAAATTAATACAAAAAATGATTTAGCATTGGAATTATCTCAAAATGGATCCACACTTATGGTTGTACTCTTAGTTTTTATAAAATTATCACAATTCTGACATGAGGATAAAAAGTATATTAAAGAATTCATTTGTACTTGAAACAAATTATTCACAGGGATTTACTCTTTCTAGGGACACAATACGTAGGATACGTATCCGACACCATTTGTTCGCACGCGGTTGTCTAACAAGTGTATTTTTTTCCTTGTTCAACTTTCAGTGAGCTAACCGTGTGAGCAAACAAGTGACTTTACACTATATTAATCTCGACCAACGAGTCGTTAAATAACATTGTAACATCATACGTTACAAGCAGCTTCGATTACCTGCAGACACGGTAATAGCTATCAAGTTTATAGTAGCGTAGAAACGAAAATGAAACTCTGTAAGTTGACACGATATTAAACGGCAATACTCCGATCTAAGTGTCACAGATTTTTTCTTCGGTTAAGTGCAAATGTTTATGTATCATAATTGCTGCAGATGAAATATTTTCAAACTAGCCAACAATTCTTTGCAAAACATGACTTTAGGATGTAAATGTGTCTGAATTTTTCTTCGTTAATTTTTTAAAATGAAAAGTACAATTGAAAAACAAGAATATTATGTGTATAAAGTTTTCTATCAATTGCATTTTTGAAAATACAAAACACTTTCAGAATTGATTTATTAAGGTCATGAGAAAAAGCTTAAAAACATTGATTAAAGCTATGAAGATGCTTTTGTGAGAAATAATCAAATAAATTCGTTTACCTGGTCACAAATTTTAATAAAAATCTCACAAAGTCTAAATGAAAGATTTGTCATTCGTATAAAGCAATATAACTCATGTCAGATGCTTTTAACTAGTATTTCTAGTGTTGACATGTCTGAGCATGGCCTACCGTATCTCCTTGGATAGTTGCTAACACACGTGTACTCAATGAATGTTCAATCTCGAAAACAAAGCCAAAAAATTGTTTAATTTGTTAATTCAATATTCGAGTTGGCCATCACTTCCCAGAAACTTTGCATTTCCTCGTTAACTCGATGAACACTTTACATAGTATTCATATTTGCATAAACTGCACGTCATCCACATTCATTATTAAAACAGTTAAAAAAATTTAAAAATTTTTTAAATAAGGATATATTTTTTCCAACTGAACATTAGAATGTCAGAACCGATAGGTTCTCAGACTCCCCTTCAGTATCATGAAGGTCATCCTTTTTCGTTCACATTTAAATTTTCGATCAGCACTAAAAAAGTCAAGGGTCATTTTTCACTGATAGTTTGTCCGTAATTTGTATGCGACTGGAACAGCCGCGGAATTCAGCGAACTTTTCCTAGATATAAATATTGGAATAACTGGCATATTATGCCTCGCATAGGATATTGACCAAACTCGCGGCGAAACATCGTAACCAGCTCGAACTTGCTGAATTTGTATCGCGTCGGCGCGTGATTAATCGCGTCTGGTTTATTACGCGGGCCAATTTCCGCGTGGACCATCGCTTAGATTTATTGAAAATCGATGAAAGAGTCTGAGGAGCTCGAGTTCACCGACCGACGAGTTCTTTGAATCTAGTGCCGGCTAATACGTGGAAAAATGGAAGAAACACTCGACCCCGTCTCGTTCAAGACGCACCCACACAGCATACGTGATTATCTGCCCACTTCCAAAGCTTTAGAAGAGCTTCCTTCCTATGAAGGGTCCTATAGGTTACCAGCAGACTGTCGCGAACTCTAATGAGACCTGCTCCACTGATTTGGGTGCATACTAAATTTTGGGTTTCCTCCCTAACGATCATATTAGACGTTAACAATCATTGAACACTTCCAACATTTGCTTCGATTATTTATTCTACATGTCGTAGATGTAAACTAGTTTTCTGAATGATTCTTTGAATATCGACTAATTGAATACAGCTACTACACAATAACAGCACTACAGCAATATAATTTTTACAGTTAAATTGATGTTCTGAACACGTCATTTATTTGTAATATTCACGCAGATAATTCCTAGTGAGAGTTTTTGAAACATTTTTTATACAAAATAAATACATTTCAGCAGAATAATATTTCCTATAAGACATTTATTTATTTAAAGTGACATTAAGTATTGTGACATAAAATTTTTAAATGGCAGAACACATGTCATTCATGGTAACTATTGCGGAAATTTCTATTTGTGATAAAAGAAAATTGAGCACGAAATTCTAGTACAACTTTAGTATCATACCTATTTTTAGATCTAACCGTTCCGACAATTCAAGATTACGTAATAATTCGCTTCCACATATAGGGTGCTAAAGAAACAGGTTCAGAATCGTTTAGAATGCACTTAGTGATTTTCAAATGCTGTTGAAAATGGTAAATATTGACAAGAGAGGCTCCGATCGCGTTGCCTTCGACATACGTTGTCAAGATCAGCATTCTGAACAATTTTTTCTTATACATATAACCGTCGTTTTTAGTTTCCGAGATATTTTGCAAAAAATTTTTAACAAATCGAGATTACGAGTACAGTTCATTCTGCAAGTTTTAATGCAGGATACTCAAAAATAAAATATTACAATAATATCTTGAATCAATTGTTTATTGGAAACATTGTGCTCATTATTTCAAAAAATGCATCGATACGTTTATCGGAAGTATAAAGTCTTAGAAATAAAAATTCCGCAATATTTCATTTCTGTCTATAATCTTTCTATGTTTTGCGTTTGGACAATAGTTGTCCAGAATGTTGATCTTAACAACATAGTATTTGAAGGTCATCGGAACTCGGTCCCCTTTTGTCAATATTTATTCTGAAAATATCTCATATTACATATATACATATATATTTTTCAATTATTTTAAACATTGTCATATATTTTATTTTTCAAGTAGAAATATAGTGATGGAAAATGAATAATTATTAGATCATAAACAATAAGTTGAAGTTCTCAAATACTCGGCACAAACTGATTGAAAAATATTAAAATTCTGAAAATCAACAGTTTTTCAAATACGAATTTTGATATACTATAAAAAGACTTATTTAATATTCAACGCTATTTAAAACGTGATCATTTACGGCAAATCTTCTGCGAATGACATGTACATACTTACTTCCACCGACACCGAGTGTAGGAAGCATTAGGAAACGACCACACGTACATTCATTGGTAAATGTACCGTGCTGTCATAATTAACATAGTTAAAAGGCCACGACGACAAAAAAAGACATTTAACTTAACGACTCCCGCTGCACATAGTCATCTAGCGTGCAGCTTTCATGTCATGAATGAAAATCTAGTGTACTGTACTATATAGCTGCGATCATATTATACTTGCGAATCCGAGCGAATTTCAGTAGCCAAATTTCGATACGATGCTTTCCAATACTACTCACATGAAATATGTAGTTGCTTTATACCACAAAATTACTTAATACCAGTATATGTATAATATACATAATTAACTCTAACCTAAACATCTAGTCAAATATAAGATTAACACTAAACCTACCGAGCACTAAAAGCGATTGAAATGTTTTACCCTGTAAAAATGACAAGGCTCTATTTATTTAGATTTTGTGCAACTTTTATTACAATATGTGCTTGGATAAAAGAATTGATCGAATCGATTTTCATGTAAGCAACTTCATAATTTCAATAATTGTGAAATGGAAAATATAAAACCGGTCATTTGACCGGCAGTGGTGGGTTTAGTGTTAATACATACGGCCATATAATTATTATATATAAGTATTTATATGTGTATCTAATTATATTTAATTATTCCTACTTTCTTATTTCAAATTTAAATGAATTTCTAGTGCTAGACTATTTTTATTTTGCATAACGGTCCACACAGTCCGGTTATAAATATCTCCTCCACTCTGAATACCAGAGAGCATTCAAAACATTGATTTTGCTAACCAAGTGCTTCGGTAAGTCCGATAATAATCCACAACAACACAGCATACCCGAGAGATAGCAAAGAATCTTTAAAAAAACGATCATCTTGATCTGATAAAACTTCTTACTCGATAGTTGTTGATAAGAGTTCAAATAGTTCGTGATTTCTTGCCTACTTTCGACCAAACATATCGTAACACTTGTCTTCGAGTGTAGCACGTAACAGGCAGAAATCTAACCGGCAACTCCATGCAACGCAGTTACTCTACATAACTTATGCGATGCAATCGAGCAACGGTTTCCCATAAACGAACACGCCGAGATGCGTATTTGGTATCAATTTGTCGTGTGCAAGCCAGATTTGGATAAGCGCCCCTTCACTGATTTGTTCTGCTTTCCCTTGTCGGTTCAGTTCTGAACGGTAAACACGTTAGCTGATGCCGATCCGATCCGTAACGAAACGAGACGCTCGTTCAAGATACACGGACGTAGATTTGACATGTCGTTCCTACCTGTGCAACAACCGCATACCGATAACGCCTCGATCTCGACATACCGTGACGTCGATTACGTCAGCTTTAAAATTGTATCGCGTCGCGTAATCGCCTATATCGCGAACGCCGATAAACCGATCGCAAAAATATTATCGTTCGCTGACGGTCGCGAGAATCGTCGCTAACTGGCGCTAAAGGTACTACGTGTCCATCTGGGAGTAAAACTTTCGCGAATTATCCTCGAGAGTCAAATTCGAACGCCCCATTCGTATAGCTGAGAGTCTTCTAGTTACATAATTTTGTCTGCCATTATATACATATACATAAATCGAACAATGGGCGAGAAGAGTATAGTCTTATGCAGATTTCAGAAATCGTCAATTTAAAAATATTTGTATATCGACACCGAATTTTCAATTTTTATTAAAAAATTAATTAACCAAATTATTTTTAGTCTTATATTGAAGGAAAACTGTATACTGTACGAGATCTGTCCAAAAAGTTTTTTTTGGATATATTTATGTACGTGTGTGCATTATTGTTGAGAAAAGAAAATAATTGTTTGTCCATATTGTTGCTTAACATTACCGACCGGTGATTATTGCATAATTTTGAAAAATCTATGGTACATGACTAAACACTTTAATGGAACCTTCAATAGCAACAGCAATTTTCATTGTGAACTAACAAGTCACCCGCAATAACGTCATCTAATAGTTTCATTTAAGATTGCAAAGTTAAAGAAAATTTCTATACTTTCCTTTGGCACAGCACAATTATTGAAAATCCTATTAATAGACTTCCGGTAGGTAAAGTGTTAAATATTTAGATTTTCGAACAAATGGTGAGGTGTCGATAGATAATTTGACTAATAACGTTAGATAATTCCACACTTCTTGTCAACGCCAAGTCCGGCTATAATGTAGCACGCGTGATCAGCATAGTTTGAACCATTTCCCTTTATGTAGAACTAATTGAAAGTGTACAACATACAATTGCGCAATCTCCTTTCAAATCGCCGACACTACCTCATAATTAAGCGCACGATTGTATGAATAATTAGCGAAACTTACAATGGCGTTTGCTACGCGGAGGTAATAATCGTTTCCGGTGTAATGCCGGAAAGAACGGGAACATTCTCTGAACCTGTGGATAACAATGTTAAATAATGATTAGTTAATTAATATACTGTTCTGACAAATTTATTATTTTTTAAATTACGGGAAAAGTAATTGCCACTTCGGGCTCTTCTAATTAAATGAACCGGGCAACTTAAACTAAAATGTGTAATTTGTTAATTTGACTGAATTATTTACTTTTATTTTCGTGTTAGAAAAAAACTGCTTCCATCATTACTATTAATTTCGAAACTCCATTGACCTTGAAATTTTTATACTTGATACTTTTTTAATCTACAATGTACCATTCATTTTGTAACAAAAGGTTTTGTCTTCAACAAGCCGTGAGAAAATTCTGATTTCCTTCTAAAATTTTTCTAAATCTTTATTTTTGACTGACCCTCGCAAGTTGCTGTTGAAACAGTTTATCTGTATATAACTTGCTCTTGTATAGTCTAGTTCCTTCATACACCGCTGCGCACAATAGTTGTTCATCCCACTCCTATTCCCAAGAGACGTTGCGTGCACCAACATTCCCATCATTGTCGCAACATTCTCTAGCATGGATTGCAGCGCATAAAATTACAGAATCATTTCACTATCGGTTGAATCCACGAGTTTGCCAAGGTATTTAGATCTTGCTCCCTTTTTGTTGCGGAGGGAGAATCTAATTGTGGAAATTGAAGCACCTGGCATGACGTATTCGAATTAGTTGCTGTATAAGGGAATGTCTGGGACAAAAGTTACACGGTAATAAAACGAATGGACACTGTAGTTTAAAATCATGGTTCTGATATAAATAATAATTACATTATAAAGGGTCTCCCATTAAGAGGTGTCATTTTAAATTTCGAGCTGTTTTTTGTTTGTGAAGATTAGAGTTGTCACTCTTCGACGTGGTTAGTAAAATTGTAAAAATCAGCGTTTTTTTAAAAACGAAGACCCTGTACTTATTGAAAATACATTCCTAAATAATAGTAGATATAGTGTCTGTGTCTACGTACGGAAGTAAAGCTGAATGAATCAAAAGCATAAAAAATATAATTTTGTATATAAGGAACAGCTAGTATCCTTCCCCCCCCCCAGATACGAGACAAGGTGTACTCATTTACACATGTCATAGACAAAAGCGACGTTTATGTTCTTGTCATCATCCCCAGCACATGTGCATGACCCCAATCTTGACATTTTAAATGCTTCCCGTGGATTCAGGGAACAAATCGTCACGGAAAATGCATTCAGCATCGTCACAGTTTTTCTTTCACAAACCTTCGTTCATTTTCTCATAAAGGATAGTTTCCTTTGTTTCCTCTTGCTTTGCTTGATGCACAGTCATTTCTAGCACGTAATGGCTCATTTTTCTATTTATACAGTCGATTCTACACGGTGATAGTGTCCCCAATTTATTCTAAGTATGTTATGTCATCCCATACACCGTGCCATTTTCAACGAATCAGCATGGCATCATATGCTTCAAGTAATTGTTTAATTGACAACATTCGATAATTCATATATAATAATAAATGCATATTATTGGAATTTCTAGGTTTTGTAAATATTAGTAAACACTACCTCCGCCTTTCCCTAGATTGAGTAAAACGCGTGAGCTTCCCTGACAGCGAGAATGCTAGAATGTCATAGCTGCATCCCTATGGTTGCATGATTTTCCTGACAGCGTAAACAGAAGTGGAGTAAGCCTAAGAGGCTTGCTCATTCTCGCACAGACAGACCTGATTCTATTGTTAGTATAATATTTGAGGAGTATAATATCAGAACTCACCACGTCCATTTCAAAGAATTTATTTTCTGAATTCATTTGGCGCTTACAAGTTAGTAATAAATTTAGTATAATATATCCAAGAGCTTTTTCCTATCGAAAATAGATGTGTCTATTGTAAGTATTATCAAAAGTTGTCATGTCGAATGTTTCACCAACAATAACAAGATCCATAAATAACATAAATAACATTTCTTTCGATCTGTGCGAAATAATTTTAATTGATATCAATATCATATTTTGTTAAAGATATATCTGAAGGTTCATTGAAAACATTCAAAAATAAAATCCTCAAATTGGTTTTGAATGGATATTGACGGTTTTAAAATTGACTAATGTGTGGTTTTACAAAATATAATTTATTATTAAAGGATAAGTACAGTCCATGTTATATTTCACAAGGCACTGCCATACGAATACATAACTATTACACTAACTTATTTCACACTTCCACTATAACTGTACTTGCTGTCCCACATTAAATTATTATATTTCTAAGCAGAACTAATAAACAGAATATGAACCACCTCCAAGAGTAGGAAAGATGAAATTCATCAGGATAAAATTCGAATGCTTTAACAATTGATACACACTATATAAAATATTCTGCTTTCGGTAAAATTGGGAGCACCGAGCACTCGTAGCGCAAGGGCACAAAAGAAATTGAAGAAAACCGGTTACAGATATATTTTTCTGCCGAGAAGAGAGGAACACATTAGTAGGAACGCGCGCTTAACGTATTTCGCGTAAACCGGGATGGGGCTGCGAGCACAAAGGCTGAGTAAAGGGCGAGGGGTTCTGCTGAGAGGGGGAAGAGAAGCCGAAGAGAGGGCTTGGACGAGCACCAGCCAGGAGAATCGATAATAAAGCGGCGCGACGACGCACAGCATCCAACCTCGGCTAGGGTGGCTGCGTTTTTATAAACGTTTACGATTTCTTGGATTTTCTGCGATAAAATGGCCTATGAACACCGGGGCCGAGTGCAAGGGTGCTTCAAAAGTTTCTGTGTGTATTCAACTTCACCCTTGGCCCTTGCTTGTTACAGTAAACATCACACCCCATTAACTAAAAACACCAAAAATATTGGACAACCTTCCCCCATCCTGAGGTTAACATTTTCTAATTTCGGTGTAGCCAGAGCAGTATAAAAAACTAAATCTTATGCATTTAGCGAAGAGATTAGATGAATTTAAGAACAACAATATCTTATGTCCAACAGATTGAAATTATTGAAGGAAGAACGAAATGTTTATTTGGCTCTTTTAGTAGACAATTTTTATTTTACATAAGGATCTGCAGTCTAGTAATATATTCTGTTATGAATTACAGCAGGTGATCGAATATTAATGTTATAAATTGACGACTTTACATTTAAAAAATCAAAATTGACAGAAAGGTATTGTTACACCAGATTCTTATTATTTTTATGAAATATTTTATGCAATAATAACTTGGACAGTTTAATATTAATATAGACAACATTTCCCATCGCATAGGTAATAAATATATTATTCGAACTGTGTAGCTTTCGTAATGATTTGATCAACCACTGTAAATTTCATGTAATTCTAATATTATATATTCTCTCAAAAAAAATGTTCAATTAACCAGATGTATATGTTCCAATTATATAATTATATAAAACTACAACTTTACGTGTTCAAACTCTTTTTAAATAATCAAGACGTCATTTTTTAATGAATGGTATTTCAATGGTGCTACTTAAAGAGAGTATGAACATTTGAATGTGTACGGAAGAGAGACTATGGTACGTCGACTTTGGTAGTCGAGGGTTAGATCGAACACGTTCAAGATAGAACGTGTAATGGTTGTGCAAGATATTGGGTTACCAGCCGAAAAGGAAAGAGAATAAAAGGCGGTAATAAGGACTGACTAACGAGTAGCACAGCTGCTGATGTGGACAATAGATGCAATATACGATTGTGCATGCAAACAGAACCGTTCACGTGGACGGAGCCCTGTGGTCGAATCGTCAACACAAGCAAGGTCTACGAACGCAAAAAATGATATACTATTAGTTCATCTTGTTAACGTAATGCCGTCGCGTAACCTCGACGAGGACGAAACTTTCGTGTAAATGGGATGCTGTAACCACGTCACACGAATCGGTGTTTACAACGATATTCATAGTGATCAACGTTGCGTTGGTTAGTAAATTGGTGTTAAAATCGCGCGTCCGGTTGGCAGATATTGCGCGTGCTATTGCTAGCTGTAATATTTTAACAGTTTTTTTCATCAGTACAGTTGCAGCAATCGAAAAAGAATTATATGAAATTAATTTTGATATATTTAAATCATTTTTGTCGGAGTTGTATGTGAAAAATGAGTACAGAATTTGTAAAGAAATAGATAATTTTGTTTTATTGATCAACAAATTGAACATTCTGTTTAGTTTCTTGTATAAATTAAGAAACAAAAGATTCTATCCATTGCAAACTTAAATTTCATTTCTAACTTTAACTGAAAATAATGTGGCCTGTTACAGTTAGATGGATCATTTTGTGTACATGGTTCAAGCCTACTTGATCTAAGTTTCATAGTACTGAAAAGTACCGATTACGAAGTACAGCTCGTCCACTCGAAAGTATCAGAGTACCCACGAAGTGTTCGAACCCATCCAGTCAAATCTGAAGTCTTTGTCTTAAAAGATAGGCAAGACTTTTGCAATGGCCCACTTCTTCATCCCATTTCTGTTACCGGTCCTCTTACATCGGTCCATACGATCGTTGGGCACGCCTTGTCAATTGTCATTGTGACTTTCGACGTCGAGGCGTAACTGATTGGAAGTGTAGGATCGCCAATGTGGCATATCGTCTTACCGGTAATTTTACGACAGGCGGCGGCGGGTAATGGAGCAGATCGGCGTCCCAGACGTAGAATTGCCAGTCGTTTGGTGACAAAAAAATGGTTACATCATTAATAACGACAAGAAAGGAATGTAACAGTCTCTTCATCGGAAGAATCGTCACGATAATTCGAGGTTCAATTAAACCCGCTTAATTGTGCCTTGCCACTTTTTCTCGGCTAATTCAATTTAGCTTGGGAACTTAAGAGCCATCGAGTCTACTTTAACCCTTATGTCAGTACTGCAATTATTGTCTTCAATATTTTGTATATGTTCTTACTAGTAAATATACAAAATTTTTAAGACAATAATTGTTCTTACTAGCAAATAACAAAATTTACATAGACTTCAAATTTCTTAAATAATTGCAAATTTTTATGCAAAAAATGATCCGCATTCATCGCAAGATATAGGAGCTAAATCCTTGGAATATTTTCACTGTTTTCATAAATGCATGTATCTATTTCATTTTATGAAACGCAATCTATCCTCTCATAAAATTTGAAAATAAATATCATCCCATAAAAGTCACAAGTTCTCTGAATATCGTGTTATCCGTTATAATTAGACTGTGAAACCTCAACCTCAAAATAAGAATTGTTAGCATCGGTACAGAATGATCTTAATAAATCAAATATAATATATAAATGAAATCCGCAGTCCAGTTACAATTTTAAATAAGCATAAAATGCATTTCTTTTTTTGTCAGGTATATACAAAATCGTGATATTCTACGTGTGAGACTACAAGCGGAAAATTTTCATAATTATTTCGCTCTCTGGTTGAGACGATTCCGTCGCTGAAATTTGCAAATCGATGCCGATACTATGTAAAACGTAATCGATAAAGATACCAATTAATCAGCCCGGATATCACGATAGCTGGTGGCCCCGATAATCCTCGGATAAAATTCGGAATCCCTCTTGCCGTTGGAATTTAGGTTACCTGCGCAATTAGCGTAGACAACTCTTAAGTGTCGTGAATCGAGTGACGCGAAGTATCTAAATGTAGATAATCAAAGAGAAGAAGAAGGGGCTATCTGTGTAGGGGAAGAGGCTAGAGCGAGAAAGAGGATGCGTGACGTGGAGCGTATCCGTGTTCAGTGTGGGTGTGTTTGTAACACCGTCAAATCCAACCACTTTAAACAAGTACCGGACTACCAGTCGACGGTCCAAGAATAGCGGCGTGTCACCTTTACCTTTTCCACCAATTCTCTTGGATGCCATGCAAACACACACTGGCACACGTTCTATACCCTCTTTAAGCGGAAAAGTTAGCCGCCGTTCGCAAGCAAGGTTGTCTTCAGTGATGACCAGCTCACGTATGAAACGGCCGCCCCATCATTAACGTCGTCGTCGTCGGATATAAACATTTCATCGTAAGTAGAATTAGTGTTTCGTTACGCTCTTCCGATGGGAATAGATCACGTGTAACGGTTACATAGATCGTATCGGTATTTTCAAACGAGCCCTCTTAATCCTTTAACTGCCGGTTTTCTATGGAAGAATCCACAACCGAGTATGAAATTGCGATTTCTTGACTGTTATTCAGTGAGCGGGAGAGTCGGCGACAAATGATCGCGGATCACGCGATCTTCGAAGTTGCAAACGCACGCTGTGCAACCATTAAGTGGGCCATAACAGGTTTACTCGTTCACTGTTGTTCCTTCTTATTGTTCTTTCTTTTTATTAACCCGTAGATCTTCTCTAATTTGTACATTTTTGACACATGGATAAACATGCTAGTGTATTTTTAAAAATTCTTTCACCTTTTGTCACTGGTATTCAGACTGATCATTAAGGAAATTTATTTTAAATGTAAAATGTTAAGCATTAACCTAGTGATTCACCCAGTAGAATGGGAAAAAGCACAGCATACTTGTATTAGGTATGAACACAAAATCAGAATTTTCTTAATTCTCATTTCATCTTTATCAAAGTTTTACCGATAAATCAGTGAGACTTGATGAGCATAGATTCAGGCACATTCATCGGACAATTATGAACGTATCGTGAGCTACGATCTGTCTAATTGAAAATATAACAATTTGAATTTTCATTAGCAGGTGATTCACTCTATGATTCATTCATTACATTACGAACGCTCTTGAGATATGAGGAAGGATCTGTCTTCCTTTCGCAATTAAGCGACCTTAGGAACGAGTGAGATCGTGTCTAGGAACACTCTCTGGTAGTTGACGAGTTACTTTTTTATAAATCAAGCAGTTTTACGAATTTCTGAATAAAACCTTAATTAATCGAATAGAATATATACCATTTTTGAACCGTCGATTTTTTTATTTTATTGAAAGTATGTAACCTCTTTAGAAGGGAGTTATATATCGTCAGCAGCCAGAGACGGTCACCTATACATATATGTACTAAGCGGCATTCTAGGTTTTCCTCTTTTTATTTTTGTAGGAGGGTATTTTGCGAATGGGAACTCCCCCCTAGTCTAGCACTGTCCACCGAACCGATTCAAACCAGTATCTTTATCCGGAAACCCAGATGCGTATGTCGCTAATCACTACAGTGACTCACGTAATTGTCCACACACCCTTTAAGTTAGAGTAACTCTTTTAAAACTGGGCCAAACGAGTTTTTCTGTGAAGCTAGATTGATTGGTTTAGTAGATGTTTTGTAATCAAATATTTGAAAACGTTTTTAAAACTGTTCTACAATGTAATACAAGTTTATTATTATAATAAATAAAAGCATAAAAATTAACAAAAAAATATTCATAGTTAAGTAGCTTTGATTGCAGAATGATACTAGTTATTCACAGCGAAACTCTTCTTTTTACGTAAAAGGATCTCACGAGGATGATCATAGCAAGCTTTTACTTAGTGACTGGTTAGATTATCAATTTTAGTTTTTGGTTTTTTTCCGTGGGAAAATATAAGCCTGCAAAATGAGGCCTAACAATACGCAGGTTTTCGCTTTGTTTTCAAGTTAGTAACGATGAAATGCCTCCCTGAAGTATGACAATTTGCCAACAGCGATGCGAGTAAGTTAGGTCAGTTGAGGCGCTGACAGTGGCGTACCATCCAAAAAATAGATAAGTATGCTATACTGAAAGTTAAAAATGGATACCTATGAAGTGAGTAATGTAAACAAATGATTGCAAGGAAATTAGAAATTGAATTGATATTGTTATGCAGGTGGAAATATGTAAAAAAGTTGCTGGTAAATTGTCTGTAACACACAAAAATGAATGGAAATTTTGTTTCCACATCAATGTGATCTTGAATTGAAGTAAAAAGTTTAATGGGGCCATTGCCGCAAGCAAATTGATTTCTTGGAAACGGTTGATAAAGTTTTGGCAACGATACGATCGTTATACGTATAAAGAGGAACCGACCACCATTCCGCCATTCCTCGAATTCTAGCCCAATAGCAGAAACATAGTACATTTCTCGAAGATAGGACTGAATTAAGTAACTTTTTCCTCTGTCCGACTGAATTGTAAATCGTCCGTACCAAAAATGTGAAGACATTAAGATTTAATCGAATATTGGAATGTAAATGCTATTGAATTTGTAATTTTTGTTAATAATACAGTGTACTCAATCGATATAATACACTGATATAAGTAGCAACTCTGTTCTGGTAATATTATAAATTATATAAAAACATTTTTACTTGTGACTGTTACAGTTTTTATAAAACATTTGTTACTCTATTTAAATTATTTTGAGCTCCTTTTTTATTGATTACACGGTCCAACAAATTTCAACTTTCTTTTTACGTTTCGATTCCCACTATGCGATACTTATATTTTTTCGCGTCGACTCCGAATCTGCCCTTAATTTTTCTCCTAGACGCACAGTTTTTGAGAAATTTGAGTTTGAAAAAAAGACTTTTCAACTTTAAACTAATATTGTGATGTTATTATAATAGATATTGAATTGTTCTTTACAGCAAAAGATTCTGTAGACTGTCCCGAATACAGTGATATCCAATATTAATACAGTATGATGGTTTAAACAATCATTAAGGACGGAGAGGCACCACTTTTGCACCATTTTTTGAGGATATTTTTGAATTTATCTCAAAAAGAGAGGGATCTGACGGAAAATCGAACTATACCACGCGATAGAACAGACCTTTATCTTGAGAAACCACCCTTTTAAGTTTGCAACGTCGACGTTTTTTCGAACTAGAAAGCAAAATACATATCTTCGTCCGACATGAGTTGCCGCCAGTGGCGCTTACCACTATCGCGGTCATTCGACGGAATTCGTCGCGTAATACTAACAAGGGCACCTTTTTTAAATTTTTAACAGTGGGTAGAAACAAAAAAAATAGCCAACAACTCGCGGTGTTCCCAGGCGGTCACCCATCCAAGTACTGACAACGCACGGCGTTGTTTAACTTTGACGAGCGGAAGAGCATCATTGCTACGCGATATGGCCGTTGGCAATTCTCATTGTATAACTAATTCGTAAAGTAGAGTCTCCTTGTTCTTCTTTTCACTTTACAATCAACCTTTGAACACACTGTCGGTCACATGTTCGGCGAATTAAAGATTTTACACTTACGGACGACAGTTTTCTTACGGTATATGTTTTCTAAGTGTATATGTAGCAATTTTAATATGCCGAAAATTTTGTTTGACCGGCATTTTGTTCAAGGGTTGATTGTAAAGTAAACGGGAGAACAAGGAAACTCTACTTTACGAATTAGTTATGCTATAAGAATGTCCAACGACCATATCGCGTTGCAATAAACCGATTCTCGTCCGATCATCGAAGTTAAACAGCGCTGAGCGTGGTCAGTACTTGGATGGGTGACCGCCTGGGAACACCGCGTGTTGTTTGGCTCTCTTTTTTTATTTTTACCCACTATTCGAACTTTAACAAAGGTGCCCTTAATATCTTTTATAATAACATCACAATATTAGTTTAAAGTTGAAAAATATGTCTTTTTTTCAAACTCAATGTTCTCAAAAACTGTACGTGTAGGAGAAAAATTAAGGACAGATTCGGAAACAGCACGAAAAACTCTATAAAAATCGCATAGTGAGAATCAAAACGTTTTTTGGTCTGTTGAACAGTGTTATCGGCAGAAGTCCTGGGAACAACTAGTTAGAACAAAAACAACAAAACACAACATTAATTGTTAAACGTTATTAACACTTTTCTAGCACTTGTTTAATAGTGTTTCTAGACATTCTCAGACACATAGAACGTCTATACATAAGCGATGTGTGACACACAGACGATTATATTTTCGCGACGAAACGAACTCAAAAATATCTCGGCCAGCGAAATCGTTTCGTCGAGTTATTTGTAGAATCAGCATTTCGTTAAATCCCATAGCGTTTTATAAAAATATCTATTGCTATTATTACTTCCAGAATGCGATTACTGGTCTGCGGATTTTGTGCGTTTACGACAAGAATCAGGAGGAAGAACAAAATACATATAGTAAAAGAAAGCATTATAAGAATTTAAAATTATTGTCATATTTTTAACCTATTAGACGTATTAAAAAATTAATTAGTTTAGTCTACAATTACCTATATCATACTGAAATTGAAAAGATTTTTTTATTGATAAAAATTGAAAATTGAACAGTATTTCCAAGAGTAGTCGCGTGAATATTCATCGTGTAGGTGCGCTTTGAATACAGTCTGTCTATTGCGTACCACTTCTACTTGTTTGACCTGCTTCCTCTCATGCGATTACAAACTTGCGTGAAGATATAATGGAAAACGATTATTAATGCCAGGTTGTTGTTACAATTTATGTTAACGTAATTAAAAATAATTAGTGAAACATATACTCGTATACACATACAGACATGCTAACCTTAGAGGGCTTCCTACGCCGATCGTTCACAAGCTATTGAAAATATATCGTTTCCCTCGTGCAGAATATTACAAGAAAAATTAACTTATTCACTGCTATACGCTACACCAAAATTAATATGAACATCACTTTCAGTTTCGTGAAAATTTTTTAAGCTACCTCTCCAATCTGTAATTATTGAGATCATCATGAAAACGTTTAATGTCTGCATTTACAATTGCAAGATTTATTTATATTTCTTTACTGGAGATTGATTTCATTATCGTGATAAGTTGACACAAAGTTCGAGTAGATAAACATTTGCTTTTACACGTTCTGGGGAGAAATTCAAGTGATTACATGTCAACTTTCGAACGTTTCTAGTCCCGCGTAATGAATATGAACGAGCCACGCAAGAGAGTAACGGGATAGACAACAGTATCAATTTTTAGCGACTATCGATTCTTGAGACTTCGGTTTATGGCTCGATTCCAAGGGGACCTTGCAAGGTTTCCATCGTTGAGGATTAGTAATCTTCGACTAGACACACGACTGCCAGGGGCAGTACACTTTGCACAAAGGAAGAACAACTCAGCTATTCCTTCCTGATCCAGTTGAATTTAATAATCCTCTGCTTGCGCACGGTCTGTCATTTTGTCCTCACTAAGAATTAATTACTTCGAAATTATAAATACGTCAATAAAAAGGCAATTTCACTTTCTACGAATTGTTCGTTTCATTAATTAAACGCGATCTTTCACTTGGTGGTAAAAGAGTTTGGTGGCAAGTTATATTATTATTATTTATTTATACCTACTTTGTTCTTTCGCGATGAATCGCATTTTCTGGAGCAGTAGAGCCATAGGTTTCATATCTCGTATAGAAGTTTGTTAACATGAATATTATAATAAAATTGATCGTATTTGTAGCAGGGTTGAAAGTTAATTTTTAATTGATTTTTGTTGCTTCATTATAATTGCCAAAAGTGGGTCTCTTTATGGAAACTGCTTCAATTGACTTTCAATGAAACAATAAATTATTTTGTATAGAATAATTATTTTATTTTTGTATAAATATTAGCATTTGTGTCAACAGATTCATCTTATTTTAAATTTTTGTCGATGTATACCTATATTTTTGCTAAAAGTGTATTGATCATGAAAAATAAAATATGTAAAAATTAATTATAGAATCATTTAAAGAAGTTGGCTTAGTGAAGCAATAATTATTCGGAGAAATGTTAACCTGCAATCGGTACACTGGCTTACCTCCGTCGGTATACGTACTGTATAAATGATTGGAGTTATCAACATTCTTTACCAGAAGTCGGTTATGGTCACTTACGTTTCTGCAATAATCGATAAGTGAGTTTTGCAAGAATCAATCGTTGGTAAAATAAGACTTTTGCGCATTACTGGAAATAAAGTGCAAAAAGCCTAGAATTAAATGTGTATGTATATTTAATCATAAGAACATTGTGTAAATTTAGTGGTTATCAACTTAGGAAAATGTAAAATTACAGCATGACTGATCACAAATGCTGAGTCCTTGATCCAAAGGTGTTATTCTTCCGGTTCGTCAAGGATGAAGATAATAATGCAATTTGTATGTGACAGTATATGATCTCCTTTCCAGGAAATTCGATCAATAAGTTTAATGCTGTTTCTAGAAACATGTTATTCGCAGAGGGCGTGTTGAAATCACTGACTTTTATGGAAATACATATCTAATTCAGTAACGAAACCTTGTGGTACTTATAATTACTTTAATTCTAATTGGTAATTAATTATATAAATATCTTCTGATATTTATAATCTTTCGTTAACCATAAATGATTAATTTAACGATACAATTTGAAATTTAATTTATAATTAATGAAGACTATTTTATTTTGAGTTTACTGGAGTCATTAGCCCTAGTCCAATTTTAAATTGTATGTTTTGCAATTATATTACTTTTCTAGAAAATTATTAAATTAATTCGAGTCTTTGTCATGTATAATAAAAATCTTCCCCGACCTAAATAAAAGAAATCTTGTTATTTTTATAACTAAACCATATAAATCTCTGGTTTTCGAAAAGAAATTCATGAACTTTTATCTTGTACTAAATAGTCAGTACAAGATAAAAAAATTAAAACGTTTGGAATTATAAGACTTATCATGTATATCAAGTCCTTGAACACGTATAATGAAAATTGTAACTCGCAGTCGAAGACGAAGTGTCAGTGTTGCAAGTTGTGAAAGTAGTACACGTTTGAAGCAATTTAAGAACAGTAAAATTTCTTTATGACTAAATTTATGCGCGAGACAGAAATTGTGTTCAAGGGAATCCCAATGTGTCAGGGTGTCAACGTGTATTCGTATATTGTACTGAACGAATGAGTAAGCTATTTCTTAGTATTTATGACGCTGCAAGAAATGTTACACAATTCTTGCAACCCTTTTCTATGTGAGGATTATTGATTTCGAGATTCACAGTTTTACAAGTATTTGGTTTGCATCCAACATTTCATTTGGAATTATAAAATAATTCTATTCTTCTCTTATTCTACTCTACTCTACACTAATAATTATACTCTTTGTTACTCATTACTGAAAGATGTATTATCGTATTATCATTCTGACTGATAGTCCTCTATTCGACAATATTGTTCAACATCGTAGAAAAGCTTTCTTTGTGTGGTAAATTCTTAAAAGATATAACAAATTAACAGAACATTTTTTGTGTTCATGGTTCGGGATTATCAAGAGTGTAATTAATAATAAATGTGATCCATTTGTAATATTACGGAGGATATGAGATTTTAATAATTCTGTAGGTATCGAACCGTTTGTCAGTATCTACAGGAAGTCGGATCAACCCCATTAATGGGGTCGCCGACTTCTGCTAACATTGGCTAATAATTGTATAGAATATTCATTGTAAAGTATCGTTTAAATAAATTATTTAACATTAAATTATTATAGATATTTACTTTCTTGGATGATTGTAAATTCATGTTTAATTGTGTGTGAGAGACATAGAAATATGTGTTGCAACTATAAAGTACAGTGTTATTGAATATGACAAATTGGTACACATTAACATGAATTACCATTACATGCTTACGCGAACTGATAACCGTATTGTAAGCTAGTAGCATTATAACATTTCTATTAATGTTATGTTGTAACTTTTGAAATATTTTAATTCATAATTGAAATTGAAAATTCATGAAATACGCGCGGTATTCAATGAGGTCTGTCCATTGCTTGACACTTCTACTTACTTGCTAGTTTCTGCAACCTTATTTCTGTATTCTGACTGCAACCTTATATAAAATGTACTACAAATATACTAAACTATTCCTGTACTGCAGATCATTATGCAAATTCCTATTTTTATGTTCTGTTTAAGAAAAAAACACGAACCTCTCATAACAAATAAAAATGTTAATTTTTCTTGTATTTTAAAATTTGCAATACCACGAATATACAAAGATCCGAGGTCTAACCATTACCTATGATTTGCATATATTACGATAATTGAAAATATAATATTTCCATTTTTATGCACGGTCTCTATTCTCATACGAACTGTTCGATTTGTTTCTCACGCAAACTCTGCGTAAAACATAAGTTAGCATGAAATGACAGGGACAAAAGTTCAGCCAACCACTCGAATTGAGCAGTGCCTGTCAACTTTAAGTTCTTCCGGTAATCCGATTATAGCACGATTCATTGAGAGATCTTGTATGTCGACTTATGTAACAAATTCTATATATTCTAAAGTATTTCTAGGATATATAAAGAAAAGCACAGAATTATATTTCACATTTAATTTTTATTGTTTTAAGTTTTATTTTACTGTTTGCATCAACTACTTCTACGTTGATCTTGAAAGTTTATGAACACTCTCAAGACAGGTAAAAGTTATCGGTTTGTGCAAAGCGGCGGGAGCCATGATTTCGAACTTTGAAGTCGTTTATGTTGAAATTAGATTTTTAAGAACAGTATACCCCATAACTTTCGAATGAATGTATATTTTTACCTAAAATTTTACCTGGAAGTGTAAACTACCTTTTTTCATAGTACAAAACTCCAACATTCATATTGAATTATCTGAAAACGATTTATAAATTATTAATGACCAAGAATTTTAGACAAAAATATGAAAAGAAATTTTGTGCGCCTTTTAATTTTTATCTGAATTCGCTCAATGAGTTCCACTCTGTAGCTTTATAGGAATTATTCATTCCAAAGTATCAAGATATTTGAAACGAAAACTTATTTTTAACATTTTAACAATTGTTCCTTTGTTAACACGTCAATTTGTGCAAGTGGCTCTAATATAATTTGTCCACCCACTGTGTTAAGAAAGGGAATAAGTTACTATTTGTCCTGGTTCATTTTAAATTAAAGATGTTTATTTTCCACAAAGATCCTCAGTGTAATAATGAGCAACCAATTAACGTGGACAAACTTTCTCTGATTGCAGGTAATCGGAGCTCATGTTTTGTTGTCAAGCAGAGACGAACACCCTGCGCAAGCTGAAGCAAAATCTTCGTTAAGAAAAGTTTTCTGGTAAACAATTACTCCTATGAAATTTTTATGAGTAACAACTGTTAAAATCGTTTTCATTGATCCGGATTCAATGTTCCCTGTGGTAAGATACGACGACGAAGGTACATGACTGCGCGCGTTAGGCTCTCTGTCGATAAAATCGCCGCAAGGATGATGGCATGCGAGGATGCAAACTGTACTGAATGAAACGACTGTTTCGGCGCACAAAAAGTTCCGAGCGGTTCATATACGGTTAATGACAGGCGAACGGTGATGCGCGAAACAGCTTGGCAACATCAATGGCAAATTCAGAGTCGTAGGTGGCCAAGTTTCATCACTCGAGTGATGCTTGTTGAGATATGTCTTCCCATCGCGTTCTTAGCATACCTATGTACATACCGCCCTTGCATTATGAATGCGGGCATAACATTTCATTACTTGACGTGATTGGGGAATTTATTCTGCCTTTTTACCAACCTACGAGAGATAACAATCTTACACGTTTCGAACGCTATACGTTAGAGAGTATTAAAATATATACTTACACGTGGCATAAGTCATTAATTGTAAGTGGTAATTTTCATCGAGTTTCCATATTTTCGTAGTAAAAAGACGAATATATATAGAAAACAGTTTTGGAATAAATTGAAAGAAAAATTTTCTTGAATATCCTTGTCTGGATTGCTTGTTAAAAATTCTAGTAGACAGTATTATCTAGAAATGTGAGTCTAAACTACATTGTATTAAATTCCATTTACGGTTTCGTATCTTTCTTGTACATCTCTAATAATTTTTTTTAATTATTATAAAATTCCATTTATTTTCAATGGAATACAGTCGTTAAAAATATCTTGGAAAATGATAGTTCAATTATTTTTTCCAGGAAAGGAAAGTGATAATTAGAACCCTTAGTGGTGTACCTATACTTTTTAATGGTCAAAATGCATAAAAATTATTGGAAGTCACGTTGTTAAAATTCATTTAAACTTTAATTCCGCAGTACGTTCTGTTGCATGCTGGTTAAGTATGCCATTGTGGAAAAAAAGGGAATTAGTGACATTAGTGAATACCACTAATGAGTTTGCGTTAATGTAGAATGAAAAATTATACGTATTAATCAGAATTAGCTTTAGCCTAACGCATATTAACATGATTGAAATACCGACTGCATCATCGTAATCACAAGGGAATGGAAGTGGTTAGCCAGAGAGAAGTATGCCACGCTTTATGCGATCTTCCAACCATTTCAACCCTTCGTTCTTACAAGACAAATGGAGTATTACACATTCGTTTATTACTGAATAATTATTTCTTTTTTGTACGAAAAGTCAGCAGTTTTTTGATATTATTTACATTTGGAATTTACTGATGGAAATATTTGTCTTCTAAAATTAATAATATTAGAATATTTTCATTTTAGAGTATTAATGAAATAAAAGTATTATATACATATAGGCATACAATACGGCACAAGTGGTAACGTAATTAATAGACCGTGGATTTTTGTGCAAAACAATATTTTTTTATCTTGATCGAAGGAGATGAAGTTTAGATTAAAATGTATTTCGTTTTCCAATAATTGTAATATAACTCTTACATTCTTCTAATGTCTTTACAGTCCTGTTGTTCCCTCGTTTACCATAAAAGCAAAAAATCCGCAGTCTGGTGATTAATATTCAAGTGACGCTATAACCTTCTTCCAGTGCTGTATCTCACGAACAAATCATTTTCTGACCACTATACTCTAATATTTTTTTACACTGCTTTTGATCAGAGGATTTAAATTATTCAAGACCATGAACGTCTCCACTAAAAAAATTATATAATTTTTATAAACGCACGTTCATAAAAATGTAATATTTTCTGAAGCTTATATCGTTCTTTCATCACTCGTTTTTATTTATAATCAAAAGAAAATTAATATTTATATATAGACTTTATATAGTATTATAATTCTTATAATCGGAAATAATGAAAATAACATGCTCTGAAACTTTTGCCTTCAGAACAGTATCAGTTAACTTAATTGTTTACATTACTATACTTCCGGGTTCGTTTATTAATAGATGCATCATTTGCCTTTATCAATGAAAGTTACTAACAATGAACACCAGTTGTATGTGAGCTGACAATTAAAGCTGTGTATCGAGTGTAAAACAATTAATGGACGTGGTTTGCACCAGTATTTAGTTAGATGATATTCAATCCAATAAGCATTTTCGGAAAAATTACTCGCAGTAATTACAGGTGCTTACAAAAACAGCGTTTACAATAGAATGGAAAACAGTAGGAGGCGCAGAAGATTGGTTTACATCAAATAACTTTTTGGCCTCAAAGTTAGTAATAAAGAACTAACTTCGCATGTTGTTCCAGTAAATTAATTGTCACGTCATCCGTACACAGGAACGTAATTATTTGCTCAGATTTAACGTGTGGACCATCAAGATACAACTACTACCTCTGACAGAAAATTGTCGATCAAAATCGTGAATGACAATACACATTAGAGAAGGATTGTTGAATGCAAATATGGATAGTCAGGGGAAGTATAATCCAATATTGTATATCAAGTGAAATATAATTTAATATTTTACTTTCCTTCTCTCGAGGGACATTTTAATACGCGATCAGTGACCCGTAGTTAAATGGTTATTAAAAGTAATGGAAAGTCACTCACGAAGAGAAATTACCTGCTACAACAAATAGATCGATCGATTATGTTCATAATATATTCCATGTGTACAATTAATGGCCTACATATTTTTCTTATTACTGTAAGAATTCTCATTGCACAATCCTTTTTTTCTGAATAACGCACTTTGTACAAGGAGTATACACTTTCTTCTCTCAGTTTTCTGTAAACAAAAAAGTTTTAAGTTGCTCTCTAAAATAAGCATTTTCATGACCCATTCCAAGTACAAGTATACTCCAAAAACGTGCTTATCGCAGCGGTAAAATCATCATCCCTCAATAAATCACAATCGATAAACAACAAAAGAGGGGGAAGGCTTCGATCATAAATAGATGGCGACATAGACGAGACAGAATTCCAAAGAATACCTAAGGTGAGCTCAGAGCAACGCTTTTTTTCAGACTTGCTTGCATAAAGTAAGTGTACAAGAAGTAAACTTTGGTTAGCATTGCGTGCGTACAAAAAGAGGACTGTCCCCTACATAATTTATCGATAGATTGTTTCGTAAAAGCTCGACAAAGTTGTCTATGTATGGGTGGGTTATCGAGTGAGTTGGGTTAGGTTAGCTCGGCGGGTGGTTGGGCGTCGAGGCGCCGGAGCAGAGCATGCCAGGACAAACGGACGGACGTAGCCCGACGGACGAACATACCTTACCGTGAAAGGACTTCCAGGTCTTTGTGAAAGCCAGTTCCTCGCGAGACACTGGTTGACGGACACCGTTTTCGATTGTGTTCCCAAAATTTCTCACCAAGGACTACCCTAGGCCCTCAGGTAAGAGAGACCTGTGTCTCGCGTTCGTGCAGCATCCTCGTTCGATTCAGGCGATCCTGAATCCCCAGCAATTCGAGACCCCGGTTCCATGACGTCAATACCACGGGGAAATCGAGGCTATTTGGATAATCGTGTGTTTTTCAAAAATCTACCGGCGAATAACCAGGAAATTGTTCATTCCTCCGTACTAGACGATACGCCGCTATATCCTCTCGCGGGAGAGCTAGATTCTTTGACCCGTATTTGCATCGGATGACAGTCTCTCTTTCTTTCTGCTCCTTAGAATCGATTCGAGTGATCGTCAAAAAATCCTGCGTTTTTTGATCCGTCGAGCTTCTTCGTTTCGATCCCTTTTTCGAGACTTTTACGTAATAAGACAACCTCCTGGTTCGTGAAGATGTCTTCGTTCTCAAGTTTACGGGAGATTCGTTCAATACGTTTGTTTACTATTTGTGATTATTTTAAGAGTTGGTGAGATATATACGTCGGTTTCTGTAAAATTGGGAGGCTGTCACGGAGAGTATTGTAAGATTGCTGGCCGAGTATCCAGCTATTGCACCATTCAACAGCACCGCCTATGCAATTCGCATTAGGAAGCAACAGTAACTCGTTTTTTAATGATCTCAATGCGTAGATTGAAATTATTGATACACTCTTCAGCAACGAACTTAATGTAGAAGATCGTTTAGACGTAATAGAATTCTGTAAGTGCACTCTCCATCCAGCTTATTGACCACAGTAATTTGAATTACACACACTCTCTCTCTCTCTCTCAGTATCTTTTTAGTGCGAAGTATGTCTACATTTCTAACTATTGTTCATACTGTTCATATTCGAAAGCTTCTACTATGTGGTGCACTCACTATGTGGTTAGATTATGGAGATTATATGGTTCAGACAACTATATATGATTAGATTATGGAGACTATGTGGTTCAGACATCTCCTAAATAAGAATTATCATTGTAATAAAAAAGGATATCATTTGTAGGTACATTGTACCATCGTATATCTTTATATTTATTATAATGTGTTATCTAACAAGTTTCAGTTCTTTTCTGTTGGAAAGTATAACAAGTGCTCGATCTTAGAAAGAAGTGACTCTGTATGTCTGTAGTAGTAGAGACGTCGATTGTCATTGATTGCCGCCTGTACCATCCATTTTGTTGGCACCTGAGTCCCCTTTTATCATCAGGATACTTACATGACTTTCGAAATTTCTGGATATTTGCATTGTCGTTGTCAATCAACGCCCTAAATCGTTGCTCAAAGGATCTTTCGCGGAATCCCCCTTTCTTGGTAAACGAATGAGTGGGTCAAGTTTAGCATTCAATTTAAATGAAATTACCTTCGTTCATGGTTGCCGAACTATTTTATGAGCGTGTTGGGTTAACGATGCTCTGTGAGAGGAATTTATAACAAGTTGTATAACAAGGGTTTGCATGGAAATTTCGATTTCGAAGCTTTGTGCTTTTATTAAAATACACTACTGTGCAGAAGAAAGAAGCACCCGGCCATATTTATTACAAAAAGCGTAAAAAATCAAATAAGAACACAGTACGTTTCGAAAAAGGATTCCGAATTGAATAGTTCTGTGAATGTGTGAATATACCTTAAATGCAATAAATCAATCATTGTACAATACAATTTCTACATAAAGATATTGTTTGTCATTATATCTTATAATTATACCGAGTGCTTCTTTCTTTTGCACAGTAGTGTATATCTATCTATCGATAGAGAGCTATTCTACAATTTTCGTTAAGAAGTTGATTTTTAATTTTTAGATTATGTAAAAAGAAAAGCAGAAGTATCTTTCATTCGCTTAGTTTCCAATTTTTCATTCATACGTTTATACACAAAATCAAGAATTTCTCTTACAATTATAGTACATACACTTTGTGTATCAAAATTCATTCGACCATGTTTGACCATGTATGATCTTGAAATCTGGGTAACAATTCATTGTACGTTCTAAAATAGTAGATTGCTGCTGATAAGCATCTGTTAGCCCTCTGTAAAGAGAGGTGTTAAATGGCATTAGATCCACTAAACTTGTTGGCCAGGATATGCACCTGTTACGCCTAATTCAAGGATTTATTAAATTTTCATTACACACTTAAGTAAATGACGAAGAATAATGATTTCAAGAGAGCTATTTTTGCGGTATCAGATCTGTACCAAGGTTAACGATAATGTGAAGCTAGTGTGACAATGAACGAACGCTTCATAAGTATTTCACGAAGGAAAGCATGATAGTACATTTAATTAAATCGACTTAAGAAACGACATAAGATATATATTTTGTCATGTTTATGTTTTTATAAATTGTTTTTACATAGCATGGTCGCCCAGTTTCCAAAATGTACGATCAAATGGCTCTGTTCTTTCAATTTTTACATCTGAATTGCAATATTATATGTTAGTAGGTGTATTCTATTACAATACAAAATTCATAAGTTGAGTCAGCCACGAATTTTACGGGCATGGCACTCATGACGACGGTAAATAGGTTAATATCCAGGAAGAACTGATGCGCTCCTGATAACTATGCACACGTGACAATTGCAAATGGCCACTGCAGGTGATTCGGCGATGTTGTTGCAAGATAAAGTAACGTTGCCTGTTCATATGCTGCCACAGTGTCCTTATCTGCCGTTGCCCCCAATCCGTCTTGATGTTTTAACCGTAACGAAATCGTAAATATCCAAAATGCACGTAACCAATGTGCAGCGCCGCAAATATCCATCTTCTTGGCTGGGGGAAAATAAAACCGACAGTAATGGCCGATTATTTTCACATATTTCCAGCGTCGGTGACTCAAATTTAGTTTACGATATTGCAAAATGATTGGCGAACGTGAAATACTTCATGGAACTTTATAGGCAATACAAAAATACTAAAGTTAATAGTAACAATGGATTATTTTAAAGTTAGTGACTGAAATTAATTTTGGAATATTCATTTAAATAGTTTACATAGGTCTAAGCGATATACAGTAAATATTGACGGATGTTTCTAAACATAAACTACAAAGGCTGACCCGGTGACAGAACTATATATGTATTTATACGAGGGTTCTCAATGGACAATGAAATATCGGAAATGGATTTTGCCCGTAACCCAAATTGGTACTAAAAAATATCTTCTTACGATTACCTCGCAATCGAATAGGAGTGGAGTATGTATTAAATATGTATATGTTTAAAAATTTTCATAATATTCTTAGTTTCTCACTTTTTGGCTAAACTTTTGTACGTAGTTATAACCAAACAAAATTACGAAATTAACATCTCCGTATATACATAATTTTAAGACTAAATTTTAACATTTGTTGCGAACTTTTTTGTTGTATGTAGTAAATATGTATTATAATAACAACTTATATCTAGAAAAAGCAGTCCAATTTTTAATTATTACTTACAGAAGGTTCATATTTACCTTTTCATTTATTTGCCTTTACTATTTTCACTATTTCTTATAGTACACGTATAATATGTATCAATTTTTTAATATTTTCAGTTTTCTCGTATACTAATTTCTATTTAATTTAATAACACATGTGCTAAAAAATTTTACAACATAACTTACAGCTACATTCACCAATAATTCCAGTTTAAATATTCACTTGCTACTATTATTATGAGACAGAGGGAGTATAAATATATTTCGGCTTACATAACGTCAAATATTCTGTCAATATACGTAACTATTCTGATATTTTTCAATGGCAATTTATAATAGTAAACATGTAGTCTAATTATAATAGTGAATATTCTGCCTGTGCATAGACGACTATATCTACATACAATATTCTTAGTGCGACTATCCGCGCAACAAGGCCGCCTCACGATAACCAATTATCCCTCTTGACGGACCAAGAATTAACAACAATGTCGTCACAATGAAAACCCGCCTGTCCATTCGAAATCATTTCTACCATGCGGAATAATACGTTGCCGGTAATGGGCCGCACGGCATACGTTACGAAGATGTCACAACATCTTTTTATGACACGTGTACTCATTAACAAGTTAACTTAACCGTATTACGCGATGTGAATCCACGTGCATAAAAACGCCTGAGTCGAACACGCTCACCGGGTCGGATCAATAACTTCAGGAATGGGTACTTGCCGAGTTGTACAGACACGCTATACACGACCTGTTTCTGGCTCTCTCTAGAAAATGAGAACGGAAGTCTTTGACATGCTCGTGGTCATCACTTGAGAGTCTTCACCGATCATCTTTCCAGAATTAAGCTAACGATTTCCATTTTAATAACCGGCGTGTACAGAGAGCGGTTTTTGCCAACGTTTACGGCTAATCCGAAGCTTTGCAAGCTTGCCGTAAAACTATTGCGCAATTTGATCTTCCCAGACAGGGTCTAGCTCAGTCAAGTCCCTTATCTATTCATATCCCTTGGGCTCATCAAGCTTCGAAAACTTCGCGATACGATTATTTAAAGATAATAGTCTACTTCGTGAACAATGTCAAGTAATTTAACCCTTACCTGTCAAGGTGGAGACTAATTTTACACGGTAGAACTTTTATGTCTCTTTCGGGGCCGAGGCTTCAAGCTCATCTAGCTTGTACGGTAAAATTAGCTGCATCTTTAATACTTCATTTAAGACAAATGTGGATCTTTAGAAAGATCGATTCTGTGGACTAAGAGTAGAAAATCGAGAGGGAAAATATTCCATATTCTTTATTCTACGTATTTTATATTCTATGTATCGTACAGGGTGTCCCGAAAATGAACTTCCTCCAAAAGGACGATTCCCAAACACATTTGAAGGAGCTTTTTCCTTTGCGAAAATCTTCTCTGTGGATTTTTGAAGGAGTTATTGACGAAAAACATGGACCAATCAGAACGCAGCTACTAAGGATGGATGCCAGCTTGGCCAATGGCAACGCCACGCTCACTGGAACCAGTTGGTCGTGTTTTTCGTTAATGACTCCTTAAGCAAGCTGCAGAGATGATTTTCACAAAGGAAAGATACCTCACATGATCTCAGTAATCACCTCCTTCAAGGAAGTACAACATTTTTGGGACACCTTGTATATTTTATGCATTTTATATTCTACGCATTCTTCTTATTCTACATTATTCTATTTTCTAAATATTCCATATACTACGTATTCTATACTCTATATGCTTATATTCTACATATTTTATGTTCTGTGCATTCTCTATTTCTACGTATTCGATATCTTACATTACTAAGTAATACTGTGGGAATTTTACCATTTTAAATAAAGATAAATAAAGATTAAAACGAAAGTTTAAATCAGAACTTAAAAGCAATTTCGCATTCCGGCCTGGGGTCAAATAATATAATTTGCTAATGTTACAGAAGTCACGGTTGTGCTCCCGAATAGCGACATTAAAATAATGGAAATACAATTTTTTACATTTAATGGAGGAGTTATAAAATGTCCCTGACACATTCATCTGTAAAGCAATTTTGTCGTCTTTACCACAAAGCGCCCTACTTTGACCGAAATGTTTCATGCGTAATAGTTGTGTCGCATGTCCTCAAATAGCTACCATATTTCTATATAATAATTTTTCGTTAATGTTACTATATCTTCGTTATTGTACATTTTTTATCAAATATCTTTACCGATAAACTTTTTTCGGCTTCCTTCTTTTCAGTTCTTATTTGTGTATTTCATATACCTATTTATTTATTTGTTTGTGTTCTTATCTTAATTTGTTAAAAATATTTAAAAGATATGCTAAAAAGTATGAGAACAACTGAAAATTCATGCTATAGGGAGATTGCTTAGATTAAAACGTGTTATAATTGGGCTGACCGCAAGTTTTGCTCCGCGTTAAAGGAGGGATCTGTACATTCTACCTGCGGTATAATTTTCTAATTCTACTAACATATCCTGGATCGCAGAAGTAACGTTTTGAATACCGCTACACACGAACATTGTCTACAGGTAAGACTGATTGGACATTGTTGCAAATGAGTTTGAAAGCGTACTGCGTCGGTAATTGCGATACAGTTAAATGAGTTGTTTTCGAAAGGAACAGTTATTTTTGGCGATCAGATACCCTAATCACTTGTTCATTGAACGTAGCTCACACGAAATCCTCTCGTATCTATGAATCCAGATCGTGAGAGAGGTCATGCCTGTAGAACAGGTTGGGGAAAAGCAGCTCGCAGACGATCGTTCCGATCAGTTTCGTGAATATGCTTAAGAAGTAATTAAAAAAGATCTAGCGCCAGCAGCTGATAAGATGTCTAGAGGTTACTAGAAGGTTCCACGTTGTTCTAACGGTGTAAAGCAACGTTACGTAATCCTCGGACGTTAAATAAATGTTTACCTTATCGCTCCTTTAAGCCTGGGTCAGAAACCTTAATCCATTTCACTTAAACTTTTTTAGAACCAGCCGGTAGCGTGACTGGCTGATAAAGACCATGGCTGTCGTATTCATCAGTCATGGAATTAATGTGTCCCGTCGAAGAATATTGTGTCAGAGTTTAACATGAAATGTATACCAATCACGATTTTAATCAAGGAAAACCGTGTCAATATTTTTTATTATTATATTTGATTTTTATTCACTTCTAAAAATATTTTATCAATTTCAATGTGTATTTCCTCTACTATTCTACTACAATTTATATATCTTCTATGGCAGTCTCATAATTAAATATTTCTAATCTATTCTTTGCTTATAATTAGACTAATTATTCTTAGGATTCTATGTCAATCTCATCATTTATAACTTCTCTTTAGTTTATGTATTCTTTACCATTTTTCTGCTACATGTTTCTAACGTATTCATTTCTTATAAACAGGCTGTGCTAAAATCTTTTAATCTTTCGATTCTTTCTATGAACTTCAGTCGACTCATTGTTACAGGATTAGCAGATCAAATCAACAGAGTTACCATCAAATGAATTAATTAACACACGACATATATTCTTTAAAATAAACATTCTTCTACACACAGGAGTCGACTTGATTAGCAATTATATCGTCCAGAATACTTTACAATAAAACGAAATGAGTAACAGGTCTTGTAGAATTAAAATATATAATCTCATAATTGATCAAAATTTGTAATATGTTATTAATTAAGTGTAAAACAATGGAAAAACCTTTCATCTTGGATAGGAGAGAGTACATCATCCTTTCCGTGATACAAATCATACACGAAAGTATACGTAAATGTAAAAGAAAAGGTAGATGGTTTTATTTTGTGTCCTGAGGTATTGGCATGCATTCCAGTACTGTAATTGTTACATTGGGGGTGCGTTACTTCAATTAGTGGTCTTTCGCACGAAGCCACAGTGGTTTCATAATACCCCAGCGAACATGCTCGCCAAGGTTAGCTACCACCTCCATCACGAATAGAAGTATGATCCTCCTGAACTCCACAGTCGGGGTTATTGCGTGCGTTCTGTCAACTGCCTTTGCCCTCTCAACCCCTAAAACTTTTTTGCCGTCTATTACCTTTATTTATACACAATCCTGGACGAAATGAGAGCACACGGTTGTTATCTTTAATGTCTCGAAGACGGTCGGCAAGAAAGTAATTTCGGTATTTTACAATTAAATAGAGCTCAATTTTTTTATTCAAGCAATGTACTTTAATGAATAAGATATTTTCCCTTTTGTTCGATGATCTTTTGCCGAAAAGAATATAAATAAGAAAATATTTTATTAACTAAAGTTCATCGCTTGAATACAGAAATTCGGTTTTATTACATCTTAAAATAACGACATTACTCTCTCGCCAACCCAATATGGAATCTCTGAATGAAATATACAATATTACAATTATTACGATGCTGAGAGTAGGACATAACAAAGTCATAATGATTTTTTATTTGTTGAATTTTAGATCACTTTAGACTGGAAAATTTGGAAATGAATACTAGCATCGCGTTTTTATAATAATAAAGGTGATGAAAAAGAAGCAAAATAAATTGTATTTACATTTGTATTTTAAATTACAAAATAACATTACACGAATAAACGAGACTTTCCTGTTAGATTCTTTAGTATCTTTCTAGCGAACGTTCTGTATAAATATTAATGTTAGTCTAATACGAATATTGGGATTACATTCATTTTTTATCAACAGAGAAATAACCGAGGATTTCCCTGTTTCCGTTTCTCTTTGAATAGAATTTTTAAGGTAGAAGTTAGGCAGGGACATTACAGCAAGTAATATGCATTCATGTCGTGGCATGTTCAAGTTGGCCATAGTAGTAATCGCACAAAGAAAGTATGTACACCGTCATATAAAGTAATTCAGGGTAAGCGTTGGAATCACGTTAGCACGTACCGTATTCTTAGGCACGTAAGATATGCAGTCATTTGTAATTGCAAATTATCGTCGTTTCACGCACCGTAGGTATTCGCCAGAACAGGCAGCATAGCAATCATCTTATAGCATGTTTCCCTATACAATTCTTTTCTAGTGTATCAACACTTATCAACTTTGCGGGAATCTTCTGAAATATTTACACAACTCATAGTATTTCTTACAAAGTGATCTGCAACTGAGCTAAAAATAAAGACATTACAGTTTACAACTACACTTGTTGCCTGTTTGTGGGCTTTTCTTTTCTATTTTTAATCTAATGTAAAGCTATGCAACTTCTCTTAGGAAGAAGAAATTTGCAACCATTTACTCCTAATTGGATCTCTATTGCACGAAGTAAACAATATATTTTGGTAACAATAATTTATAAAATTGAAACTTATATATAGAATACTCGAGATAAAGTGCCAATAAATAGTGCTTATTACGGTGCTGATTACACAATTGTAATTCAATAATAACTGTAAATGTACTATTAAATTGTGATGTATATTATGTCTTATAATGGTTATTATTGTTAAAAACTGTATGCTTAAATACAATATACAATAATAAGTAAGCTAATTCGGTGTAACGTAATTTCCATATTTTCTATCAAAAGTGATTTTGCCAACCTTCTTATTATCATGAGATTGTTTTTATTAGTTCATTTATTAATAGAGTGATAAAAGACATTGCTAACTCGCATTATTAATATTCCAAGATTAAATAAAACAGATATTGATGGCAATCATACAGTTGATTACTTTCTTCAGAATAGGTTGAAGTTGATTGATTTTATACAATATAACAAAATTAAAACTCGACAACTATACAGTTAAATAAAAAATAAGGAGAAAATACGAAGTGATTCTCTCCAGCTATTTCTTACTTGAAAAAATTTGATTTGAACTTAGTACAATATAGAAACTAGTACAATATTGGCACATTGGTATACTTACGAATAATAAGTAGAAACGACTAGTGATGGTCAGACACGTCCACGAAGTAGTATTTAATATCAGACGAACATTCCCTTTATTAATATCTCGTATAAAAGAAACTTAATTTTTCTATTAATTAATTCTTTCAATTCTTTTAAATTTGATGTATTATCTGCATCAACAAATGTCACACTCAATTAAAGAATAATTTGTAACACGATAATTACAAGAATGAAAGGATCCAAATACATTTAGATTGATTTCATTACTCTCGGAGAGATATTAAACCAGATTATTGACCATCCTTTCACCGCGTATACCAGCCCTTACGAAGTGTAATTTTTCAAAGGATAACATGATCTGTTGACTACCGTGTCCACTTCCAGTTACATCAATCACACAGTTATTCCACTTCCACTGTAAACACAATAAGCGTATAAATCAGCACTAGCGACGTAATTAGCAGACATACATACTATGAGAAGATATGTATGTACATAAACAGATATTTAAACATTTTACAAATATTGGGTCATCCCATACATAATGCAACTTTTTTCATATTTTTTATATTTCATATTTTTTTCTTCATTTCTTACAATCCACAGAATTGTACAATACAGAAGATTGTTTGCTTTTTTGTATAAAGTTTTTCAAAAATATGAAATGAAAATCGTATTAGTTAAGGGATGACTCGACATTTATGCTTCGTTAATATAAATGTCTATTATGTACATTCCTCGAGTTGAAACAGTATTTGTGTTTATAAACAAACTGGGGTTTATGTTTATAAACAACTTTATACCGATAAAATAATAAAAATAATTATGGTGGGTTTAAATTGAAAATATACATGACATATCGAAAACACTATATTATAAAAATATAATAATGATGTTATTGGGTACAAAGTTTATTGTATATCTTTACAACATCCTTAAAGAATAAATAAAAATATAAAAAACATTAAAAAACCTATAAAAAACATTTGTACAGTTAAAAATTATACTGAACATACACAGTGTACGGTATATATACAATAACCTAAACGATACTCAAATACACGATGTCGAACAACATTTTCTTTATTTTTCGTTAAAATAAATGTGGAGCAAATCTATGTAAAATCTACCAAATAATAAGGGAGAAAGTTTATGAAGGCTTTCTCAAATAATTTGGTTTAACACTTTTAGAAGAATCCCGAACAGAGCTTCAGTATTACCGATAATCACTCGAGTACCGAAATTCTATGTAGTAGTATCATTAAATATGCTTCGTAGATTATCGTTCACACTTAAACATCAAAGGTACGATTCACACATGAACGGTAGCAACATTGTCACGCGGTTCGATTCATCGATCACAGTGTAGACTCGTTTTATACACGTTGAATAATAAACAGGTGCAATGATTGTCGTTGATACGCAACAGGTGTATGGAGAAATATTTTGCCAGATGTGAGAGGACAGTCTCGATTCGACGTAAACTTTAATTGCGTACGAACGAACTTAAAATGGCTTCGCAAGAAACTGCTAACAACGCGGCCGAGTCTGCTACGGACCGCAAAGAAAATCTGGTAAGCTACAAGTTTCGATTTTAAATTAGACACATACCAACAAAATCGATCACCTTCCGTCATCAAAAATGTCGATGACGACTTTAAGGAAAAGATTCATGTCGCCAGTTGCTTGCAATGTTGCACAGGTTTGAAAAGTAATTCCGACACCCAAATGTGGATGATACAGCAGTCAACGTGTTAATAAAACAATTTTTAACTTGTATAAATATAAGGTAAAAATTATTTTAACGCATTTAAGAAAAAGGGTTCCAAAAGAAACATTAGAAAAATTTGAACAGCGAGTTAGTTGCGTAATAGTTATTTATTTTTGTTATAGTATTATCCTTTAATATCTGTAATAGAAAATTAATATTTTTATAAATATAGTAATAGATATATTTTTATATTTCGCAAGTTGTATTCAATCTAAAACTATTACTAATTTTTCTTCGCCCATTCCCATCAAAACTTATGACATAACATTTTTCAGAAAAGTTCTACAGTCTCCATGCCTCAAAAAGTTCCATCACTTTCACGATCCCCAGCTTAGGGTCATGCCCATTTCCAATAGAGAACCTGATTAGGTCTCGCATCGCTGGTTATCGCGATCCTTCGCGAAAGAATAGGCCTATAGATGATCAATAGGGTACGAAAGTGTTAGCCCATGTCTCTACATAGTGCGATCAACTCAACGCCAAGAGTGTTAGGGTTGTGCAAGAGGGTGTGATCAGGCGAAACTCACACCTCAGCTGGCTGCGACTTACAATCAGTTCTCCCGACGTGATTTTAACCGAAGCCAGAATCGCCTTGCCTGTCCGATTCTGATTGAACTGTTTCGGATACATGGAAAGAATTCTCGTACGTCTATACCGGGTGGGCTATTTCACCTTTATTCGTCCCTTCTATCATTTTCACATATTTTTCACTGGTTCGGTACAAATAGTACCGTCTGTATTTGGTTTCACTAATTGTACTATTAATTGTATTGTATAACGTGACGTTGATAATCTCGGAATTCATTATAAAAGATAGTCAAATTAATTGTGTACAGTTTGTTATTGAATTGTTGAGTATGAAGTTAAAGAGACGTAACTTTTTACCTAAAAAAAACTTATTATTTAAAGTAAGCACCGTTTGTAATAAAAAGATATTTTTTGAAATGACATAATTGTTAAAATTAAATTTTTTAATCGTTCACGTTTTCCATTTGTGAGATCGTCATCTCCATTTTTGAGATTTTTCTATTGTCAATGACAGTGCATTTTCATTTACTACCACATCATTTATTCATTTCTCATTTTTCGAAAATATCATACTAGTTTGAACTTAAAATTCAATTATCGTAACGTCCAATCGTCTGATCATCTCCTCTTATCATGGCTCCCTTGTATCCCGAGCTTCGCACTATTTGAAAGACCTAATTTCTGTAGCACACTCGTGCATAGGATTTGATGAACCTCTTCGAACGATTCCGCTGATGAATTTCGTGGAGAAACGAAAGGAAACAGTCGTGCACCGTAAAGAGAAACTACTGCTGTAGGTCACGCTACCCTGAAATGACTCCTGATCGCGATATATGTTGACGGTATACTGTAATCATTCGTGGCTTAATCCCATAACGAGTGGAACGTCGATCGGTGGCAGGTACGGCGTATGAATCTTCGAGACATCACCGGTTTCCATTATCGAATGATCGATGGGCTCAGGGCCAATATCAACCAACGAATTTTCACGTGTGCATCGGACCTTCGAGTTCCCATTATTTTCGCATTGTTCCAATCGATTGCCTCGAATACTGCGCATACAACGAATTAATATCGAATTAACTGCGTTTGTCGGTAGGATAACGGAAGTATTATTTACGGTTCTCTAAATCAATAATCGGGATCAGTTGTTGATCCTTACCGAAATTCAAATTGGGATTTTAATTACAACGGAAACGAAAACTTTTCTATAGTATTTTTTGTAGTATTTTGATATGGTTCACAATGAAGGGAAAATACATTAAAATATATAGATTAATCAAAAAGAAAACCATGTAAATATCTTCTGCTTTTTCGAATTTTATGGTTATCGTTATGACTGTAATATTAATTACATTTCCCACAAATATAATAAAAATTAGTGAATGTTGGATATCAGAATTAATGGGAATGATGTGGTATATACGATATCAACGTACCAGGCTTACACGTACCAGGCGAATTTCGAAATTGAATTTTCTGGAAAACGAGGTCTTCACATGCATCACGAATTCTGCCGCATTCTGCATACAGACCACTTCCATATTGACTGGTGAAATTAAAATAAACTCCATTTGTGTCAAAACATTTTGCGATCAATTATTATTATTGTTTTGACACCATACGTCAAACGAATAAGACAAATGCCTAGGAACCGGCCTCAGTACAGAAAAAAAATAATAAATTTTAAAAAATAAACAGATATCTTGAAAATAAACCTTTAATATAAAATTTTAAGTGATATTATTTAAGATTTCCTTACAAGTCATAGATCGGACACCAATTTAAATTTGGTCTAAATTTTCAAGAATAAAAAATTTATTTTGAAATATAATGTATTTACATTTTAATTATTTTTTCGGGTCTCGATTATTCATCGAGCCTTAATTTACTCAGGTCCTACTGTATAAGAGAGTTAAAATATCAGCGACTGTAATAAATCTTGACTTACCAGTTACGGGCTCAATTAAAAAATTTATTAAATTTCTTGGAACTTTGAACTTGACTTACGAATAGGGTTTTAGGTAGAATTATGTAGGTACAAGTGTGTCAATGAGACATGTACATTACACGAACAAATAAAATTGGAGTTGCGGTGTACGTGCGAATGTTAAGAACAGAATTCTATAAGCCAGGTCCATTTCAGGGCTGTGAAGCCGACATAAAATACAATTATCATCCCATTCGCCGTGGATTGTCACGAGTTATTGTTTCGTAGGTAAAACCAAACGCAACATTACCACCCGGCTTTCGGGCGAGACCGCAAGGTCCACCTGGATCACCAAGACACCCGCTAGATAATGGCCCTATAGGACAACCAAGGCCAGGCCTGGGACAGTCGCCGCAAATCCGTTTCGACAATCGTCCACCTCTCAGACCATCCGGTTCAGGACAATTCGTCCAACTCAGACCACACGGGCTGCCAAGGCCACCTGGAAATCAATTGCCACCGAGACCGCCTCAGCAAGGTCAAAACCCGCTTCAACACAGTCAATACACACCTCAACAGAATCAGAATCCACCTCAGCAGACTCAAAACCCGTTTCAGCAGAGTCCAAATCCACATCAGCAGAGTCAAAATCCACATCAGCAGAGTCAAAATCCATATCAGCAGAGTCAAAATCCACATCAGCAGAGTCAAAATCCTGCGCAACAGGGTCAACATCCTCCTATAGTGTTGAACCCACGTTTCCCTCCGTCCCCTATTAACAGGCCCGGTCCTCAACAAAGACCAAGACTACCACATCCCGGTAACTTCCAAGGCCAGTTCCCAAGAAGCGCACATCCTCCCCAACATCCCGGCTTGGAGCATCCGCAGCGCAGCCCGGACGTACTTGGTCGACAACAGGACATCGTGCGGAGGCAACTGCAACGAAATGAATCGTTGCTGAGCTTCCCACAGCAGAGTTTGCCGCCGCAACGAGAAGATCGAAAGCCTCCGCTGCCGCGCATAGTGGTCGAAAGAATGGCCGATGTCGATAGCTCGAGGAAGCAACAGCAGCTTGACAACTCCATTTCAAAGGAGAAGCTGCGCGAGAACACGGAGAATGACGACGACGACGACGACGTCGTCATGGACGGCAAGAAGTCGCCTCGCCCCGACAGCAAAGAGAGCATCATACAGGCGGCGAAAAGGCCGGAGACCGCTACGATAAACGGTAAAGTGGACGCGAAACCTGCGAGCAAGCCCACGGAGGAACTTAATGATAATATCATTGCTGCGGATAAGCATGATAAGATGGAAAGTCAAACGGTGAAATCTGCTGGATCGGATAGCTGTTTGCCTTCCGCGAAGCTGGATCAACCTGATGCAAAGATAGAGGACAAGCCAAAAGTAAGCGAAGAGAAGCAAAATGTTCCTGAGAAGACGGAGACGAAGAGAGAGAATCTATCAGCCAGCGAGAAGAGAACAATTACTTCGCCAACACCCTCCGTCACGGAAGACAAACCAAAATCTAAGGAATCTTCGAGCGAATTAAAACCTAGCGAACAGGAATTGAACGTACCGTCTCCAGATAAGTCACGCTCGAGTACGCCGGTTGAGACAAGTCAGAAAGACCAAGGACTAAAGACACCGTCTAAGACCCCAGATAAATCTCGCTCTACCACCCCGTCAGAGCCGATTGAGACTCGGAAGGATCATGGACTAAAGACACCAACCAGATCTTCGGAGACTTCTCGCGCCAACACGCCGGCGGGAAGCAATCAGGCTGAAAGCGAGCAGAGTTTGAAAACACCTTCGAAGTCACCGGATAAATCGCGTGCGAGTACGCCGGCTGACTCGATTCAGAGTCAAAACGAGGATGAAACAAAGGACAAAACGCCGGATAAGTCTCGGTCGCCTACGCCGGCGGGAGCGAATCAGGTTAAAGACAGTTCAGAGTCGAAACCGAGCGAGAGTAAGTCAGCAGAGGTGAGCGACAATCGACGGCAATCGCAGGTAGCGGACGAGGGGTTGGATAAACGCGAAGATGCATTGACGGTGGCGGAATCCAAAACTGAAGCGTCTGAGAAACAGGAACCGAAGAAAGATACTTCGAATGAGAAGCAATCGAAAGATTCGACTCCTGGGGAACCTGCTCCCGACAAGCCTAAGTCAGCGGGAAGCATCAAAAGCGATTCGGGCAAGATTTCTGAAGACAGTTCATCAGAAAATTTACAGAAACCTGCTCCAGAGTCGAAACCGACTAGTCCCAATGTGAGTTTGCCTACTTCCGCGAAAGAAACGAGGACTCCGGCGAAGTCTCCAGTGCCAGCAGAGGGCGAAGGGAAGTTGTCGGCAGCGGGGTCGATGCTATCCCCACCGAAAACCCCAGAAGACATCGTCAAAGGTTTTGATAATGGACAGAGAAGATCTTTGTCCCCGAAATCACCGACACTGGCCAGTCCCAAGTCCCCAGTCTCTCCGAAATCGCCAACCGGAAGTATGAAATCAACAACCAGAAGTGCGAAATCCCCAACCGGAAGTGCGAAATCCCCAACCGGAAGTGCAAAATCTGTAGGCAGCGAAAAGAAAAGAGCCAGTTTTGTTGAAAGCATGGCAGATCCAGAAGTGAACGCGTCGGATGCGAAAACGCCGTCGAAACCATCCGCGCCTAGATTTCAACGAGCCCCTACGCCTGCTAAGTTAGATGAAACGCTGGAAGAGAAGACCGCAACAGGTTTTTATTTATATCTATGGAAAAACAAAGAGAAATGTCGTTGGCCACAAAAATATTAAAATACGAAAAAAGTAGAAATGAAACTTACAATTAGTTTAGTATAAACATCGTTTATACTAAACAGCTTGCAATTAGCACAAAATATTTGTTCGCAATGTATTTAATTCTTTTATCAATTTTTATGGGAGTAACTCAGATTTTGCTTCGGAAATGCAGGGTGATTAGTAGACTGCGGATTTTTATGCAAAATGAAAATGACCCGTATTAGTGGCGAAGTTCTGTAGTGTACATTATTATTCATAATTTCATATCTTGATAACTTTAAATACAATACGACAGTATTGTTAAGTTCTTCATTTTATTTTGATTAAATGCATAAAATCCGCATTCTAATGATACATTTTTCTGTAGTTAACTACTGCATGAAAAGCTTAACTGTTATGTTTGTTTTCACAGGTATAGAAAATGGCAATGGAATGGACGAATCATCGGTATCTAATTCGGTAAGTGTCACAGATTCGACATGTATTGATGAATTTTATAATGGCAATGGTTCCATGCGTTGATAACTCATTGTCAGTGCAACGTTTTTATAGATACCGGCAACGAATGGAGTTGAGGATTCACCAACGAAAAAATCACCCTCCAAAATCAAGGATGCGGATAAGAGATCAACGGCTGGATCGCCTGTAAAGTCACCAAATAAATCAATTAAGTCATTACCACGAACTCCAGACACTCCGTCATCGACGGCTGGTCAAGAGAAGAAAAGTGAGTATTTATCCAATAATTATGTAGTTTGTTTTGTTCAATAGAGAACGCCCTGAATTAGCAATATTATGTGCTAATTTAAATATGGGGTAATAATTGTTCTTCTAATGATGAAATGATAATCTGAAAACATTTTTTATCTTGTAATAAGCTTGAAAAAATCAGTTTGATCAAATTGTCTGGCTATAATTGGCTATTTCTACTTACTTACAGACATTTTATTTCGTAATTTCGATATTTCGATATTTTGGGAAAATTTTTCGTCTTTATAACAAAATCTGCTATGACTGCTATGCTATGCGAAGATTTAATATAAATTAAATTCTGAAGAATAACTAATTTTATAGCAAATTGTACACAACGTTCACTGACTCTATAACTTGGCTTTATCATGCAGTTCATGTTTGATATTGTTAAAAAAAATACAAAGGTTTCATAATGCTATAATTAAATTAACGACAAGGGATACAATTAGGCAATATGTTTAGTGTATGCACGTTTACAACATGTTCACATTGCATAGAAGTTCCCATGAACAAAGTTCAAGTGGGCGCTGCTCCCTCGCCAAACTTGAAGACAGTGCGATCCAAAATCGGCTCGTTGGAGAACACAAGCTACAAACCCGGAGGCGGTAAAGTGAAAATAGAAAATAGAAAGCTCGATTTCAGCAAGGCACAACCGAAGATCGCTGCGAAAAATGAGAAATACACACCGAGCGGAGGCGATAAGAAGGTCCATCTTGTTTACACTTTCTATCTTGTTTAAAATTTTTTATATCTTTATCATTCAAGAAAATCAATTAGACTCTGAACTATTCGGAACATCTTTTAATAGTTGTTAATTGTCCAGTTGCAACAAATTGGAATGCAATAGAAATTTATTTTCTTTTTTAGTAGATTCAACAGATTTAAAATAATACACCAATATGCTTGAAGTTTTTCTAAATATTTTATTGCCTCGTTTTTTATAAATGTATGAAATTCGCAATCTAGTCATGAAATTCATATAATTTATTATTGTCGTATTTTTCTGCAAACATAACGCAGATTTCTCAAGTGAAACTCCAATGGAACGCAAAATCGAAAATCGGATCATTGGATAACGCGACGTACAAGCCTGGCGGTGGTGATAAGAAAATAGAAACGGTGAAACTCGACTTTAAGGACAAGGCAAAGCCAAAAGTCGGTTCCAAAGATAACGCTAAACACACACCTGGAGGTGGTAACATTAAAGTAAGGCTCTACAATCATTTTTCTAAAACTATATATATTTCCCTAGTCTATTGAGATAGCTCGAACATTATAGGTAATGTTAGTATTTGAAATTTATTTTAAAAGGAATGCTTGAAATTTACTTTGACAGTTTGTTTTGAATATTAACAGTGTCGACTGTCAATAATAACCATTGCGTGAACGTAGTGTTTATCGGATTACCAAAATTTTTCTTCTCCACCTTTGTTATCGATCTATAATATGTTCTATGATATTAAAATAATGTGTTCCATAAGATATAGAACATTATGTGTATTAATAGAAATTGAATAATTTAAACATTACACCCTTAATAAGTTAAACATTACACCCTTAAGTATTGAAAATGTTCTAATGCAAAATAATGATATTAGAGTACTTGGAACATATGAAAACTGCACCATGACAAAAGTTAAAAAGTTAATTTTTTAACACCACATTTAAAATTTGGTGTCACTTATTCGAATGACGATAACAAATTAGCTAAACTTTACAATATAAATAGAATATCATAATAGATTATCACCATAATTAATAGAATTAATAATATATTACTTTGCAGTACGAAATTATTGTCGATGTCGAAAAATATTAATAGGTTTATTAATATACGTAATTTTACATTCAATCCTTTTTGTCATTTTCAATGCGTTCATAATTAATATTTAAACATGTGCTTGAACATTTTCGCTACTTATAACATTATTTGTCACAAATTAATTTTCAGATCTTACGAGCATTTCATGTTCATGATAGAATATTGAGAGAAGCACATCTACATTTTTGAATTTCGTAAACCCATCTTTTTAGTGTGCTTTTCGAAATTATTAACGTTTTTATCGTAAGGTTGCTATGTTTTCGCTTGGAATTACCTAAATCCATAATGTTTGTTGTTGTGGCGATAAATCATTTCCATAATGAAATGCTTGCCTTTCGTTTTTAAACACATATCCGTTCGTTGTAGACAAATAGTGCTCGCCCCGTTCACTTGCCACGAGAATGTTCGAAAGTTTGGTAAACTAGAAAACGAGTATCTTCAAAGTTAATTGCATTATTGCATGTAGAATGTTAATGTAGGCTCTATGTCCTAAAAGTTTAATTAGTATCCTCGAAGTTCACAGAAAACAAGAACTCATACATGAAGAGAAATGATAGATGTACGTCTAGACTTGTATGACTTTAGAAGTCGACAAAATTTATTCGTTTCTTTTGATTAATCACTTCGATTAATATTTTCGAGGACCGCAGGAAACAAAAATTCAGACGTGAAGAGAAACGAGATATACTTTAGCTCTTGAAGTTATCCAAATGTATTCGTTTCTTTTACCAAACTGATTTTACCATTTATATCATTACTATTGACGCAAACTTTTCTAATATTCTTTCATAAATATTTGATTCCATGTAATTAATATGCGAAGACATTTCGGAATTTAGAAACATGTCAAGTAGATTTCAATAGAGAAAAATCGGAGGTCTTCGAAAACAAATAAAGTACTTTTACAAAACAAAAGTTAATCAGTCTTGACTTGGCTACAAACTGCAATCAAAATATTTTTTCAAAAATATGATTTTTCAATAAAAGTTGTTGTACCAATTTTTTATATTATCATTGATAATTATATTATTATTGATTACGATCATTGAGCCGAAATTTATGAATGCTATCCAACAAGTTAAAAATACATAGCAGCACGCCAAAATTAGTGTGTTCGCAACTTTTTATAAAAGCAAATTTTAAACAATTTTTTTATTGCAGTTTGTAAGTAAATAGGGTCTGATTAAAATTGGAATTTCCACAACAATGATACTTTTATATACTCCGGGAGTAAATGCATTGGGTTGGAATGAAAAAGTTCTTAGCGTTTTCAAATTAAGAATCAAAGATAAAATTAAGGTATTTATTCATATGTTTATTCAATAACACGAGATGTTACCACGAAAATGGCAAAAAGTAATAGAACAGAATGGAAAATATGTTATTGAATAAATCTCTATGAATAAATATCTGAATTTTAGCTTTCAATTTTAATTTACAAACGCTACGAACATTCGTTCCAACCCAACACTTCTAACAATAAATAAAGAAAAGAATTAAATATCACCAGGCAAAGGAACAATATTGGATGTACCTCTTATACTTTCTCTGGTTGTTTCACGTGATTTTTTATTCATTTCTCTTAATGCAAAAGACTGTTGTCGCTGTAATGAAATAACCGTTCCCAAATGGGGATGTGTGGACTTCTTGATCAGCAAGAACAGCATCGTCCCATCGTTAGCAAAAGGTTGACCCCTGTATGCATGATTTGTCACCCATCATTATTAACAAGTCATTATTGTTTGTTGGTGTTCAGTCATCGGCAACGCCTCCTAAGACGCCACAGGATACAAACAACGACGTAAGTATGCCAAGCTATATCATGAAACACAGACCTAGCTTTCTCCTCCTGAAACACACATAATTGGTCGCTCGACATCATCTGGTTATCAGAGTCATACCGGAAGCCAAATCATGAATTATAAAATTGTGAGGGAAGTAACTGATAGAAATTGTACAATAATGTCTTGATATATGTGGAAGAGATTCGCACGATATTTGCATATAAAATATGCTTCTACATTATATGCCATTTATTATTAAACGTAATTATATTAATTTCTGTACAAATTACGACCATTGATTTATTTGCCCAGACATTTGTATCCGTGACATTTTTCTAGTTAAAACGAGGCCAAACATGACATAATTCGGAGCATGTTTGTTCAATTGACGATTCAGTAGAACCTCGATTATCCGAATCGATGATATCTGTTGTCACACGTGTTTTACACGTAAACAGTTCAATCTAATGCGATCCGTATCCAACATGATTTATTGTACAAATCAATAAAGATTTAATCTAACACTGTAGCTAGATAACTGTTCTATCATTCGAACATTGATGCTCCCCTGATTAGTACGGATAATCGAAGTTCTAGTGTGCCGTAAGAAACAAGTTAGTACGATCCAAATTGTGTCGTGTTTGGTCTCATTTTAATCAGAAAAATGTCACGAGCATGTTGATAAAAGTTTCATAAAAAATAATAAGTTCATTATCTTTTTTACTAAATCAATGATCCAGGAATATAGTATCTGTGAGTACGCGATATAAGTCACATTTCGGTCCCGAAGTTTTCACATATATCGAGAAATTACTGTAATTAGAATCTACGATAACGATACATAATAAGTTTAAACATCTTACCAAATTCTCCACTGTAAAACAATATCCGCAATTCGCTGCAAGAATTTCATTCTTATCCTTAATGCCAATTAAAGTAGAGTAAGTATGTTGAGTCAGTGCAGAAAAGTAGAAGCATGCTTCTGCATGTTCTACCTTAGTGTAAATATTTATTTCGTGCAGCGAATCTCAAATGTATGCTAACCGGGAATTTAGTTTAGAAAGCACGGTACGAAACCCCGAAAATCAACTGATCCGAATTACTCGGACGTTTGTATCGGTAAACTTGCTATTTAGTATTTCTTTTCTAAATAGCATTGCTAATGGCTCACAGAACTTAATCGTAAACATTGTTACAAGTAGTCGGTAAAAATTCAGTTTTCCGCCGAGCTAGAATTAATAGATGGCCCGTTACTGTTTTCAGATCCAAACAGTGAAGGTCGATATCAAAGCTGAGAGCAAAATTGGATCGCTGGATAATGTGAAACACAAACCAGGTGGCGGCGAGAAGAAGATTTTCAACGACAGGGACTACCTTCGACAATCTGGTTCAAACGTGGAGAGCCAGAACGCCAGTGGATCACAGGTATGATTTATTTATTACATTTTTAACCAGTCGAACTTACGCAACGATCGAAAGATTTCGATTCGAATCACGTATCGAATGAACATTCAAGTTATTCACTCATTGTTTAGATTTACAAATGTATACAGTAATTTATTTGTGTATTTGACTCAACGCTTTGATATTGCACCACTTTTATCGAAATTTTTTGTGGTTCGTATAAGACGTATCAAATGGGCAACACATGTGTTATGACAGTGATTCATCATTGTGTGTGTGAATCATTGTTTCCAAGGTTTTTACGAAGACATTCGATATCGTCATATTAATCAAATTAATATTCAAGGAATTGTTTAAATTGTTTGTCTGCATAAAATTAATATAATTTTCAATTTTACCGCCAAGTAATTTGCCTATTACGATACGTTTTGTATCTATGTGTATATTTTTGCTGAAAACGCTTTAAGACACGCATTGTACGCTTTTTTGCAGTAATGAATTTTTCCTATTTAACATAAATAAGCAATAAAATTAATTCTACATTTGATTACTATTTTTTAAATCTAATTAATATATTAATTGTTCGTTCGATAGTCATAATTTATGAAACACGTACACAGTTCATTGAAAAGTTGCTTCAAAGTGAAAAAAAGAATAACATATGACTTAAAAAGTACCTTGTACCTCGTAATGTATAATATTTAAAATGGATAAAAATAGAAATAAATCAATAAAGTAATAAAGCTTAAATATTTCGCTTTACATAGTTGCTTAACCCTTTGAGGCACGTATTTCAATTATTTTCATATTTCTTAACTAATATTTTTTGTAAAATCTAGACGCACTTAAATACAGGGTGTTCGATTACAGGTGGGAGAAAATTTAAGGAGAGGTTCTCCATGATAAGACGAAAGTGAAGAATAAAAAACTTGCAATATTGGTTTCGTCGTTTAGTTATTAAAAATATTAAATATTAAACCCGACCAACAGAGGTGTACAATTAATTCGCGTTTGATGCACCTCTGTTGGTCGGGTTGTCGCATTTTAGGCGAATTTTTAACTGTTGACGACTAAAAGACGAAGCCGAAATCGCAATATTTTTATTCATCATTTTCGTCTTACATTGGCATGGAGAACCACCCCTTAAATTTTCTCCCACCTGTAGTCGAACACCCGGTATAAATGATTAAAAATAACAGAAATAGAAACATATAGCTATGAAATCTACACTGAATATTCCATCATTGGGATAAGAAATTAAAAAACATGATCGAAGTGTTTTTGTTTCTGACTCGGAAGAAACTACATATATAATTGAAGTAGTACTATTAAATTATGTAATGTAATTGTGATTGTAAAAATGGAATTATTATAAAGTGTAATGCAAATATGTAAATGTAGCTTGAGAAATACTTTTATGCATATTTATAAACATGTCAAATTAATGTGCAAAGGCTATTATTGTCATTGGATAGTATTCGACACTTGTTGCAATGATTGAGGACTCTTTTAACAATGGTGAACAATATACGTGTTCCTGTTGCAGAAAAATGTTTATTTTTCTCAAACTAAAACGTTTTCTCTCAACAACTTTCCTTTATCAGGTGTTTAAAAAACAAAGAAATTGTTTAAAAAGTCTGTATGCAATGAATGCACGGTAAATGTACTAAGACACACAATTATTTGAAAAAACTGAACACTTACCGTCAGAGAAGATAGACAAATACAGTCTTTTTAAACAACTTTAAAAGTAACTCTTCTGATCCCATCTATAAAATCATTTTACATGAATACAAATGTTCTCAACAACAAGAAAAGCACATTAAATTGACAATAACGATGGAACGATCTGTATTTATATGTCGACGACGAACAAGCGTGCTGTTCATCAGAAAGAGAGAGAATTTCGATGCTTCAAAGGGTTAACGTGATCGAAACTAACATGACCTCACGGGCCGGCTTAATCCTGATAACTGTGTTATGCCCGCAGAGCCCCGTGCCCCCTGGCATGATCACCGGCGTCAAGAACGATCTGCCTACTTCGGACGAGAACCTCAACCAAGAATGCTAGATCACGAAAACTCGACCGCTAAACTCGCTTTTCGTGTCATTTGCGTCTAATTAATCACCCATATTTTTCTACCCCGATGGTTGGATCAAAAAGGGCCGCGTAGACGACCCTTGACGTTCAAGGGATCAGGATCGAAATACGTATGAGGACGAACAAGCGATCGGATTAATTTAAACGCCAGAACTTTTATTACGCCAGAACAGATCGAGCTCGTACCAAGCTGAATTATCGGGTACGGTTCGATCGATTTAATATCTGACAACACAGTCACTGTTTTTCAAAGAACTCCCTACACACAGATACACACACACGACTGCAACAATTTTTCCGTGCCATAACCAATAAACAAAAAAAAAAGGACATTTTCTATACGATGACGTTTGTGATTTTAATCAAGAAGAAAAGCGCTGTGAAGGGCGGCCAGGAGAGTCTTCTTCCTCGTACGTGTGCGCCCTTCCGATCGATATACGTGTACGATGTATTGTACGTGACTCTAGCGTGATACGACAACCATCTATGTACGTGACGACGAATGAGTTTTTCGTCCTACCAACGCATTTATCCACAAAGTACTCGTTACAGCATCGTTAGTTTAACAATCATTGGTTTTCTCTCGACGCATCGCGCGGGTCGTTCGACGTGGACGAGCCAGACGTTTATAGTAGCGGTGTGCGGGTACCCGAAATCGTAGTCGGGCCGGGACGGGCTGTGATACCGTAACTTTGCAATGTATCCAAAAAGTTGAAATGCGAAAAGCGTCATAGCAATGCGATTACAAATTTTTGGAATCATCAAATTTGATTCTATTCGGCTGCTTGGAAACTCTCGGGATCCCGACCCGACCCGAGCCCGAAATTTCCGGCACCCGCGCATCCCTAGTTTATAGGAAGAACGATGTGGAATCGCGGAACGGATATCGAGAGGACATTGTTTGGAATGAGAGAGAGGGAGAAAGAGAGAAGGGGGGATAATTCGCGACGCTTTTTCAGATTGCAAAAATGAGGGGCTTCTCGTACGAACGAACCAGTACTATTCATCTCATTGTATAGAGTTCAGCGAAGTTGTGTCACTCTGATTACGAGCACGGTTCCGTGAATTTTTATAAAGCTATCACTTTGTTACAACAACTATTACACCGCCAGGACAGTGTTTATGGTAAGGGACAAGGGGCTTTTCTCAATTATGACTCGAAAGAAGGCGATTCCTCAGGTCATTTAAAGCAACTTTTCCCTTTACAAAAATCTTTTCTGCGGTTTTGTTAAGGAGCTATTCGCGAGAAACGCGAACCAATCAGAGCGCGGCTACTGTGAACGGATCACGGCTCGGCCAATGCCAACGCCACGCTTAATAACTCCTTAACAAAGCCACGAAGAACATTTTCGCAAAGGAGAAAGTTACATTAAATGACCCCAGGAATCACCCCTTTCAAGGAACTACAACATTTTTGGAACACACTGTATATTCGCAATAAGGCCGCTGTGTTCACGACCATTGCGTCTACGAGCTCGTTGTTCCCGGATCACATTTTTCCGATCTGAAAAGGAAACGCGGTCACGTGATACACTTAGATTATATTATAAAAGAAAAGAAGCGAATTCTCATTTCTCATGACGGTCTGGAAACGATCGCGTCCTTACGGGACGAACGCAAACACGTGTACAACGTACGATTCGCATAGCAACAGACTCAATGTTCAAATCGATTAGAAATGTGACTCATAGCCCGTGGGTAGGTGTATTTTTGTTAAACCGACAGGGTAGAACGAAATTACAAAGCTATTGCCGATAGATCAGGACGAAGCTTTGCGTGTGCTGTAACAATAAACGCGATCATCGTGATGCTAATTAACGAAGAACTTTAAAAACAATAGGAAATCGTGCGATCATAGGTCTTCGCGTAAATTCAGCTTTTCTGCGACACATCACATGTCTTCGCACACACCGTTAGCCTGCACATTAAAACGTACACTTTGTTTATTAAGTGATGCACCGTGTCGCTTGTAATTGCCCGAACCATCATATTATTCATCCTGCTTTCGAACAGTAAGTATAAATATTCTGTGCAAATGACTTTTCATTGCATATACAGCAGAACATCAATTATTCGAACCGACTTGAGGCTTCAACTAGCTCAATCTAAGGCGACAATGCATCACTGTTTATTGTACAGATCAGTACAGATTGAAGCTAGCAATTTAATTAAGTTACTGTTCTATTGTACGACTCTCAGGTGTCCTTGTACAGTTCGGATAATCGAGATTCTACTGCATTATAATTGTACAGAATGAATAAGACTTGAAAGTGCTATGTTTCCTACCGAGAAAGAGATTATTGATGAACGTCATTCGAAGAGAATTTAGTAAATCATTTTTTTAAATACAATTGTATGAAAATCTAGTTTATAAGTTTACTATCGGAATGGTTTCTAGAACAATTGCAAGCGACACTGTGTCTCGTCGGAGAAATGATAAACAAAGTATTAAGCACGGCATCAGATATTTAAACATTTAATATAATAATTGATTGTCTAAAACAGGGGTGACGAATTGGTGGCTCTCGTCCCCACTCTTCTCTGTGACTTAGGCATGATACCCCTCTCTTCCACCTGCGTTCAGCAAGCCAAGTAGTGGGGGTAACTTCGCCTAAGTCAGAGAGAGAAGAGTCGCACTTTCGCACTGGTAGTGGGGGTTCTGTGGCTCCCGGCGGAGAAGTTCGTCACCCCAGATCTAAGTAACGAATTTCGAAGCTCCAATTGAACGTGCAAGGTAACAAGTGCGAATCAAATTTGCAGCTGCTGTGCAAGGTATAACAAGCTCGTGAGAACCTCGTGAAACATTGACTTTTAAAGCGAGACTGATGAATACAATTTCAAGTTTGAACACACGCGAAGTTGCTATACCTTGTTCGCCAAATTGTACAACTGTTCCTTTACTGGCACATACGAACAGTGTAATATTGAATGAGTGTTTATCGCAAAATGAGAATTTCTACCAAAAACCGAATGGTGAATAATCGGTGTTATGTTTGTAGAAATTCGTGAAAAATTTCAAGACTGTACGTGTGCAATGATCACTCGCGTACTCGCCTACTTTCGGGTTAAAGCCAGATACTTCGTATTTAGAATAGTTGAGTTATAGAGGACACATTGTATATGGTGATGCATAAAACTTTTCGGCTATAATTGTGCAAGTTTTGCTCTTGCCATGCTAATTATAAGTATATTCTGACGTTAATCACACGAACGAGCATATAAATAATATCGATTAACGATTCCAAACGGCGACGGCTTTGTTCTATCGGGAAAAATGGCGGATTTATAAAGCACGCGTCGTCATTTGAAACGGAAAAGAAAACTGAACTACTATTGTGCATCACTGTTAATCAAAAGCATGTGCGGAGTATACGTTAATAGAGCGAACTGTACAATTAAGTTCAAAGTGTATAGTAAATAAAAACATCATAGTAACGATAACGATTGTATATTCGAGATGAAGTTTCCAATAAAACCATGTTTTATCTTACAATAATTACGTTGTCGTCGAAGAAACACCGTTCTTGTGTACGCTCCGTACATGATATAATACGCTTGAATAATTCTCACATTCCTTGTACACGTCATACCCGTTTAATTATCTTGCTTTAATTCTCAGACTATCAAAAACTCGATTCAATTTCATTTATACTTATTTATTATAATCAGGATAAAATTAATTTAAATATATAAATATACATGAAACCATTTTGGGTTGACCAACAAATTTTCATGCAGTTTTTAGAAAATTTCTCTCGAGAACTTTGGGAAGTATTTATTGTATTATTTATTTTTTACATTAAATGTAGACCGCGGATATTTTATGATAAATATAATTTAGACTTATTAAAATATTATTTTTGTTTAATTTATTTCACTTAAAAGAGTGATTTCGAAAATATTTATTTCGCATAAACATCCGCACTGTAAGTATAATGCAAGCATCACATTGGAGAAGAATGAAAAAATTTATTCGTCAGCCCAAAACTACACATTGTGTTGCATACGCATCCATTCGTAATTATTTCGATACTCTGAAAGTTAATGGTAAGGATATAATCACCTAATGGCAAATACGATATACTATAATCGATTCTAACGATAAATTAATACAATGTTTTCCTTTAAGAACAACCTTTATTAAAGAAGTTGAAACATATGTAACTGTCTCTCTGTTTGAATATTCTATATTCTTTCAACACTGTACAGAAACATATTATTTGATTACAGTACAATAGACAAAGAATTTTTGTCAATTTACACATTCTGTTAGTTTGGGATTTCCTATTTTAAAAGTTAACTCAGTCACTATATGGTCCGTCACTATTAACGTTAACATAGTAATTAGGAACGAACAATTTAAGTAAATAAACAATTGACCGCTGATTTTTTACATTTTTATCTGATGTAACCTTGAGAGAGCAGGATAATTCTTCGAAAGTATAAAGAAAAGCAGAAATGCTATTAAACATAATTTCTAAACATTAGACTGCGGATTGTATGCATTTATTACAAAAATGAATAGATGAAATACAAAACTGTAAGGGCATTAAAAGAATCTAAAAACATTGTTACGCCATCTTCGACTCGTTGAAATTATTGAAAGAGAAAGTACACTTTTAATTCTATGTCTCAAAAAATTTTTATTTTGCTTAAAAATCCGCAGTCTACTAATCATTTAAGATCTACTATGATGATTCAATACAATCGAGACCGACATTCGTGGGCGTATTCTATTTGTTGCTAAAGTCGCTAACTGGATTGAAATTACTTTCACCAGGAATAAAAGTATATTTATTTCAACGGCCACTTCGTACGTTACAACGTGTGATTGGACTTGTCGATCGTCTTCTGTAAGCAAAATTTTGAATGATGCATTGCGATAAACTTTAACGTGACTGGTATCACAGTGAGAATATTTCTAACAAATAATTGGTAACTCGATATATTTGGGAAGCGCCGGTTCAAGATGACAATGTTTAAGTTTAATTACTTCCATGAGCATAGATCAGGCCCGGGCAACTTCTTCCCCGCTGTCGCTTCTCGACTGCCACCACTATCAGTGTACCGTTTCCCCACCGTTTCCGACACTCCACAGGAGTTTGTTGGGGAGGATTCAGAAGTAAGGAGAGTTGCAAGTTGCCCAGACCTGGCGTAGATGATTAAGGGGATAGACTCGTTTTTCTAGGATTGCAAGGGTGCGGGATACGCGTTCTCATTTCTCGATAATGCTAAGGTGGGATTGTTCAGTAGTCAAAAGCGCTATATAGATAAAAAATCAATCTAGGCCGCGATCTCCCTCGAAAGTCCAATTTTTGAGGCGCAATTTTCATTATTCGGAAGCATACAGCTGCGCATGTAGCTATTTTCATAAAGCTACTTTCTAACAAGGCAGATTACGCCTCGTAAACGTAAAACTAGGACATTTGAGGGCGATCTCGCGGCCCAGATTGATCTTTTATCTAGCGCTTTTGACTACTGAAAACCCCCATCTTAGCATTACCGAGAAATGAGAACGCGTACCACGTACCCTTGCAATCCTAGAACCGAGTCTACCCCCTTAAATAATCGAATAATTGAACTTCGTTGTCAGAGGTAAGAGGAAAACACTAGGAACGCAACGTGCAATCACATTCAATGCACCGGCATTGCGTTTGAATAATAGAATATGATAAATTGATAATCGATAGTGTAGATACACATATTATCTTTATTTATTACACACACACTGAAATAAGCGCTGAAATCTCGTCGCTGATGTACAATAAGATGGGTAGTATTCTATAAGAAAATTGCGAATGGATGGGAAGAGATGAATGAATATAAAATAACATCGACTAAGTAAACATTTCAAGGAAAAAATCTTGATCGCATCATCGCTTTCAAACAACTCTCATACAATCTAGGTGAATATGTAATACATGTTTATTGCTTCCACATCGATTATTATTATACATACACTTCGATTCAACTGACGATTCGCATTTCGGCAACAAATGAAATAATATTGAATTGTCGCAATGACCACGAGTAATCACTCCATAAAACACAATTGTGCAACGTTCATCCCGCATACCTACATCAATAACAATCTTGAAAGAATCCCTTTAATAATGTGTTCTCTCATTTGCGAATCAGTGAAGTTTATCTAACGTTCTCGTTTGCAAGAACTGGGTGTATAGTTATCAAAACAATTCAGAAAAGAATTAGATATACAGGGTGTGGCCGGACGGGTGGTACAACCGAGCAGGGGTTGATACTACAAGTAAAAATAAGTCAAAAAGAAGGAATAACATTTTTTCGTTTGAGGCATCGTTTTCGAGAAAATCGAGTTTGGAAATGCAGCGAATACATATAGGAATCGTATGACGCGTCTGACCATGATCAACCAGTTCCACTTTGTACATATATGTACTAATTACCAAAGCACGCGAACCTGGCGGAACTTTAAACTCGATTTTCTCGAAAACAAAGCGTCAAACAAAAAAATGTTATTCCTTTTTTTCGACTTATTTTTACATGTAGTATCACCTCGGTTGTACCATCCGTCCGGCCACACCCTGTATATTTGTTGCACAAGCAGTTGCAAGGTCGTAGATATACGTAGTAGACATATGTACTATTGCTTTTTATACACAGCATGAGACGAAGAGGCGGCATATATCAAATAATTAAACTATTGTTCTAACACCATCGATAGCTACAATATCGCACTGGTTACCAAGTACCTGTTTATACAGTGGAAACGATACCATTTCTTTTTTTAAATCGGACAGAAATAGAAAGAAAGAACAAACGCAAGACACAGCTAACCACAATGGAAAATGTAATCGATTGTTGTGTATTTACAGCCATTTTTTGATAGATACATACAATATTTATTAGCCTCTTTGATTTATTACAATTCGAAACTATCATTCGTGCAAACACGAGTTTTCAATCAGTATCAGATCGTTTAATAAACTCAGGTATGCGAATTAATCAAGGGAACGATTATTTGATAATATTTTAAGATAAAATTTGTTTACTTCCCTAAAAGATACAGTATGCGAAAGTCTTCACGTTTACTGTTAAATTCTGGATTTGTATGTAACGATCAAGAGATTTTTGAACAAATATTCTATGAATATATTTATTTATTAACGCCATTCTGTTGCACAAAGGTACCAGTATTACTTGTAGCACACGTTTTAAACGTGAGATTCAGCTTTGAAACTAGTGCTAAAATTCTAGATAGACACAAGCCGTTTTTAACTCTTTCTTTTTTAAATATTAAATTATATTTAGTACATTATCACTTCAATTGCGTTGATTAATACGCACAGAGTGTACCTCACCTTCGCATACTATACACGATGGACACAAAATGAACGCTACTTATCACCGCCTCTGTATATCAAGGTTAGTCTGCACAAATTTTGCAATTTTTCGATTAATGATCAGTAATATACTTTCATACTTCTACTTATGTATAATATAATTTCATACTTCTTTGAATTAAATCATAAGTATAACTTCCGCACCCAACGGTGAAATTTCACTTATAATAACTAAATAATAGCAATAACGTCACAGTTTACATTGAGTATAGTGGTGTAAATTAAACTTCAATTCTAACTATTATTATTGCAATTTAAATTTTATTTTCTTTCTTTACATTTCCATTTGGAATTATAAAAACTTTAATCCAATGACGGCAAATTACCGAAAACATTGATTATTATAAAACGGAAGATATTTATGACAAGACTGCATATTTTTATGCAAAATTAAAAATGTCTGTAATTACAAGATACAAAAACTACGTAGACATTGATTTATTTCCCTAATAATTTCAACTAGTTGAAAAATAATATGAGTATCTCATAATGCCTAAAATCCAGTCTATTTATGACATAAGATAAAATTCTTTTCTTAGAATTTAACTTTTTTTTTACAATTTAACAAAATAGAATATATCACAATTATCAATAATATTGATTACGTAAGTGCCGAAATTTGTGAGTGTCCAAAAATACCCCAGACTAATTATAAATCTGTATTTTGCAGATTGATAACGTTGAAGAGGTCAATACCCATGCTACTGAATTGTTGAAGGAAAATTTACCGCAACCGCCGCCTACCACTCCAACAAAAATACGAAAGCTACCATCACCATCCTCTATGGTAACACCAAAAGCGGTTAGAAGTAGTTTCGCCAAATCTTCAGAAGCTGCTGAATCAAAAAAGAGCTCTTCGCCTAAAGAAACTGTGAAGGTAGCAAGTGAAACAAGAAAGAATCTAAATTTGGCGAACATTAAAGCTGTTGCGGATGAGAAAATTGCAAAATCTCCTTCACCAGAATATCCCGTCAATCCACGATTGAAAAGCCCGGACAAATCTTCTCCCAATACACCCAGAAAAGCATCTCCGAAAAATATACGACTTCCAAAATTAGCGCCGTCTCCTACGCCACCAGAAACCATACCGATTTCTAAAACTGATTCCAAAATCAGTCTACCGAAATTGATAGAGCCTTCCAAACATTTAAACAGCGTGGCACACTGAATCGATTTCGTACTACTGCAAGCTTATCGATCAATTATTTAACATTTACGAACCAGATTTGATCGAAGTCTGAAATAATAGCTTCATAAAATTTTCATTTGTTAATATACAATAATTAATAAAGTCATACTAACAAAAAGGTCCTGAAACGAATAATTAATTACTAACGAAATAAATCAATAATTTCATAAGTAATATTTATTCACAATTTCTAGTAAGGAGTTCTAAAATGAAACACAAACGAAGTGTGTAGCAAATTGTATTGTAAATCTAACAGTACTGATATTAATACGAATGTTGATAAATTTTTGATGGAAGAATAGGCAAAAAAATTTAAAACGACGTATCGATTTCTCACTCATCAAATTCTTGGTATTTATTAAATAATTTGTATAAAATAGAACTTTGAATGTAGTTCTATAGCGCAGACGTAGTTATCCTTTCACTTACACATGGACATATGTAATACAATAAAATATGTTTCTATGCACTACTAATATTTAATATACATAATTTTACAGAATACAGATGTATTGGTTTCAATAGAAAACGATGTTGAAGGAATTTTCCATTAAAATCTTCAGAAGCAAATATAAATATTTTTTTACAAATAATAAAAATAAAAAATATTACGTGTTGTTACTAAGAAAAAGGATAATGATAATTTTTAAAAACAAAGGACATTTTAAAGCAATGTAATGTAATATAAATATGTGTGTATGATTTTTAATGTACATAACAAGATATGTATTCGCTACATAAACACTTCCGGAATGATGAATTCAAAGTACGTTTGGAAAACATGATCCTAAAAATACTTGGTTTGAACAATTATATTATTGGCGACGTTTTGCTATTATGTAAAAAAACTATAAAATACAGTAAATTATTATAGTGCGTCTATATTAATTTTTCTTTGGCAGTGGTGGTGGAACTAATGTAACTCCGGTAAAGTAAGGATGATTTAATCCTTTTTTTGCTGTTATCCTCTGATTTGGATCATAAGTCAAGAGTTTCTATACAAAAAAAAAAGAAATATATTAAGATTGACATAGAGGTAAATGTGTTAAATGTTGATTTTGAATTTTGCTGTAAAAATATGATTTTCACCAAAAGCAAATCTTTGGCATCAGGCTTAAAGGAAGGTAAAACTTCTTCGAAGCATTTTGATTCCCATCTTGGAAACCTTGATGTATAATCAGGTAGCTGTGACACTCCAGGCCAAATACTTTCATCGGGTGTACCTAGTGTACGAAATATCCTGAAAAGCTGATCTATCTCCGAGTCTCCTGGAAACAATGCTCTCCTGGTTGCCTATGGGATTGAAAAATTAAGATTATTATTAAATCTAACATATTTCATTTTCATTCATATAGTATTTCATTCATATTAAAATTACAATACCATTTCTGCGAATATGCAACCAAGGCTCCACACATCCACAGCATTGGAATACAATTTGGTTCCTAAAAGAATCTCTGGCGCTCTGTACCAAAGGGTTATTATTTCATGCGTATATGTTCGAACAGGAACACCAAAAGTCCTGGCTAATCCAAAATCTGCTAATTTTATGTAGCCCTCCCGATCTATTAACAGATTCTGTGGTTTTAGATCTCTGTGTAAGATGCAACGAAGATGGCAGAAGGAAATTGCATTCAATAATTGAAATAGATAACTCTGCAAAAATAACAGACTTGTCTTTGAAGAATGCATGCACCTACTTTTAATTCTGATTATTTTTGAGAGCAATACCTTTACAAGAGCCTGATCTAATCCTCCTTTAACAGAGTCTAGTAATTTTTTTAAGTCTTGTTGTAAGAATTCAAACACAAGATAAAGATGTTTGTCGCCATCTACCACATCAAACAACTGTACAATATTTGGATGAGTAAGTTTCTTTAATATTGATATTTCTCGAATAGCAGTGGATGGAACACCTTCGCTTTCCCTGATAGAAATTTTATATTAACATTCGATGGTGGAATAAAATATTTATAATATCCATACATGTAATAAAATATTTATAATACTTATAATATATTTTATTACAAAACAGTATACAACTAAATTTAAATTAACAGGTACACAGAGATTTAGGGTACATTTTTTAAAAGTAGGTCAACCCAGAGTTAATACTTTTGTTTGTTTGGAATTGATAGTTTCCAAGATGCTTGTATTATGTTTATATAACATATACATAACATATTTATATAAAAAGGAGCAAGACTATTAAACTTTATTAGAAGTACAAATCTATATGTATAAACAATGAATATAAACTAATCAAAAACTAACTTTTTAACTAGATATGAAAAATAAGATCTTCATAATAATGTTTTGATCATAAGAAACAATCAATCTATTACTGTATTAGTAATTGATAGCTAATAGAAAATTCACATTCAACAAACTATGCAGGAGGTGATGCAGTGTATAATTTTTAAACAATGAATTTTTTTAAGTGAAAATGGATAAGCTGCTGTAACTCTCAAAAGAATTTCATCTAACTCTAAACAGTTTTGTAACCAGATATAAAATGAATGATTAAAACAGTTGAATTACTATCGCATACATCATATTATCTTTAGATTATCATTTGGTTCTGTATATGTTTTGGAGTACCTAAATTAACATTATTTCTGAGATGACCTGCCAACTTTCGTTAAAGTTAAATTCTTCTTCTATTATACATGTAAAACAAAAATAATTAACTAGTTTTCCAATAAGCATAAATCATAGACAGTCATTTGGCATTATACTGTACATTTAGTAAAACAAATGATGTAGGACAAACTTATACAGGAAAAATCCATTGATAGCATTAATAGTTGCACTGAATTAATTAAAAGCTGTAAAACTAAAAACCAGGCGAGCATGACACAATGGGACAAGCTGAATAATGTGGTGCTACGAAAATTTAGTGTAACGTGGCCCCTGCAGATTCAGCTGACCCCAATGTGCAAATTAGCAGATATGTTAGCAATGCATGTAAGCAAAAGCTTAGCTGATATGATTAATTGATTTCCTTTAAATGTTATTTGTATTATAAAGGAGAATAACAAATTCAACATAAATAGTTATCCAGTTATTTACAAAATGAACAAATATTTAATTTTGCAAAGTACAAAAATGTTTTAAAATACTAACATTCTCTTATAAACGTAAATGAGGGGGAACAAAAAATTATAATAAGTTAAAGTTTTATAGGGATTAGTTACCTCGAATAAGTATTAGGTGTCCATGCTTATAGAAGTGTTCTATTTAAACATTTTTTTATTGATTAATAAATAATTATACTACAACACACATATAACAATGAAAGATGTTCTAGTAAACCAATTCTAACTTTCAATGTTGCATGTGTAGCTAAATATAAAAAGAATAATTTTAAGACAATGGACAGTATTTTGTGTGAAATATAAATAAGTACTACTTTTATATATTTATATAGAATATACGTTTAAATGTGCTGTAGACTTAACAATAAGATTTCTGTCGCTTAATGAAAGAATTAAATGTTCATTTTGTAGTTAATGTAGAATTATAAACTTCTCAGAACTCGATACAGATATTCATAAAAAAATAGAAAATATTTATAAATAAATGTTATAAATGACATACGTCTCGAGACGAATTTTCTTAAGTGCCACCAGCTTCCCAGTCAGTTTATCTTTCGCTTTATAAACCACCCCATAGGTCCCTTCCCCTATTTTTTCGATCTTAACGAAGTTGTCCATAACCTCAACGCCACGTTCGACGTTGTCGGTCGTCCTCTGACACTCCGTTTTAGTTGCCAGTTTTTATCACTGTTCTGATATTATTTGAAATTATATATTTATAGAACATTAACTAACAATATCGTTGATATCTAAACACTTTTGTAGGTGTTGTTTAATCAAAATTGTTTGTTTATCAACACCGCTAAATAAATCACTTGACATGCGTGCTACATTGCCGCCATTTTTGTTGAGAATATTTTAGAATCTCAATTCTCGCGAGAAATCGATAAAACCGAATAGTAAAGTAGATCATCTTACTAGATATTCTGTATCGTAATGGGTAAATAAATTCAATAATGCATTATTATTAATACATTGCGGATCTTTATGCAAAATAAAAATTATCTGCATCGATTGCAAGAAATAAAAACTAAATTGATACATCTCTGATACATCTTCAATTTTGAAAATTTTTCAACAATTTTGAATTTCGTCTACTGAATTATGCTATAAATGCATAAAGATCCGCAGTCCAGTAATTAAATAAGCCCACTTTCTATGGGAATACTCTCTGATTCCCATAATCCAACCGTACAGCGGTTGAAACGAATTGAGAAGGATTTTGGATGCCACCGCCCCCATACATCAACCTATGTATTAAAGGAAATTGCGCGAAGCTTTAAAAATATGGTTTATAAGAGCAGTTAAATTGGCGGGAAAGTACCGAAACCATCTGTTCCGAACAAAAAGGCTCCACGACGTGTACTACGAGTTACAAAATCTAAAAAACGAGATCCCATTATAAAATTTTGTTTTATATGTTTAACTTATTTGTTCAAGTAATATTACCTCTTCTCTGATTCTACAATGAATACTAATTGTAAGACACTCTGTAAATATACTATGAATCCGTTACAACCTTGAGATTTTCATGTTACAAACAGAAGTAAGTATATACACGATTGCACTCTGTTTGTATGTAGATTCAAACATCACCTTTAGAGACATAGTTAGATCGACGAAAGTTAAATACGTCGACGTATAATTTTCACTATCGTCAGTCAGATGACTGAATCGGTTGCAAGAATTACTGTTAATTTAAAACATTTGTGATAATTGTTTCTGATATTGTGTGTGATTTCTTATTAGTGCAAATCGGAAAATTTCAAAAGGAATCAAACTTTAAGAAAATCAAGTAAGTAAAGTGGTTTTAAATTCTGTTTATATGGTACTATAAAAGATTTCATTTAATTTGTATTACTTATATTATTAATTGTTATTCTCAAGGTATAACATAAAAATGATATTACCATTAATAATGTCTAGTACTGGGGATATGAATAAAAACTGGCTCATATGGAAACAATGCTTTCTTGAGTTTATGGAATGGAACAATTATTACGAACAACCAGAAGAGTATAAAATTACTATTTTAAGAAGCTTGTTAGGATATGATGCTCTAAGGGACCCATCAATCCATCGTATTTTAAATTATAGATTCAGTACTCTGATTCGTGTATTAGAAAGACTTGATGTCTTCTTTAGCAATATGAGAAATGAACTTGTAGATCGATACAATTTTTTCACAAGATTCCAAGCGGAAGATGAACCAATTGAAATATATATACTTGATTTAATTGTATGCTCTACCTATACGTTTGCATGTGTTTCTCTTAATTTATTAAACATACATTATCATATATTTTTACATATTTTAGGAGAAAGCAAAAACTTGTAATTTTGGAAACCTAAGTGACAGCATAGTCAGAGATAAAGTGATAGCAAGTATCCATAACAAGGAGTTTCGATCAAAACTGTTCCAAACACTAAATCTTAATTTGCCAAAAATATTACACATTTGTAAAGCACATGAAGCTCAAAATAAAAACAATAATGGAAACGTTGTTGAAAAAAGACAAACTCAAACTAATGCTTTACACAATGATAAAATAGCAGTAGTAGAGGCTTCCAATAGTAATAATAAAAAGGTTGCTGAAGGGAAACAAAATTCAAATAATAAAGTAAATGCCAAAATTAATGTTGAGGCTAGGACAAATCCTGAAAATGATAAGAGTTGCAAAAATATTATTGGCACGACCAATCAAAGTGATACTAGTAACAAAGATAAGACAGATTCTAAAATGCATAATAGTGGTAGTAACGTTTTGAGGACTGCTTGCAAAGAAAATAATACTAATGTTGGTGACAAGACTAAGACAAATCCTAAAATTAATGAGTGTAGTAAAGCTAAAACAGATACTAAAAAGGATAATAGTTGTAGTAATATTTTGAGCACTGCTTGCAAAGAAAATAATAAGAATATTGGTCACAAGACTAAGACAGATGCTAAAAATGGTAATAATGTCAGTAATCATACAGATTTGGTTTTTGGAGATTTTGGTTCTGATATTAATGATATTATTGGCACTACCAATCAAAGACATAGTGATAGTAGTAATAAAGCTAAGATGGATAATAGTGGCAGTACCATTATGAGCACTGCTTGCAAAGAAAATAATAAGAATATTGGTCACAAGACTAAGACAGATGCTAAAAATGGTAATAATGTCAGTAATCATACAGATTTGGTTTTTGGAGATTTTGGTTCTGATATTAATGATATTATTGACACTACCAATCAAAGACATAGTGATAGTAGTAATAAAGCTAAGATGGATAATAGTGGTAGTACCATTATGAGCACTGCTTGTCGAGAAAATAATAAGAATATTGGTGACAAGACTAAGACAGATGTTAAAAATGGTAATAATGTCAGTAATCATACAGATTTGGTTTTTGGAGATTTTGGTTCTGATATTAATGGTATTATTGGCACTACCAATCAAAGACATAGTGATAGTAGTAATAAAGCTAAGATGGATAATAGTGGCAGTACCATTATAAGCACTGCTTGTCGAGAAAATAATAATATTGGTGACAAAACTAAGACAGATGCTAAAAATGGTAATGTCTGTAATAATGTCTGTAATCATATAGATTTGGTTTTTGGAGATTTTGGTATTGATATTAGAAAGACTAAGATTATTAATATAATATATACTATGATAAAGGCTAAGATAGATTCTAAAGGTATGAATAGTAATCACAACATGAATACGGCTCGTCGAAATAGTGTAACATCAAATCCTAAAAATAATAAGAGTGGCAAAGCTAAAACAGGTACTAAAATGGATAATAGTGGTAGTAACATTTTGAGCACTGCTTGCGAAGAAAATAATGTTAATATTGGTGATAAGACTAAGACAAATCCTAAGAATAATAAGAGTGACAAAGCTAAAACTGATATCAAAATGGATAATAATGGTAGTAACATTTTGAGCACTGCTTGCAAAGAAAATAATACTAATATTGGTAACAAGACTAACAATAAGACAAATCTTAAAAATGATAAGAGTGGTAATAACATTATTGGCACTACCAATCGAAGACATAGTGACAATAGTAACAAAGCTAAGACAGATTCTAAAATGCATAATAGTGGTAGTAACATTTTGAGCACTGCTTGTAAAGAAAATAAGAATAATATTGGTGACAAAACTAAGACAGATGCTAAAAATGGTAATAATGTCAGTAATCATACAGATTTGGTTTTTGGAAAAAATTGTAATGATGTTAATGATAAGGTTAAAATAGATTCTAAAGGTATGAATAGTAATCACAACACGAATACAGCTCGTCGAAGTAGCGTAACATCAGGTACACAATACAGACGAAACTGTAGGAAATGTAACGGAAAGCATGCTGAAAGAGCTTGCCCTGCTTGGGGACATAAGTGTGAGAACTGTGGTGAACGTAATCACTTTCCTAATTGTTGTCAAATGAAACCTTTAAAAACAACAGAACAACATATAAATGTATGTATGCTTTTTTTAGAAGTAATTTAATCAAAAAATAAATTACAATTGTGCTTTATGTTTTTATTTTTCTAATTATAATCAGTTTTATATTCATTTCAGATGAGCTCAATAGAAAATGTATTGAACCCCAATCACTTTCAACATAACAATCAGCCACAGGTAGAAAATAAGTGCTCCTTTCTCTCTATAACTTTTATTAGTATCTATGTATATACTGCTTATTTATATACTTCTTTCTTTTTTTTTTAATACTAGCCCGTTCCTCCAAGCAACTACAGTTTAGTAGCAAATATAGAACCTTGTTATGTAAGTACTAGTACATCGATATATATATATATGATATTGTAGTTTTGAATATTCGAAATTTTATTGAGGATGAATATAAGTAAAGAAGAATTTCTTTCTTTCAGCTTCCTAGTGCCCCAGTATTTTGTGAGACGGAGAATGAATTATATCCAAAGTTATCTCATATGTCAACTTTCCAAGCATGTGCGGTAAGTTCCAGCATAGTTTGCAAGTAAACCAGTTGGAGAGACTGGACCTATTTAACTAATTTTTATAATTGAACCATTGGTATTTTCTTGATTTGCTGTGTACCAAAAATGTATACATTTACTTAGATTTATAGGCTTAACTTGAAAAACAGTTTTGATTGAGTGTACTGTAAGTTGCAGTATTGCTTTTAAATGTTTAAAAATTTTCAACAGTTTTTGAGTTTTGTTTTTATTATTTTTTTTTCTCAACTTTTCTTACTGCTTCTTTTATGATCATGTCTGCTTTTTAGCACTTTGTCTTGTTTTTCTCACTTTTCTAATGTTCTGTCATGTAACTGCTTTTTGAAACAGTCTTACCTGCTCAGGATACAATATGTTTGCATTTTCATTGATTTTAGAAGAATAATCTTTGAATTCATTTACACTTTTACATATGCTTATGTTAATTAAGTAATCCTATCCGACATTCCGGGTTGCACGTGGTACAAAACTTCCGTGAAATATATTCATGACAAAATATTTAGCAGAATTTAGTCGACAAAAGTTTATAAATAACCGAAACAAAAATATTTGCTTACCGTCGACATTTTTCGACGTTTTATTTTTATTGACATAAATGCCGAGTTTCTGTCACAGACGCCGCTCGCGCGTGAACACTTACACACCGCTAGGGTACACTCACACACCGCTAGGGTACACTCACACACCGCTAGTCGCTAGTCCACGTATGTATGCGAGGTTTGCAAGGGTCCGGGATTCCACTTCTGATTTCTCAATAATGCAAAGACGGGGTTTTGTAGTAGTCAAAATCACTAGATGAAAGATCAATCTAGGGCGCTGTTTGCCTGAAAAATCCTTCTTTTACGTTTCCGAGCAATGGTTTTGCAATATTTGGCTGCATGTTGCCCGTCGCATGTTGCCCGTCAGATGACGCTGCAGTCACGCCGGCGTACTAGCATCTCCGACGGGGAATATGCAGCCGAATATTGCAAAACCATTGCTCGGAAACGTAAAAGAAGGACTTTTGAGGCGAACAGTGCCCAGATTGATCTTTCATCTAGCGATTTTGACTACTAAAAAACCCCGTCTTTGCATTATCGAGAAATCAGAAGTGCCGGACCCTTGCAATCCTCGCGTACGTATACGTGGTCTTGCGGTCTGTGAGAGTACCCTAGCGGTGTGTGAGTGTTCACGCGCGAGCGTCGTCTATGGCGGCTTCGTCATTCATATGTTTCACTATTGCGGAATAGGAGCACCAGTCAGCTCCATCTGTTTTATAAAATAACAATTAAAAGGAATTATGTAGTCAACTAGCCCCGATCTCCTCGAATATTATATACAGTGACTTACATACAAATCTTTAATTATTTAGCTACTGAATCCTGAAGCAACAGTTGGCAATACAGAACCTAAGACGGTAGCAACTGAAACTCAAAATCATAAAAAACGTTCAAATTCGGAAAAGGCGGACAAATGTTCGATATCATAAAAGTAGTTATTGTATGTATATAGTCAACAAGTACTATTTGTAATTTTGAAATGTGAATTTTATACTGTTTTATTTATTTATTTATTATTGCTTTAAGTGAAAAATAATGTTATTATTAGCAATTAAAAGAGAAAATTTATGTATATTAACTAAGCTATACCAACAAATTTTGGCAGCTACTGGAAATGAGTGAGAGGAGAGAACGGAAAGGGTGCGTTTCAAAGTCGATAATTAAGATAACGAAGTTAAACTTAATTTTTTTATATATTTATATAATAACTATCTTAAGCAAAATTAACGATCTATAATACTATTGTAAAATGAGGAGAAACGAAAAAATATTCTTAAAAGAAGTGCCTAATATAACCCAGATAACACAGAGACATCTTGAAGACGTCTTAAATGCGTATGCTGTCGGACATTCAAGGTATCTTACGGACGTCTTGAATGTCCTCCGAACGTATTCCGAACGGCCTACGAAAGTCTTCTCAACGGCTTTGTTACTAAACCGTACGTTCTAAAAACGTCCCAAAAATATCCATTAAACGTCTAAAAAACGTCTAATCGACATTCTTGGAATGTTTTTAAAACGTACGGTATTGTAACACAGACCGTTGAGAAAACTTTCGTAGGCCGTTTGGAATACGTTTTTAGATGTCTAATGGACATTCTTGGGATGTTTTTAAAACGTAAGGTATATGTAACACAAGCCGTTGAGAAAACTTTCATAGGCCGTTTGGAATACGTTCGTAGGACATTCAAGATATCTTGCAGGTCCAAAAATATTAATTAAATATAATTAATATATATACATATATATATATTTGATTGGTCATGTGAAAAAAAGAGACTGGAAGGGTCCCAGTCCCTTTTCGCATGACCAATATCATATATATATATATATACATATATATACACAGGACATTTAATTATAGGAAATATATATGTGGTTTATTAACAATGAAAACTATTATAAATAACAATAAAATCTAAAGGTTTTTATTTAATCTGGCCGCAATTCTGTCCGCCGCCCTTTTGAGCCACATTTGTATGGCAATCTCGGCTTCTCGTCTTGTTGCACAGACGCGTACCTTTTCTGCAGCACCTTGAATAAAATTTCTTATTCTGTTAATTTGTACATGAATCATCACTTTTATAATAACACTAAAATAAGGGCGATACTTACATATTACGAGGTTGGCGATATTTAATGTACTAAAGGGCTTCTTCCCCTTTCTGCCCAACCAGCTATATGTCAACGCCAAATTATTCGTAATTAGCGTCGACAGAACTCTTTTTACAAATTGGTAAACGTTCTCGCCGCCAATTTTGTATAATTCCTGAACCTAAATTAAGAAGTTATTAATATTACATTCTGTTAACTATATCAAAATGAAAGATCAATTTCAGGTATCAATAAATTTTACTTACGCCATCTTGAAATTGTTCGCCGCTATTTAAGATATTCTCAAAAGTAGAGAACTCCTCGTCCGTGTTGAGCGGAAACTTTAGCGGCGAAAATCTCTGTAAAAATGGGACCCTCTCTCTATGGTCTTCTCCAGCGGCTATCTTGTTCCCCGCTTCTTTTAATTGACGCACGTCTTCTTTTAAATCCTTTACCTCTTGAAGTACATCGGTGAGGAGAGCTCTGAAGAGATGCCCTTGTTGTTCTATGTTCTTCATAGATTGTAGTAATGTCTCCAGGCCCTCCTTACTGTGTCCAGCTTCTTGGTTTCCTATTAATTGTTTATTACAAATTATATTTGTTAAAGTAAATTTACTTATTATCTCTAAAACATTTTCCTTAACTTACGAACAATAGATTGCTCCGCCATATCCAGCGACTCCTCGTTGTCGGCATGCGAATAATGTGAGTCTGAAAATGAAATATATTTTGATTAAAAACATTTACTAATTACAGAAAGTGAATCATGTATAACTATCGACATCCTCACTGATGGCCTCATGGTGTTGTTGCCTCCTCCTCTCTCCCCCTATATTTGCCAATAACGATGGGGATCCGACATCCTCGTTGATGGCAGTGACTGAAAATGAAATATATTTTCATGAAAAAAGATTTACTAATTACAGTAATATTTAATGTTTAATATGTAGGGTGCTTTTGTTTGTATTTACATACCAATCTTACTGTTAGTCCTCTGTCTTGGGGGAGAAGGAAGGACAGAGAGAGTACAATCAGACGACGATTCGTCGTCATTGTTGAACCGTGGTGGTCGCGAAATTCTCCTCTTTTTCAGGGCACCCGTCTGGTCAATCTCTGACTGGAGGTCGCTGGTATCTTCAGCCGCCTTCGCCTTCCTCCTCGCTTTCGCGTAATCGTCTAAAAGCATTGTATAATTATTATTTTAATTGTGTACATGTACGGCAGGTACGTCAAACACGCAGCCCGTCGACAAGTAGTTTGGGGCCCGACCAAAAACTTTGACACTGATGATGACAATTTATATATGTTCTCCGCTCCAAATTCACCCTTCTGCAAGTGAATTTCACCTTTCTGTAAATCAATTTCACCCTTTTACAAATCAATTGCACCCTTCTGCAAATCAATTTTATCCATTTAAGAATATTTGAAATTAATTATTTATTTATTTCGATTAAATTATATATTTATTTAGACACACGTGTATTCACGTACGTCAACTGTGTCATTACTCTGCGAGGGAAGACTCAATCTCTATCTCTATATATCTCTATATCTATATTTCTATCTCTATCTCTATTTATAATAAAATCGTGTCTGTCTGTCTGTATGTATGTACTTATGTATGTTTGTAACGGCATCACTTGAGAACGGCTCAATGTAGAAAGCTGGGGCTTGAACCATTAGACGCGGCGTTTCTTCGGGAAGGTTTAGGAACAAACCGCATTCAAAAAAGTCTATTGGTTCAAAAGTTGTGACGTTATTAGTGAAAAAAGTCAACTTTTTCGCTCTCTTTTGGGCACGTTTCTGCTTATAACTTTTGATCAAATGGACTTTTTCGAATGCGGTTTGCTCTAATACCTTCTCGAAGATACGCCGCGTCTAACGTTTCAAACCGAAGCTTTTTACGTTCTACCGTTCTCAATTGATGCTGTCACAAACAGCCCAAATACGACTTCTTCGCACACTATTGGGCACGTTTCTGCTCAAGATGAACAGATGTACGGTGTACACATATAACTATTTCAATTTACCGAAATTGCTATGGTTAAAAAGTTTCACTGAAAAGTGATCCCACGTTGTTCGAGGTGTTTCCGTGTTTTTTATTGCATTAAGCAATTTTGACTTCTTTAGCGGTGGCCAGTAACACTTATGGCCTTCTAGCCAGTTACTTGGCACCGCTTCCACAGTTCCATCCTTGACAAACTGAACAACAGTCCATGTTCTCCTGCTGTCTTTCAAATAGTGTGCCGCCTCCATTGTATGTGTATTACCTAAGAATTGTAAAGTTCGGTAAAATTTAGAGACGAATTTAAACAAATAATTACGATATAAATACAATTAATTAAAGAGAGGAATTAAATAAAGGATCTTGCATCAACCATCTAACAAAACACACGTCTTTTCTCTTCGATCCCTCACCACATCCCTTTATCTTCCGTTTACTGCAATTTTCGGTAACGGAACAGGCACAGATAAAAAATTTAAAATCGTGATCTTTACTTTTTCAAAAAACAATTATTTGTACATTAGCTAGTAAAGTAATCCTTCTAACGTCTCAAAAAAACTCAAGCTGTTGGGTCGAATTTTGAAAAAGTTATTCGGTTTTAGAAGGTGTACGAATGCTTTGTACACCCACTGTGTAAATATATATTTATATATGTACACTGTATATACTTACGCGCAACTTCGGCCCACAGCAACAGCAACAGCGGCAGCAATCGCAAAGCAATATCTTCAGCAACAGCAACAGCTTCCAGCAGCAACCGGAGAAATTGTATCTTTAAAAAAATGTACGAAAATTAATGAAAGTTTTAGTAGAGATCACGGTTTAGAACATGTACTAAAATACACGTGTAAATACACGTGGTACGTGAACCGTGTACATAGTACGAATTTAAGGATCCGTGAAAACGTGTACACGGATCTGTCTGCACGGATCCTTAAATTCGTACTATGTACACGATTCACGTACCACGTGTATTTATATAGACGAGAATTGGGGATCTCTAAGTTTTATCAATGAAACAAACGTAGTAGAAGGGCATAAGCAAAAACACTAACTCGAACAAATAACACCAATGCTAATACTCACTGTTAGATTATGGGTATGTATATAAGTAAAAACCACACTGTTTAAAATGATTTCTGGAGAATACTGGAGGCGCGTCTTTATACTTCGATGGAAACGCAGGAATGACGAACGCTCAGATCAGAAACAAAAGAGCAACAATCCTATATGAACAACTGAGGATCGAGGGTCCCATGCCGCGGAAAATATATGCTATACGTGCTGTTGCTCTTCTGTTTTTGATCTGAGCGTTTGCCATTCCTGCGTTTCTATCGAAGTATAAAGACGCGCCTCCAGTGTTCTCCAGAAATCATTTTAAACAGTGTGGTGTTTACTTATATACATACCCATAATCTAACAGTGAGTATTAGCATTGGTGTTATTTGTTCGAGTTAGTGTTTTTGCTTATGCTCTGCTTCTACTACATATTGTTTAATAGCTAAAGTTTTTATTAATTTTCGTAAATCTTTTTAAGGATTCAGTTTTTCCGGTTGCTGCTGGAAGTTGTTGCTGTTGCTGTTGCGCTTACTGTTGCTGTTGCTGTTGCGTAACATCTTACTTCGTCACACTATTATTGACAAAATGACAGCAAAACGGAAAATGCAGAAATATTATATGCGTGCTAAGAGGTTCTCACTTGCTTCGAATCCATCTTTACATCAGGGAACCTCTACCTCCACCTCTAATTTCGTTTATTCAGATTTTGTTAATAATATTGATAGAGAAGTTTTCGTAGAAAACATTCAACCTGAAATACCGAATTCCAGTAACAATTCCGCAGAAAGTCTTGCAAATGAAAGTTTTAATGTTCTGCTAGCAGAGTGGGCTATAAAGCGCAATATATCTCATTGTGCAATTAACGATCTGCTTTCTCTTTTAAAAATGCCAATTACGAATAATTTACCTTCAGATGCTAGGACTCTTTTAAGGACCTGTAGAAATGTAGAAACAAAACAGGTAGACCCGGGAGAATATTATCACTTTGGTTTACAAAATACAATATTGAATTTAATTGAAAATGTAGACATTTCTTCAATCGACAACAACATTATTCCAGTCAACATTAATGTAGATGGTTTACCATTGGCTAAAAGTTCTAAAAGTCAGGTTTATCCCATTCTGTGTAGCATTGCGGGTGATAAAAATGTTGGTATGGTTGGTATATACCATGGTAACGATAAGCCTGCAGATCCCAACCTTTTCTTAAGTGATTTTGTCCAGGATACAGTGCAAATAGCCAACAACGGATTTTTAATTAAGGGGAAATTGTATTATTTGGAAATTAAAAATTTCATATGCGATGCTGTTGCCAAGGCACAAATTAAATGTATAAAAGGTCATACGGGATACTTTTCGTGCACTAAGTGCAAGGCTGAAGGAGCTTTAAAACAAAGTAGAATGTGTTTCCCTGATGTAAAGGATATCCGTTTGAGAACAGACGCTGAGTTCAGATCGCAAAGTCAGATAGAGCATCATGCTGGCTCATCAATTTTAATGAATATCCCGGGAATTAATATGGTCGATTCATTCCCTTTGGACTATATGCATCTAGTTTGCTTGGGTGTTACGAGGAAATTAGTTGTTAATTTGTGGTGTTGTGGTGAACCTAAGACAAAAATATCAAATTTAAAAATTTCAAATATTTCAAATGCACTTATTCAGCAGACCAAAAATATTCCGGCAGAATTTAATAGAAAACCTCGCACCTTGGCCGAGGTGAAAAGATGGAAAGCAACCGAATTTCGTCAATTTCTATTTTACACCGGCCCAATAGTTTTATTAGGTAATATCAGTAAAAGTAGATATTTTAATTTTCTCACTTTGCATGCAGCAATGACCATATTATCAACATCCAGACATTTTAATCTCATTGATTACGCGTCAGAATTAATGACATACTTTGTCACTTGTTTTAAAGAGCTGTACGGTGAAAAACACATCACGCATAATGTCCATAATCTTCTGCACATAACACAGGACGTTAGGATTAATGGACCGGTAGATAATTTTAGCGCTTTCCAATTTGAAAATTTTTTGCAAACAATATTACACTGTATCAGAAAAAACGATAAACCATTACAACAAATAGTTAAACGATACACCGAAAAATGTAATCTTGCTGCAGGAAAAGTGAAAAATATTAAATATCCAATTTTTGAGAAGCAACATTCAGAAGGTCCGTTAATAGGAGATTATGAAGTATCCAAACAGTATAAAATAATTATTTACAGTAATTTCATATTAAAAATTACTGAGCCTGACAACTGCTGCTGCCTAAACGACGGTAGCATAATTCTCTTAAAGAATGTCATAATCGCAAATAACGTATGTCAAGCAGTTGCTAGAAAGTTTTCGATTTTAAAAGATTTTTATGAGAGGCCGTGCAAATCTTCACAATTGGGCATTTTTCTAGTAGAACAGTATAACTTGGGGCCCTTACAAATTTTCAATATTAAAGATATAGCCTACAAGTGTGTAAAACTAGAAATCGACGAAAAATTTGTAATTTTCCCATTACTCCATTCGAATTGCTAAAAATTCTACATTTGTTCAATTAATTTGATCAATTTCAATTTAAACAATTTCATTGTATGTATAAACCGAGAATGCCACACAGTACAACATTATTCTGTACCATATAGATCGATAGAGTATCAAATTCTGAGTATAAAAGTGTTGACCTTCATATGTCCTAAACCTAATAGTTAACGCGACACAGCACGTAATGGTCGCAGCATCCTGTAAAGCTCTTCAAAAACAGCACTTTCGGTAAGTTATAATTATTATACGCCATAAATGTACAATTGAAATAATAACTGTTTAATGTTTCTAGACGATTACATGAAGGCCAGGAGTAAGGCCCGAAAAGCGGAGGACACAATAAGCGTCTGCTGTGGGAGGTAGAACGACCTCGACGGAAAAGGTCAAGCACGACATCGTTCAGCATGGACGTCAACGTCGACTCGCCCGAGGAGGAAACTATTCTCAGAACTCCTCCATACATAAATATAAGACAGAGGAACATGGGTATGTAAATCCAAAATAAGGAAGCACTGATCTATATAAACCATTCTTCTGTAATTTGTGTCTTTTCAATCAAAATATATTTTATTTTCAGTCACTCATCACCACGGCAACGGCGAGGAGTCGCTGCAGGGAGAAAGCAGCACTACATAATAAGCAACTTCAACTTCAACTTTAACTTTCATTGTCTCATAAATGCGAGTACATCATTAGGACAGCATTAGTGTGTCAGAGTTTGGCCAATCTAATCCGAATGTGTTTCCGTCTACTCGTGACGATCAAACTACCCGAGTATTAGTTAAACGTCTCAAGAATAGCGCTTCAATATTTTTTTTTCTATTTGTACACCCGTAAAGTAGCGTAAACTCTTCATTGAAAGTCGAGAGATTTCAAGGAGCACTTTGCGTTCTTAAACAGTCTCTGTAGAACAGCGTTTGTTTATTGGCGATTCTCAAGTGTTTTAAGGAAAATTATGTAAATTCGTTCAGATTTAATTTTACTATCATCTAAATTAATATACAGTTATTAATATTTGAACATTTCCAATCATTCTGTAAGTTTTTTTACGATTACAAAACTTTATTGACGATTTTGTCAAGTATGCTTCAATACATTAAATATCGCCAACCTCGTAATATGTAAGTATCGCCCTTATTTTAGTGTTATTATAAAAGATGATTCATGTACAAATTAACAGAATAAGAAATTTTTATTCAAGGTGCTGCAGAAAAGGGACGCGTTGTTGCAACGAGACGAGACACTGAGATCGCCATTCAAATGTGGCTCAAAAGGGCGGCGGACAGGATAGCGGCTGCACTAAATAAAAAATTGTAATTTTTAATGTTATTTTCTGACTTTTTTTTCCTTTAAAAAGGTTTTTGCGATTCTAATAAACCATATATTGTGCGAGTTGATTTATATATATCATCTTGTTCTAGTTGTTCTTATTTTTATAATAAATAATATATAAACGAAAAGCGTGCGTTAAGTTAATATGAATTATTTTTTCCATCCTCTTTTTATGTGGATTATTCTCCTTTTAATAAAGCTTTTCCTTCTTTAATAAACCACATATATTGTGCGAGTTGATCTTATATATATATTTACATTATACATATTTCCTATAATTAAACTTTCTTATTAAATGTCATTTGTCATGCGAAAAGGAACTGGGACCCTTCCAGTCTATTATTTTCACACGACCAATCACATATATATGTATATTTTTAATTATCCTTTTAGACCTGTAATACTCCCCAAAAAAATGTCTTATTTTGGACGTAAAACGAACTTCCTGAAAAAGACGTTTTCAAAATGTTTTATTTTAGACGTAAAACGAACTTCCTGAAAAAGACGTTTTCAAAATGTCTTATTTTGGACGTAAAACGAACTTCCTTAGAAAGACGTTTTCAAAATGCCTTATTTTGGACGTAAAATGAACTTCCTTAAAAAGACGTTTTCAAAATGTCTTAGTTTGGACGTAAAACGAACGTCCTGAAAAAGACGTTTTCAAAACGTTTTTAAGACGGTCTTCAAGGACGTAGGACGTTCAGACCTCAAATGGACGTGAAATGGACATCTTGAGGACGTCCTGTGCTATCTGGGAATATATATATATATGTGTGTTTAGAAATGCATGTGGTTTACAGGACTCATTACAGATTAATCAAGATACAAATCGTCTAGATAAGGGAGTAATAACAATACAACTTGTATTTATATTTGTCATTAGTTAATTTTCTTTAAAAATTCTCGACCTAGTAGTATTATCTCTTCACTAGAGAGAATTGTATAAATATTTTTTAGATATTCTACCATGAGAACTTGGAAACGTTCCAACTTTCAACTCATATGCAATGTATATTTTCTTTCAATTGTTTTCGCGTAATTTTTAAAGAGACAAAAAAATTGACGTTCAATCATTTTTGCAATTAAACCAATGCGACGTTTAGAATAGCAATATTTGTATGGATCCGATGTAATAAACTGAAAATTGTTTACCCTGGCAGTGATTTCTTAGTGGAGGAGTGTAAAGTAGCATTCAGTATAGAGAAATTATAATCATACGTCAATGCAATGATTGAATTGCGAAAAGTGGAGCACGTGGAAACTTCAACATTCCCTAGTGAATGTGGACGTTCACTCTATTTTGCTTCGATAAAACTGACATTGTCTGTCGGCCGCATCACTTGTTGCATTGTCCTGGAAATAATGAGAATGTACTGTATAAACCACTAGTATAGTGTATATGGTTGCGGCACACATATCACGTTCATGTATACGATCGCGATGTCTTTGTTCGGATGCGCATAGCACGACACTTAAAACTGGGGTAGCCGGTTCATTGACGTTCAACCGAAACAAGTTTTGGCCAAGCGCAATCCAGTTAATTTGCTACTAATATTATAAACAATAGGGACACTCTGTAATTGAGCATTTGTAACGACAATAATATATTGTTTATTTCTAAAACCTATGTGGAAGTTTATTTCTGATTACTAGACAGCGGATCTTTATGCAAAATAAAAATTGTCTACCAGAATTGCAACAAACTGGAGTGAAATAGAAAATTATTTTTATTCCTACTATATTTAACAGATCGAAAATAATATAAGAATATGTTGAGATTCTTCGAATGTTTTCACTGTTTTAAATTACACTTACTCATTTTTATCATAAATGCATGAAATCCGCTGTCTACTGATTACATATACATATGTACACTTACATGTGTGTCATGTTACATTGCAGTGCTGTCTTACCAATAGAGATACATGCAAAGAACACACGGTATCGCTGCAGAGAAACTACTGAATTTTTTCTGCGATTTCTATATTTAGCTGGGTCAGTTGAAACCCGAAATCTAGGACATGCTTTAAAGTCATAACATTTAATTCACTTATACGTGTGCTACCAGTAAAAATTCTGAGATCAGAGTTGTCCGTTGGCGAATTATTCTAGAAAGTTTTAATAAAACTCATATATCACAATGGAGAACAAATAATAACCACTGACGTCGCAAATTATAAAGCAAAATATTTATCCTCTTCCATTATAATCACATAGATATAGTCTGGTTTTATATTTTTGATATATTGCTTTTACGTGCAGTGCATTTACATATATATTATTTTGTGCCCTACTTTTTTCCCCATGCAGGAGTACTATTCATAAAGAAGAATCATTACTCTGCAACCGTTTGGTTACCTGTTTTCTATGGCTCAGTATACAGGGTGTTTGCGAAATCGTAGTACAACCGGACGGGGTGATTCTACATGCAAAAATAAGTCGAAAAAAAGGAATAACATTTTTTCATTTGGCAGCTCGTTTTCGAGAAAATCGAGTTGAAGTTCCACCAGGTTCGCGTAAGTTCGCGTGCTTTAGTATATGCAGAAAGTAGAATTGGTTGATCATGGTCAGACGCGTCAGACGATTCCTATGCAATGGCACGTGTATTCGCTGCATTTTCAAACTCGATTTTCTCGAAAAGGAGCTGCCAATCGAAAATATGTTATTCCTTCTTTTCGACATATTTTTGCATGTAGAATCACCATCTGCCCAGTTCTACTACGATTTCGCAGACACCATGTATTTATGGACAATCCAGTACATGTTTTGTTGAACTACCATCTAATTTTTACCAACTAATTTTTACCTGCTGAAGATATTATTCCAAGATTTTTACGCAATCTGTATGTTTCACGGGGAATACACTTGATACTTGATCCAGTTATCTTCAATCACTATCAGCGACATCTATTAGAAGCAAACGTCACTGATGTGGACGCTTCTACCACTACCGTTTATTGAAAGGGTCACTATTGTGGTGTGTCGCTATCTAAAAATGACATATGATTGCAGCATGACCTTGACAACTGTAGCATGTCAAATCAGTCACATTTTTCTTCTTTGTTTTCTGCGATGCGACGGTATTTGAATAGAGTCTAAATTGGTAGGGGCGCTAAAAAAAATTCTCCAATAGTTGAAAATAGTGTGGTGATATATTGGGTTGGCAAGAAAGTAATTTCGGTATTTTAAGGTGAAATAGAGCCCAATTTTTTTATTCAAGCAATGAACTTTAATGAATAAGATATTTTCCCTTTTGTTCGATGATCTCTTTTGCCAAAAAGAATAAAAAAAAATATTTTATTGATTCATCGCTTGAATAAAGAAATTCGGTTTTATTATACAAGAAATAACTCTTTCTTGACTTCCTTTCACTTTCTTACAATGGACAAAATTAAAATAAATTGCTCAAATTGTAATAATACAGAATTTATTATATTAAATATTAAGATTAGGCTTGAGAAATCGTCTTTAACTTACTAAAAAATGTTATTTATAAATAAAGCATTGCAAATAAGTAGTTAGTCATGTAGATACAATATATTACAGCTTAATATTCATTTCTAATGAGATTAAAATAGTAAAAGCCCAATCTATGGATGTTACAAAATACTTTACAAATGATTAGGCAGGATATTTTAAATATAGAATGCTATGTTAGTGAATGATCAATTGCAAATATTTACGAAAGAATGCAGTTCTTCCTCGAATGGAAGTTGAAGCATCGATTTTCAACTGCTAACATCTCGAAAACGAATCCTCGTCACAGGGAATGACTTTTCAATTCGTATTTGCGTAAGAAATCTAAATAAGAAGGATGTCGATGAATAGACATCTGCTCAATAGATGAGGAAATGACATTGCCGAGTAAGAGCTTCGGTTAGATATCTTTTGAAAATTTGAAATGAGATTGATTCTGTTGGAAACAGCAGGCAGTTTATTGGGTACTATGCGTTTAACAGTGATTGATTGTGAGAGAATAGATTTATCGAATTTGAATCGACGGTAGTAGAAATGTTATAATTAGACTGCGGATTTTGTGCATTCATGACAGAATTGAATAGGTAAACTCCAAAGTATTCAAACATTTAAAGCAATTAACTAAAAATTAAATGAACAAGTGTTTTATGCTTTCTTAAGGTAGTGCTTTAGTTCCTTGACATTTTCAATACGTTTAATACCTTTTCTGAAACGCATTAAATAAGGTATTCTCAATAATATACAGGGTGTGGCCGGACGGGTGGCACAACCGAGCAGGGGGTGATACTACATGAAAAAATAAGTCGAAAATAACAATTTTTCGAGAAAACCGAATTTGAAAATGCAGCCAATACACGTGCTATTGCATAGGCATTGTTTGACGCGTTTGACCATGAAAGACTGACCTTTTCAACATACATAGGTTAGTACTTTTTTCTAACGAATGTCCAGCTGCATCGATTGATGTATTAAAAAATACCTCATTCCATTAAAAAAAATGAAGATGGCCTTGACAATACTAAAAAAAAAAGAAAAATTTCGAACTTTTTTTTATTGCAATGTATAGCCAATCGAAGACAACTTTTGTTTAAAATATTTTTTTGTCAGATTATCGAAAGTACTTGAAAAATCTTGAAAACTGTTATGTGGAACACCCTGTATATGTAGAGCACGTTTTCTAATTTGTTCTTTTATTAAACGAAGATATCGCTGCTTTTCACTCATTGTCAGTCTTAAATGAAGTCGATATCCACGTGTCCATCACAGTCGATGTCCGCCTTATCTGCAATGTTAGCTCTATCTGCGTCGACGTACCTTTGTTAACCCATATCACTGGTCCCCTTTTTTCGATATATTGATGTACACTTTCATTTTCTTTTAATTTCAATACTAAACCTACCGAGCTTTGAAAGTAGTCTTTTTGATGTATCGAACATGTTCATTATAGTTGACTGGCTAATTTAGATAGCACGCATGAATATACTATTTCCTTCTAACAAGAGGAAAGATGTTATAGAGCAAGGTAATGGAAGAAAATAGCAATAAATTACAAAACAAAAAAAGGGAGAACTAATGGGAAGTCAATATAAAAAGTCAGTCGAGCAGAGAGTAAAGTTTAGAATGGAAAGGTAAATATAAGCATTAACTGCAAGCATAAATTACAAAAATGTAATTGTAATAACAGGCTAAGTTATAGGTATGCAAAGATTGCGAGGGAAGTCCTGTAGCTTGAAGGGAATCTGAAATACATCTATTTTCTTGCTTATAGCTCCCCGATCGGCTTAACAGGGAACAATATAATACGAGTATTTTCCTCCAGTCCCTCTATTGTCTACTTGATCCATTACATGGGAACCAAGTGCGCGTGTGTTCAATAAGCCTTTAAACTGCACGTATTATCCTACCGTTTACCTTAATTCCGTGATCGTGTCATTGCTCTTCGTCACTGTATTATAATTTCGTTCTGTTCTCTGTCCATTTTCTCACTTCCTCGTTTCACAATAAACTTTCCGTTATAATTCTCATTTGTAAATAAAAAATTTAACATAAAAAATGTTAAATAGCATCACTATATATTTTGTTACGTAATGTGTAGTTTTCAATTCATTGAACTCAACAATACAGAAAATAAAACGTTAATTGCTTTCGTTTCCTATATTTCTCTCTAATAAGTTCGCACGGATTTCCGCAGTCCAGTAACAACTAGACTGCGGATGTTTACGTATTTATATCAAACACCAACGTGAGAAAGAGTATGGAACATCAACTACGATTAAATTCGATTACGTTCCTACTGCGATACCGGTATGCTAAAATAATTGATTGAAAAAGTCTTTTTTCATTCTCCGTAATCCCCATAAATTGCAGCAAGGAAATTCTATTTTACGCATTGAGATCCGCAGCTTGGTAACCGTTGCAGTTCAAAATAAACGTAAATCCGTTAGTATTTAATCCTTTGCATTCGGAGCTACTTTAATTTGAAAATTAAACATTTCTTCCAACTTAGAATAATTCCACTGTATGTGATTTTTTTTCATTTTATGGATATGAAACTGATATAATACCTCGTACAATACTTAAACGTGTAATAATTGATTAGATACCAACATATTTAATAATGTAAACAATATTGTGCATAATAGTAAAGCAATTTTTAGTGGTCGTTCTGAATCACCCCTCGACTGCTAAGGGTTAAAGCTAATCTACTTAGAACGAACATGATCACGAACTCATTTTTTTTACTAGCATGTAATCAAATGTTTTATTAACAAAAGTAGATTGTACTACACGATGTGCGACTGTATATTTTTCGATGATAAAAATGTTCAACTTGTAAAATCTGGAAAGAAAGGGGGAAAAATGTGGTTGTAGTAAGCTGTCAAAGATCTATAATCTCTAGTCCTATTTTAATAACCCATCGTAGATCGAGATCAGAGATTTGAGTCAAACTCTCATTCTCTCTTTCTCTCTCTCTCTCTCTCTCTCTCTCTCTCTCTCTCTCTCTCTCTCTCTCTCTGGCGAAGTAACGCAGAAAGCTATCGAATACCGCAATATTACTGCGATCACAGTTAGATAGGCGAAAGGTGACCGCACTGGCGGCAGGAAGGGAGGTCGCCGGAGGCAACGATGCCGAGGAAACGCGCGGCGGAGGAAGAGGAGAGAGAGAAGCTGGCGTTGGGGGTAGTCGCGGGGTCGTTATAGGAAGGAAGGGGATAGGGCAGAAGCAGAACGCATCCCTGCCAGACCGGCCACCTGCCTACCAACCCTGTCTGCTCCACGACGCTTCCCAGTATTCGAGCGATCGCTAGTACTCGCGCACGCAAATCCCACGGCCGGGGATATGCGTTGATCGCGCCATCGCGTCGACTCCGATCGTACTACGGGAACGTACGGTGTGTGTAGTGTAGTAGTAGCGTTTCTTGACATGACGTGACGTGTCGTGTGCCCGTGTGCACTACCCGTGTGTCTCTCGAGCCCATGTTGTCGAACCATTCCGGGTTCGGATCGTGTCTACCGACGTCTATCTGCGATGCACGTGTGCACGCTGCCCTCGTGATCGTCGTTAACACCCCCGGATGCGGCAGCCGAGGAGTTGCCGTTCCCATCCTCCGTCCATTCGTAACACCATCGTTGTCTGAACTATGGATCCGCCGGGAGTCACCGTACTGGTATCCCACGAGTGTCCCTGAGTCTAGCCCCTGCGAAATCCCGCGAAACCTTGCTGCTAGCCCAGCCTCCCAACGTTATACACCTTTAATGAACCTGGCAGGTCCGAAGGATCGTTCTGTTTCATCGAAAATGTTCGTGTTTTCCGATTGTTGTGCCGGGAGCAAGGCCCGGAATTCACCAGTCTAGAGGACTCAGGGTGCTAACGACGCGACCGGAGGAGTACCGAAGAACCGATGCGACAGATTTTTCGGATGCAACAGTCTCTGGGGCGACTATACACGATTATGCGCCAACCATGCTAGTGCACGCTTATCACCACTTGGATGGAAAGGGTTTATTGACATCAACCGCGAGGTGATCGTACGTTTCGATCTCCGAATGCTGTAGAACCCAGAATTGTTTATCCGTTGTTTCTCATGATGAGATCAAAGTTTGTCACGGACGATGCGCGGTTTTTTATGCCACTCAAAATCGCAGATCATGGCATTTAATGGACACATAGTTTACCGGCTGATACTGCCGAGTACTCGACTATGAACGAGTAGTTCTGTAGTTGCGGGTGACGAGTATAATAGTTTGGGATACGGCACGCTCCGTCAGGAAAAGTTTGGTTCTTTGATAGAGCATTGCGATTCGAGCCTACTGAATCGATGTAAACACGAAGCATTCGATCCTCATCTGATACACATTTACCTACTGGAAGTAATCAGGTTTCTGCAGCTAGCTCGTTAGCTTTCTTTTCGAATCGAGTTGGCGAAATCCTCGTTAGTCTTATGACCTGTGCACACAGGACTCGAGGAGCGAGCACGGACGATTTATTCATCAGAGAAGCTCGTATCGTATTGTTAAGGACATATTAGAGTGGTAGCTTCCCTCGACCTTTTTGCCTCTTAACTTCTTTCTCAAGTTCCGAAGACATACGTACTTGACACAAACAACCACCGTGTTTCAGAGTGAACGTTACCACCTGACATGGCTACCTGTTTCGACCAACCTTTGTTTCACGCTTCACAAAAGAACCAGGTCATTAGGTACGCGAGAAACCAGGAAGGGTCGAGGGAAGTTGGTCACAGAAGAATAAGTTGCCGCAGTACTTTCGCGGGAACCTTTCTTCTATTGCGAAAAGACGTCACTACGGTCAATCCCTCGTAGTTCAATAGCCGTTCGAGTGGTCCGCTCATTGTTTCATCCTTCGAACTTCGTGATTCTGTTTGCTTTTTATTTGTATCGTTGCTCAACGAAAAGTAAAGGAGAAGAAAATTTTTGGAAAATGCTACAAGTGATCGTTACCATATGAATGGGCGTGCCGAGAAACTTTTCACGTCGAAGTCAATGGCTCTCGAGTGTCAAGAGAACCGGTGCATTGTTGTTGCGAGTGCGGTTGAACGACTGGGATTCTCTCGTCGAACGCTATAAGCAACAGAAATTTCGTCGACTGTTGTCAGGCAGGCGGAAAACGGCTGCAACGGCACTAATTCGCGTCAAATCAATCAGAAGAAAACGGTAAACGAGCGAATGAACTTTCCGGATTACCCGTTCGAACGACGGAGGATCGAAAACTACGGTTTAACCCCCCTGTGGAATATTCAAATTACGCATGATTCTTTAATGCATGCATGCATGCCGAATCTGCTCGTCGAATGGTTGATTACAGTGGCCACACGCAAAAGTCATCGATAATGGAGATGGGAGTCGAACGGAACCACGAAAAACGTATTCGTCGGACAAAGTTTCAATTGATCGATCGATCGGTCGACACGAACGTTTTGATAATTCTTGTTAGATAATGCGCATCGTAGATCATCTCGATCGGATGAACCGGAAGAGGGCATGTTCAAACAAATTACAAGGAAACGTTTACACGTTTGTTGTTTATTCGTGATAAAGAAACAGATTTGCTTCAGATTTATATAAGACGACACGAAAAATAAGATGATAAAAATAAAGTTAATACGGTGAGGACATCGTGTCATTCTTTTCTTTTTAACGGAACGCATTGTTGATGTCGTTCCACGACGCAGAGTAATCGATCTTCGCGTGTACCGGAAGATACGAGAATGTTCAGGAAAGTCTCTTTTCGATGCGAATTATTATGATCGTCGAAGCTTCAGCGGAGCGGAGAATTTTTAAGAGAGATACAAATCGGCAGAGAAATTGCTACCTATTCCGCGGAAGCGAGAAAGTCACTTTTGTAATTTCGAGAGAAGCACTTGTACGTTATTCGCTTTAATGAAGCCACTTACGTGAAAAACAGACAAAGGGACGGAAGAAAAACGTACGAGTGGGGCAGCTGCATCCCGTACAATCGTCTTAGAAATTTCTTTGGCGGAAACCCATTGGCCGATTGTTATCGGAGCGGAGTGACCAATGAGCGAACGAGGTTCGCGGAGATAGCTTGAGATCGCTTGAAACGAGGGTATCGTTGTGAAGCTATGCGGTCGGTGGAATGTTTTGTAATTATAAGAAAAAGATGAAGTCGATACTGGGGAATAGTTGCGTGTAATCAGCTTTATGCTGGCCCGGTTTATCCATGACATTGCGCTGGATAATATCGTGGAAGGAGATCAGAAAACCGGGAAGCTGAACTCTAGCGCGACGGTTTTGTGACCATTTGGTTCGCGGGCTCTCCGAAGGACCCGCGACAGATCTTACGACAAAGAGGTCACCATCGAGGGTGGTGAACGTAATGTTTTAACTCGAAGTGAAGAGATGACGGTGACTCCGTCTACTACCGATGTCGCTGACAAGGCAGTCTCGACGGACGATGGTGGCGGTGGAATGGAGGTGGCACGTCTCGAAGCCGTCCTTGCTGCTCTGGTGGAAACAAAGGTGGAGGCCATCAAAGCCTCTTCAACTTTAAGTAAACGTTCCGGTAGTGCACCGGCTAGTCCTCGCCGGCTTAGACTAACTTCCACTTCCACCGCATCCTCTTCGCTGAACCACCACCACCATCATCACCACCATCAGCATCGAAGAAAGAGCCATTACCACCATCACCATCACCACCATCATCATCACCGTGGCAAGAGACATGATTCCGCGCCTTGCGACGCGTTCATTGAGGACGACCGCCACCAGCATAGTTCACGTCATGGTAAGTAGTCCCCTTTACTTTGGTTTGTGATTGATGGTGATTTAATGGCATGATTGCGAAGGGATTCTACCCCGCAGTTGATCAATTGATAACTTGTACAAACAATAGTTATGAATTGATCTTTTGTGTTCGAACTAGTTAAAAAAATAAATATGAACTTTGATGCTAATGTCTTCATCGCATTAAGTTTGGTTAAGTTACTGATACATTAAGCATCGGCGCGAGGCTCAGTATCAGGAATAATCTTTATCCCTCGTCGAGGATTTACTTTCATTTCAAATTATCTGATTTCGCGGTAAAGTTTGATTAAGACGCTACTCAAGACGGGAGATACACAAAACGATTCAACGACTTTTCTTTCACGGTTCCACAAATGAATTCTCTCAACCACCCTCGACAGTGGTCGAATCAAAGAGAGGATCGACTTGGGAGATCTTTAACTGGTTGACCGACTGCAGGAGAGGCCTTTTTCTCTTTTACATACCGACTCAGCGTCGCAGTATTAAAGCAATCGGGCCAAATGGTGCAAGTTTAGCTCATCGAATGATTAAATAATTCTATTGATTCTGTGTTGTACAGCTTAAGGGTGGGACAACACTACAGTCCATAATTATTAAATTTTACCATTTGGTTAAATTTCTTCAAAGAAAGGGTTGCTTCTTATCACTCTTATTTGCACTTATTATGTTAATAATAATATATTGGCAGACGTATAACATTAATAATAATTAGCAGACTTCAAAAAAATGCAATGTTAAATTAATAATAATCACACAGTGCTTATTTCAGATACTTTAACACTTACAAAATATATAAAAAAGAAAACACATAAAAACATGTAATTTATAATAGTGGAAATGGAAATTTATATTCGTATGTATAATATACGAATAAAATATCTAATACTTTTTTAAGCACAAGGGAGACTACCGCGCTAAAAAAATATTCCATTAACCTAATTGATTTTTCCTTTGACCTGTGCGTACAGTAGATAATGTACAGAATATTTTAAAAATCGTGATACAACCGGAAACGAAGTAATCCTATACGAAAAAATTATTCGACACCATCGAGCAAAATTTGGTCATATGATATTCTGTTTCCGAGTACGCACGTCAGAGACACGCTGAATAAAATCTAACTAACGTGTCTGATTATGGCCTACCATTTCTACTTGTTGTAGATACTAGATCATGTTTCTGATGAGAGATTTTTTTGTATCGAATTACTTCTTCCATAATCGTCATCAATTATTATAGATCTTTACGCGGATCTTATGCAAAATAAAAATTGTCTACATCAGTTGCAAGATATAGAAATCGAACCCGATTTCCTCAAAAACTAGACTTTGAATGAAACAAATTTATTCCATACTTTTTACTTATTACCACGCTTATATTAACTTGCCGTGTTGTTCTATGCGTCAAATCTTGCAATCGAATTTTAAACCTCTTCCCATAGTCCAATCTTGCTGAAATTTTGTATACACACTTGCTTCTAATGACAATGAAAGTAGAAAATAAAGTATATAAAAAAAACTTTTTAAAAATCACTCTTATATTGAAATGCACTATAAAGAAAAAAATAATTTTTTCCCTGGTTCTCCATAAAATACCGAATCCAGTTAAATGATTAGTAATACTTTTCCCCAAAATTTTAAGCAATTAGTTCAAAATTTCTTCTGTTATAAAATTATTGTCGGAATAGATAGAAAAATTTAATATAAATTTAAATAAAATCATGACATTAGTGACTATAATAATAAAAGCGTGGAGCGCTAAATTATATTGACGTAATCTTCGTGGGCGCTCCTCGCTTTTATTTTTACAGTCGCTAATGTCATGATTTTATATAAATTTTTATTAAATTCGTCTATCTATTCCGACACTAATTTTGTAACAGAAGAAATTTTGAACTAATTGCTTAAAATGGGGAAAAATATTATTATGGAGAACCAGGGAAAAAATTATTTGCTCCTTTTTAGTGTATTTTAATATAAGCGTGGTTTTTAAAAAGTTTATTTATATATTTTTTTTCTCATGCATAATCACTTTCCATACGGTTGTACGACCAATACTGGGACACCATCTATATTGGAATATTACTGCATACAGAAATTGTATATTGATAATAATCGTACGAGTTGATGGATTTATAACAAAAACGAATTTCGATACATTATTTTCAAAATATCGAAACTATTAATGAGAGAAATTTTTACTTCGGTCTTGTAGCTTGCATAAAAATATTTTACATAAAAATACGCAGTCCAAGAATAATAGAAAACTGAATTAGTGACCGCAGAATACACAAACCCTTTGTTTCACTGTTTCAAATATTGGAAACTTGGCAGGTATATATAAACTTCCGTGACTGAGGGCGTTTCAATTTGAATACAATCCTGGGCACCGGGTACAAAAGTCGTCGATTTGAAGTGAAATGGCCCGTGGTGCTTATTAGGCTGTAACAACTACGGGTGGCCACTGTGTCGTAAGCTGTGTAACGATCGAAAGCACGCATTCATAAACGTGCCAGTAAATGAGGGTGTTAAAGCGCGCCACATTGTTCTCTCATTCTTATGAGATCATACTTACGTACAATCACTTCTTGCCCATGCAATGGCTCTCAACTGTGCTACCGACCATCGAGAAATTCTATTACTTCACCAAAGGTGAAGTAATTAATCGAGCTTGTTTTGACAATACATGTTGAAGAACTTTTCTTTTATAAAATATATTCCGTTAAACCTTGCAGCATTAAGATACCGATAAAAACTAATAGTCAATGTTAAAATAAATAAACGAAAACAATATTCTTAACAGACTGCGGATCTTTATGCAAAATAAAAATTGTCTTCATCAATTGCAAGACACAGAAGCCATATAAAACTTTCTTTCTATTATCAACAATTTTAATAAATCGAGAATAGCATGTGGGCGTTCTTAAATTGTCTTAATGTTTTCACTGTTTTAAATTACATCCACCGATTATTGTCATAAATGCATAAAATCCGCAGTCTCATCATTAAATAAAACAATAGTATTAAATCGGTGTATAAAACTTTATACTGAACTGATACTTATCACAAAAATGAGTGGGAAACACGCAAAACAATAAAAAAATTTAAAGAATTTAAAAATACCGTTCCTTTGCCCGATATGAGAAGAGCTTGTTTATTGATTTAAAAAAAAAATCATATTTTCACGTCCTTCCTGTTATTGTAAACTTTTACGTATTCGTGTGTTTAATGCGCTTAGGTTCACAGTGTACACGTATTTTCGTAACTGGAGCTGTAACCGGAGAAATTAAACGAAGCTTGGATGCGAATTTGATTGGAACTTGTATCGACTGAAAATTGCATTAATCTTATCTTTATTCATGAAATAATCGTAATAACGCTTGACGGTATGTATAAGTGGATATTCACGTGTCAAATGTGACCAAATATGTTTCAAGAGAGTAGTTCGCGAGATAAATCTTTGCTTCTTGCACGTAATTACTTTCGATACTTTCGAATTGGACATACTTAAATGCAGTAAATAATGAAGTGTATTACATGTTGTTTTATGTATATATGAATCATTGCTTTTTGTCCATTACAGTTTATTTTATATTCCATCGAATCTAAGATTAACGTGAGAGTCACCTAAAAATAAATCTTACTCTATGTGGAAGTAGATCGATGCAATTTATATTTTAATATAGGGTTAGCTTACGTCAAAGAATGCTTAGGACAGGATTCTGATGTAAATCGATAAATTACGAGTTGTGGTATAGGGGACTTGGTTTTTTTGAAAATCGAATGAACTGTGCAATGGCACATGTAACCAATTGAAAGGTGTCTTGAGTGTTGTAGTTTGTTTCATGTCAGACATTAATAATGCTACTATAATGCTATACTAGGTGGTATTCAAGTGTTGTACTTTGTATAGCTTTTACCCCTTTAATCATGCCATTTGGTTAGAACGTAAACAATGAAAGAATAATACGTAGTAGATAGTAGGTCTTTGCTATGTGTACAATTATACTATACCTTTAAGTTGTTATTCGAAGCTTAAAAATAAGTTCCAGCAATCTATTTTGCGTTGCCTTTAAAGAATATTACTACGAATTAAATTTATTCTTCATGTATTGTGGAATATGTTTGCGTAAAGACTCGTTTTCTATCTGAAGTCCTTATAAACATTTTGTAATATTATAGTATCGACATTTATTGCAATTAAACCAATTCAAATTTTAAACGCCAAACAAAAGATCCTCCATACATTTCAATTACAGCTTCAATCGTCAATTACATGGATGATTTAATATTACAGTTCATATCAAAGGTATTGTTAATATTGATGTATTTCCATCCAGTACTAATCAATTTGAGTATATGTTATATTCAAAAGTGATAATAACGTAGCGTTTTACTAACACATGATCAGAATATAAACAATTTCCTTTTCTAACAAATTAATCAAGAAATGCAACTATTGAAACACACATATTAACAACCTTGAGCTTGGAATTGATACGTCTTTAAAGATTTTCTTTGTACCGCGGTTCAAGTAATAAATAAATAAATAAACCCTAGTTTTACAGCGGCTGAGTAAGTGAGTTTTAATTAAATCAATTTTTTTCTGTTCGTTCTCTTGTTCATTGCGTCACCGCTGCGAGACACTAACGCTACGCTCAGTGGAACCTGTATTTTTTTTTGTTTATTTTAAGGAGGTGTGGAAAAAATACATTCGCGTACCCCCCCCCCCCCACACCGAAGGGGTTAGTGTGGGACTCCGGGGAATCGTCTTCGGTTTCCCCAATACCCACTAAAAAAACCACACGTCCAGGACTTACGCCCTTTCCTCCCTCAACTTCTGGCTCGCTGGAGGGCCAGACGGGTCCCCGCTTTTCGAACGAAATTTTCGCATTACTCCGTCTCGTTTATTACGTCCAGTGGAACCTGCCGCCGAGGCGGACTCTCCCCATCAACGCGCGTCGTGGCCGTACTCTGATTGGTCCGTGGTTTTTCGTTAATAACTCCTTAACAAACCCGAGGCGAACATTTGACAAACGAAAATATCACTTCAAATGACCTCGGGAACCGCTCCTTCTAATGTTGGACATCGTTTTGGCCAGTCTCTTTGTTTATGGAATATCGATCTGCCTCGGCACTCGTTAATAGCGTTAAACTTGCATTTCAACTCACCTATTCAAGTACATATCGCTCTAATATTAACAAGACTAATTTTAATCTGGAACCGTTGCCCGATAGAAGAACAAAAACCGCGCAGACTGTTGTTTAATCGATTCCGGCCACGGTGTAGAGATATATTATTTTATTCACGATTCAAAGGAGTCAGCTGGTATTTCTGGACCCGAAGTGAATATGCAATTACTGTTTCCACTACCAAATATGGTCCAGACATTATTTTCAGAGAAAATGGCCATGCAGTCCTTTGCGAGTGGTTTATCAATGAATTCATATTGCACCGAGGATCTAAATGTGCTTTTTTGTTCTGGAATTGGCCAGTGTACAGATTTGTTCTAATCATAAATAATAATAGTTCTAATCTCTTCTAATGAATCCACTTATTGTAAACAAACAAACGTCAATTGAGTCTTACCAAGTACATTTAAGCAAATAATTCTGCAATGACATGGGAGCAGAGGAAACACTAAAAGATTATTTTTGGTACTTCATTTTGGTACTTTTATCGCACTAGCACTATGTAACCTTAAAGCTCTGAATCTTCTTTTCACTTTTCACCCACTGTATATTTGTATTGCTACAAGGGATAGAGCACGCCGCGCCGGCGGCCATGTTACGTGTAGGTTATACGAATGTGAAAAGGAGAAATCGTCAACTCATTCGGCATTTCTGTTTCTTTTCACAGTTCTTTCAGTAATACTTTTTTACTTTCAATATCTTCAGGAATAATTAAAACGCTCATCGCAAGTAAGACAGACAGTATAAAAATGGTTCAAGGTTGGTGTGACTCTTGTGCTCCCTAAGTCGTGTGCAAGATGGAGGTCCGCTATGGATTTGCAAGAGGATTGCACCCACAAAGACCTTATCCCTATCAGATCTTTCAACGGTCGTGTCGTCTCGAGATCTATGACGCGTTAATGGCACTTCAGTGCAAGATCGGGGGCACCAGAAATGCATGCACTTAGTGCAAGTTTAGTGCACGGTAAAGTGACTCATTCTAAATTTTTAATTCGGACAATTGCCTGCTGCATAAATGGTTAAGATATTTATCATTATAAATCACTTTTTATAAATATGAAAATGTATCAAAGCATAACCTATAGTGTTTGGCGTATCAGACGCAGAAAAAACAAGAGAATCTCTTTTTAAAATCAAGAATCAATAATAGAAATTCTTCTATTATTGATGAGGAAATTCATTTTGGTTGTTTATTTATTGAGTTGTCTACTCTTTTTCGGATGGAGCAAGCCTGTGAAATTCATTCGGAAGGTTTGGTACAACAAGACGAATCAACAGACCATAAGGACAACACAAAATCTGTTTGTTCGCCACATTAAATTTTGATTGTAGCAATTAATCTTACGAATAAAAAATTGATGAAACAATTGATTGTCTACCATTTAAAAGTTGTACTATTTAATAATAACTATTACAAATTTCCTTCATCGATAACTGTTATGAACGATCGAAATAAATTTCTCTCATCGACAACTGTTATGAGCGACCGAAATAAACTTCTTCCATCGATAACTGTTATGGGCGATGAATAAATTTCTCTCATTGATAACTGTTATAAGTGATAGAAATGAATTTCTGTCTAACATTTACCAACAAGAGAAACAATTTTCGGTTACTTATAATCCTTATTTTAATAGTTAATAATTAATAATTCGATTTTAATCGATGAAATACTTGTTATTCTATGACTCTTTCTTTTTGGTTATAACAGTTATGGTCGTGCACATGATGGTTATGCATGTGTGCCATGTTTCAGTATAATCGACGACTTCGAGTTGGGTGATGTGTCTCATAAGTAATTGGGCCGTCATTCCCAGATGAAATGTGCTAGATGAGCTTCGCTTACATGTGTGTCTATCGAGATTATGGGCATCAATGTTTGACTGTATAACCAACAGGCTGTAATGTGTGCCGATCCATATATGCGTCTCTTATATGTGTAACTTGCGAATATATGTATGCATCTATAGCACTACGCTTGCAACTTCGATAGTTACAGATGAATCTCTTGTGCTACACTTTGTCAAGAACCGGTTGCAATTACTTAACCTAAGCCCGGTGCATATTGCGCCCGTTTTGTGCTCCTTGTGCGTTCACTATTATAAATAACTAACAAATTGTAGTAACACAATATTGTAATGTTCTTATACCTTATAGACTCTAACGAAGATTGGTTTGCTTAAATAGATTGTAATAAGAATTGATTTTTATGAAGATTAAGTAAAAAAGTTATGGTAATAAATCGTATAAACTTTAATGTAGAAATAGATAGTCTTAGATTCGCATCTCCATAGGAATTGGTGTATTCTAGTGGATTCGTGATATGGCCGCAAGCGACTGATGATGGTGTTATAGGGTACTTCTGCTTAGCTTTCGAAACGCGTATATCGCTTCAACACCCCATATCTCCACCCTGAACGTGATGAATATTTTGATGAGAGAAAGATACTCATAAATTCGTAACAGTGACTGCTCGCAAGTTAGCTGTTAACGTCTTATTTATCATAAAACATTAGGTTATTGAAGTTAATATTTCTAAATGTTCATGTAACACTAGACCTGCCAGATGGGTCAGAGCGACTTGCTTCTGATTTCTCTCACAGTTATTGTAATTATACGAATGTTTTCAAAAACAATTTTGAAATAAACTTCTTTATACGAGCACATATTATAATAAAAATCCTAGGACATCTAAATAAATTCAATCTAAATAAAATCAAATTTGAATTTTGTTAAATCAGTTTTGCCACGTACTAAAATTAGTTGCTCGCGACTATTCTGCAGTTAATGAAATCCCTTTGTCAGTGTCTGACTTCGGCGTGATTAGATTCCGCGTGTGTTTGTGCCTGTTAGGCGCAGACCTGTATTACAACTGTTAAGGGAAATCCTGTATTATGACATTTATTTTAGTTCTCGTATTACAGATGGTAAGCTTTTAGGAATAGAGATTGTAGTGAAATATTTGCAGATGCCAGAAAAAGAATTTTATGTGTATATTTATGGTACCGCAGTTAGCAGAGAAAGAATTTTATGTGTACACTCTCTGTTGCAGATAAAGCAAGACGAAGAGCATCGGAAAGTCCGCGGCGTCCGAAAAAGAAACGCAAACATTCGAGAGACGTTCAAACTGGTCTCAATTCTCGATTCGAGCTCTTTGGACTGGACGGCGATCAAAATCTCGCACTGATCAATTTCGAAAGGACTCGGGAGGCTTTCAGCGATTCCTGCGAATATCCGCAGTTGCACCAAAGTGCCTACTGCTTATCCGAAAGTACAGCTCAATTGTAAGTAATCCTTATTATTAGACTGCGGATTTTCATGCGGAAGAAAAATTGTCTGCATTGATTTCATGATACAGAAACTATATACAGTGAATCACAGTAATTTTCGAACACTTTTAAAAGGACCATAACTTTTTTAATGTCGGATCATACGACATGGCTATGAGAAGTTTTTTTTTAGAGGTTAGAGCTATTAGTATACTACAAGATAATTATAATATTCTTTATAATTCCGACCAATTGAAATTTTTCCAAAATTTCTTTTTCACGTCATGTAGTAAATTAATTGTTCTAGCTTCTCAAAAAAATCGAAGCGTATGATCTGATATTAAAAAATTTATCGTCCTATCAGAAGTGTCCGAATATTACTGTGGTTCACTATAAATATTAACTTCTTAACCCCTTGCACTACGATTTCTTTTACAGTCTTTTTCTCTGTTGTTTATCACTTCATCTTCGAAGAAGAAACTTTATATTCATTATATCCCTATATACACATTTATATCCCTATATTTCCTACAATAGTTATACAGCGTGGACCCAGTAACTAGGCCAGAACAAGTTCTGCCATCAAGTAATGCGACATTTTTCAGCAATACATCGGTGCAATTGCGAAGTGCAATTGCACTTGTTTTTTTAAATGGAACCCTATACATTTTTTACATTAATTGATTCCTCGTCTCATCCTGAACAAAAAAATGTTATTATTCAATAAAATTTGAATTGTAATATAAATATTAATAATAATTTAAATATTAATTTTTTTCATACACTTTGTATCCTAACAGCTTTTTGTTCGGAACGGTACGAGGAATTAATTAATGTAAAAACAATTGTGTGGTGGGGTTTCATTTAAAAAACGAGTGCAATTGCACTTACACCTGGTTAATAATTTTGGAAATGACACAACAGCATTTTAGAATTTTTTAAATGTTTCTACTGTCTTTTGCACTTGATGCTCTCATTTTATTATAAATGCATAAAATCAGCAGACTGTTTATTATGTACGTACAACGTGCTGATTGGAAATTATTCCGTCATTAGTAGACTGATTGAACACCGTGTTTTCGGCTGATAAGGTTGACAGGAACCCTAAGGGAACTGTGGTATACCTTTCATCAATTATTAAGCCTGCAACTCGAAATTATACTAGTTCCAAAATCCACAAATTGTGTCGAACTCGGAATATTTCGTAAATGACGGAAACTGGTATTCATACCGCATTTAATTTTTTGACAATTTATAAAATACAATAAACTCCTGTACAACATGATTAAAAATCGTTTAAAACGATTGTATGTATGTATCTTCTGTGGCAGTAAATGTTCAGTATATTTAAACAATGTTTAGTACATTTGATGGTATAAAAAATACATATATACAATTTTTTTAAATAGATTTTGGATTGCATGGCAATTTTTAATGACACCTTAAGTCGTCAGGATTAAACTGACCTTATCTTTGGGATTATTCAAAAATATTAAAAAATATCTTGATTACATTGTTTTATTTGATCGTTAGAATAAGGATTATTCGAAACAGTATTTACAATGTTTTTTCTGTCAATTTTCACCGGCACTGCTGAAATGTATACTAATTGTTACGAGATCGCGACGTGTACTGTTGTGAAGCTGTAAAGAGACATCGATAATCGTGGTTGCAAGGAAAGGTATTCGCGTAAGAGCAATGATTCAAAGAACTGGGTCATCTCGGTGCATGGATGCGCGTTGGTGTCTTCGGTGGATGTTCACCCAATATAGGGTCATGCTAGGATTGCATGGCTAACAAAGCGTGTTCCGAATTGTAATGAAACTCAGTCTAACGTTAATAGTCGCCGGTTGGAAATGCAGAAGAGAAAACCTCATAACGCCCGAAGGAATTTGATGTCTTGTCAATTTAGACCGCGGATTTTATGCATTTCTGACAAAAATGTGTATCTGCAGTTTGAAACAGGAGAAAGATTTCTCGAAAAACTGAAGAGTATCGATATTATTATATTGGATATATATTCTATTTACTGAAATTATTAAAAAAGAGAACACTCCTAAGTGGCTCCTATTTGTTGCAGTTAATTCAGAAAATTTCGAAAACAGCTGTTTTCAAGGACGTGTGCAAGGATCTTGTCTTTGAGAATACGATTAAAATAAAATAATTCGAAATATCAACATGAATCGCGAGAATTTGACTGCATGTTTCATACACAGTGGGACTTCATTAACCTAAATCCGTTGGGAATCGGATGGCTCGGATAACTGGGACATTCATATAATACATAGGAAATTGCATAGTTTCAATGCTACTAATTATTCATGGCTGTTGTATAATAGATAACTTATGGTTAGTCACGAGTTTCGACAGTGCGAGTTCAGCTTTTCGAAACGAATTCGACGAATATGTGTGCACGCCAAATGCGTAGAATTTACAAGTGCCAAGTAGGATTATTGATTGTTCTGATTTCGGAGAGAGATCAAACCTATTAATCTTATGCAGCACCAATTGTAAAGGATCAGGACGTAATCGTTAGACTGCGGATCTTTATGCAAAATGAGAGTTGTCTGTATCAATTACATGCGATCAGTGATATACGATAATCTAAAGGCTCTTTTACACGGTGCACGATTTTATCGCACATAGTTCATTTACCATCGAACAAAGCATCGTCGCGCAAGTTCGGTTCGTGCTTCCCGCCCGTTGTTGGTGAACGTCAATACAGTACGACTCCATTTATCCGGTGGATAAGACGGATCGGATAACCGGATCATTTTGTTAACCTTCCGTCGGGCGCAACCGATCTGAGAGGCACAGCGCGAAACATTTAGGTACCTCTTCCCCCCCCCCCCCAGGCGACGTTGGCACTTGGATCTCCCAGTAGCTGCCTGTTTTGACGTGCTCTAAGGATCCTTCCCACTTAGATTGTCTTTGACCGTCAATACGGGAAGTTATTCAAGTTTTGTTCAGATAAGCTATATATTTCTTAGCATCGACCCATTGCCATTTCTTTAATAGACCGGTCTGCAGCCAACATGTGGCACATTTTAGCACAATTAGAAGGTTTCTCAACCGATGCATTCAACTTAGCCTCCCAGGTCCAACAGATCGTATCGTAAAGTCGCAATGCCGAAGGTTCGGGTAGCAAGCAAGTATCTGGAAAACACAAGAGACTCAGTCACCCCCACCCTTGGGAAGGGCCCAAAAGGGCGGCCCTACGAGTATAGACGGCACCAAGTGCAGTATTTACCTAACAGCAGTTGTACAAATGAACTTAATTAGGTGTTTATCATGTTTTTTGAATGTGTGCCCGTCAAGCACATTGCGCCCGAACTCGGCGGCCCAGATATTGCGCCCGACGGAAGGTTAGTAAGGGTCCACTAATTCTTCCTCCGCGATCTTTTATTCGGCCGTGTGAACTAAACTGATGTGGGAGGAGTTCACCGAGTAAAGGATTTTTTATATATCAACCAGCCGGACGTCTGGCGCAACACCTTTTTTTGTGTTTGTGCCACGCACAGCAGAGAACCGTCAACACGCTCGAGCTAGGTAGACCGACAGTCTCGAAAAGAAATATTGGAGAATTGAAGAAATTTGGAAAATACAAAACCAGGGTATTAAGGTTCTGTCCGATAGCTTGTTCTGGCGAATATGAAGAATATAAATAAACCCTAATGAGGTCTTTCTAAAATATATGAAATTATATACACGACTTTTATACCTTTTCTTTGCATTTAGTCACATTAACGATCGTAAGTTGACTGCGGATCTTTCTCTATTGATTGCAAGAAACAGAAACTAAATTGAATGTTATTTCTTCCCTTAATAATTTAATATAGAAGAAATGATACATTGATATCTTCAATTTTTTAAATTTTCCAACAATTTTGAATTTTATCTACTCAATTTTGCTATAAATGCGTAAATCAATGAGCCATCTAATCGGAAGTATTCGATTAAACAAACGAAACGATTAGAAGAAATATATTTAACGTAAATCTTCTTGAAACTTTGACCTTCGATTTTACTATAAACTCTCCTTTTTCACCGGTTAGTATAGATAATCGAGGTTCTACTGTATCGTGAATTATAAACAAGCAAATACTATCGTAGAAGATTAACGTTTCCACGAACTTTAAATAGGCAACATCGTTCACTGTTTAGGTCACGTTTCCAAGTGTTTGCATGGGAAACTTTCAGCAACCGTGGTCCTGGTTGAAAACTTTTTGAACTCGGAGGTCTAGCAGGTCTAACATTATCCGGCCATAATTGTTTCCTGTAGCGACGTTTGTATTTACGTGTTCGAAGACAATTGTCCCGCACAGTATCGTGGGCAGGAAACTAGCTGTTCTCATTTACTACTCGTGTAATAAATGATAAATATGCATATAGAGGATTACGATAAAAAAATATATCAAGCATAGTTTGTGATAGAAAGATATTTAATAACATTGTAATGTTAACACTAGAACTATCAGACCAGTCAGAATGACTGGTTTTACAATTTCATTTAAAAATTCCTAAATCATGTTACATTTTTTCCCCCCAATGATGTAATGACTTTTATAGCGATAACTAAAGGAGTAATATAATGAATTTTATTTTTGTTTAATTTATTCAGAATCAAAATAATTTTGTATCATGGCTACCTATATCAATACCAGTCATTTTGACTGGTACTTCTCTAAATAGAAAAGCATTCAATAATTTGTTTACCCTGCACTACGATTTATTCTACGGTTACCGTGATTAGAACTTATTTATCGGTCATAATTTTTCAGAAAAAGAAGGAAATCTATATCTATTGTATGCATACAGGTTCCTTAATGACTATACATGATGAAGGATGGTATACAGATATACATATAGGATATTCGGCAACAGGTGGAACAAATTCTAATGGGTAATCCTGTGCATGTACTAAACTTCTTGATAAACGTACATCAAGGGTGTCGGAACTATTAAAATTTTCTATGGTTGGTAACGTGACAGTGATTGATTTCCAACACGTTTTTCTGGAGTATTTCTGATTCAAGCAGGATATTTTGTGATTCAATTCTGTACGTATGTAAAATGTGACTAACAGTCGTGATATTTAAGAGAGTACACGATCATTTATTATACACATTTATTCAATGCAGCTCGAAGTAGTATTGAAATTATTTATAAATATGCAATATTTATTGGTATGAAGATATGAAATGCACTGAAATGAAGATATTAACGAAGATTTAAATCTTTCTTTCTTTATTTTTTGCAATGGTATTAATATACAAAATAAATTTTATCATTTTATGTTGTTCCAATTTATTATCAGAGAAAGATTTTTCAGATATAATACAAACTTGAAGAAACAGGAATACACGGTTATTGTTTCCGTTTTGCGTTTATTATAGAAAACAATTTGTAATGGCTGCTTTATTACTGGTCATACTACTTACACAAGATTCTCAAAGACAATAAAAGATTATGAAAGTCTTATGAATTATTTATAAAAGGATAGTTTCCTCGGATTTCTATGAAATTTAAATATATACACCCTTTTGTAAATAATTGTCTGTCTTTTTTAAATTGTACTTTTGATTTGTGCTATACTTTCCTTCTCTGTATCTTTTTAGTTGCATCGAAGTTATTTCCCCCTTATATTCGCCCTACTCACTACGCCCTAAATAATATTCATTTTTAAAAACTCTAAGTAAAAATTCGAAATATCGTTGTCCGTCTATTGTAATAATTTAGAAATGAAATTTCACTGAAATTTCACAAAGAAGAATACATGAAATTACGAACTGAAATATGCATACAGCATTACTGGCAAATGTGTATCATTTTTCTTACTTTATTTTCGCTGAAAGATATATCACTTGTAAATGCAACCTGACCTACATATATTATGAATACCTTAGCGGATGTTTTACCGAACCACTTTGTCTGACACACTTTTATATAAGGTCGTTCCAAACCTCGATTTGCTTGTAACTATAAATATTATTTCACGTTCGTCTGTCTCCAAAATGCATAATTTTTTTGTGCAACATTACCGTAACAAAATAAACTTAATATTCTCATAATTTTTATAAAACAATTGAAATATTTTTGAAAAATTTAACCCGCAGAAAGAGTGAGAAAAAATTAATAGTATCAAAGAGTTCGACAAAAATGAGTCTTTTAAAATTTAACAATAAAACTATAATAAAGGGTTCTGAAAAACACTGGAAATTTCTTAACTTTAAACATTTATAACCATTGATCCTACAGGATCCAAATTTGGATTTCTCACATCTTCTCATTCAAATCTACTGAATAACATAGGAAAAAGGTAAAAATTTATAGGAGGAAGGCAAAAATTTCTAGTTGCGCAAGGAAAAGAGCAGCCGTGTGTAGTTTCCAGGTTATGAATAGGCTGCGGATCTTTATGCAAAATAAAAGTTGTCTGTATCCATTTGCAAGGAATAGAAACTATAGTGTTATTTCTTCCCTTAATGATTTGAATAGAGGAGAAATCATATATTGACATCTTAGATTTAAAAAATTTTCCAACATTTTGAATTTCATCTACTCAATTTTGCTATAAGTGCATAAAGATCCGCAGTCTAGTTACGAACAAGAGGGTTAAGAGGAACACCCTGTATAAATATAAGAACGTGTAAGATGTAATATTGCTAGTTTATGCTGCAATTATTATGCTTTGAATTTGTGGTATCTGTCTGCGCAGAAAGATCCACTACAACGATGAAAACTACGTGGCGTTAAACGTAGCGGACAAGTTAGAAGAAGAAAAAATCTTGAGCGGTATCGGGAAACACGAGAAAGCTCGAGAGAAGTATCATCAGCCGCGGAAGAAGCGAAAACGGAAACGGCGTAAAGTTACCAAACCGATTCCCCGCGAAGAGTTTGTCGATCCTGACGAACTTCCCCCGCGTGCACGGTGGACGATCGTCGCGACTGCTTGCCTCCTTCTTGCCATGTCTTTGCTGTTGGTTGGTGTCACGTTGAGGATGGCACCGATTATAGACGACATGGGTAAGTCAAAAATAAACAATTCAATTTCTTGTCTCGTAACTAGATTGCGGATTTTGCAGTATATTATATGTTGCGCAGTTCAGAGTCTTCCAAAAATGTTCGAGTTCTTTGAAAGGATCGGTGCCCGAGATCATTTGGAACGACATTTTCATTTGCAAAAATGAAATGTTAAAAAACACGGACCAATCTGAGCGCGGCTATGGAACGCGATGGCAGGGAGAGTCCGACTCGGAGCTGAGCGAAGCGTTGGCGTCGCGCCGCGATGAAGCAGTGAACAAGAGAAGGAGCAGAAATTGATTTAATTAGAACTCATTTATTCAGCCGTGAATGCAGTTGCTGCTTCCAAATGTGTGTCACTGGGCCATACGGAGACGAACTGCACAGGGACGCTATGGGGCGTACGGCCCCGTCAACGAACTGCACAACTGGTGGTAGTTAACACCCGCGAGCTTCGAATTGACACGTCTTTAGAGATGTTTTCTCTACCGTGGTTCGAACGACACTGATTTTGAATATACCAGGGAGGGGGGGGGGTATTATGCATGTCGAACGACGGAGTAGTCAGACATAAAAAAAGGACACGAGAGGGACCGCTGTAAGACTAGAATGTATTGTCATTCACATGGCAAAACATCGTCTGTCCTTCTTTTAGAAAGTTTCTTACGGGAGGTACAATAGGACAATAGAGACTCGTAAATGCCACGTGTACCACTTGCTGGATGAAAGGATAAACCTTTTTTTTCGAACAATTACCTATCGACTTTACGTGACAATCTGCAGGAAAACCGAAACACGTGTGCCATAAATTCTAGTCTTATAGCGGTCCCTCTCGTGTCCCGTTTTTGTCTGATCACCCGTCATTCAATGTGCGTAATGCCTTTCATACATTCTCCAGAAAAATCTTTCGCATAGTCGGTGTTGTTCCAACCGCGGTAGAGAGAACATTTCTAAAGACGTGTCAATTCGAAGTTGACGGTTATTAGTATGTGTGTTTTAACAGTTCCATTTCTTGATTAATTTGTCGGTATAGATCGTCACCAAATGGCCCACTGTCACACACTTCGAAGCAGCAACAACAGTTATGGCTGAATAAGCGAGTTTTAATTAAATCAATCGCTGCTCCTTCTTTTGTTCAATGTTTTACCGCGGCGCGACACCAACGCTGCGCTTACAATTAGCGAAATCTGCCTTCGAGCCGAACTCCTCCTCGCCATCGCGCGCCGTGGCCGTGCTCTGATCCGTGTGTATCGTTATCAACTCCTTAACAGAACCGAGGCGTACATTCTTGCAATTGAAAATGTCGATTCTTTTGTATATTATCTAAATCTTGAAGGAAAATATTCTCGGTCTTTCCAAAAATCCTCGTGCTCAAAGAGATAAATTATTTTAATCATTCTATTTTAAATTTCGCATAATCGTTTTTTTTATAAATATGTAAAATCCGTAGTCTACTTATGATTCAGATGACCAATGTGAGGCATTAACCAGTCAAAGAAAATATGTCCTATTTTTGTCAGTTGTATGTCGTACTAAAAGTTCATAACAATTGGCGTACCTCATTTGGGCAGCTTCTCTTGTCAGAAGCGTGGGTGTAACCCTTTATATTCATTTTGTTCCTTGACATTTCTATTGACACTTTGTTTTTTCATGGAATAACATTTTTAAACACATTGCACGATATATGAGAACACATTTTTTCATCAAAATTTCCGTTTGTTTTCATAAATTAATTTTAAACTTGCCATTCATTTGGCTGATTGCTAATATAATTCAGCTTCCATAGATAATATTTAATACATCACACGCGATAGGGTTTAGTATATCATACCGTAATATGATAGGATTTCTCATGGTGTTTACATTTAATTAACTTTCTTTACACTTAGCTGAACTATGCATATAAATTAGAATTCTTTATATACTATTAGATGATTGAATAAGTTCGTGCTCGATTTTCATAGACGTCGCAAACTGTGCTGCATGGCGGAGTGTAAAAAAGATTATATATAATAAATATATAATATATTTAATAAAAATTATATATTCTACAATTAGGAAAGAATGGTGATTAAATTTATTAATAAAGCTGTATTCTTTAAAATTTAACCATTGAATTTTATTTTCAAATCGGGCACGAACTTATGCCATTATTTGATATATTAAAATCGTAGACAGGATTCACTGAAAAATAGAATTTTCTTAGTAAACATGCAGTCCATGTATAACATTGAATTTGCACAAATTGTTAGGCAATGGCGTGGTGAAAACCAACGTGTAAAAAGAATATACGATTCCATTTAAAGCGGCGCGGCGCTGCAGTAACAGCTTGCAGGTGCATTTCCGAGATAGTATAAAAACGAGGTCATAGGGAAATAGATTTCTGTAGTATACAACTTTCTTTCCGTTATTCTTTCTTTAACAATAGACCTACGCTATTTATCGTCATCACACGAGATGTTAAAAATAATTTTATATAATAATATGCAATTAATTTTTTTATATTATTAATATGATATTAATTTTGACTATGCTATAATAAATGAAAATATCAATCGTATAGAGAAGATGTAACTAATATATAATTACACATGAAAGTTAAAAATTTACGGTTTTATCCACAGTTTATTTGACTTCTCAAGAAAGAGTTCAAATTTTCTGAGTACGTGTACTATTGAAGAGAGTTTCATTAACGTGTCTGTTCATTGCATGCAGTTTCTACTTCGCATACATATATACGAATCTATAAATGGATACAGATAGATAAATCCTTAAATTCAATATCGTTAAAAACGTAGCAGATAAAAATATATTTACCCCCTCCATTTACCCATCGTCTACTTTTCAAATGAGACATAGGTGCCTTAAATAGATGAACTCTGACCCTTTGAATGGATAATCAAATACCAGATCAAGCCGAAGGCAACTTTAGTGAACTATTGAACTCATTTTCGATGTTTAGTAACACCGAAATAATGTTCACACGTTATTAATTTGTTACATTCGTAAAATAGAATAAATTATAGAGATAACATAATTTATAATTGGTCGAGAAATCTATCACTAATCAGTTCCAAGTCGCGATACTCTCGGTGCTTCATTAAAAAAAAGTAATTCACGTACCCCTATTTTAAAAACGTTCATTACAAGGTGATTAATTAAATCAAATTAATTATAAGTCGAAGAACTAAGAGATACATAAGGATCATTAGTGCTGACAAAAATATTCAGGTGACACAAGCTCCGAATAATTATGACAATTAATCATGGAAATACAATTATTTTATTTTATTTATTAGTACTGGTAAAATATCTTATAGAATCGAAGGATCTTTCACGTTCAATATAATTGGCAAAATTTATTTTAATATCTTTTATTATAATATTATAATTTATTGTAGTAATATATCACATATATATTACGAATTTTGCAATGTAATAAGATTTTCTAAAATTCAAGATAAACTATACGTACTCTCAAAGTTTGATTTGTGGTTTGCAACATTATCAGAATATGCCTAAGCTATTTAGGGTAGAACCCTAGGGACAACAGTTCTCCATAGTGACGATGAAATATGCAAACAGTCTCAGGAGATTCTATCTCGTATCTCATGTCAGTAGGTTAATGTTTCATTGCGACAATGTGTAACGTTTTATCGGAAACTTCGTAACAACCTTTACAAATCAATAAATTCTTTTTATTAAAGTTCTTTTCGTGGTTTACGACTAGACGGCGATTCTTTTGCATTTCAGACAAAAATGGTTTGGCAAAATGCAAACCTATAAAGAGTATTCTACTTACTACAATTATTAAAGGCATTTCAATAATATCAGTGTTTTAAAATACATATCTTATTTTCTACATCCTAATTTTAATAATATCGCGTGTCTCTCAATTGACTCGGGCGATTTTTAGTTTGCATAAAGATCCGCAGTCTATTCGTAACTTGATAAACCAACATGTAAAAAACTTTTTAGTAAAAAGCTTCGTTGTACAGCAAAACGCGAGCACCCAGTATATTCAGTATCCGCGAAAACTGTGTCAAATTGACACAAGGGAGAGATGAGGGTTAAACTATCGGTTGCACAGCGTTTTGAAGACAGCGACCCAGCATCATTTCGAGAGGTGGCAGCGTTTTGGAAGAGAGGTCACATTTCAAGGCTTGAAGGTTCTCCAAACGTCCTACATTTTTTCGTAAAAGTGGCGGCCATAACGTTTGGCCAATTAACCGGTGAAGATGGTGCGACCATGGTCGATTGCACTTGCAGTACGGTATTCAGCACGAAAAAACACTTCTCCGGATTTATATGTACCAGGAATACATGCGCGACCACACAGAAACATGTCCGAGGGAACAGAGCGAGAGAGAACGAGAGAGAGAAAGCGAGAGAGCGAGAGAGAAAGAGAGTGAGAGACGCGCACATGCAGCGTGCGAGCCCAAAGACGTTCCGCGCCTTTAAATTAAAGGCGCACGTCTGTGAATTCTCCAGTCAGCCGTCGGATTTCCGTACTAGAACCACGCTGAAGATTTCATTCCGTGATTTGCTCGTTCGAGCCTCCCTCGTCTTGGTTCTTCTGAAAGTTCGCGATAAGCTCCGGGACGCTATAACCCTGAAATGGTATACTTGTTTCTTCAGACTACCAACTGTGATCAAGAAACCGGACTCTGTCAGTTTCAAGGTATAAGATCTTTACCGATCACTTCTTTGTATCCTGGTGCATCAGTTTGCTGACATCGAGCCGCGAATGTCTCGATATGTGCCACAAACAATTTAGTAGAGCTGTGTACGTGTTTGCAATTTTCCATTCGGCTTGAAAAAAAAAACAAAAGATTCCTTGTAGCTTCTTCTGGTCTCCAAAAGTGTAGAAAAGAATATCCGAAGAAAATGATGTTCAATAACTAATTAAAGGGTTGCAGAACTGTTCGAATTGCTATTTTAACGCAGAATATAGCGATTGGTAGCGGAGTTGCTAGCTGATTGGTAGAATCTTCTTTGAACATTTCGTGTTAAAATATTCGCAGCCCGATGAAAATACATTGATGCACGAGGGTAAAGAGAAGTGATCAACAAAGCCAGCAAATTCTATCTGATACTGTCGCAAGGAAACTGAGTCCGGCTTGTTTTTTTATCACAGCTCATATAATACATTGCACAGCTTCCTGAAAATTCTGTAAGAATTGACTAAAACACTGTTACATGAATAGATTGAGACTATATGATGAAAATGTGAGAAAAACCAGTATACAGATCATTTTGCTGGGATCATAAGAGACCCCTATGATACCATTACAGGGTTAACTTGCCGAGCTGACGGTTGATAGTGTTACTAGGTCGTACAGTGTACCTCTAAAGTGAAACGAGTGCCAAACATATCCTTCTTTCGAACAAACGCTTCGACTTTGTGTCGATATTCTATTTTCGATCGATGAAACTTCTCCATGGTCACGTGTACTTTGTTGAGCCTTTTATGCAACAGCCGTGTAGGTCTCTCAGATAGCAATGAAATTGTTTCTTCAAAGTAGACATAGATTGCTAGGCGATTTCGCAGGGAAACTTTAAAAATCTGAAATATCCCGTGGTTAGATAAAGCACACGTTGACATTTTTGGAAGGTGATAACATGGTGATAAAAACTTACGTTTCATGGTATTTTACTGGTAATCGCGTGCGGGTTGAATAATTTGATCTGGTCCAGCAGGCTGAAGGTAATTTAATAGTTGTACAAGGTAGTTGTACAACTTTTAATTTGAACACGTCTACAAGGATACTGGCCAAGTAATTGGATTAGAGCGTCTCAAAGCGCGGTGGGATTTTGAAAAAGATTTACTTAATTACTAGACCGCGTTTTTCCTTTGTTGGTGAGCAGTAAATTTGTTCGACTATTAGTTGGAAACTATTTCCTTATTACGATGTTAATAATAACTGTTCAAGTTAATTGTTTATCAATTCGGACAAATAATAATCATTCTAAATTTATTCAGTAAAATGAAAAACATAGCATAAAATCGATTCATTTAACTGTTATTTGCTACGTTTATCAATTCGGACTGTAAATTGTCAGGATGGAATTTATTTGAACGTGTAATAATTATTTTAAATTTATGTAATATAAATATACATCAATCCCAATTCATTCGTACATTCTTATAACATAAAATAAAAAATAATGCGAAAAGCTGACAGGGGATATACAAGTTTATTCTTCGTTATTAAGTACGTCGTATATTGAAAACGTGAACGGTCACGTCACACGAGTGATTTTATTATGCGATTGATAATATGCAGATACGCCTCTTTGTGGATCCTGCATAAATTGAGCAGGAGTTAATATCGAGGATGTCCTCCTGCGACATTCAAACATCAATCTCGACTGTAGTACTTCGTGTTCCCTTGGTGCAGCAATTTTGCATGCAGTGATATATTAAAATTTGTTTACGTATGAAACTTCGTCGGGCTGAAATTTTCAATTGAATTTTTTACGTCAGTTGAATAACTGTTAGATTTGAACATATTTTTGGTAAAAGAAATATTTCCTTGTTGACGTGTTACATTAAGCTTTTAAATCATGTAAATTCATAGATTATTGCAGTTTCATGCTGTTTCGATCTTTATGTGAAAGTAAGTGATACTTCTCCTCTGTTATTCGATTAATAGGTAACATTTTACATCTTGATTTTGTGATATCGAAACGTTATCGATTAGTTGATCAATCATACACTTCCTGCGAAGTATTTTGCATTGATGTAGAAAAAAATAGGAAAGAGTTACAGGTAAGAAAAATAATGAACACTTCTTTTTACATAAGCAATATCGTCGACTACATCGTTTGCAATCGATAGAAATGCAATAGCTTCTAAATCTTGAACTTCTCGATTATATTTTCCTCCATATTTGCTGTACAATATTTAAAGATGCGAAGGTGTATTATAAATTATGAAGTGCATCAATCTGATACAGTTTACTATTATTTAAATTCGATGATTGTCAGATTGAAATTTCAAAATGTAGAAATAAAATTTGTTAGTAAATCAAATTTTAGTTACGCTTCGTATTCATGTTTCCAGCATATGCTATGCATTGTTTCGTTCCACGCGGATACGCATATCATTTTTCAATTCGATCGAATAAATTTCAAAACCTCACCATCTCCTCAATCTAACGAAACATAAAATTATGCTATCGAAATTGCAGAGACACACCTGCATGAGACGATAGAAACATAGTTATAAATTTCGCATCTGTTAATCAGTTTATAAAATAATATCAATGCAAACTACAAATTAGCGTTTACAAATATTACAAATATTAGGGCATGTGTAGGGTGTAGTTCACACGCCAAAGTGATACAATTTTTCGACGTGTACACATGTCTGACGAAGCTTAATCTTTTAACTCCAATCTGTTCTCATACCCTGGAAACGAGTACCAGAAACGTACGTGCGAGAACAACAACCTAACAACAGGCTACATTGCTTGGCCTACTACCCTGCTCTGACCTACTGCCCCACTACAATTTTGTCACACAGATCATACACACCTTTGACAGACACAGAATCATTTGAAACACTTACCTGTTCATCCGGGCTATTTTTAATTTTGCCACTATTCAACCTAGCGACTCAAATGTCACGAAATGTGGTTCAATACCCAAAATTTAACGAAATATGCTAGACGATCTTTTAACAGATTCGTGATTGAACTAAAAGACAAGTATTTTAAGAACTCGGTTTATATAAAAGTTTCATTGTAATTTTCTAGGTGGTAGTAAGGCAAACTAGGATAATGGGTTGTTGCTCTTCTATAGACGTTTCTATAAATAATACTTTCTCCGTAGCACACAAAAAAGTTTATTACTGAAAACTTGAACCACGTGTATAGGAACTTCTACTATCCACACTTAGTTGGAGGAGACAGTACTGTGAAACGTTTTAATAATTCTTTTTATGTTTTTGTTGAAAACTGTTAAGAATTAGGAAGACCTGCAGTGTATTTAATGATTCGACTTAATTTTCATGCAAATTGAAAATAGTTTACATCAATTATAAGTAGACAGCGGATTTTATGCATTTATAACAAAAATGAGTAGTAAGTAATTAGTGTAATATGAAACAGTGAAAATATTAGAAGAATTTAGAAATGCTGTCATGTTATTTTCAACCTAGTAAACATATTAAGAAAGAAAATAAATTTCTATTTCACTAAAGTCTGTTGTAATTCAGGTGGAAAATTTTTTTCCTTAAAGATCAGCTGTCTAATTATAAGACAGAAGATAAATAAAAATGTACTTCTTCTGTTAATAATCGTAATAAGCTGGAAATAACGTAATAATATACTCACTTTTGTCATAAAATCCATAATATTCACAGTCTACTGATAACTATTAACTAATGTCATATATGTATGTGTATATTTATTGTTAGACTAGATATATCAGAAAATTCAAGAATTTCTGAGATACTTACTTTATATATTGTATTTACAATACCTGAGATGTCACTTTGAATAAGATATCAGAGAGAAAGATTATCTCGATAATGCAATGTAGCTACTTGAGAATGAACTTCTGACAGTTATTCTCCTGGGGTGGCTGCGTGGAGTATTGGAAAGTAAGGTATCGAAGAGAAGAGCTGTCATTGTTAGTTAGGCCTGTAGCCTCAACCAGTCTTGCTTTCAACACTAGAACTTTCAGGGCTCTATACATATAAATTACAAATGCTGGCAACGGAGATGTTACCTAAATTCCAATAAACCTCGTAAAAATATGCACTGCTATCAAATATGCTGCTATTCCTAAAAAACACAATTTTATTAAATATACAGAGTGTAATTTTTATTAAATGTTCATTGTCAAAGACAGAAGTTGAAAAACGAAAGTGTGTGTCATTTCTCTTGAAAATTTTAATAAATCCGAAATGAGGCAAGAAGATTCTCAAAATGTAGGTAATTTCTTCACGGTTATGTGTATATTTCACCATTTTTATCAGAAACGAATAAAATCTGCAGTCCAGTTTTTAAAAGAAGTGTTTAAAGAAATATTTACTGTCATATAAGATACATACGGGTATACCAAGCTTTTGGTAACTAATGGTAGAATCGGAAACCAGATGATTCTAAATATATCAAAAAGTATGTCGAAAATGTACAATAAAATTTGTTCTTATGATGTTTTGTTTTCGAGAAAATCGACTTTGAATGTTCGTCGAGTGCACGTGCACTTGACTCGCGACCTGACGCATCTCTGTACTGCTATAGCTTACTGTTCCGGTTTAAATTTGCGTTTATTGCCCTCGGTAATCAAGATTGCAAAATAAAACAGGATATTAACTTATGATAAATATTATTGTGATAAACATGGTAAATGTTGCCTATTCCTTAACTAGAAATTAGAAATCCATATTAATATTATGTATCATATTGTTTTTCTCTGTAAACGAATAGCTGAAGTTATAATAGCTGTCCACTCTACGCCTAGTTTGAAGGAGTGGGATGAAAAGCTATTAGGATTTCAACTATCTACTTCCGAAAAACAGATAATAATACTTCACGTGTGGGTGAAAAACTTCAACGTTACTTATTCAGATAGGTTCCCACACACCCTATTAAAATATTTAACTCTCGTATGTCCCCGGGTAAAAGTTTACCCATTCTATTTTAGACACTGTAAAAATTTTTAGTTCACGATTTTGTTGCTACACATGATACATTTATTTAACACGTTTAATACTGTATTAAGCACAATGTATCTTCTTGTAAAATCTGCAAAAAACACTGTTACAGTAAAATTATTAGTTCTCCGAATATCCTGTTATTTATTATAATTTTACACAACACGTGCACAAAATTAATTTGATTTGTTTTCCGTGATATACAAAGATCATCACATATGTATGTATGATGAGTAGACCGCGGATCTTTATGCAAAATAAAAATATTGCGCAATGATTGTGGGCAGCAGGAGTTAAATAAAAATTCACTTCATCCCTTAATAGATTTTTTACATTGAAAACAGGATAACAATATTCTTACATTTCTCGAATCTATCACTGTCTTATATTTCACACAACCAATTTCTTCATAAATGCATAAAAATCCGCAGTCTAGTGATGAGCTTAAGAATAAAACAGAAATCGAATTGCAGTGTAAAATGTAAATGTAAAATGTAAAGAAAGAGAGAGAGAGAGCAGAAAAATTCTCGAAATTCCTGAATATTTAAGGTAGGCATGCCAAACACGCGGCTCGTCGACAAGCAGTTTTCGGCCCGACCAAAAACTTTGAAATTGATGACAATTTATAGGTTTTACACTCCAAATTCACCCTTTTGCAAGTGAATTTCGCCTTTCTGTACATCAATTTCACCCTTCCGCAAATAAATTTCACCCTTTGCAAATCAAATTCAACCTTTCGTAAATCAAATTCAACTTTTTGCAAATCAATTTCACCCATTACAAAAACTTACTTAGAAATACTTTATTTGTAAATGGTTGAATTTGATTTGCAATAGGGTGAAAATTAATTTGCAGATGGGTGACATTGATTTGTAAAAGGGCGAAATTGATTTACAGAAAGGAGAAATTGACTTGCAGTAGGGTGAATTTGGAGTGCAAAACCTGTACAACTGGAATTAATCGAAATGCAGTTTGATTCCGTATTGGAACAGAAATATATGGACGTTGTGATTCCACATTTCTACAATTATTTATCTGTCGACCGATTTCCCGATATGTTATGTGCAATTAGACGTATTTCAGTTATGTTCGGTAGCAGTGGTAGAACATATATGAGCGAACCACTATCTTCAACGTTAAAAAATAATAAAACTGCGGAAAGGTCGAAGTGAACAAACCAGCGTGTGTACAATCAATTTAAAAAATAATTCAACAAATTCAACCAACTTTTTAAAATTTCGTTACTGAAAAACATTCCCATATTTCTTCGAAACAAACATGAAATGCTTTTATTCAAATAAAGTAAACTTGAAAAAAACAACTTTTGTACGTATGTTATTTTATATGTGTAACAGCAACGTGTTAATAAAAAAAATGTGTTTTCTTTTTATTTCGAGTCTGCTTTTTTGTATTACGGCCCTCGAATTAGTTTATAATACTTAATGAGGCTCTTGGGGTGGTAAAAGAGTTTGACATGCTTGCTTTATGGAACATTTGATAATACGTATGATTAATGGTTATTTATAGAATATTGAATTGAAAGCAATTAAATTATGTCTACCAGAGTTCACCACACTTCGCAGGAGTAATTTAGGATTAGAGGTTAAATTTCCGTAAATATGTGGTATATTATATCCTATATACAAGAAACGTATACAACAGTTTAAGAGGAGGTAGAGGATTTTCGGACGAAACTACGTTCTATGGTTCTGAGGCACTGCGATCAGGTTAGGCAGTTTGTCCGACCCCTACATGCCTGATCTTGCACATATTAATTTACTCTAGGGCATTGAACATTGGTCACAGCTATAGAGGTACCTGACCTAAATCCGCCTGACCCGAGTACAGGGAGGAAATGCAAACGACTTCGCAACAATAGCAAACCCTAACTTTTGGCAGTTCTCTTGAGACTATGTCAAGAGAGTTAGCATATTTGTTCTGACGTGAATAAATGTCTTTCCTAGAAAATCTGAAATTGCCTGAAAATTTATATACAGTTACTCGAATTAATATTCGGACGCTCTAAAAAAGACGGTAATTTTTTTAATATTGTACTATACGATTTGAACTTTTTTGGGAAGCTAGAGCAATTAGTTTCCTACGGGATGTGAAAAGAAATTTTTTCAAAAATTGCAATTGATCGGAATTGTAAGAAAAATACTAAAAGGTGCATTTTAAAACTTTTTTATGTGGGCCTATATTGAAAATTTTAAAAATTTCTCTAAAATCAACATCTAAATGTCTACAGGTTAAGAAAACTCTTTACAAGTCCGACGTCTTTGATAGTTAATTGTGAATAGAATCATTCGATTTATAAAGCTCGGGATAAATTTTTTTCTTTTGCCTTCTTTATGAGTTTGTATTAATATTTTAATATAAACCAGATTGTTGCACGACTCTATGATTTATATTTCCCTTGGATTTATATATTTTACCTTAATTTACTGTAACTTAAATTAGAAAATGAAAGGCGTCGACAAAAGATTTAATAGAAACAATTAAAAATATTGACTTTAAAAGATTTATTCCGTGTATGTATATCAGTCGATCATCAGGTTCATGGTCATGACAGATCGTCAACGTGTACGACACACATCACATTTAGAAAGTTGTGGGCACAAGTATAATTAAATTTCCTAATTAAATTCACTAACTAAATTATTTTAATTAAATCCACTACTATTATATGCCTTGTTTGAACAGAAAACAAAGTTTCAGAGACGAGATATTTTCTACAATTGCAATTCAATTTTAAGGAAATGAATGCAAATGAAATGTCAATTTTAATAAGACCAACAGTGTAATTCCTTACGCACTTTAGTTGTAATAAATTTGATAATACAGTCTTATTTACCGGATGAAAAATCGTTCACAGAATAATTAATATCCAACATTAAGTCATCTCATAAATCGTGGAAAATGTACAAAAATATTACTTACAATTACTTTTAGTCATTGATGTATTAACCAATATTTTTAATAACGTTTTCCCATTTATTATTCAATTTTTAATTCCTTTTCCATGAACTTCGTTGGGGTTTCAATTTAAAAACTTTTGCCTTCGTTAAAGCTTTTAATCCGTCTACATCAAACGTTGTTGGTCGATATGATTTTATTTTATCAAAAAGGTAGAAACTTTCAGTTAAATTTCTAATTTCCAGACAATTTATACTGGTCATAAAAATCCACAATTCAAACGTTAGTAAATATTAATAATACCTTCATATCATGCTGTTTATTAGCAGTATTGTCTAGCTCGTAATTGAAGAGAGGAAAAATGGTATTAGTTTCCTGGACCAGCGGGGATGTATATAATTACTACGTGTATTCCCACGTGCACACTAAATTTAGTTTCTGGTTACCATAGTGGAGCAGAATGTTATCTACCGATGAGGATCATGAATTTCTGAAATGTGTGAATTCGTTGGACAGGCTGTCCCTATTAACCCTTTCATACTATCTATACTAACCCTTTCATATTATCCAATCCAACATTCTTTCTCTCTTCTTATTTTTGTTTTTTCTCATATTTTATAATTTTCATATTTTGTTAATGTTCGTGGAATGTTTTACTCCATTTCGATTTAAAGGTACTAGAATCATTTATTTATTATAGAATACAAATGATTAATGTCTAATGTTCAGATATCTATTCAGACGAAAAACATTTTTTAATTCCTACTATTATAATTTTTTACAATTATAATTTTGTACGTATTGGATGTGAAAGAAGTTTCATTAATTTTTAAAGAAACAAAAGGGAATAGTTTCAGCAGGGTATGCTAGAGTGAACGTAATTGGTTTTAGAACTTCGTTCGTTATGGCATTTGTTCGTTCTAGCATATACTGAAAACTGAAATATATAGGGTAATCCATTCCAGGGCACAGTGGAAAGTAAAGTTTCCGTTCGATACAACGATCTCAACAGGTAAAGTTCACTGTAAAATGAAAAAAAATAGCATAAAATCGATTCATTTAACCGTTATTCACTATATCAATTTTGATGTGCATAAGTGACATTGTCGCCACTAAGCTAAAAATATAGTTTCACCCCTTACGATTTTGTCATAGTTGCAATGATTCGAATTTTTCTTTGTTTCTTTATTGATTTAGTAACATTTATGATATTCATTATATGCACATTTTCTTCAGTGCTAAAAGAAATAAATGATACCATACTCTCTTGTCTCCAGAATTGGCTATAGAAACGACATTCTTGTTCAATATTTTTTGTAATGCCTATCCATCTATGTATAGTAACGTTTGCAATATGCATTTACCATGAAATTGTAACAGTAGCTTAATCTGTCCTCGCATTGCGGAGGTACGTGTACTCATCAGTGGATAACATTCTATCCCACTCTGTTAACCTAGAAACTCAATTTAGTGTACTCATGAGAATACAAGCAGTAATTATACAATGACTCCCTATTGGTCTAGACGACTAATAGCAGCTCTTTCTTTCGCTCATTAATCATATAGCTTTAATAATACGTACCTTCAGTATCCTACATGTACTGAATTAACTACGAAAAGAAATGGAGTAACTTCGTATTTTACACAGCACTATTATTATTATTATTTATTTATTGCTGTAAACCATATATTTTATATAACGTATACATTAGAAACTATACAATATACGGTTATGTTATAATTCTCTTTTCCTGAAAAAGGTATTTTCTTTCAGAATTTGTTATCTTGATGACTCGCTAATTATATTAATTATTACGTCCCATAAATACCTAATGCGAATTTCGTTTCATACTTTTGCATGACGAAACACACTATAAGAAGTATTAGTCTTCTCTGTATAATAATGTTAATCGCATAAATATTACAAGCAATGGCATAAATAATAAATAAGTAAAAATTATTTCCCGAGAACGCGCGCGTGAAAAAAGTGGTCACTAATCTTGGGACGACCTCGCAGAAAAGCAATAATCATTTCCAGCAATTATTGCATTAACAAAATGGAGAATTTCGGCAAAAGCAATTCTGTATTCCACAGTTTACCCTCGGCGGTTCAATATTATAATCACGAGCGCTTCTGCAGCAAGGTTTATGTGCAGACGCGAGTGGTAAGGCTGTTAGAAATGGCACGTAATCGTTTTATTGCGGGAATCGTGTATAGCCAGGACCCTCGGACAGCCGGTAACCAGATGTGTCAAAGTGACCATCATTTGGTGTTTGACCGTTAGCCGCAAGCTATGGTTGCAACCCGCTGCTATGGTAGACAGAAGGAAGCGACGATGAACGCTTTCGCTACCACCGTTTAGCAAATTTTCTGCCAGAAATTGACGCTAATTTTTGTTCAGTAGATGGAATTATCAATGTTTATAAACGAACCATGTATTTAACAAAACATATTACATGTAACACAAACGGCGTTCAATTAACGACTGACAAATGTTCAAACAAACGTTCCTTCATGCACATTTATTTCTTTATTTCACTCTACCAATTTCGTTTTATACATTTTTGCCTCTCATTATGTTTCTTTCTCATTCTCACCACACATATCCACAAATTCACCCCCTTGTTTTTATTGAATGCATACTTGTATCTCATTTACAAGAAAAACAATAATTGTCATAATTGATTTTCATACATTACACGCACACACATTACCTACCACGCACACTCCTACTATGCTCGCTCATTCCATTCGAAGGTTTTGTTAAACGATTTTAACAAGACGTTTAAAATATACAGATCTTCTTAACAAAATTTTGTTCGAACATGTCTGTCTCGTTTATCAATATATTCACCAATATAAATAGTGTTATTCCATAAATATGACGTTGATTACGTCGCTAGTAGCTGTGGTAGAAAAAAATACGATATCAAAAATAGGTTGAGAGTGATACTATAATACATCGTGTATAAATTATTATCTATTAGAATGCAGAATAGCGTGTCCATTACTTACCGTTTCTACTTGTGAACACGAACGCGCGCGCGTCACATTTATCTTCGAGATTGATTTTCTGGAAACCGTAGTTTAGTTTGATTGAAATGTTCTCATTTATGTTATCAATGAAATGTAACGTTTTCATCACGTAAATTTATTCTTTTAACACTGCTTCACTTCGAAAAATTGATAAATTTTCTTTTCCTTCATTCCTCGTTAGTAATTCTGAAATATAAAAGAGTAAAAAATCACGTTAAAAATTTAAAATATTTCCCTTTTAAATTCTATTAATAATAGAAGTTGATTTATCTATTGATGCTTTAAACCAAATGGTATATTTAGCAAATACAATGATATTACATGTAGCTGTAACAAGGTAGTTTATATACATATATATAACTTGAATAGATTAAAAATTATACCTATAGATACAGTTCATTTCAAAAAACAAATATTGGTGTCAAGGTAAACACATAAACTTGTTCTTATTTTAATATTTCTAAATTACTTTTTGAGTGATGAATCTATTTAAATTGTACGAAGAATTACATACCTTGTCGATGCAGTTATTTTAGTCTTCGCTCAACAAACAGTTTTCCCGGAACAGTTGTTTTTAGATTTAATAGTCTTTCAAAGGCGGAGGAGAATATGTTTTTTCACGCAGGGCTTTCAAAGCCGTTTGCATTTTTTAGATATGGACGTCAACAGATACAAAACAATGTGTGTCAAGTATCTTTTAAAGCACTGTCAGTTTGTCTGAAAAGTTTGAAACCTCTTTTATGTTTACACGTAACCTCAAAATGGTTTGAAACTTCTCCGACAAACCGACACTTTGTATACGCGTATTTCATCAAAGTTCCCGTTTCACGCTCGAGTAAGGTCCCTTGTAATTTGTGTAGTATTCTTCTAAATATAGATCCACGAGAATTCGCAATTAACTTGATTCCTAATGACCAAGTTATAGAATTCCCGGACAATGGTCGTTCAACGAATTTGCCTTGTAAAATCGTTAACGATGTAGGGTTCAGGCCATTATTACCATCTGGTTCTTGCTCCGACTCATAGAATCATTAATCTTTACATCGGGGTTCGAACGTTATAAATCAAATGTGTCGTGTCAATTACATTAACTGGCGTGGAAAAAAACTCTTTGTAGAAATCAGATATAACAGTAATTCTACTACATGTCATATTCTTTGTAAGTAAACTCTCGATAAACATTTATCTATTTATAAATATGTAGACTGCGGATTTATATGCAAAATAAAATTTTCCTGCATTAATTGCAAGTTAGACATTTGTAAATTTGGAAATCCGATTTGGAAATTTTACAACAGTATTTTGAAAGTTTTTAAATATATTCACTGTCTTGAACGGTGTGTACATTTCTTAAAATAGCATAAAATCCGGATGAATAAACTAGTAATTATTTTAATCAACTAAACTTTTAAAAAAGCAAAAAAGTTGTCGTATAAATCTATTGGCACCCTTTTACTTAACTTCAACTGTACAAATAAATAAAACTTAGTTTCTGGTTTATAAGGATTACAATTTAGTTTTATTGTAATTGTCTATTCTTTATTAGAAATATATCTATCACAAATTATTATTTAAATTTATTATTCCATAGGCTTTCGTATTGAATGCTCGATTTTAAAAATACCAGACTTATTTAAAGATAAGCTTTCCTATTGTATGATCAACATTAAAAATATCGAATTTATGTAAGGATAAGCTTTCTTATTGAATGTTTAATTTTGAAAATATCAAATTTACTAAAATCGATATATGTTTACGTCTAGGATTTGCGCTCCATCAGAAAACAAATCGATGATTAATTGTTTTCTCGATTGAATTTACTTTTCTGTAATAACTTTTCAAAATTACGTACGGTACGTTTCCTCGAGGAACGTATAGAACCTAGAGTATAGACTCTATAGTGGCGCAAAAGCGGACCACTGAAAAATGAGAACGATGCTGAGGCTTTTGTGCCGTCTGCAGCCATTGTTGAAAAATTGCTTTCATATAGATAGCGTGCGAGATCGCTGAAATCCGTGCACGATGTTTACAAAGACGACATTAATCGGAATATATGTCTGTTATTTTTCTTTTACGATATGGGAATTTCGAACATTTATTTTATGCTAAGAAAATAATCTTGTACAGATAACATAATAAACCGCGCACCAAAAGATTATAATATTTTAGCATATAATATTATAATATCTATATAAAAGACATAAATAATATTATTTGATTTTTACGAGGTAACGAGCAAATAATCATGCGAAATTTTAAATGCAGATAGATTGAAGAATTTAGGAATTTGACGTATACAAACAAACATAATAACTAAGTTATTTTATTATGCATTGTGTTTCGAAGATTTCTGTTTATATTTAGTTCATATAAACGTGTTTAAAATTATTAGGTTAGTAGCTCTTAAAAATGTAATTGGAAGGAAGCACATTCGTAATTAAGGTATGTTCTGATTCACAGAATACTCGTTAATAAATTTAACTGCACATATACCTCGTTTCTATATTAAGAACGCTTCAATCGATTTTAAAACGGAAAGGTTTCAACACAGAAATTAAACAGAGAAAAAAGGTACACCTGCGTACGTATTGCTAAAAATACTGAATGTAAAATAATATTTTACTAACTAATCATTACAAAATAGTAAGTGAAACCAATGGAAATAATCTGAAAGAATCATATTTAAATAACGATCATTAAAACTATTTTAATATTTTCGTTTTTAAAAATAATTTGTTCAAGGTAAACGATGCAGTAATGTATTTCCCTTTATACCGAAATACTAAAAATAAATCCGAGAGTAATTTCTGTATTAACTAATGTCTTTAAAATAATTTTATAGGTAATTTAACATTGTAACCGACGTGGGGTAAATGTCGAATAAGAAAGTCGTAAATCTTGTGACGAATATGTCACTCCATACTCCATACGTGAGGTCGTGAGGTGAATCATAATCGATAAAGTCGTCTACTTTGTTATAAAGAACTATAGGCAGTGTAATTTCCTGAAATGGCAATCGTGCAAAAAAGATGAGCATTTGTATTCAACATTTACTGAATTTTAAAATTTTATGTAAAAAATTGTCTTAAAATTGGAAATTGAAAATATAAATATAAATGCGTGTTACAAACTTTAAATCGCCTAAATACTTTAGTCTTGAAGTGCCATAAACAAACTGTGTATTTTATGCATTTATAATAACAATATGGGTGGAATAAAGAAGAGTAAATGCATCAGAAGAATATAATTTTAGACCCATTGAAATTACAAGAAACCAAATAAGTTTTTATGTTATGTTCAAGAAAATGTTTATTTTGCATAAAAGTTCACAGTCTAGCCATAAGTATGGAGGAATTTTCCAAAATTGTAACAATGTCAGAGTAGTACACCATTCCTATAAAGTTTTGATTATTATTTGCACAACAGATTTTGTGCAAACACAAATTTTCAAGACTTTCGAGACTTTCAAGAATCTCAGGCAGTAAACAGAGTTTTTCAAAAATTAAAGAAATTGAAATTGAGAGAAGATGAATAATAATATAAACGAAGAGTTTAGTTACGAAGAAAATCGTATTGTATTGTCGTTATAAGAAAATTTAAACCATCCAGAATTTTGGGCATGAAATGGAAGTTACATTCACCCGCGCGACAAAATTGAGGAAATCGAAATGAGGGGAGAGTGAGAACGATAATTGATTATTTGGATAATCTGAAAGGGGGGAAACGCCACAGATTACACGTCATTTACCGCCTCAGTTAGAAAATGCAATACGTCACTCATCGGATCGATAGAAACGCACAGGTCACACCTGCGATATCACACTTACAACGCATTCCGCGCACCAGGTTCAACACTTTTATTTTTCTGTGGCGCGTTTACATTGTTACAACTCTTGCGGAAGCGGGTCAAGCTTGCAGCTGGCTGATTCTCCACTGTTCGATTTTAACGTACGTCATCGGAAGATCGGGTACAAACTATAAACCGATCGTCTTCGAGCCGGTAGAAACAGCGTGCACATCGGTACCAGTTGGATCGCGTATGTGCAGGTCTTCAATTTCCTCAAAGTTCCCAGCATTGCTCCTATTGACGCACATCGCACGCCAGAAATGCGTATCGCCGACGAGAGTTTATAGCTTCTACAGAAGTGTAATGCCGTTCTGGGTGGAATTTTAAGAATAGTTGATCCGACGGCTGACATTTTTATAGGTCTTATCGTTCTTTCCGTTCTCTGAATGATTTCGTGTTTACAGAGACGCGCTCGTAAATTACTCCCCATGTCACGCTGCCAAACGCTAAAGCTTTGTTTTTTCAGAACCGTTTACCGCAACTCATTTCCTCTTTTACCACTTCCGAGCATGTGAAATATGCCGTTCGCGTTTTTCTGATTTCCGTTTGTAACGCGAACGAATGATGAACGTGTTATACACTGTAACAAATATTAGCAAAGTGTAACTAAGGGGGCTCGTGTAAACGCTGGGAACTCGAACAATCTTCATGAATTTTTTTCTCTCCTTTCACTGTTAAAAGCTATGTCATACGATTGTGATACGATGACCGTGGTTAGATATTCTAATATTAGCCGTTTAAATTGGTACTAGTCTAACTGTTAACCTACTATTCTCTTTTTGCAGTTTTACATGCGTATTAAAAATCTAAAAAGTATTTAAGAGAACTGTAGAACATTTAATTAAAATTAAAATTTCGCCGATCGATTACGGCAGTGTTGTGCCAAAAGAAATTTGGTATATTAACATTTATCAACGTTGTATTAAACAATATCCACAATTGTAGACTGAGCAAACAAAAAAGTATTTTCACAAGATTTATAAACAGTAGAGACAAATTGTGGTTCTGATATAATATTATTGACCCAAATGAAATTAAGAAATAAATGTGAAGTCGTTTCTAACAGAGTTACTTAACGAAACAAACTTTTTCTACGCATTCAAATGCATAAAATATTTAATATTTTTGCTTTCTTAATTCTATACTTTCAATTTCTTAATTATAATTGCGATAGTTGTTGGAAAAATGTATAAAATTGATATTTTAAGAAAATACATTGTGTTGTAATTCAAAAGTTGCTACAGACGTCTGCCCAAGTATAACGCATTCTAAGTTAGACCAGTGAGTCGTTTCGCACACAATAAAACCGGGGTATAGAGTTTCATTAGCCTATTAAATGTACCTACGTCTATGATAAATTTATCACGGGAGCAGGACAGCTATACATATCGGTCTACGTATGATCAGAATGCATTGATGGCAACAACGGATTACAATGAAACATTTTAAATGTAGAGCTTTTTCTTGAGGCCCCCATTCATCATGTTAATTATTATTAAAGACCAGACTGCGAATTTTATGCATTTATGACGAAAATCAGTGGGAGAGATATGAACATTAGAAAGATTGAACATATTTCTGATGAACTGAAGAATATTTTTGCCATATGGATCACACAAAATGACGACATCTTTTAATTCTAATTTTAAGATGTACTATCTATACGCGGATTTAATTTAAGAAGGAATTTTTTTGATTTCTTGGTTGATTAAATAAATACTTCGTTTAATAAATTCTGAAATATCCGTTTAATCAGAAAATTCAACATGGTAATACCTTCCTCAGTTTCCATTAAGAAACTTCCTACTGTTTCCCAAGATTAGATTAAGCTGAAATAAAATTCATTAAACGTAGAAACTTCCTGTCGCCGACTTAAAAGTTTCAAATAATGAATAAGATAGACTTGGTAATTAAGAAATTATTGAAGAATTTAATTTATACGGCACTTCGTGCATCAATTTTATACTTAAAATACTGCGTCCATAACTGCACAAGCATTGCAAATATGTTGAGCTGCAGTCACATAGTTGAAATTGTGGTACTGAACAAAGAGAAAATATGCGCCCACCACTGAAGAGTTCATAGTAAACATGCTAGAAATACCATTAGGTTCTGATGTAATGTTTTTGAAGAACGAGAGTGTATACAGAAGATCATTTTGTAAAACACTCTTTAAAAGAAGAACAATATGTATTGTGTAGAATATTTTTTAATTTTTATATCGGAGAAATTTTCGTCTTCGTCCACCATTGCTAAAATTTGATCTATTTACCTATTTATTTTACCTATTTACTACATCCCTTTCAATAACTTGCTAATGTTCCCCTAAAAATATTACAAAATTTCTCTAAATGTCGATTCTTCGCTCGCTAATATATTCATTTTGACTCTTAAAATGAGAATTTGTGCAAATATGTTAAATACAAAAGTTTTTAAATGATCTATACATTTCGGTTGGCTACATGAGGGTTAAATTCGCTATTCCAGTGATCGATTTTTTCTGTGATCGTATCACATCATTTTTTGCAGAGCTAGTATGAATAGAGCTCGATGAAGATTGTATACGACAATTTTGCCGGCATTCGTTCCGGTCAGCATTTTTCATTTTTCAGGCCGGTAATAAATACCGTTGCTTTTTTCGTCAAGTTGATATATGGCATGCGAGGATTGGAAAGTGATTGCTGTAATAAAGCTTCGGGAGTGTCCTCCATTCAGTAGCGTCAGATATTGCTGTTACATATGGATAGGTCAACTGCGCTTAAAGTTCCATTAGCTGTTGAAAAATGTGTTGGTTGCAGATTGTACAGGAGAGTTAGGTCACTGTCGTTTATAATATTCTCGACAATTTTCTCCCTTGCATCGGGCTTGTTTAAGCTGCGGAGAAAGTAGCGGCTATTAAAGTTACCGATCACCATAAATCCGCTTGGAATTTGGTCGAGCTAATCTTCTGTTCGCTAAGCTGTTAAATATCTGGGATATACATAATATAGTTATACCGAAGGATAGAACTGTTTAATTATGATTGTTCTGAATATTACTTGAATTTGGAACTAGACGTATGGTAGAGTATCAAATATCATGTTGATATTTTTGAACTGCAATCTTTATTCTGGATCAAAGTTTACCACCAATTTTTGACTCATTCCGTATGCAAACTGGAGATTGTCGACTGAAACGCAAGGCATTGGTTTCAGCCAATATTTACAGTAGAAATGCTGTAGCCAATGACCCGATCGATTGATGTGTAACGTATACTGGTACTACAGTAGTTTATGTCCGTGAATTATGAACACGTTAAAAAGTCACATTATCTGCAATGAAACGTAATAGGTGCACCTTAAATAGACCAATAACATGCCTCTGGCAACAGTTCGCAGCTACGAATTTGTTGGCAGCCGACTAAATGGTAATACTGTCGAGAAGAAAGTGAATTGAGCAGTCAATAAAGATGGTAATCGATTTCACAGTTTAGTGCACTCGTATTTGGAATGTCGAAGTTGTTTGATTCAAGCCGATCCTATTCAGAGTTACGCTCGGCAGCTTACAAAATGATACTTTAGCTATGTTCATACCTAATACTTCTACACAGGATTTATGTATAACTCTTATTTCCTTGCGTAGCATTTTTAAATTAAATTGTTTAACGATGCCGCACTACAATAAATACCGATTTGTTGCTGTTTATACGAAGCGATGATTTTTAAATATCACGTTATTTTTTTTATGATAATATGAACAATTTAGGGAGGTTTCACAAAAGTTATTTAACTTGACAAATTTTCTGCCAAATTTTACGAACTATAAACAATTATATCCATCTCTTTAAACACGATAAATATAAGAAACTGTGCTTGTTGCTATTCTACGTCTACCTGATACTTATTATTGATTATGATAAGTTCTCTCAAGATACAGTAACTTCAATGGGGTGCGCAGAAATGAACCTGACAAACTTCTGCGATACTCTTGACAGGTCCATCTTCATTTATTATAAAGTTATAACGAGAAGAAGATATTATGGGGTCCGTTTAATTGGCATTCTTTCTTGTGCATCATGCTGAAACATCAGATTGAAAGATGGAGGAAGACGTTCCGACACACAGCATTTACATAACTAGAAAGCCAATTATATCAGCAGCTATTACATGCATGAATGAATAGTATTGGAACGAAAAATTAGCAGGCTTTAATTGTATATGTTTGAATACACGAATCGTACTGTAATTGGATATAATCAAATCCGCAATAGGAATATAGTACTGAAGGCCCGTGAGTCACATTTGGACCGTTCTCCCACTTCTTCATTCCGCTGAGGTGGGAGTAGTGGGGATCATGTGGCTCTCTCCGGGACGAAGAAGAAGTGGAACAGGCCTGTAGTACTGCATTGTACTGCACTAGTACGAATTTTTATATAAATGTAGTAAATATTAATGAATGCATTAGCTGTCACTAGACTGCGGATCTTTATGGAAAATAAAAAATGTTTGCATTGATTACAAGACACAGGAGCCAAATAACAAATTCATTCTTCTTTTAATTATCTTATTAAGGTGAAACTAATACACTGGTGGCCTTATATCTTTTTAATACCTCCACTGTTTTAAATTGTACGTACCCATTTTTGTCATAAATGCATAAAATCCGCAGTCTAGCTATCACTCAAGTAATGAAGCGGACGCAATGAATTTTCGCATTTGATTTTCTGAAAGCCGTTCCTAAACAAAGAAACGGAAATGAACATATCAAGAGTTTAGAAATACTATTGTATTATTTTCCACCTATTAAAATTATTAAGAAGTAAATGTCTATGTTCCTTTTATGTCGTCAATTAATACAGACTTTCATTTTACATAAAAATTCGCAATCTACTAATAAGTAGACGGACCATTATGCAAAATAAAAATTTTCTACCTGAATTGCAACAAACTGGAGTGAAATAGAAATTTATTTTCATTCTCAATGCGTTTAATAGGTTGAAAATAATATTACAATATTTTTAAATTCTTAATAAAGTCTACTAATAAGGCATACTTGTAATTTCGTAATCAAGGACCCATTTTAATCTACGGAACTACATTTGTAACGCCATACTCAGCTAATGGAACAAGCACAGAATTGTTCACTGGCCTATAAAAGGCTGAAAGAACAGCACACAGAACCAAATAGGAACGAGTAAATGTCACGAACTTATGGAGCGACCTAACACTAATAAATGTGCCTCGGATACGCTTTTTAAAATGATTAGCTCCGGAACGAAGTGTCGTATAAAAAGTTGCATTCCTGGTTCACGACTTACATTTCATGTAGAATTACCCTCTTCCATGTAATCGCGTGGCCACACACGCACGGGCGTGTATCAGAAGCAAACGCGCGGCCGTATTGCTCTGAAAGCAGCCTAAGTGCTCGTATTCCAGAAAGAACGCTGAATTGAAAAACCTGCTTTTCGGAAAATTAAAAGTCGCGGAAGGGAAGACTGGAGTAACACGTGGTACATTTTCTACGGGACGATAAAATGTAACGAGGCGAGTTCAACTGGGTCGTGTGACCTATGCAGTCAATGTGAGGTAGAATTCTGTAGGGAATTATTGAATCACAATACGAACATAAACAATATAGAGTCAAAAATATTTAAAAAAGGAATAAATGTGTCCATGTAGCTCTCGTATCTGGCAAGACAATTCATATTTCACATGAAAATCGGCAGTCTATTTGTAACATAAAAAATCGTACAATAAATGAATTCAATATACAGCATGACCATTTGTGTTCCAAGATGAATAAGTTTTTCGACGATTTATTATTCATTGTTTTTATTTTGTCGATACAGAATAATAGAAGTGAAATAGTGTGCCATTCATGAAAATCTAATTTTTATCCGTTATTGGTGAATTTGTAATTCGTGCACATATTTTATTAACTTTTTGTTCCGTCATGCAGTAGTGCTACTTTACCAATTCCCTGGGTCGCATTTTCTCCATGAAAAGTACCCGCAGCAAAGTATACTCTGATTAGTTCAGCGGTCGTTTATCTCGAATTATTCGCAGTTCATTGCGTACGCGCATTAAGTATTCAATATAGCTCACTGCACCTAAATAGAAACCCCCGTCGATATTACCTCGAAGTTCGAAGCTTAAGAACTACGAAGAGAAAAATGGTGTATGAAATACTGGTCTTTATAAATGTCTTAACAGTTATTACGGCATTTAATATGGCTTACACAATGTTCGATAGAACGGTGCACTATCTTCTCATAAACATAAATTTACCTATTACGTTTTAATCTCTGGCCTCGACGATTAAACTTCTTTTATGCTTGCTCTTTATTCTCTGCAGCGCACTGCGGATTTTGTACGTTTGTGGCAAAAATCAAATGCAAACAGGAGAAACATTTAAAGAACCTAGAAATGATTACCGACTGAAATTGTTAAGAAAAGAAATAAAAGACTGTAATCATTTTCTGACAACATTATTCTTAATTTAAGATAATAGACCCCGACATGATCTATGCAAAGCCATTTACTATGTTTCAATAAGAACAACAAAAAGTGATTTTCAACTGCTGGTGTTATGAGTAGGTGAAACTTAAAACAGTAGAAGAACTCTTTTATTATTTAGCACGTGACTCCAGTAAATAATTAGCTAATTCAGTGACCATTCCTTTTGAACTGTATATCATTGGAAAGCTCTGAATTCGCGAGAGGTCGCGAACTTAGTTGCCAACCTAATAGTTTCTAGGTGATTTTGAATTTACCCAGCATAAGTATTCTGTGTCAAATATTGGTTGTTTTAAGTTCACAAAATCGGTCGATATGTTTGCAATTGGTGTCTTGACTTAATATTGTGAGTCGTCCATTCTCCGCAAAAATGATACTGTTAAAGTCGTCCAGAGGTTCCGCTTCTAACAAGGTGTCTGGAAAATGCTATTTTCGCGGACCATTTAGACGAGAAGTTTATAAATCAATCTACATAGTAAGTGAGCAGCAGGCAAGCAAAGCCCGAGAACTGCCTTGTGGCTCTCGCGGTTTGTGAAATATTTAAACTTTCAACAGCTCTGTATATACATATATATTCATTTAATAGTTTATAATACAAATTAGTTGCTTTTTTAGTTCTAGAAATGGTTCTCTCGAAACAGATACGGTCGGTGCATAGGAAAATTGAATTTGCAATTGACAGTTCGATTTGATAAATTGCCACGCACACGTGTCATTCGAAAGAATTCAGGGTGTTTCGCGTTTTTTTTTTTAAACTACCACGATCCTATTCAATCATGGAATAGAATAGCTATTGCATTCCCAGTCGCGTTTCTCGTGGTTATGTTACCTTCTATGATTGTTACTCGGCTGTCCCTGATTCTCGAATACCACTGACACTATTATGCGAATGTCCTTACAGCAACGAGAGCTGGTATACGCTAATATTGGTAACGAGTACACAAGTACTATTGATTATCAATACCTGACGCTGTACAGCAAGAGGAATCACCAACTGCTATACTAATTCGGCAAAAATTTTTGTTCATATCGAACGGTTTGATGGTTTCGCAAGCACAATCGAGCCAATTTTAGCATTTCAAGTGTCATTGAACGACTTGCGTTCTAAATGCTCGACGCAGTACACGCGAAGCTTCAAGTTGGTAAGCGTATTGTTGTTATACGTTCACGTTATGTGCAGATGAAAGAACAATAGATTAAAATTACCTGCAGAGAATTTAAAAAAATTTGAAGTACGTTGTTGTACGTCAAAATGATTATAGGACGAACGGATGAAGCATTGAAATCATTCTTAATTTGCACAGATCTCGAAGTATATTGTGAAACGATAAAATTGTGTGCAGATAAATTAACAAAGCATTAAATTTTGAAATATCGATTTTTAAGGAAATCCATTAAAATTGAGAGAGTAAATTCTAATGCAAGTAAAAATTACTGCTTTAAACCAAGTATGGTTTATGTAGTATATACAATACATGAACATATTAACATATTACATAATATCTTAATGCACTTCTTAATTTAAAACTAGTTTATATAGTTTCTACTTGGTTACATTAATTTAATGAGATTAAATTTTAATTGCACATCGCTTAATAAAATCGAAGATAATTGACAGGCCTTTAATATCTGGGCCACGTAGGAAGCATTTTATACAAGTCGGGAAACAGTATGTACTTGCAACGGAAAAGAGTTGATATTTATATCCCCATTTGTATACAGATTTACCTAGAGTGAATTAAAATAGAACATATTTTACATTGAAATTTGTTAAGTGCATCGATGAAATACAATTTCTACTAAACATTTAAAATTATGAAGATGTACATATAAATATATTCGAAATATATTTCACGCAATAAATAAATTTTAAGAACCAACACATAGTCTCTCTCTCTCTCTCTCTCTCTCTCTCTCTCTCTCTCTCTCTCTCTCTCTTCACGGTAGCAGTTCCGAAACCGAAACCAAAAGGGTGGATCACTGAAATCCAGTTTCCTCATCTGAACAGCAATTTCCTGCGACTAATCCACTTTGACCGGACAATCAGTGTCAACGAAACTCAATTTTGTTAATTCCGTTATTCACGATAATCGAATACATTGCCAATCTGCATCTCTGTTCTTCAACGTCGTGCAACACTTTCTACTTTTATTGTAACAACTCGATTGTTTAGTCGCTAACGAAAGCTCTAAACTGGAAAAAAACAACTGGGAGATAGATCTATAGATCGTACAGAAAACTGTTTCTGTTTCTAACATGTGTGAAATGTACGTCAAACTCCGGGCGATGATATATTCGAAAGCATAAATAATCGAAATTCTATTAAGATTTTCCATTCCTAGGAAAACAAACTTATGCTTCGTTGAACGGTACTCAGCTTACGGTAATAATCGTACATCACATTCGAAAGAACATAGATTTATGCGAATATATGTATGTACATCTGTTCATATGGGCTTGGCTATATGAAATGCTAAATCAATCACATTCGTTCCCACGGCTCAGTCAATTCATTTTGCCACGTAAAAGGAACGATTTCTTTTCAATTTCTTCAACCTTATAACACTAATCTTCGTTGAATCGACTGGACGATTTTTTTTTACCATTTTCAAGGGAGACAGAATATCATTTCAAATAAAAATATGAATATTTCATTGTTAGTAGTCAAACAAATATTTCAAATAATAATTGTTGTTTTTGTATGGTATCGCTAATTTTTGAAAAACTTCGAATTGCAACATTTCTTAAGTATTTTAAAGTGTCATTTTTAATCTAAATCTTTTTTTATCGACCAGGGTGATCGATAACTGGTGGCATAATACACAAAATAGTAAAACATAAAGAATACAATTTTTTCATGTTAGACATTGTTTTCGAGAAAATTGAGTTTAGAGATTAGGCGAAGACGCGTGCTAATTTCGTCTGACGCGTCTGTCCATGACCTACCGATTCTACTTGCAAACACTATGCACGCGAACTTGGGTTTTCAAAGTCTCGTATAAAAAACTGTTATGCCTCGTTTTCGACTTATATTACTTGGGTATATAGACAAAAATATATTTCCTTTCTTGATCATTCAAATAAGTTAAAAGTAATGTAATAACATGCTCCAGTTCATTTAATGTTTTCAAAGTTTCGTATTTCTCTTATTAATTTTTGTTACAAATGCATAAAATCCGCAGTCTAGTAATTAATAACCGATAACACCGGGACAATAAAAAGCAACACGTTAATATCTTTTCTGATATCGTATTCCTTTATCGCTCGAATATTTAAATAACTCGGACTCGGCCGGTAGGCGTGGATTTTCTAAATATTTGGTCGAGTATGTTTATCGACATGTTCGTATAGTAGCAACGTATGTAGGTATGAGTACGTTAACAGGCACAGGCGCAACACAAGCGCAGACAACTGTATGCAACACGAGGGTTGAGGGGAGGAATGAGACATGAAAAGCGGATAGGTGGCCTGCTAGATCCGTCGCTAAAAATACACGTCGCAATAAACTCAAGGGTGACGTCCACAACATAGATAGGACATATTTACCTGCCCTTAGTTATATTTTCACTCTCCTTCTTTCAAGTTGCCGTTTAAAAAAGATCTTTTCGCAGTGCACACTAAATCTTCCCCATGAAAGTTTCAGAGGCGTTCGACAAATTCAAAACTGTTTACCAATGCGTACAAACAATTTAAAAAAATATATTCAATCAAGCGGTTATTCTGGTTTTCGAGGCCGTTTCTCCACAAACTTTTAGAAATTTTTTCAGGAGAACTATTGAACTTTTTGTGGCAACATTTTGCACGCGTATTTACGGGTATTTAAGGCAATAAAGTTATTTTTTTAAAGTAAAAATATTCGAAATTACATGGGTATGTTTTGAAAAACGTGCGTTGACTGTTGCCATGAAGAAGTATGTACATTAATCCGTATAAATCTGCCTGTGGTCTGAACTGAAATAAATTAAAAATATCTATTATTTACAAAATGGCGGGATTTTGCCGTCAAATTACTGATTTCATGAGTATTTGTTTATGCAAAAGGCAGTGGTAAACAAAGAAATCGAAGAAATGGTTCTAAATGATTTCTAAAAGTTATAAACTGCACACACAACGGCACTTTAGAACTTGTTTGTTTTCCATTAATAAAAAATGAGATGCTTAAAGCAGTATGTTAGAGTATAACAATACTACATAGTTTTGAGGTTTGTAGGTAGTTGCACTTGTCAAGTCCAAATATGTGTACAAAGTGCTATTTTCGTGTGCAAGCCTTCGCATGAATAAACAAATGCCAAGTTAAATAGATATTTTGTTCCTCTCTGCATAGGTTGCGTCGAGTGTAGTTTCGCCATCGACATTGCAGTGTATCATATAGAAACTGAAATACGTGTTTGAATAGTATTTGCATGAGAAAGTGTTGGTCTACTACTTTACATTTTTTACTGATCAATCTAAATTATTAATGCGAAACATTTATTTGCATACATATTAAAAAGGAAGAGTAATATTGCTTGTATAAACCGAAAAAGCATATTTTAAGTACTAATTGTAAAATACATATGTAGAAGATAGTATAATAAAAAGGGCAAAATAATGTTTGTCCACTGTAACGTTAAAACAATGACTATGTAAACTGTATGGAAAAATATTGGGAAATATTTAACATTATATCTTTTTTATTATTTGTCTATGTTTTGACAAAATAATTTTATGAAGTTAACATAGGCATTAATTAAAATTATAAATACGTTGTATCCGCGTTTCTTATCATCTCTATTATTATTAATCATTATTGTACGATCACTCGGAACCGATGAACAATGAATTCTGGTTCGATTGAATTTTTTCTGCCTTCCTGTTCATTGTACCCACATGTTCGACTTCTTTTTTTACACGTCGTTAACCAGTCGCGATTCAGAACACGATGCAGTTTCGCCAAGACATATTGCAAAAATATTTTTACGAAAATTTACCGAAAAGAGTGAGTCCGCATTGCGCTGTGCAGAAATGACTCATTTCTGCAAACTTTAACCTCGACAATTTCCGGTTGATTTTCTTCGTTCTGCGCAAAAACTGTACAGCTCCGAAATGAATACTTTAAGAACTTCATAAAGACAACCTTGAGAAGTTGTTATTTTCAGATGTACAGAATATTTTCCAAGTAAAGCCTGCAAGACCGCAGAAGCAAACATGAGATAGTAACACATTCTTTGTTGTCGCAGCAAACCTAAACATCCAGAAGTCCATTTTAATTTTGTTTCATACTATATGATTCGGTTTAATTGCTCCTGCAAAATGAGAACTTCGCAATGAGACGATATTTATTCATAAAAGTTAAAACTGGCAAAAAGTAATAGAACAAAATGGAAAATATGTTATTGAATAAATATCTTTATTTTATCTTTAAATTTTAATTAAAAAACACTACATGCTTTCGTTCCAATCTAATATAATTGTATGTGTTAATAGAAAATAAATATTTCTTAACACTAAATCTATCGAGTACTAAAAACGATTAACATATTTTAGTTTGCAAAAATGACGAGGCTCTATTTGCAATTTTTACAACAATATGTGCTCGGATATAGAATTTTATTGAATCAATTTCCACGTAAGCAACTTCATAATTTCAATAATTATGAAATGAAAAATATAAAACTGGTCATTTGACCGACAGTGATAGGTTTAGTATTAACATTAAATTATTAAAATTGTTAAAGGACAAAATACGTTATGGTTTAACTTTCATTTCTTATAAGATCAACATAGAACATTTCTGTTTTGCATACAAATTCGCACTCTACTTATTCCAAGTTTTAGAAATGCTACATGTGCATAAAACAAAAATGAAAAATATTTTCATGTTGTATTTCCACACACGATAATAAGTATTTTCATGGTAAACGTAATAAAAAGAGGGAAAGTAAATCCCCAGGCACTGTAAAAGCAAACTCGAGGGAAGAAAAAGGAAGAAAAACAAATCAGAGAAGCATCAAGACAGATAGAAGTAGAAGTAGAGAGGGTGCACTTTCTTTTGCTCCGGAAATCTATTTTCTTGGCAGTGATTTCTGTTCCGGACAGTAAAGCTTACAATTAGATTCTCACGTATCAAGACTTACGTTTGTTCCCTTTCAGCTAAATCGAAATTTCCTTGTATCAACGTTCTGCAAATAAACCTCGAAAGAATTATTGTGGCATTGAAAACGTAGTCATTGTCTTTAATTCATATTCAGAATTAGTTGAACAGTGGCAATTTTGAAATTGTTTAATTTTTATTATGATGTGATGTAAATTCACGTAAAATCTAAAAATAAACGACTATAGAGTATTCGATCTTTTACATAGTTACAAATATTAATAACAAATTCGACGTAGAATTTTCTTAACTTCGATAAATACTTTTTGTTGAAAGTATACTGTTTCTAATTTTAATGTTTAATAATATTGTCCAAAGCAATCTCTAAAATAATATCTAAAAGTAATCAATAATATTTAAAATGCAGTATTACAAAAAGAGAGAGAGAGAGTAGAAAATAAACTTTTAAAGGTGAATATTTTCACATTAATTTGACATTGGCTTGTATAAAATTTTGTATAATACTTTACATTAGTGTAACTGTCCACAATCCAATGATAATTAACATTTTCAAGAACCACTTTTGCAAAAACACTGCAAATTTTCTTCGGTATTGATGTTCACAATGACCGGCAGTTCATTGCATACTTCTGTTACCACACAGAACACAACATCCAGATTTTTAGTAATACCACCATTACCACGCCATAAGCCCAAAGATTTGCCATTCCATTCCTGTACATATTTTTCATGGAATCATCCTCTCTGGGCATCTTCATGCTACATTTTGTAACACACTGAAGACGCGAATACAGCAAAAGAACTAGAAGACGCGATTCTGTTACACTCGGTAAAACCTACCATTGGGGGCAATACAATGGGGTTGTGAAATCGATATGGGGCGAAAAAATGTCGTGTATACACAAATGGAAGAACTCATGACCTCTGGGAAATCTTTATGGTCGAGTGCTATTGTATATTGCGAAAGTATGAATACACGGAGAGATAAAGACATATATGCAGAATATCCTATACATATATCTGACACATGAGAAAACGAAATGCATCTTGTTATTGCAAATTCACAGCAATACTGCAGACATACGCGGTGAGTGGAAAGTACCGGATTAAAATTGTTTATTTATGAAGTCGTATTAACAATGAGGTTATTAGCGACCATATTGATTTGCATGAAATGAATTAGTTGAAGTAACAACTGTAATAATTTGTTGATTCATATCTAAGAGAAAGAGAGAGATATCTTTTCTTATACATATTGAACTTCATTTTTAAATATTCAAGACTAGTTTTTTTCTGATGCTCCATCAACTATGTAATTTATGAATAACGTTAACATTTAAATTATTTTAACCGTAATATTTTATTTGTGTAAACTTTATTTCAATTTTATTATTACAATAAGAGAGTAATACACAGCAGAATAATATAAGTAATTGATGTCATATCATTTATGAATAAACAAACATTTGAAATAATACCGTCAATAATATATGCATTAATTGATTCCACATCAATTATACAGCTCATAAATAATACAAGCATTTACAATCAGTGTTGTGCAACATAATTTACAAATAATACAAGATTTAAAAGAGGAAAATATCACAGAAAGAAAATACAGTCTGTGCAATAACGGGGAAATGCAAATAAAGAGGAAAATATCACAGAAAGAAAATACAGTCTGTGCAATAACCAGACTGCGGATCTTATTATGCAAAATAAAAAATGTTTGCATTGATTGCAAGACACAGGAGCCAAATAAAAATTTCATTCTTCGTTTAATTTATCTTATTAAGGTGAAACTGATACACTGGTGGCCTTAAATCTTTTTAATACCTCCACTGTTTTAAATTGTACGTACCCATTTTTGTCATAAATGCATAAAATCCGCAGTCTAGCAATAACAGACTTTCTGAGTTTTGGAAAGAGGAAGTGAAGTGCGAAATTTCGCACCAGCGAAATGTATCTTCTGATTCTCGAAAACAAATCTCCCACTCTATCTCTATTGATTTCTACCCTTCATCTCTGCTAAATCGTCTGATATATAGGTGTAGAGTGGTAAACATGATATGAAATATTGGCACCAGCTTGGTAAGTTTCGTGACTAACATCCCTGTCATCTATTAGTCGAAAGGATGCTGCCTCTCTTACACAGATTACTATTTGTATCTCCACGCAATAATCTAGAGTAGTTTATCAGTGCAGGGAATCTCAAGATATCTTCGAAATGTTCATATTCAGCCTACTCTGATAGCACATTGCATTATGGGATAAAAAAGGAACCCAAATTTAGACGCGAGAACAATCGTACATAATAAAATATATTATACACAGAAAAAATAAATAAATAAAAGAACTACTCAAATGCTCGAAACCTAATAAATTATTTTGTGTCAAATAAATTACGACTTTATGAGCCTAATAGTAAAGCTATACACGACCAATGAGGACACAGCGAAGCAACGCATTACGCGGGACACTGAGGACCTTTTATCCGTACGACCTCGCATGGTGCATTAACCGCGAACGTTCTAGAATATTCCCTAAATTGCACTACAAATTTCCTCTGCTGGACCACAACAATTATACTTGACAAGGTGCTCAGCAACAATTTACGCCAACCACAGTTCTTACGTGACCATCGTCTATATTGAATGAAATGCTTCGTCCAGCTGAGAATAAAGGTGACGAATGATATATCCTCCTCGTTGGTAGATCCTTAAACAGCTTACGTTGAAGATAGTTTACTCATCATGTAGTAAACTAATTGCTCTAACTTCTAAAAAAAATTCAAGTAGTATATGGTTCGAAATTAAAAAAGTATTAATGTCTTTTTAAGATATCAAACTTTTTTGTTTTTGATGTTCCTGAACTTTCGTCGACATATTCGTACATAACACTTTTCTGATTGAAAGGACTCCTAACATGACACCATTTGGATCATATTTACTCGTTTAATTCACGATACAGTGGAGCCTCTATTATCCGAACTAATCAATGGAACATCAGTCTATTTAGCTACAGTGCTAGATTACATTTTTACCAGTTTGCACAGTAAATTATGTTGTACCTATATGTATCACATTAGTTTGGGCTGCTTGAATGTGAGTAATGGAAAATTCAGACATTATCAACTCGGATAATCCGCACCGGATTATGTCATGTTTGGTATCATTTCAATAAGGAAAATTCCAGAAATACCTTAGTAAAAGTTTCATAAAAAAATAATTGAGAACAACAAAGTTTTATCCTTCGATTAGTATTGTCTCACCGATACTAATCCTGTAACACGTAACACTCCACTGCGAGCTTCTAGGCTCCTGAAATGGTAAACCCTGCGGTAGCGTGGATAAATATTTTACAAGTGTTGTGCACATCTTTTCCACATGTATATCAAGACATTACTGTATGTTTCAACTTTGAACACTGCTGTTGTTCTCGCAGCTCCACTCAAAATGGTAGCTTACGTCTGGGTCATACGCGTGCCTCCGGGTTAAATGGATTAAGGCTCGCAGCAGGTGCCGCATGTTAATCACCGGCTCTAATGTCCTTCTCCCACGAGGACAAATTCCGCTGATGGGCTCAAATAATCCTAGCAGTTAAGCAGTGTCCAAGCGAAGAATTCTTTGCCGCTGGAACAGTCGAGCGGCTTAAGTGTCTTCGCCGAATGAACTGCTTATAAGAAAATGGCGCGATTTATCTGACTCGTTCTCGCCTAGTAGCAATTTTGCCCTGTTCCTTCCTTGAATGAAGGCGCAAGATAATTGCATGTACTTAATGTGTTCTTAACCTACTATTTATTTTGTGGTTTAGTGATTAGAAATTCTGGATCGTTCAGAATTTCATAGAAAAAAAAAGTTTATGTTTATTGTATGCCTATATATGTACATATTTTATAATATGTATATGTATACTTATAGACCCGGCATAGGTATAGGATATGCATAGGACGCAGTGTTCCAAGATAACGGAGTATCCGGTGCCCATAACTGACGTCATAAGATAATTCAAAATGGTGGATAGCGATATAAAAGCGAGGTATACAAGTATATTTATGTATTATTTCGTAAACATGTCGAAAAATGGCCAAACTTGTTGCATAAAGAATTGTAAGGAACGACAAAACCGTGGTACAAATATATATTTTCACAAGTAAATATTTTATACTTAATCTCGCATATATACCTGTGGTTGTCAGGAAGAACGCCGCCATGTCACATACTTTCACTTTCGAGATATTGCCATTTAAAGTTTTCATCACTAATGCTGCGACATAGGACATCGGTTAAATTGCATTATGTTTTTGAGCCTTTCGAATTTATTTTCATGACTTTTTTCTGGTAAATACATAAATCCCATACTGTAAAGTTCAATTAATGCATAAACTCGAATTTTTTTAAATTGTGACATGCGGCGTTTTTCCTGACAACCACAGACATATATTTCCATATATCGATCGATAGAGTTGTTAATGAAAAATATATTAATGCTATCGGCGCACTGGTTCGATCAACCGTTATTCAAACGCAATTTTGCAAATTACCACATTAACTTCAACGTTTCGATCTTAATTCTTGAAAATGATCTAAATTAAGATCGAAACGTTGAAGTTAATGTGGTAATTTGCAAAATTGCTTTTAAATAACAATTGATCGAACCAGTGCGCCGATAGCATTAATATATTTTTTATTAACCACAGTAAGTTGTGAGAAAATAAATACAGATTTCATATTGTCGACATCTACATTAAAATTTAACCTTCTCCAATTTATAATTGACAAAATGAGTTAGCACTATTTATAATAATAAGAGTGAAGTAAAAATGAACGAGTAATAAAATGAAATATAAATTACAGATACGGTTGACTACAGGTATCGACTACAACAAAATAGAATTTTATCTCGGTTTAAATGAAATTTATAACATAGTACATATTTATTGGACTCTGTCTGCCCGGTGATAAAGTGTCCTTGCGTAAACAGAGTAACGACGGATAATAGTTGCGAACTAAAACACGAATCTTCTCCACTGAGATTGACAGTGCAAGAGGCTCGGTTCTATCATACTGTTGAGTGGCTCTCGTTCGAACCTCACTTATACTTTTTCAAGGTCCTCTTCCTCCTCAGCATCCGTTTTAGGTGTAATAATGTGGCCCAGATATCGGGTTTTCCTGCAGCATAGGTGGCATTTTTCTTTTCTCCGAGGTCCATAAAGATAGTAAAAGAACAGCTAAATCATCCAGAAATGATAACGGCGCGATTTACACAGCTCGTAAATTCGATTCCGTCGTCTTCCGAAAGGCAACCGCCGCGTTTTTTAAAACAAATGGTATCCTTTCAAGTGAATCACATAAAAGAAGTAACAGATGCGAGCACTCTATCATTTTATCAGTATTTCCCATTATTCGGATCGAATTCCATTATCCAGATACAATCTTCGGCTTCCTTAAAATGGCGTACCATGCCTGTCGCGTGAAATGGAAAAACTGAAATCTGATATACTTGTCAGTGGACTTGCGGGGTCTCCGTGCAAAATAAAATCACACAAAATATAACGGAACAAGAGACGAATAATAAACGTATTCATTCTCTGAATAGTTGTAATAAATTGGGAACAACATAACAATATTCTTAAACTCTTCTAATGTCTGCACTGCTCTTTATTTCGTTTACCTATTTTCACCACTAATTCATTGATTAAACTTACATTCTAGACAAAAGTTCGCCACAATTAACTTTTATATGTAATGACTGTATAATTTTAATTAGACACGTTTTACCTACTTTCACATGAAGGAAAAGCTTAATTAGAAACATAGCAAAATTTACTTCACCTGCATTAGTGTGAGTCATCGATATACGATTCCTCGCTGGCTCGATCGTCACGCGTGTTTACCGCTTGACTGGTTCCAAGGGGAATCCCCCCGGTGGTGGGGCTAAAATTTGAACAGTTACGGTAGAGACCTTCACCACAGTTACGGAGAAAATATTGTACTATTCGAAAAGTGAATTACACAAAACTAGTGAACGATGTCGAAACAAAGGCGGGATTCGAGCAATCGTCGGTTGTCCCGTTCATCATCCGAGCGGAAGATCTTCTACGTTGACGACGCGTCGTTGGACCCAACCTACAACCCGTCCCCGGATATATCCCAGCGTTTGTACAATTGCGACGCGTCGTATCCTCCGGAGGATCGTTCGTCCATCTGTGCCCCCAGTTTGGATGCGACCGGGTTCCAGTTGGGCGAACATTCGGCGCTTTATATGCCGGGTTCAGACGATGAACTGCGACATAGCATGCCCGCACGGTCAAAAACCGGCAGCCAGAGGCAGAGCAGAAAGCATTCGGAAGTTGATCTGCAGTCTCGGTCCAGCCGGCGTTCCAGCGTGCAATCCAGCCGTTCGAGGATAAACAGCTGCAGCAGGCCAACGCCGTTAGGTAGGAAACAATTGGGTCATCAGACTTTTCGATCGATGAGAAACGCGCGTAGTTTCCGCTCGCGTTCGCTGACGTAATAACGATTTCGCGTTCGCTAATTGCGTTATCAAATTGATCGGTTTCGACGTATCGCACGTGGAAAAAGATTCGGGGAACAATGCCTTGATTGACACTGGACTGGCATAAACCCTTTGTACAACACCACTTCATTCTTTGCCGTGCCTTTATGTTTCGGGAAAGAGGACTTGAACGTTCGCGATAACTCGGTGAAAACTGATAGAGTTCGAATCATATCGTCCGGAATGAGATTCTGTGAGTGACACGCGATAGAAGAGCTCCACGAAAACTGTCGAGTTCTAAAAAAAAAACACCGAATTCACGGTGATGCTCGAAAGTAATTGAAAAGCGTATCGAACTGATAACGTAGGCATGTCGTTTGAATCATCCCTGTCAACGAGAAAGAAACGCCTGACAATTAGATTTGGATCTTTACGTGTCCTATCCGGCGTGTCTCGTGAAATCTAGTACGATTTCAACGGTCGATTCTGCAGTGGATCCAAAAAGTATTTAAAGAAGCTTGTTTTATTCGTGATCATTTTCAATGGATTCTAATTGTGGAAAACAATAACAGTAACAAACTGTGGCTATCGGATTGCATTTTGTACAATCAAGTCGTCTCTTACCTCGATTGGTAATTATTCCTTCGATTGGCTGCGATCTGCAACAATGCCTATCGGCTAATTACGTTCGATTAGGCTCGCTATAGTGCATGCTCCCTCGACAGTCTAATCCTCTGCTGCGGTTGATCTTGCTTCGAGAGTCTTGTCCGTGATACGGGATATAAACGCAATGCGGAATTATGGCAACACGAGTCTTCTCAACTTTTATGCCATCGTAATGCATTCGCACATTGAGAAGTCCACGATGACTAGTTTACTGATGTTCGTTTACTGTTTCTTGTCGTGTTTTGAACGACAAGTGAAAATTCTTTCGGTGACTTTTCGCGAAGTCTCTTCTCATGAAACATGTACTGCTTATGGTTATACAAACAGCGGCAATACATGCAGGTTTTCACGTAGTTCTGAATATGATATCTTCCAGATGGCGGCTTTCATTCGCGATACACATTCGTAATCGATTTTTGAAGCTCTGCATCACCCGGCGGGTTATTTGCGGCGGTATTGCTGCAATTTCTTGGCGTATAGTAGCCTTCGAATCATCAGTGGTCCTTGGTCGATGTTTGTAGACTTCAGCTTTCCAATCGAAGAGAAGAGACGTGAAAATGAGCATCGAAGTACTGACCATCGAATGTCACTATGTGATAAGTAGACTGCGGAACTCGATGCAAAATGAAAATTTGTGCACCAGTTCCTAGATATGGGAGTCCAATAAAAATTGAATATAGTATACTGAATATAGTATACCGATACCCTTAAATTCTTTTAACCTTTTTACTGTTTTAAGTTTCGCCCAATCGTTTCTGTCATGAATACATAAAATCCGCAGTCTGGGAACATAGCTAACAATAAATGCTGTTACGAGCGGTCATAAAATTACGATAAGAAACAACCGACCAATTGTTGAACAGGTCATTCGGAAAAAGTGAGTTCCCTTTACAAAGTCACATTCGAATGACTGTGGAAAGGAAGTTCGGGTTTGTAAAATTAAAAAAGAAGTTTTACACTCCGTTTTATAACCTCAGGAAGAAGTCTATAAAAAAAGTTTCAGGATGTAAACCAGAAGACTTTATGGTCGGTGAACTTGTCTTAATGTGTGCTACGATATCACATAATAAAAAATTAATGTTGTTAAACGGAAGAACTTCGAGAGAGAAAAAGTATCCTGTGTGCATTTCATTAACGTAGAAGTTGAACCTGTTGGATCCATTGCAGGAAACTCTACAAAATGGCGCTACAATTGATTAATTGAAGAGATCGTCGCCAGGTTAGACGATTGATATCTTGGTGACAGCTTCAAACTTCACGGAGAAGATGGATTTATCTGCTTAGTCGGTATCATGGTCAAATCATCTTCATAGCTATGATAAATTCTATACCCCGGGGGTAGATCTCCTCGGGGAGATTGGCTGATAAACATCGTCCAAACTGCTTCGCTACCATTTTGTGGAGATGGTACAACCTCTGAAAGGACATTAGTGCAAATGTGAGAAGATCCTAATCACAACTCTTGGCAGGATTACTAGTGAGATACAGAATTCGTGAAATCGTTTAACACCCTTTAAATCAGAATAACTTTTGGGAATGAAAAGGTTTCATTTTCACTATTTTTCGGTTGTAGCTCGTTGCAATATTACCAAATTTCAATGGAATATAATGGAATGAAACGAATTACACGTTTTCTACTGCCAAAACAAAGAAACTGAATGAATTTTCACCCTGAGGATTGTATGAAGTTTTGATAAAACGTCAATCAAAACTCACAAGTTTTTATTTATTTATTATTGCTTTAAACCAAGTGGTTGTAGTTATTTAGGTTATCATCTTGTGTACGCAGTTGCTTGGTTTTCAACGTCTACAGCTTTGCATATTCGTGTAATCCAATCTGTCTAGATCTGTTATGGATGTGTACATATTCGCGAGATCAGATTTTTCGACCAGTCCGCGAACTGCGAATGCGTTTACGAGACAGGATTTCGGTGTTCAACGATTTCAATCGCGTCTAAATTTACCGAGCAAAGAGTTTGCATTAAATTTTGTGTTAGAAACGAAATTAACTACTCTGAAGCTATCGAAATGTTGCAGGAAGCCTTCGAGAATGCGTGTTTGTATAGATCGCTTGTGTTTGAGTAGTGCAAGATGTTGGACGCGGCCGGAAAGAGCACGCGAAAGTCGGTCGATATTCGAGATTCGAACGATCAATAAACAATGCTAGTTGGCTACCGTGTAACGTTTGCGAAATCGAATCCGGGAAAAACTGTTGAATTTATGCAAAATAAACACTCGAACTATGCTCAACGGCAGCTCGCACTTCGGTGCAAAGAGCTCGATAAAATCTTCGCACTAAAACATTTCGTGTTTCTTACAATAACATTAATTATAATACTAAAAGTTCCCTTACTTACTTTTACTTCACAGTGAAAAATTGATTTTCACTTTGCGATTACTATTGTTCGTCACAGTAATATTATACCGTGTAGGTATAACTCACAGAATCTCATTCGTGTGGCATTGATTAATATTGTCCTCGGAAAGCAGCATGTCTGGAAATTATTACAACTGTCTATGATTGATTAACATTAATGTTAATTTTGTAATAATATTTTGAAAGGGATCGAACAAACTGTAAACTAAGATCAAATAATTATAATCTTTAGGCAATGGTAGAAGGAATAGCTCGGTCAGACCAGCAAAGTCTCGCAGAGCGAGCAATGCTCGTAGAAAGGACTCTGTTCGTCCTGTAAAGGACGAAGTAAAAGAGGTGCGAGGAAGTGCGGAAGATGCCGAGACTTTGGAACAAGCAAGACGACATCGCCGAATCACGATGATCATCCTGGGAACGTTTATTTTTCTTCTGGTTGCATCGATTCTTGCAGTGGTGGTTACGTTAACGCAAAGTACTTTTCTGAGACCCCCTGCAGGGTCTAAGGAACTTGCTGAACATCGAGCGCCACGTAATTAATCGTTTCAACATAGTAGTTCTAACTAAATACTTACAAATACAATTTGAATCACACAAAATATTAACCGATATCAAGAAGTAGGTACACCCATTTTTAAAAAGTTATACCTCGGATTATATCGTCCGAATGAGTTGTTTAACGAAAGAGACAGATCATTACGAATTACTGTGTATAACAGATAAATATTTGTTATGCAGCGGTTTTAGCACATACATTTCAGAGATACCATCGATAATACTTATTAATTGAATCATGAAGTGTGTATGTATTGCCCATTTGTCACCTCCTATATTCTGCTGCACGGACTTCTGAGTGCTTCATGTGCTCGCAAGCTATCCGAAAGGGAAAGTACTATTTTTTGGTTTCGTGCCTTAACGTTGAACATAAGACAATACTAATCCAACTATAAAACTTTTTCGTTTTCATAATTTTCATTAATCAAACTTTTACCAATATATTCGTGACGAGAGTTTATATTGAATCGTCAATTGAACAAGTAAATATGTTCTGAATTATATCATGTTTGGTCTCGTTTTAATTTTTAATCAGAAAAATTCACAAACATGTTGGCACTGTTTGGAAGTATCGTATGGAATTTTGTTGTGTTACGACTATTTAAAACGAGAGGAATGCTATTCCTGTTGCATAAATATAAATTTGTTTTTCGTGTAACACAGTTGTGGCTAAATGAGTTTATGATGAAAGTGTTCAGCTATTTTACTTCCCTTTCTGATGGCTGTAATGAGAATGAAAAGGTGATTGAAACGGGGAGAAGAAAAGGAAAAGAGCGTTTCGTCCTGGCTCTGCTAATGGATTCATCAGTAAGGGTACCTACCAGACCCTGCCTTAGTTAGGCGTGAGAATACCGGACGCTCGGTTAAGAAAGGTATATACAGGATGTTCAACTGCAGATGATTATGTGCCTGTGATAACGAAAGTGGTATAAGAAAATTCTAAAAAAAATTCCATTTACCGCCCATTTCGTTTTGTATCGATTTGCATTGCAATAATGCTGGACCATTTTAGCAAACGAGTTGGAAATTGAACTTTTCAGTTGAAATATTCGTTGTGTCGTTAATAGAATTTCAATTAAAATAATAATGATACCGTAATATCTATTACCATTTATAGTATTGGAATATTAATAAAATAAGAAAATTAGAAGAAAGGATGTTACAAATATATTAGAACTGTGTAGGGGCAAATTAACAATGAAAAATCTCTAATATTATATTTACAAAATAGACACTTTACTTTAACCAAATAGCATTAAGTTTTATAATTAATGGCTACAATTGCATCATTTCATATTAATATATCATTATGAATTATGAATGCAGGTATTTCATTTTAATTTAACATTCTTTTAAAAGTATTATAAAAGTAAGTTATATAAAAATTTTGGTAATTTTATTCAAAAGAAATAGAATCGAAAATATATTAATTTTTCCACAATTTTGTCATTGATCGATACAGACTGATACATCCAGATTCACATCTTCACGAGTGCCTCATAATCACGTTCTATCGACACTGCGTAATTTGATAACAAGCAGATGTATTGCTAATCCTATTTCGGTACTCGATTAATGCGATAACATGATACTTTAGGAGTTAGCACTAGAATAAGTACCTCATTGAATCGAATCTACAGTAGCAATGTTTATTACGATTATCACTCTCATATGGATCACTCTAACGTTATTTTTAAAACAACTAATCAGTGTTTCTTTTGTTTGACGATCACAAAAAATGTTTTCCCGTTTACCAGATTATTCGGTAGACGTGAAATATTATCAAATTCTGCGGATCATGAAAACATATGCGTTGTCAAGTAGTCTCTGTTGACACGTGCCATAGTTATTTATCATAAACGTTAGCTGAAAGGCAAACGATGATCCTTTAGGTTTGTGTTAAGATAATGTTTTTTCCTTTTTAATAGAAAATATTGGTCTCTTCTAAAAAATGATTGCCCAAAGGCTGTAATCCCTTTGTGGCATTATTGATTAAAGCAAAAAGTATCGATTTTATGTGTGGTCTAACACAATCCTCTTACTAACAATAAGAAGAAACAGCCTTGCCTTCCCGGCCTCGTAGCCACACACTCTACGAATAATGCTGCAATGTTTTAAGCAACACAACTTCAAAACTACTCAACGTTCCTAACTTTCTCTCGTTATTCTCCTGAAATATCCACGTGACAATCGATAACTTGGATGACTTAACGTGATCACCACCTGACGACAGTTGCGCTTAGCCCTATATATCATCCCCTTGTGCTACCGTACGCGTTTTAAGTGCCTATCATAAATCCTTCCAAACCTGAAGAACACCTCCCCATCAGTCTTCAACTTCACTTAACATACGTTCTGTTTTCGACGTGCTGCTGTCGAAAACCGACCTGGTTAATGACTGCTCGTTTAGTATTACCGGAATAGCTACCTATTTCAACTTTAACTCTTAAGCCTTATGTGAGTACCCGAGAACTACTCTCAATTTCTTTTTTTAAACTTCTTTAATATTCCTTTTAATATGCTAACATCTTTTAATAGTGAGTTGTAAAATTGTTGTAGATTTTAATTTTATTGGATGCAATATTGAAATATTGGCTACTGACTTGAGGATTAAGAGAGTGGTCTCATTCGAATTGTGGGATAAACAATTTTTAAATTTGAAACAATTTAAAAAACCCGTAACAAAGTTTTTGAACTAAAAATTTCTTAAAATATTGAATACAATTATTACTTTCCTGTCCGCGATAATTCGTAATACAATTTTGTTGACTTCAAACGCAGGCAACTTGTCACCGTAAAAAGGCAGTTGTATTTTAAACAACTCATTTAAGGCTGACGGAATAAAGTATAACTTTTTAAAAAAGCGATTCATATCTGCCTAATTGTATAAGAACATTTATAGTTACGTACTTATAGTTAAACTGGAAGGATCAACCTAAAATAGCATTTTTGTGTAGACTACTTATAATAATCGACAAATAACTTTTTACTCTCACAAAAAGTTCAGATGTCACTGTTCAGATATTAAACAATAGATACGTTTGTTTTAAGAATATTGAGCAATAGATGAATTCGTATTGATCTGTTGTTACCATATGATAATTTAAAAGATTAAATTATTTCGTATTTCATTCTCCTTTTGTTGCGTTTAAGTGTTGGTTAAGCGAACTATTTATTGTCCATTATTTACTGTTTCGAAACCATTCGTTGTATTTATCAGAAACTGTTTCCATGACTTCAGAAACAAAATCAAAGTGAAACGAGGTTTCGAAGGTACACTGTTACTAAAGTACTTCATGAAAGCTTCTCCTCCGGTTTCATATAATGTTCTTCTTTTTAGTTTTCTGGAGAATTATGGTGCACGCTTCCAAGTGCCTCTCAAACGTTGTTCTTAACTTCGTTTAGTTTTAATTTGAAGTTGATGTTGCTGAAATACTTTTTCTCTTCAGCTCGAACGAAAGCATACCTACCTTCAATTTTTGACGCGAGGCAACAGTTTTCTAAAAACTTGCTTCCACAAAATTATGAAAAAAGGAAAATTGTTTATATGTCACTATCTTCAAATACACCTGATGATTGTCGTAGGTGTTTAATACATTTTTAGTTAGACTATTAGGATAGTCTCAACAATTTAATTATACAGGATGTTCCAAAAATGTTGTTCTTACTTAAACGAGGGGATTGCTGAGGTCGTCGTTTGAAGTAACTTTTTCCTTCGCAAAAATGTTCTCCGCGGCTTTGTTAAGAAGTTATTAGTGAAAAACACGAACCAATCAAGAAGTCGTAGCCGTGCTCTAATTGGCCCATATTTTTCGTTAATAACTCCATAACAAAGCCGCGGAGAACATGTTCGCAAAGAAAAAAGTTACTTCAAATCACGTTTTAAGGAAGTATAACATTTTTAGGACACCCTGTATAGAGAACACTTCGGATTTCGGTCTTTCACAAACAAAACTGATCGATACTGGAGAATCTTTTAGATTAGATTTGATTAATTTACATTCATCAATCCAAGAGATTAATTTCTTGTATCGAAACATAATTTATTTGTCGGACTTACAATTTTGTGGAAATATTTCTAGTTTCATCAAATCATCTAGTTTCTTCAAACTAATGTAATACATCTACTTTTGTGTGAGAGGATTTTAATGTCGATAATAATTTCACATAATCACCCGATTTTGAAAGATGGATGAAAAAGATGTAAATACTGTACTTTTATTAGACAGAATGAATAATGTCTGTCAATTTATTTCCTCAATCAACACATTATTATTTCATTGTACTCAATGAATCAACTGAATGCTGTCTGTCGCTATGATTGCTTCCTAAATGCTTGATTGGGGAATTAATATTTCAAACGGTTTTTTTCCGGAAATACACGATAATAAATAATGTTAATAACACCTATAACTTCTTTTTCGTTTCTCGTTCAAAACCGGGGGATCAGTCTATCGATCCATCGTACTTAAGAAATTAAGTTAGAGTGGCATTTAACAGTAATTAATTTAACTAGCAGAAATGAATTTTCTTCGGTAAAGACTTTATTAGATCAGTAATAAAGTCAGTTTCATATATTTTATCACAGTTCTTGTTTTCAGACCTCGATTCATCAGGATTATTAATTTACGTTTCTAATAACACTGACCAAAGTCAATTTGATACGTATACTTTTAATGCACATATTTCTGCTATCATTCTACTATTCATTCTCCAACTTGTATGAACTTCTAACTCACTTGTAACGTTTAGAAAACACCACACAGAACATTTTGGAAAGGTAAAAATGTCTGTACAATCAACAGTAAAAAATTTTTAAAGAAGAACTTGAAGTTGGTTCGATGAATTGATGATTATATAATGTATTTAAACTTTAAAGGTATCAATACGGGATCACGGATGCCGGTTAGACAGTTTAATGTTCACAGTCCAGAGCCTGCTGTCAGTTCACTGTAGTTTTTAGACATCAGAACAAGGCGGTCTGAAGTACAACACCGTACCATTTTGACAGAATTTTTCGGTAATTCCCATAGCAACCTGTTCGGCTGACCTTGTAGTCCATTTTTGAAGGTCATCCAACCTTACACTCGGATTAAGAATTCCTTAAGTGGTACCAAATGAAATAGCAAAGTCAAATAGAAAATATAGATTTATTTTCAAATAGAATATACTTAATGTAAAACCAAATACAATATTTAGTATAGGCTTTGCGCATAGAGGACCTCAATTTAAAGAAATCGAATTTGAAAATTTGCCGCATACCATTACTATTCCAGATTTGTTATCACGATCATTCTATGTATTGCTATTTTTTCAGTAATTTCGGTATTTTAAGGTGAAATAGAGCCCAATTTTTTTATTCAAGCAATGAACTTTAATGAATAAGATTTTTCGCTTTTGTTCGTTGATCATTTGCCAAAAAGATTAAATAAGAAAATATTTTATTGATTAAAGTTCATCGCTTGTGAATAAAGAAATTCGGTTTTATTTCACCTTAAAATACCGATATTACTTTCTTGCCAATCCAATAAATAGAATACAGACACGGTAATCAGTTGTAATCTAAAACACACGTTCCTGACGAATTTTCAAATTCTATTTTCTCAGGCATACCGCTTTTATATTTCATGTACGATTCTTCATCAAATCATTTTTGGCTGCGACATGATTTTTGAAACACCGATCATTGCACACTTGTGTACATACACAACGTATCCTTTTATGAACGTAGTCCTTTCAAACGGGCAACTATGTCCTTTTACATACACAACTATAAACATTCATCATATTCGATTCTATTTCCTGTAGGCAAGAGTCATAATGTTTAAAAAAATTCATCCTGTTCATCTATTTACTTTGGGACACACAAACGCCTTCTTTCAAGTAGCAATATATTTTATCCTTTACTATTAATGTCCTTTAATTACGTGTTTTCTAGCAAGACGAAAAATATTTTCCTATTTTTAGACGAAAAATAGTGGATCCAAAAAGCATTTGAATACTAAATTTTCGATTCTTGAAAAATTGTCAATATTTAAACCTAGATTCATTTTTGAAACTCGAAGCCTCTACTTTTGCAACCCATCATTCATTTTCTTCCAACAAATGTAGGATATCATATTTTTCATGATAAAGCAAGTGGGAAACTAAAAACACATTTTTCTATGGGTTTTCCATTCACTAGATCATGCAAAAATATATATGTTAGACAAGAAATATCGATTATGAAAATAGAGGTTTCAAGATTTAAAACGGGTTTAGGTTTGCTACTGTACAATATTTATTTACAAAATTATAACCCTTTGAATTACCCAAAATGTATAGTTCAAATATTTTTAGGATCCACTGCAGAAGTATGCCAGTATTAACGTATACTTATGTTTTCAGTGCGCAAGGAAAACGAGGAACTGTTGAATTCTCTCAACAGGGACTACTCGGCCGAAAACACAACGGTACCTCCGTAAGAAATTCGTTCCGAGGGAAAAATCGCTTGTTTTGATGCACATTCGGACGAAAGTTTAGCCCGAAGAAGGAAGAGGAAACGAAGTGAATTTGGAACAGGAACCGCAAATGGGAGAGGACAATGGCAACCTCATTCCGGAGCGCCAAAATTGACGGTCGCTTTTCGAGAACGGCGTTGAACTTTTCCTACGACAGTAGAGTTACGATTGTATTTGGGACGTTTTAGATACAGCCACAGAGATACCGAGTTTCATTTGTTCGTATTAGTGCTGTGTATACGGTCAATTTGTCGATTTCGCCATTAATACGGACCTCTAATTAGATCTACAAGGTAGAATCGATTCTGCGACTTTGTCTCTTTCGTTTAGAAAGGACGTGTATAAGTTCATTTTTCGGATCGCATAGTCGGAAGTACATTTTTGCGAGAAATCATGCAAAGAATACGAAACTATGCGTGTTAAATTCGTGTCGCTTTGGTCAGCTCGTTATTAATGTTATTACGACGAGTTAAAGATTGTACGAAATTTGTTACGACGAAGTCAAAAACAATATAATATTTCATCGCGTGTTCCTTTGATACACGAACGTTTTGCTCGACGTAAGAACTCGGTTTAATTTTTCACAAAATACTCGGTCGTTCAGAAAGTTCTGCGGATTTTCTGTTTAAAATAATTCGTGCATCTTGTCCAATTTTTTGAATCGGTTACTTTGCCTTCCTCCAACTGTTTTGCAAGCTCATTGGCAGCAGTGTCGCCAGATGAGCGGAGGGAGCACGAAGTGAGGGGAAAGAGTTACCCTCTCTCTGCGAGTACCGGACTCGCGTCACGTGACGGGAAGGTAGAGTGGGGACACGAGTCTTGATCTGTCGACATTGGTTGGCACGGTCTCTCTTGCAGAAAAGTAATAATTCGTTTCGCAGAAGTAACTATTTGGCTGTTTTCAACTTATGAGTCTTCCTCATAATGTGTTTCTTATCAGATAAATCAAAATCTCCTTCTTTAATCGATTTGTACCAATGTTCACGTGTCTCTGCAGTTATAATATTGTCATCGTAAGCTTCCCAATCAATTGTTTTAGACGATTGTTTTAAAAATTGTTTAAGAATTGTTTTAAAGTCTCTCTGCATTGAAGTCTACCTTTTGAATACCTAATTTGTAAAAAACAATTGATAGCCTTCGATGAACAATCCACAGAGTTTTCTAAACGATTTAATATTAGTCTACGAATCGACCGAAAGCAAGTAGTTGAAGGGTACGAGTGAAATTCCGAACGAATTTCTGTTGGAAGGAAGATCGAAATGTTAATATTTTTGCAACAAAGTCTTCTCTTCTCATTCCATACGAATGCAAAAAATTGTTACGAAAGTTATTCCATTGGAGCTGCTGAAAAAGACAATTTTAAGAAAGAGAGGGTGAGGGAATAGTGTTTGTTGAGGATGATGAAGTTTACGGAGTCGTTTAGTTATTAAAATCATGTGAAACGGTTTTTGGAACTTGTATTTTCGTTCCCGATACCAGTGTTACTCTCAAGTGAGATTATGATGTCTGATTAATTTCACTCGCGTCAACTTGGACACGTAACGCCGATATAATTTATTATACTTCGCGAAAGTCTTCCACTTTAAGACATAATCCATGTACTCGAGTGTTACGAGGGAGATATTAGGTTGGTGCAAAAATAATCGCCGTTTTCGTTCTCAGTTTTGAAAGCTGTATATTTTAGACGGAGTTATGTTTGCTTAACGTTACTGTTAAAAGGTCGGACATTTCATATGCAACAACCTACTATACGAATGTAATAAGCAGACTGCGGATCTTTGTTCAAATAACAATTTTTTACCTGAATTGCAGGAAACTGGATTGAAACAGAAATATTTTCTTTTTCAATATGGTAACTAGGTTGAAAATACAGCAGCATCTTTAAATTCTCATTTTTGTTATAAATGTATAAAATCCGCGATCTAGTAATAAGATAGGACGTTGTTTCAGAAAAACCACTAAAGTACAAACTGATGAATATTATTTTTGCACCAGCCTAATACATTGTTTTGTCTATTGTTTATTCGTAAGGAGATGTTCGTATGATTTCAGCTGTTGTTACACGATCACGCATGAAACCTTGTAAACGAACTGTATATTTAGCATCGAGCATTGATCCTTAGAGGAGTAGACGGTATAATTGCTGTTGTCGGTTGTTTATAAAATATAAACTGTCTCGAGTTAGGTGAAACGGCGTCTGTTGTAAAATTACGTTATCGTAGCACGGGACAAGGAAGAGCGAGCATTATTTACATGTAAGATTTTGTACAGTAAGAAGAGTAGCAGTGCGATTAAAAAATTCTTTTTTGTTACATTCTAGCATACGTATCTTCCAGTAACTAATTGAACGTGGAAGCAATAGTCTTTTTTTCAACGGAGTTCATTTCACAGTGAAATGTAATTAATCCTTTGATCGTCCATCCCCTTTGAGCTATACAAATAGCACTCGTAAATAAACGCGTCGACGACTTGTTTCGAGGAATGTTGTTTAATGTACTGTGTAAAGAATATGAAGTAGGACTTCCATTATCCGAATACAATACTTCTTTCTACTAGACTGTGTGTGTGCGTGTGTGTGCGTGTATCCTTATTCGAAGAGCGACGAATGAATGTTTCCTTATTTTGAAACGTACACATGTGCCTCTGCGAAAAAGGCTTGGATGCTTAAACAAATTTTTTAGAAGATATGATTTTGTTTAGATTGGCCTAAAATATATTGAATCCTGATGCGATGCTTGAAATACTTTGATGTTTTTCCATGGCGTAATTTCCTCATACGCAAAATTTCAAAATATAGTTACTGAATTCCAAAATCATTCGGAACATTTTTCATCGAACTGAAACGTACTATACAATTTTTAAATTGACAAGTTATTTTAACAAGTTGTAATTTTTACTGGGGTACCATATAAAACTTTAACAGTTTTTGAATAATTATGCAATGCGTGCCTCAGGTTGTAAATATGAAACACAAGTATCATCTGTTTTATTCATACTTACGCCAGCATGTGTCTACAATTAATGAATAAATAAATTAAACTAATTTGCGAGTTGAATAATTATTTACGAAATGGTAATATTAATTCAGTTAGACTTCGATTTGGATTCAACTTCATAAATTAAATTGAAAATATATTGGGGAACTTAATGAAATAATGACAACGTAATCGTTTATATTCAACACATCTTATCAAAAATTCTCTTATTCAAAAGAAGGAAATGATTTCTGGTATCTGGAATGCGTTTTAATTCTCTAATGCGTAAATATTAATTCATAACTGCGTCAATATCAGAACTGCGCTTCAATCAGAATGATTTTCACTGCATCTCATTCAGGATTAATATAAAATAACTTCCCTCTCCACTTTTAGATTGGAAATTAGTCAAACTAACATCCAAACGTTATCTAAAAAATGTTGACACTTTATAATACTATGCATGATGTTTGCGTTATTACTAAACCTCGTATCCTCATAAATGAAAAAGAGAAAAAAGTTCTACTGCATCTGTAATATGTTCTTAAAATTAAATAAATTTTTATGAAATAAGCGAGACTTCCAAAACGAATGTAGTAATCTCACAAGTGATACAGAGCCAGGAATGATATAAATAATATAAATCTTTCCTGCTATGGTCATTTAGTAGTTTTATTGGCAAAGCTACAGAAACTAAAAATGTTGACAAGAAATAATGTAAACACCATGTATATGCTACAGTTTTTGAGACTTCGCTTTTTAGTGACCATCTCGAAGTGATTACCATCGATTTAGCTGAAACACGATAGAAAATTAGAATATTGAAAAATATTAGACGTGTTTTTCTATCGGCAATCGTCTATTGAAAAGATGGAAGTGACTCTCTCTATCTTTCCTTTCTAAACAATTCTTATAATTAGGTAAATTACCCTATTTTAATATGTGTTAGATGTTCATTTTCCACACATGTTTTAAATAAAGGATTTCTCGAAAAGTTTAGTTAAACGATTACGTCGTTTGAAAGTTCACATTCTTACAGCTTCAATCTTTTTGTACAGTTTTGCAATTTCCTGTTCGATCGAATAGGTTTCCCACTCGAAATTTTGAGAGCTGTTTTCGCCCCTTCAGTATGGACGATTGCCAATAAAGGGGATACGTGACTAATAATTTTCAGTGCTCCATCTCTGTGGAGTTTTTAAATTGCCACTTGTGGATGGTCCCTGGTAAGTAGTTTAGCATGAATAATTTTCAATAGACGAGACGATTGAATAATTACTGAACCGATGGATGGAAGAGAACCGATGGAGGATGTGCTTGACCTAAAACAATAAAATAACTTTTGCCTTAGGTTGATAAAAGTCTATCTTTTCTAGAATTAAAAATATACCGAATAAGATCACAATTGAAGGTTCGCTCAATTCCAAAATGTCGAACGTGAACATTTATTATTTCCGACTGCGTATGGAACGATTCGTCTTGCTTGTATACGAAGCAAATAAAATATTTCTTGGTAATGCAACATTCGCTAATGAGATTTTGACAGGTATTACCTAAAGAGAGTAAATATTATAATGTGCAACTTATATTGTATAAGGTTAGCCAGATATCGAAGGTATTATAAGGAGATATATGAGCGAATAGAAATAAATAATATTTGTTAGAATAAAAATTGATATAAAGTTTGTAATATCGGAGGGAATTATTGACACGCACCGCTCGGCGTTCATAATGTATACTAAAACAGTATTAGTCATAGTAGTGATCACAGTATGATGAATAAATCATTTTATCCATCGATGCTCAAGCAGTTTCTATCTCGTCAATTCTTGTCTTTTGCGCCGAATTATCAATTATGCTAATACTCTATTCCTCTATTACTCTGAAGACAGCCGTCCTTATGAGATGTCACCCTTGTTTTATAAAACCATGAACTTCTGTCACAAAGCTTTTTCCAACGAGAAACCATATTTAGAGGAGTTTCTTTAAAAAGAATTCGAGAATCGAACGGTTTTCGATTTAAGTGTATCCCAAAATTGCATTTCTTTTATTTGTTTAATCTCCTACGTAAATGATACAGATTGTGCTAAGTAGACTGCGGATCTTTATACAATATAAAAATGATCTACACATATCTGTTCTAAGAAATAAGAGTCAAATATTCATAATTTTTTAAATAATTTCAGTGAGGTAAAAATAATATAATAATCTGTTTACTATTTTTAATGTCACATATTCGTTTTTGGTCGTCTATACATAAACAGTCAAATAGAAAAAAATTTCATTGTGTATTGAACAGTTTCAATATCATGAGCATAATTTTTCTAGTCATTTTACTATTTTAAATTTCATCTACACATTTTTGTCATAAATGCACAAAGTCCGCAGTCTATCACTGATGTGTACGCTCTCGCTAAAAGAAAGCATTTATATTCAACTTTGAACACAGTTTAACAATCAGAAATTTCAGTTTTTCATTCCCGATATAAAATCTTATAACTAATCTCTGAATATCGGCCTTTTTCAAGGTTGTTGCTTTTCGTCGAGATCGAAGAAGCTTCTACTGAGCAGACAGTTTGTACAATTAACGGAGACCTACCCTTAAAAATTGCACAAAGCGTTTACAATGGCTAACTTGGAGGAATTTGGGAAGCTTTTGTAACGTATCTGCGTCGCACAATCCACCGTCGCCCCTTGCACGACGAGTTGTCTTAAGGTATCTTGTAAAACTAAATTTACATCCCAAAACAGAACTTTGTTAACAAAATGAAGATTTTATCGTTTCTTCTTTGAATACTCGAGAAACTTGTTGCACTCGCTTAAAACGAATGATAAAATAAATATAATGCAGTTAATAAGGCAAGTTGTTGACGTATACGTGGTTTGATAAAGAAAATCTGAACCTGAAAATGCGACTTAAACCTTCAAATATTTTAATTAACAGTAGATTTACGGAACACTAAAAGAGTGACTATTTTACATTACCTGATACAAATATCAAGAATATTATGATATATGCCAAAAAAATAAAATTTATTCGGTAATTCCTCATAAATACATTTTTATAATCTCAATAATTGTAAATTAAAAAATGTTGAATCCGCCATTTTGATGGCTTTGTAATTCTAGTGTTAAAATAAGCTTCGTTTGAACGAATACATCGATTCCTATGTCTCACCACTGTTACATGCATATCTCGGAATCTAGTTATTTAATATATGTGTAAATTGCGGATTTTATGCATTTATGACAAAATTTCAAACAGGAATGACATTAGAAAAATTAAAGAACACTGTCTTCTTATACCTTACTAAAATTATTGAGAGAAGAAGTCTATTAAACTCCTGTTGCTCGTAATGGATGTAGAAAATTTTTATTTTGCATAAAGATCTGCAGTCTATTAATATATACCAATATATTTTGCTTTCATGAGTCAATATTGTAAAAATTCATTCGATCAGTCTCTTTCACGTCGAGAAATAGGAAAGAACATAGGGGACCATATCCGATGGGTAGATTACAGCATTTGAGTGATACGATGTTTACGTACCAACTGTTCAACAAGTTCAGAATAATAGATAGGGGTGTTATTGTTCTGAAAGTTTCAGTCACCTGATTGATAAGCTTGACGTTCGATCAAACAATGACTTCCGATGCGAAACTGCGAGTACACGGGAGGCTTAAATGGTGGTACAGTTCGAAAACGTGCCATGTTGTACAACAGGTTCAGATATTTTTTATAAAACCACGTATATTTATAGGTACGTAAACAGTATAGTCACAAAGGTGTATTGTTAACACCATTTCCCATTGTACATTCTCCATGAAATCTTACCGTTCACTTTTTTCACTTACAAGAATTATCCGGTATTTTGCAAGTGTGCAGAAACACTTTTCTTTTCTAACATGACATGCAGTGAAATTATATTGGTGGACGCACAAGTAATCTTTTTTTAGCAAATAATTACAAAGTCTTTTATTGAAAATATTTGAAGAACTGAATAAAACTTGTTCGAATAATTCAATTAAAACTCTAGTAACACAACACAGTTTATCGTAATAAAAGATTTAAATATATTTTCTAACGTCGTCCTACATTGTTTCCTCCAAACTTTAACATCCAGCACATTAATTGTCTCATTCTTCAATTATATATTTCATCCAAATTTATATACAGTAAATCCTCTATAAACGCAAAAGCCTCGGGGGGATCGTTTGCATTTATCGTAGACGAGACATTATTTTTTTGAACTTCTCTCCGCGTCTCGTTCATTGTCAATTAAACCACTAAATACAGTTGAAATTATATCGTGTTTGGTCTCATTTTAATTAGAAAAATGCCAGAAATATATTCGTGAAAGTTTCATAAAGAAATAAGTAATAATAAAAAAGATTTAATATTGGTGTTACATTGTGAGGACACACGGGCCTTTGAACTGTACCGACGACTGCGACTCTCCGCGTCGCATTGGTAGTGGTTCACACCGATATACCCGAGCCGAGATCAAATTACTACAGTGGAGGGGATATTTTTTTTTGCGTTTATCGTGTACAGCCTTTTTGCGTTTATAGAGGATTTACTGTATTTTTTTTTAAACCCATAGTCAACGTATGCTTATCATAACTCCTTGAATTGCAAGTATTAGGTTGTCCCAAAAGTTCCTTCCGGAATGTGTTCCTTTAATGTCGCTAAATAAATACAAACAATACGATAATGTTTATGTTAATATTTTTTAGTACTTCTTAATATGAATTTGCATTATGTGCATGCATCGAAAACCAACTTTTCGGACAACCTAATATTTATTTAGCAATATTAAAGGATCACATTCCGGAAGAAACTTTTGGGACAACCTAATACTTGTGCGTTCAATCAGTTTTGCAAACATGTTATTAAAGACAGTACTTCAGACACACATTTCGTGTTACCTACAGCGCAAGCACGGGCAACTCTCCTTACTCCTGGGTCCTCCCCACCAAACTCCTATGGAGTGTAGGAAAAGGGTGCGGGAGATCAGGTACCCTCACAGTCACGCGAGGCAAAACATGATAGGGGCAACATGAAATGGTTGATAGTGAACCGATACACAGGTAGAGAGTGGGGGAAGTTGCCCGGGCCTGACCTATAGTACAGTGTTTGGTCAGATAAACAGCTGGGACAATATCAACATAAACCGAATCACAGGAAAGAAAATATGAAACTCGCATGATTCAATATTGCATTTCAACGGTTCGTTCGGAAAACACAGAAGGATACATGGAGCTTAGGTAACACGAAGTATGTCACGAATGCTGTCAGCATCCTTTCGAAAGGAAAACCTTATTTCGTATGCTACGTAACTCCGCTTAATAAGAACGGTGAGCATAAACGATTCGGATGTACCTAAGTACTACCAATCCTCTTAAAGCACTCTGAACGGTCTCGGCCGAAGAAAAGCGCGGAAAAATGATTTGGCCTAACGCGAGAAGTCTTTTCTACTTGAGCTATCTTCCGGCGAGTGAATCCGCATGTGGGAGCAAGAGATAATACGCCCCTGGTTCAGCATGTGTTCCCAAAGCTGCTGTATGGATTAACATGTGTTCAATACAGTGACGTAGCAACCCTATTCGTGAGGAGAACGTCCATCTTGTCAAATTTTTCTGGAATTAAACGACATCCATTTCCATAAGAAAACTTTGCACATCAACTGGTTTCGTTTATTATTAGACTGCGGATCTTTATGGAACAGAAATTCTTTCTTTAATAATTTTAGCATGATATAAACGATGCATGGATTAAATTCTTTTAATCCTTTTACTGTTTGAATGTTTATCTGATTCTTGTCATAAATACACGAAATCCGCAGTCTATTCATTACCACTCAATTCAGAAGACAAATTGTATCCTGGTATTAATATACATTTCATTAAACTCTTATATCTGAAGTACATCTAAACAGGAATAATTAAAAGAATTATTAAATCTTTTCTTTTTGCATCATCAATAGTTTATTCATTAGAACTCTATGAATAACGGCTGATTTTTGAATACAGAAGAGAGTATTAGACGAGAATTTTCTAGCGAGCACTGATTAATTTAGCAAGGTAGTGAATAAAGATTAACACGTTCAACGCGGAGCTACTTTTATTAATTTTATTGTTAATTTATTAATTGTTAGCCGTATTTTTGTTTAATCCATGTAAAGAAGCGTAAGCATAGTTCTCCTCGGGGACGAACATAGCGTTTAACGTGTTAAGTTCAACAGGAACATTGAATAGCGAATCCAGGATCATGATTTGCTTCTCCTTTAAATCTTGTTCTGACAACAAAATTATGCTGTCAAGTGAGAGCGATAATAGTTGCTGAGAAAAACCGATGTAGCGAAAAATTGTAATGATTCTTCATGATCTGTTCCTACGTTACCGGAAACTTTATGGGAGGATGGAGCCATGAATCGTTGCAACGTTGTAACGATTAATGGTGATAGAACCTTTAGATTGACTATTGACTCGAGGACAATGCGAGTGTGCCAAAATGAAAAGAAGAATACCTGTTGTGTTGAGATGTTAATTGCGAGCAGCTGTCTCCTTCGACAATCGAAGTGTGCTGCTACTCTAATTGCACACGTGTTTTCTGTGTGATAAATAGACTGCGGATTTTTATGCAACAGTTTCCTGCGCCCCTTTCCAAGGTACAGGAGTATCTTTTTGTCTTTAATAAATTTAGTAGGTTGAAAATAATGCATGGACACTGATCAATTCTTTTGATCTTTCGATTGTCTTACATTGAAGTTTTCAATTTTGTCGTAAATACATAAAATCTGCAGTCTAGTAATGAGAGACGCCGCGGAAGCGTGATTACGTGGATGTATCGGTTGCAGTGTCGCCAGATGAGAGGAGGGAGCAAGAATTAAGGGAAAGGAGTTGCTCTCTCTCTACCAGTACTGGTCACGTGACCGTGTCGCTGCGGAAGCGTGGAAAATAACGTCGTAGAAGGGGAAGGTAGAGTGGGGACACTGATCTGGCGACACTGATCGGTTGGGATGTATCGTGAGTGATATTGTTGCAGAGTAAATAAACTTAACGAGGAAACAATAAAGCTAGAAGTGTCTACAGAATTTTTTAATTGCGAGGTGATTAATTTTCACGCTGTTTCTCTTGTCTCCCTTGCGTCTTCCTTTCGGCATAGAGAATTTAACGAAGAACAACGTAAAGAGAAAACGATTTTCTCATTGTTTGTTTAGAGTTACAGAGGATATTAGCTTTTTTTATATAAATATTCTCCTAAGCCAAGATAGAATCAGTTTCGCATTTGAAGATTCGCACTAGAAGACACAGATGTAATCAATATATTTAGGAAGTAATCGAACGACGTCAGGTTGTAAAGATTATGATAACCTCGCAATTATTGTTTTTTTACAATTATAATAAATAAAATGTAGGACACTAACTATTATACGCTTACGCAGCACGTTACACGTTCGCTAATCAAATGTCGATCTGAGAACGAGTTCGAAGTCGTAGTAATAAATAAATGAACCGTGTGAGTGAATTCGTACGTGACACATGCATACATTCACCATTCTTTTATGGGAGTATATGTATACACCAAAAAAACAATGGAAAATTTCTCTACATATATATTTTTGTCAAGAATTTTTCATTCAACCATTTATTGAACTATTAGGCAGTTTGTTGATAGAATTAATTTTGTATCATTTATTTATTCATTTCTACTGATTTATACTAAAAGAGATATGTATCTATTATAATAATTTTTTAGGAAAGTAGAGAAGGTAATTTTATTTACAGCTGGAACGATTGCTAATACAAGACATTGTTTATGTTCTTTTGAGTGTATACATATATCACCGATTACGAATCTCGACCCCGGATGCAGTTAAGTATTTAATATAGGGCGTAAAAACAAAAGATTTTACCGCCATAAATCATAATAACTATCTCAACTACAAAATATGTATCATACAACGTTGCAAGATGTTAATGAATGAGATATTAAGATTTATGTTTATATATTGTAATAACATTTATGTATAATGGGTATTATATATAATGCAAAAAATATACATGCTAGTTGTCCATAGTTGCATTTTCATTTTCACTTGATCATTCTTTATGGAAATCGTACAAATGCACACTTCAACAAAGTATAGTCTGATAATTATATCAGACGGATAACAATATCAATAACATAAATGCAGCATAATTTGTTAGTTTAAAGTGTACAGCAAAAATGTGTGAGATATTATCATAGAATCTTCTGTGCAACTATTTCTATAAACCTTCGCATCCTAGCTAAAAAATTTACAGGAATTTGGAAAAAATGGTAGACCAGATTGGAGGCATTTAAATAAAAAAACGGTTCCAATGATTTCATTGCATCACTTAAATAATAATCTTTATTAACATTATAAATTGCAAACTTCTACATGGTAGAAATCTGAACGAAGTACATCTCGATTATTTTCCACCCTGCCTGAAAGGGAATTGTAGAGAGTCGTGCAATTGTGCGTGAACGTAATAGTTGAGTTAAACGCATTATATAATAAACGCAATATTCCTTTCATATAATCGTGCTCGATCGACCCCGTTTATATCTAATTACATCGTTGTTCGTGCCACATGAAGGCGATTCGCCTCCGCTAATACAGCAGCGAGCCGACAGCGAATGAAAGGAACGCAAAAACAGATCCAGCATTCTCTCTAATCGCATTACGGGAACCGAACGGGGGCGATTATCCGAGAGGAATGCCGCATACAATTAAGATCTTAGAAACATCAGTTCCTATACGAAGGGAACATTTAAATTGGCTTATTCCAATGTAACTCGGACTGGAAGTCCTTATATCTCTAGTGTAATAGCAAATATTCCGTAGCGTGATCAGGTGAACATTTTAATTTACTGCAAGTCTCGAACAATTGGAGAAATAACAGTCGCAAATATATTCTCTGCTATAGTTGAACCAATGCTAAGGCTATTTTTATATTAATCGTTCGCTTGTATCTGAAACGTATATACATACGTGTGTGTGCGTAAAATTAATCACGCTACGGTGCTCACTGAAATCCTTTTTGCAACAGGGCCATTAGTGCGCGCCATTTTACATACTCGCCATAATACACGGCGCACTTTGATAACGTTTAATCGTAATCGCGTTATTAATTATGTTTCTCGCACCCTGCCTCAAAGGGATATTAGATGTTCTTAAAAGCCAAACTAGTTACAAGGAAAATATGTTTCCCTAAGAGCTTCGATATTTAATCCGTGTATCACCTTACTGTGTTTGTTCCGTTCGTTACGTTCAATTTCCTTTGACAATCATACGTTGTCATGTTAATTTACGTGAACCCGAGAAATCTGTTCTCCAAGTTTTAAGTATGTGTTACGGTAATCCACGGATTGAATAATTTTGTTTCGCTTCGATGAGTTGAGAATTGATGAATTTCCGTTTTATCACATTAGTTCAGTGCTGGTTCCTGTTACCATGTAACGTCATTTGGCAGTAAATAAATATATAGCTTACGATTAATTAATATCTATCAGTCTCAACGTTTAACCCTGCCTGAAAGGGAAAGAAGATGGTCATGCGAGTTTGCTCTTTGCGGTCGGAATCCTGACTAGCGCACACATGCTATCGCATGATTTCGAAAAATTCTTCCGCTCTGGAATTCATTTCAAGAAAACATGGAGAAAATCGCACTATTCTCGGTCAAAGTTGCTTCGGTTATCGTTGACAGCGTCAGTTAACATTTCATCATACATTTCTTCAGCAAATGCAGATTGAACACACCTATATAAGGTGCCCAAAAATGTTTGCTTCCTTCGAAGGGATTATTTGAAGTCACTTTTTTCTTTGCGAAAATCTTCTGCACGGCTTTGTTAAGGAATTATTAACGAAAAACCAACATGGACAAATCGTAGCGCCGGCATTGGCCGAACTGAAATCCGCCCGCAGCAACCGCGCTCTGATTGCTCCGTGTTTTTTGTTAATAACTCGAAAACCAGAAGCAGCGCAGAACATTTTTCGCAAAGGAAAAAGTTTTGTTTCAAATAACCTCTTTCAAGGAAGTACAACATTTTTGATAAACATTTTGAGCAGATGTCTGTTGCTTTTCACTATGACGCGTTACGTCAATACATTTATGATAAATTTACCGTTTGCTTTCTGTTTTAGTGACTTATTAGAACACATCATTGCTAATACGGAACATTTCGTAAAAATTGTATCACTCTAACCGAAGCAACTTTTCTTAAATGAGATAGGGGCCCTCGTTTAAAAAGTAAAACTTCTTACATTCTAAGTTAGAAGAGAAAAAAACGTAAAGGATGAAAATATTTAAAATAACTCTAGCTACAAAGTATAAGGTAACGTTAATGCGGAAATATCAGGTATAGTTGACACGTGTATAGATAGTTAATTTACGTGAAAAACGTTTGTTCAAAATCAATTGCTTAGATGTCGTAGAAATTCTAATCAAATTGGTGGTCTTCGAGTTTACAAATCGATGTTTTACTTACTTTTTCTTACTTCTCAATTGTTTTCTTGTTTTACGAAACATCAAGATTAACTTTAATTCGAATGAATTTACGATTGTTCAACAGTTCCACGAAATTTAAACAAAAGAACAATAATTCTTTTCATGATTTTCGTTGACCAATCGCATTGGAGGATTAAATGCTCCATTTTGTTCTGTATCAGAATATCATACTGTCTAGAAAAACAGTAAAATATGAAAATATTGAAGAAAAAATTTTTAGAAATTTTAATAGACCACCGTCATCTAAAAAGCCATAGTTTTCCGAATCTAAGCAAGAGTACATACCTGTTGTTCCCTCTTTTTCATTTTCCCTTTCTGTTCTTTCCTCTTCTTACAATTTAGATCCTCTTGTATTTCTAGCAACGATTTTCCTTTGGTTTCCGGTACCATGAAGAAAATAAAGATGATACCGAGAAAACAACTAACAGCAAACCAACCGAAGGACGTATATACTCCACACGAATCGGAAATAACTTGATACATTTTCGAGACGAAAAATGCCCACAGGGAAGCCCACACGTTTGCTAAAGAGACAGCAGCCCCCTTCACGTTTGTGGGGAATAGTTCTCCAAGCATCATGTAGGACAATGGATTTAAACCTAACGCTATAATGAGTTCGTAGAATATTACAGAGGCATGAAGAATCCAGCCAACATTAGACATATCGACGAACATCTGGAATTTGAGGAAGTAGAATGTTCCGGTTATGGCCAAGGACAATCCACCGAGGAGGGTCGTGATCAAAAGCAGAGGCCTTCTGCCTAGTTTGTCTACCAGAGCTGCAGCTGCAACTCCAGCGAAGAGCTGCAACATGCTTAAGATAATCACTGCTATTCCAGCTGACAAATCTGTGTCAGCTTCTTCAAGAATTTCTTGGGTATACGATTCTATCGCAGCTAGACCGCTGAATTGGAGTACCAGTTGCAGACCGAAACTGATCATGACAGCTTTCCTGTTGCCAGGGGTGTTGAAAAGGTCCCAGAAGTGTCCTTTATCCGTGAGATCGCGGATCACGGACTTCTGTATCTGTTCCATGTTTTCTTCCAGTTGTTCTTCCGTGGCATATCTTCTGAGCGACTTCAAACTCTTCATTGCTTGATCCTCGCGATTCTTCATTAATAAGAAGTACGGGGATTCAGGCATCCAGGTGAATGTCAGGAAGAAGATAATGGGAATAATGACGCAACTGTAAGTCAAGCAGTTGTAGGAGACAAAAGGTCCAATCGCGTGGGCGTATAACTCGCCGAAAGTGACCATTAGCTTGATAAAAGAGCCCAAAGACCCTCTGATCTCCTTGTCGGCGATCTCACCGATGTACATAGGACACACGACGTACGCCACGCCGAGACCAAATCCGCTGATGAATCTCGAGATATATAAGACGTACGGGCTCCAAGCAACTAGGATTAGAATCCAACCGACTGTCAGCGGTACTCCAGCTATTAAGAGGCAGATTTTTCGACCGAGCCAATCTACTATGAAAGCTGCGAACACGTTGCCCGGTATAGAGCCAAGAAGAACGAACGAGGCGATCCATGATGCGTCATCCGAAGTCAAGAAAATATGAGAATCCGGAGACTTCAGTTTCGGGAGCGTCGGCGATGTCCAGCCTATGTGGGCTCCAGATGTTGCCATTGATAAGGTGGCTGTGTTTGGACAAAAGTCAAACGTAGAAAATGTGCTGTGTATATTAGGCTGTCGCGTGTGAAATGTCCGAATTTAGATTACAAGAGATAGTACTGTAATCTGTAGGTTTATCATATGTATGTATCATCATTAGATTCCGGATTTATAACAAAAATGAGCGAGTACAATTTAAAACAGTGAAAATATTAAAAGACTTTAAGAGTATTAAGATATTGTTTCCACACCCATTTTCAAATTATTAATGAAGAATATAAATTTATAGTTAGTTCCTGCGTCTTACAATTGATGCACAAACTTTCTATTTTGCATAAACATCCGGAGTCTAATCATCATATATGTATCATATGTAGGTTTATCATCTGTTAAAGTACAAAGCTGAACTTTGAGGTCCTATTGTGGGAATGACTTTATCGTACGGTCGATCGTCTGGGAGTTTTTTAGTCATTTTTTTCTTAGCATCGAGTCATTAGAAGGTTTTATGACTTGTGCATTCAATTTAACCTTCCAGGTCCAGGGGACCGTATCGTAAAGTCCTAGTACCGAAGGTTTAGGTAGTAAGTAAGCGTCTGGAAAACATAAGCGGACCAGTAATCCTCATCCTACAGATGGGGACAACTCAAAAGGGCGATCAGTAGGCCAAGGTGAGGGAGCAGTTAGTCAGGACAGCTCAGTACAGTAAGAACCATCAGAGACTAGTAAACAACAATGTGTATGAAATTCATTTGAAGATTGTGAACGTCACATGTTTGCACGGCTCAGCGGTAGCGAACGCGTTAATCAACAACAATCTTCTTCCGTCACAAGATCGTTGAGGTATTTATATAACTTCTTATCGTCATACATCGTTGGTGATGCATATGAGTCGATAAATATGTACATATATCAAATTGATGATATCGATTGTAATTAACGTCAGACAGAATTGGCTCCGTAGAATTCTGGTTGATCAAAACAGAGTCGGCAAAGCCTATGTTTCTGAAATGAAACCTAATCTAACCATTTTCAATGCAGCCTAAACTTGTACATCTTATTTCAAAGAAAAAAGAAAGTTCTTCTGATCGTAAAATGATGATAATCTACCGGCAAAGATTATGGCCTCTTGTTTAAGCACCTGAAGCGGCGCACAGTGGGCAATTTGGTCGAAACTCGATTAAAAATCAAAGAACTTTCGATAGAAATAAGGTAGAACGATGAAATTTTTTTAAAATTAAAGCTGATACATTGCAGAATATGGGAAAAATGGGGAGATTATGGTACGAACGTTTTTTAACCTTGAGAAAATTCGTTAAACATGTAGAATTTCAAGAAATTGATTTTGCAATATCCTGAGGTCGTTAAAAAATTTTGAGACAAGATTTGAAATCAGCGTGAAAAAATCTACGGGAAATGAAGTACAGCATGTTCAAAAAAAAATTTTTCCGCGCGTGGTATTGGAAAAACCACAATTTTCTCGAAATTGTGCAAGTTTAACGAATTTTCTCAACGTTAAAAAAACGTTCTTACCATAATCTCCCTATTTTTCCCATATTCAGTTAGAAGATAAGAGTCTGTAGAGACACAGAAATTGCCTACCTTCTATTTCTAGTAAAATGAAGCAGAGACGTTTACAAACATCGTCGCTTAAAGTACAACAAAGTATTACATAAGCGTATGTATGTAGTACTGAATGAGCACATTATTAACTTGGTCAGGTTTTCAGTGAGAACAATAAGAAGCAACTGCTGCGTCGTTCTTACATCCCTTCCTCCTGCATGCTCCTTTTTGGGTCAATTTATTACAAGAGACTTGTAACGATCTGCTGCACGTCGTGTCGTATAAAAATATATTTAGCAAACCAAACAGAAACGTTGTTTAACTATAAAACCACCGGACCCGATGAAATTTTTTAATTTAAACTTATTAGTGACAATGAAAACAGGTGGATTGAAAAATATTGTGACCCTATTTTCGACTTAGTGAAATTATGGAAAGAGAAACAATTATTTATATTGATATTAAAAACTTTTAAAGACATCACACACTTTGACATCACACATTTTTACCATATTTGAAAAATACTTGTCTTAATGGAGTATTTTATATGTATATGAACAGTTTAGTTTTAAGTGGATAAATATTCGTTCTTTACTTGAAGCAATATGCTATATACATATAATTTCATTTATTTTATGTGAATATATCCGCATTTATCATTTCTCTTTTTTTATTATTATTTTTCATATCGTATCTAGCCTGCGGACTTTCATGGAAAATAAAAATTGTCTGAATTCGTTGCAAGATATATCAGCTGTATATAGACACTTCTTTGTTTCTTCAACAATTTTAATGAGTCGTAAATAAATAATAATATTTTAAAATTCTTTAAATGTTCCGCAGTCTAATCATATGAAAAAAATTTGATTGCTTCTATAAAGTATAAAGTTTAATAAGCATTATATATACTACGTAAAAAATTGTTAAGTTACCTGTAATCGCTGCTAAATATTGCGGCCACCATTTAATGCGCGATTCGTCCATATTTCTTATTTCTTCTTGTATTGGACTAAAATAAAACATGAGAATACCTTAGCTAATGCAGAAAACTTAAATACAGGATAATATTGTTTTTTTTTAATGTACATAAATTCTTATACCAAAATCTAATTCGTCAAATATCAAAATGAAATGAAAAATGAATTTTTGAAATTTGAATATTTTATTTTGCATCGGATATTGATGTTTCATTTTTAATTCGGACACATCGATTGTCATGAAACACAAAAGAGTGGCGTGTTTGCATAATTCATTCTAGAACTTAGCTCGCGACGGCAAAATCACAGCAGCCACACATTGTGGAAAATTTTCACGAGACTTTGATTAATTATGCGTAATTCCTGTTAATGCAATGCTTACAGAGATAGCGATGGAACGTGACGATGCCACCAGAAAGTACAACAGTTACGCGCTGGCGTTCTTCGAGCCTCTTTTTAACACATTATAGATAGAATGGAAGTTTAATCACGACGTACTAGATTTTATACATCGGTTTATCAGTAGGTCTGTTATCGTGATCAAATTTCAGACGATCCCCACTTCCTTGTTCGTGAGAAATTCTTAAAATTTAATCACGTGAAGACGAAGATGAAAAGCAGATGGAACGGGAAGAATCTGCGGAAGTCTACTCTAAACTAGATTTAGAAACTGAAATTTTGTCATCGGAAATATTAGATATATAATTTTATATTTTATATCTACAAATTAATTTTGAAAGAAATTTAGTTGTGCAGTTTACCCGTGAAAAAATTATCATCCCTAATATCTAAAATCGAACACTCTGTCATTTTTCACTATTGTTGATATATTGCCAAAGATGTGCGAAGAGTTTATTCGAATCTGTAATATAGACAAAAGTTGGTATCGTATAAAAGTTAATCGAAAATATACAATTGAATTTGTTATTATACGGCTTCGTTTTTGCAGAGGTCTAACGTTGAAAATAGTAAGTAGAATAACTGAGTAATACACAGACATTGTCTTACATTCAGCTAATAGTCAGAAGGTATTAATAGGTTCATAACACTTCGAAACAGCTATGACTAAAGATCTTTATTTTAACGTGTTAGGTTAAACTGGGTCACTTCTGACCCACAGTAAAATTCTTCGTGTACGCACGGAAATGAAATCTGAAGAAAGTAATTCATAATATAAATGATTTTTATATAGGGAAGAAAATTATTTTTCTTAAATTTGGTAATTAAAATGATTATAATTCCTAGCCGATGAAAAATTGCCGGTTTTTAGATTTGTTTCATGAATAATGCTAGTAAAAAAATATTTTTAAATGTTCGAATAAACAGCTTTTATCTAAAATTTGCATTTACACCTATAATAGTAAAAATAGTATATGTATAATACGACAAAACCTCTTAATTACCTGAGAAATACGAGGCCAAGTTTCAAAAATAACTTTGGACTCGCCAAATATCCAGAAGTAGGACATAGATAAAATTGAAGTAAGAAGAATAGCCTCAAAGTAGGTTACATGAAACAATAGCATTCATTTATTTAATATCAAAAAATGCAATCCAATAACGGATGGAAGGGATTAGCATTAATGTTAAGTTTACCTTAGTTAATAGTTAATACTCACATTTGACAATAATTCATATCCAGTGATCCTTAGTAATCTTGTTGGCCTAATTGCAGTTTAATCGTTGCAATTAGAAACAAATAAAACTTGTTACTCTGTTTTTTTGTACGAATTGAACAGAGTAAATTATTTGTTTCTGCATTTATTATCTCCTTTTCGTTCTAACAAAATTTGAAACAAAATTATACATTCTATGAAGGAAACACAGACCTTATGCATTATCTTATGCGTTTTAGTTTGCACTTTGCATGGGAGAGAATTTAATCTTGGCACGTGTTATCGCGAAACATTTATGACGCTAATATTTATTTCGCTGAAATGTCTAAATGTGATTTAAAAGAACAAAGAACGGTCGGCGTTGAATTTTAGTTAGAAATAAGAAGTTTAAATTATTATTAATTTCGTAAAATTTACTTTAATCACAACTCCAACGAGTGAATACTCCAATATTTAAGTTATTATAAATAAATTGATTACAAATATTTTTCATCTGCGTATGTACATATTAGAATAATTCAATTATTTTAGATATCATATTAGATATCATTCAATTATTTTTTAAACTACAACACCATCAAAATAATTGTATAATATTTTCATTTTGTCAGCGCAAACAAACAAAATGCTAAAAATCATTTTCACAATATAATTGTGTTTCTTCGAAATTCAATAATTCAAGTGAATATTAAAACCTATCGATGCATACATTTAATTACAATATACACTTTTAATACAATATATACCATTTCTCTTCGAAATCTGTGACTAGCAAAATACTGCAATTAACTTTATTATTAAATACATTAATAACAAAATTATCGTCGCAAAATTAAAAACACATTTCTAAATTACAATCAAATATATTTGTGCGTTAACATATTACAATTACAAATATTTTAAATTTAAGATCGATTTCAAATATTCAAATAATCATACGTATAACAACGAATTGAAATGTTAAATATAATTTTATTATTAATAACGCTCCAATTACTGTAACGCAATGCAAACAGTGATCTGTGAAAATAAAAATTCTAAGTATAATATTTATCTTTTGCGCGGGTGGAATGCAGGTCTCGAGGAATCGAAGTCGATTGCTCTCGAAGTGTAGCAGTGCGAGCAGTCGTAAACTGTCTGCAACCAGGGTTGACCGCGTATGCATATTCCTTGTTAATTCGTGGTATTAATAACAAAGTGTGCAAATTCTTAGATTACTGTGAGTCAACATAACGACGAACCCTTGCTGGTGAATACGACGAAGAGAACAAAGCTAATACGAAGATGTGTGGCGGCTTCACCTGTTCCAAAAATGCATTGACGGCACTAAACATCCTTTACATCGTAAGCTGCACTTCCGGACATAGATTTTATCTATTGTATATACGAAATAGAAGCCTTTGGAGTTCATTAAATTTGATCGCAGCTTCTCACACACTTCCAAATAGTCTTAACACATACGAGATCGATATAAAAATTATTTTATTTTTTATTTTCTGTCACCGAGGAACCATTTACCTTACATGGAATATGTATATTTCATATGTTCAAATATATTTCCGATTTTTTCTTACTATTAGTCATCAACAATTAGTAGAAATGATTTTCCTCGGAAATATTCACATATTTTATAACCTATTTGTCTAACAGCATATAATATAACATGTATGAAAAAAAGACATGTAATAATTATTTGTTTCTTCAGTGTAAACCACTTTCGAACCATAGGAAGTTGAAAACAAAATACTTTTAAATTACTCATATTTTAGGTGGTTGCATTCATTCTCATTGGCGTTGCTGTTTATGGAAGAGCGTCCGCATTAGTTACAAATCTCCCCATAATTGGTGGTATTTTAGCATGCGGAGTGATTCTAATTCTAATTTCAATACTTGGTCTCATCGGTGCTATTAAACACCATCAAGTTTTGTTATTCTTTGTATCCTTTGACAAATCCATATTTCAGTATATACATACACTACTGTGTCCAAAAGGAAGAAGCGCCCAGCCATATTTAATAGAAAAGCGTAAAAAATCAAATAAAAACATAGTGAGCATTGGAAAGGGATTCCGCTGTTTAATTGAATAGTTCTGAGAATATGTGTTATTGCTGATTATCTAATACTTTAAATTCAATAAATCAATCATTGTAATTTGTCATTACATCTTATAATTATAGTGGATGCTTCTTTCTTTTGCACAGTAGTGTATAAAGTATTGCTTATACAGAGTGTTCGGTAACAGGTAACAAGACAATATAAAATAAGAATCAAACATAAAAAAATGGTGATTTCAGCTTTGCTTTCAAATTATTAGCAACTAACAATTTTCCTAATCCAGCGATGGTAGAACATATAAGTCCTTGCAGACAATAGGCACATCGAAATGGTTCACATGCTGCTATTAGTCAATTTTAATTGATAATGATTTGAAAATAAAGCCAATCTTGTAAGTAACGTCAAATACATGCTTCAATTCGCATTTAAACATATTAAAAAAAGCTCTCATATGATAAAAGCATTCATAAATAATTCTTATATGCTTTGTTTGTACTTGCTTGCAATTACTTTTTTCTTATTTCAATTAAATACATTATTCTTGTGTTATTTACTTCATATATCAATAAAATGAATGTTATTAGTTCCACAAATAAGTAATACAATTTTTTCAATCAATCTTGAAGCTTATGTGCTGTTTGTAATTTCAAATGATAGTTTAGCGTAGTAATGAATCTCTTTGAGCTAATCAATGTGAGTTTTTTTACTGGAAATATGGAACATTTAAATTATATGATAGTAAATTATTTTTAAGGCAACAAGAAATTATATTCGTGTGTTAATTAGACAGCAGATCTTTATACAAAATAAAAATGTTTTACCTGAATTACAACAGTCTGGAATAAAATAGAAATTGATTTTCTTTCTTAATATGTTTAATAGTTTGAAAATAATATAACAGTGTTTTTGAAGTCTTCTATTGTTTTCACTGTTTTAAATTACACCTACTCATTTTTCTGATAAATGCATAAAATCCGCTGTCTAGTGATACAGTAACTTGCTACGAACAGTAACTGTTTACTTTACTTTCACTAAATTATAAGTGTCTTGTAAATGAAAATGTATTCTATACAATCCTTAACATTGTTTTTATAGTACATGTTTATTCTCTTCCTGTTGTTCTTAATTCAATTCAGCATTGCTTGCGCTTGCCTAGCTGTTAATACCAAGCAACAAGAACAATTAGCGGAACAGGTAATATTATATATCAACATTTTGTAAAGTTTTCACACCGATAGAGATAATCATGTTCAATAATATTTGTAGGGCTGGAAACGTGTTGGAGATGATTTAAAAGCAAAAGTCCAGACAACTTTTAATTGCTGCAACTTCAATACTACTAACTTAGATTTAAATGAAGATGACCCACTGTCTTGCAAAAAAGTCAATGTAAGTGTGTTGAAATTAAATATTGGGTTGGAAAGAAAGTTCGTAGCGTTTTCAAATTAGAATCGATGATAGAATTAATTCATATGTTCATTCAATAACATGAGAAGTTACCTTGAAAATGGCAAAAAGTAATAGAACAGAATGGAAAATATATTATTGAATAAATCTATGAATAAATATCTGAATTTTAGCTTTCAATTTTAATTTACAGACGCTACGAACTTTCGTTCCAACCCAATAGATAATGTATGTATATTGCACAGACATAAAATAGCTTGCAATGTACTTTGCGTTTTCAGAAAATCTGCTGCCCTTATAATACCGAGAATGAGTGTTCCTGCCCGTCATGTATGCTAATATTACAATCTACAATTGATTATGCATTCAAATTATGTGGCAGTATAGGATTGTTCTTCAGCTTCACTGAGGTAGTATATTAGAAATAACCATTTATTTTGCATAAGATGATTTTTTAAATACTATACAATGTTCGTTTATACAAAGTGTACCATGCAAATTTTATACATATACTGCTTAAAAGATACACTACATTTAATGTTATCGAGCTGATGTTAACTTGTGTACTCATATTGCAGTTTATTGGTGTATGGTTGACCGTGCGATACAGGAACCAGAAAGATCCACGAGCTAATCCTAGTGCTTTTCTCTAGTCTAACACCATCACTATGTCCTCTGTCACCTCATATGATCGTCCTAATAGATGGTGGGTGGTTTCATTTGTGATCTTTAAATTTCATATTGATATTTAGGAGCATATTATTTATGTTGTTGACATAATTTATGTATAACATAATATCGTTTAATATTTAAAATCTCAAAAAGAGAGATTTTCAATTCGATTTTAATTGAATTTTTTGACCAAGTGTTAATATGCCGAGTTAAAAGTATTTTCTTATTCAATATATGTATGCATATAATAAGAAACACCTTATTATTAGACAGTGGATCTTTATAAATTAATTTATAGACAGCGAATCGAATAGAAATTTATTTTCTTTCTTAATATGTTTTTAATAGGTTGAAAATAATATAAGAAAATTCTTAAATTCTTCTAATATTTTTACTGTTTTAAATTACACCTATTCATTTTTGTCATAAATGCATGTAATCCACTGTCTACTTATTATACATACATATAATGAGTAAATATTTATAATAGTTACTGTAGTTTTTTTGACATTAGTACTGATAATGAATCATACAGTTGTCATCTTCATACAAACATCTAAATAAAAGATATTTGCACTTTAAATTCATATAGCATTAAATTATAACAGCTAACACAAGAATTCTAATGAAAGATATAATACTTCGCTTTTGGTGTGCATATAAAAGAGATAATCACGCCTCTTTTTTCAGTTATAATTATTTTCAATATAACAGTCTTATCAATTTTCTGGATACATACAAAAGATCTGAATTTTAATTTCAGACTATATGATATCTCTTTATGTGTATAGAGTTCATTAGTTCTTATACATTTTCATAATAGTCACCGACATCGTAGATCAATAATGTCAGTATTATGAATTACAGGACTATTGATCAATATCATGAGTATATAATTATATTTTCAGGTGATTGCAGCTTTCTTGACAAGACGTTACAGAAACCAATTAAATCCTGAACGGAAGGACACTGTCTTTCCAGCATTATAATTTTTTCGTTAAAACTGCTTACACAATTTAACACCTTAAAGACGGTACTCTTTTAATGTCTTTTTATTATGACTGATGTGCTGGTATATCCAGCAAATATTGAAATAAAATGTAAAACTATTATTTTATTGGAATTCGAATGTGTGAAGCGTTCATAACTCTACAAATTGTTTTGCATATTTCTGACGAAATATTAGGCGATTTTGTTATATTTGTTAAATATAAGTTGTAAGCATAATAACGCTGTCATTAAGGTGTTAATCTATTACAAATTTTTAAAGAGAAATGCTATATTTTTTAGTAATTCATTACACAATTGAGTAAATTTTTTTTTAATTGCTACAGTATCGTATCTAGAAATAATTGATTATTTCGGAACCAAAGATTCGATTTTTGTTTCGTAGCATATTGCTTTTCATATATTATGATTTCGATGAAGCTGTTTGTCTTTCACTGCAGTTTATAATGCTCAACAGGAATAATACCTTTGAGAAGCGAATAGTTCTACATCTTAGCACGAAGTAAATGAACGACAGTCGAAATGTGTGCTCTAGTCATCCATTTAGAACAATCGTACTAAGCCTCAATGCGCCTTGTAGTGTAATAATTAGATACATTTCTGCGGACGCATTTCCACAAAACTTGCTTACTTTCCTTCTATGAAACATTTTACAAACATATTCACTATTTACCATTATTAATCATGTGATCTCTTATGAAGAATCTAGAATTTTGTTATGGGCACATCAGGTAATCTATGCGGAATGTACAATTGTTTTCTAATGATCTGATGCTTTTTCAAACTGTATAAAATTATATTTAATTTCTTTTTATGATAAATGATTTTTCAGTTTATGAATCTTCAGAACCTTTGTGCAAATATTCAATTACAAATTATACAACAGTATATCAATTTTTGAAATGGAGGTTCTTTTGTTTCTAAATGTTTTTCATTTTTGGGAAGTTATTAAATAATGATATCGCGCTAATGAATCAAACATATTTATCCTATAATGGAAAGTACAACGTAGCGCGATAAAAGTATTAAACATAGAAACCTTACATCCTGGTATATTATCATATTACTGCCGTGTATATTATAATAATGCCATAATCGCCATGTTATAAGTTTTTAATTCATATTAATTTCCTTATAATTTTCTTATTAGTTTTCAGTCCGAAACTCAGTTCGATTGTATTATACATTCATATTTTGCAAGGTATTTGAAAGAATTATCAAAATTGATTGTCTCATAAAATCTTTTTATATGTTATTATTAAACTGGAGATATTAATGCAGATATAGATTATTATGAGGTAATTAAAAAAATTTTGTAAAATAATTTTAATTTTAGTTTACGCACTCCATCATTTAGTTTTCATTCGAACTTTTTAGTATATTGAATTTCAGACATTTGGACTTGTTGCAAGTACATAAAACTTGCAGTTTAATTATAATGTTCATAAGAATGATCAATCTATAATTATAATGATTATTATATACTTCCAAAATTTATTACCGTGTTAATTTTAGACGGAATTTAGTTTATTTTTACAAATGATTTAAATTCTACACGAACAAATTATATATGTATATCACGCTTAGAACATGTACACGTATGTATTATAAAATAATCTTAAAAGGATTTACGCAAAGTATGGGTATAGACTTTATACATTATTTTAACATCCATTTTTCATAGGATTATAATTAATAATATACTTGACTTAATAAAAAAATTGACAGTTGTGATTTCGGTTTATGTCAAGATTAAAATTTAATTCCTATATGTTAACTATCTATGAGATAGGAACAAAATTTTTAAATCAGTCATGAATTATATGTAACAAGATATATTATGTTTATTCAGATATATTTGATTAAAATATAATAATGTATTAACCCTTTATTACACAAGTTGTAAAAATTGATAAGAAATTATGTTGTGCGATTTCAAATATGGAATATTAGTACACATAAAAAACGAATATATCAACATTTAAAGTAAAATTCAAAAACGAAGCGTGTTTCATTACATTAAATTTTATCATTTAATGTAAGAATTAGTGTGTTACATGCTTACGTGTAACATGCACTAAAGGGTTAATATTAAAATATTCTAATTTTTATATGCTACTATTTTTATCAAAAAACATGTATTATAACCCCATAGTATGGATGTCATATCGTACATCTAAATTTACAATTATACTTGTGCATATAATAAAGACGTATCACATTCCATTAATAAAATGATAAATAATTATAGTTTATTATATTATAATCTTAAATAATGGAAATAATACAAATTTAGTAATATAATTTTAGCAATAACATTGTCAACAGTTTATTTATGAAAGTAACACAGTTACACGAGATTATTTTGTAAATTAAATGGAGATATGATAGAAATATAGGAGTATTTCTAAACTGTATCAAATCAGAAAATTAATTACAGTAAACAAAACAAAATACAATTTATAGAAATGTTAATTAAAATGTATACATTCTTTTAGCATAATATATGTGTTGTATGCATATTATATATATATATCAATATTGAATATATACATCTTATTAAAGGATCGTATTTAAAATGACTAAATAATAACGCGAAAAGTACTTTATTTCAGCTAGATTAAATTTCCATCCGTACACTGTAAACTTGATAATTAATTTATAATCTGATTATAATCGTTTGAAGAATTTGGATCAATACATATATTTATAACGCTTAAACAATTGTGTGGTATAATTATTTATATATTTTGCCTTCTGGGTCTTTCCTGCCTCCACTTTTGTCAGTATAGACAAAGACAGAGCATAGCCAGAGGTTTTGCATGGAACAGAATGTATACCCATATTTGTAATTTTTTTGGTGAAAAATAAAGAATATTACTTACAACAGTTAATGTGTTCTTTTTACCCCACCCTGTATATGACTACACGATAGTAAAATTAGATGAACAGCTGTTCGAAAAATTTGGATAGAGGAAAATATTTTAAAGTAAGCAAAAATGACTTGTTGTATTTGAAGAATCTCAGTTTTCGATTTTCGAAAAATTTTCGGCCGTCTAGCTTGTCGTTGAGTTATACTACTGAATTTTCGAAAATTCAGTAGTGAAACTCAACGATAAGCCAGACGGTCGAAAATTGGCGAAAATCTCGAAAATTGAGTTTTGTATTAGAAGAACATGATGTCGAAGGAGGTATGCGGAATTCAGTAGTATAAGTCGACGACAAGCCAGACGCTCGAAAAATTTCGAAAATTCAGTAGTGCAACTCAACGACAAGCCAGACGGTCGAAAATTGGCGAAAATTGAGTTTTGTGGATATCGAAGGAGGTATGTGGAATTCAGTAGTATAAGTCAACGACAAGCCAAACGCTCGAAGAATTTCGAAAATTCAGCAGTGCAACTCAACGACAAGTCAGACGGTCGAAAATTGGCGAAAATTTTCGAAAATTGAGTTTTGTATTAGGAGCACATGATGTCGAAGGAGGTGGCACTAAATTCAGTAGTGCAACTCGATAACAAGCCAGACGCTGCAATATTTATGTTTTTCAAAGTTTCGCCAGTTTTGCAATTCCAAATCAGTACAGTAACTTAATGACAAGTACATTTTTTGCGGAAATCAGTAGTATAACTCTACGACAAGTGGGACGCTCGGGAAAAATTGGTGGTTCAATAAATATAATACGCAGATATTCTTTTTAATACATAGGCTTTATTTATACATTGTAAATTCATACATAAAGTGCTTGTATAATGTACATGTACATGTACATAACTTATGTATATTACATTCTAAACATTTATAACACGAATGTTAATTAGCTCGGAGAGACTCGGCACTCCGTCATACTTCTAGTGTGATACTGCAGTACAGGGAGGTGCGGACAATTATATTAGATGATTAATCAGTCCACTGCTATACTGCAGATACTGCTATACCTCGCTTGTGCTGCGGCAGCCGATGGATAAACCCGCTAGTACCACTTGCCGTGTTTTGTCATACGGCGACTCATGAATGACGCGTGAGCAGATGATTGAAATCATGGACACGTCAATTCCCGGTACAAGTTCAATGTTCGGATATGATTACGATCGTGCTTATGAATTCGCGTTTCGTCCCAGATCTGCTAGAGGATTCGTTAGTAAGGCTAATCTAGCAAACCCTGCCTTATACGCGTAGGATCTCGTTTGGTGTTTGGTTTCACGGCCCCATCCGTGAGTGAGCCTCTGGGGGACCTCCAATCGGAGGAATACCAATTTCAGACAAGATGTGAAAATTTTTAGAAGAGGGACATATATAGATCAAATAATAACTAACTTAAAAATACACTGTAGTCTTCTTCCTCTTCGTTGATGTGTCTTCGTCATTCGGTGTGTCGTCTTCGTTAGCAGCGGGCTGTTGTAATCTACCTGAAACAGACTAATCGTATTTAGAAACAATGCAGTTGAATACGGAATTAAATCACGCACACGAGTGCGAATGTAACCAGCTCACGAGAGCAAATATAAACCCGCACACGAGTGGGGCGCTCAAAATATAAATTTGATGAAGAATAAAATTGATAAAGAAGAAGACTCAATACCGAAAGTCTCGATGAAAATTTCAAAATTAGTATGAAGGACAAGTTTGTTGAAATTGGGCCAAGGGTAGACAAAGGAAGCTTTGAAAAATATTAGTAATAAAACTTACCGTTGTTCCTTGAATGAACAGTTGAAGGTAGGCCAGGGTAACTGTAGATGACCCCTTGTCCACCTCTGGTCCACCTCTGGTAAGTCCCTGGTCCTTCTGGTCCTCCTGGTCCCGGAGCCCGACTGAATACGACCGCTCGCCGCTCACGCCGGCCCCCCCAGCCCGATTGACTGACCGACCGGCTCGGGCGTGCCTCCCACTGTCGACGCTCCCCACCCCACCGAATATCGATCGATGTCGATCGCCGTGACAATTATTGATTTTATTATTTCTAGCAGGTTAATGTTTATAACAATTATATTTTACAGCGATGTCCACAAGCAATCCCTTTTCTTTTCTTTCTTGGAACATTTATGAAACGTTTTGAAATTAAAAACTGAGGTGTCTCATATAAAATTTGAAATACATAGGATTTGTTATGTCGATAAGTTAGAAAATGACACTAAAATGATAAGAAATATTTGTCGAGTCGGTAAAAGTCCCTTCGGAAAAAAAACATGTTTTTAATTTTTAATACAAAATAAAACTATGTGCAAAATTTTAGCTCAATCCGATTTGACCGATATTCGCAAATTTATTCGAAACCTTGAAATATCCATTGGGTATACCTATAATTGATAATGTAGTATGTTTTTATACCTGTGTCAACGAAGTTCATAAAAGTTCCGGGACGAATTATTGGCATCGTTTTGTTATATAGTATAGACATCTAGTATAGTATTATTCCAAGTTTGACGAACAGCTGCTTTGAGTTTCCCATATCAAACATTAACTACAGTGACAGACGTGCAGTGAAAATTGGGGTGTACGAATTCAATGTCTTTGCATTCATCTTGTAGTATACGGTTAAAATTAAAAGTGCAAGTAGTGGTGAATACTGTATTGAAGAGTGCGTAAAGTTTCTTAAAATTTCTCCACCGAAAAATGTCCGACTACTTTGATGAAATGGGTTGGACACCGTTAGAAGACGGCGAGACACCGAATCATTTAATACACATGGCAAGACTTTTGCGAGATTTTGGTATGTGGGATTTATTGGGCCAAACAACAAGGCTACCACCGCCTGCATCGAAATCTGCGATTGAAAACTTGGAGGAGATCAAGATTAGTTCATCCGAATCAAAGCAATGCCCTGTATGCTTAAAAGAGTTCGAAAATGGAATATCTGCCAAGCGTATGCCTTGTAAACATATTTTTCATAAGGAGTGTATAATTCCATGGTTAGAAAAGGTATCAATTTTTCCTAGTCATCGTTACCGATTTTGTAAACAAATTATACAGTTTAGTCGATAAAGAAGATATCTCACTTACTTTCAGACAAATTCGTGTCCGCTTTGCCGACACCAATTACCTACAGACGATGAAGACTACGAAATGTACAGAAAAGAAAAACAGCGCGAAGTAGCAAGGGAAAAGGATTTAGAAACTTTACATAATTCGATGTTCATGTAGAGAAATGCACATTTGTACATAAAAGGAGAGTGTTTTATATTTCTTTATATAGGTTTTAAACTCTATCATACTATGAATATTATAAAATCTAAACGTGTTGATTAAAACGAAATGAAATTCCCTACTACCTTTTCAAATATTTATAAATCTGTACACGAGACAACCTATATGAATTTTACACTTCTAGACCACTTTATTTTGGACGTTGTTTGTTTCGCGCTGAATTAATGATTTTTAATTCGTTGTACGGGTCATTTGTCGTAGATAAATGTTCTCAAACGTGCTCAATTGAAACTAATTGAAAATAACTTGTTATATCATGCCATGTAGTTGTTATGATATTACTAGTTTTAATATTTGTATTATAATACAATGAAATACCAGGAAAATTACATAAGTAACTAATAAATCGATAGCTCTGTGGTGAATAATTTAAAATATCAGTTTATGTTTAGTTGTAACAACTAAGGAGCTAACTTACGCCATAAATAAATGAAATGGAATACCCTGTAATGTACAGACACATTAATCATGTTTTTAATGTATCGCTATATATGTATTTAATGTACAATAATTTTTGTTCGGTGACTTCAATTAATCTTTCCATGAGAATAACTAGTTTTACAGTAACAGTGTTTCCATTTTTCAATTATTCGACTAATAAAATTCAAATATATTTATAAGCAAATTAATATATCTAAGTATTTTCTTATTTATGTATATGTAATTTATAAATATATACTTCTGTTAATAATGGGTTACGTTATATATTTACCTCGTACTCAAATAATTGAGTGTTATCCCTCTCAAATACCATTATAATGTAGCTTATCGATGTTAAAGTAACAATCAATTTATAATTAATGCTTTAACTCCGCATAATTCAACATTTATTAATAAAAGGTACCAACAATCCTCTAGCACGCACCTGGAGTAAAATAGAAATTGATTTCCAGTTCTGATTTGAATAGCTTGAAAATAATATAAGAATATTTTAAAATTTTTCTAATGTGTTTTTACCGTTTTGTGTTTCTTCTATTCATTTTGTGCCATAGGTGTATACAATTCGCAGTCTAGTAATAAAATAATTTAGCGGACATCCAATGGTTTTGTAGCTGTATTTTTGATAATTATAGTAGCATGACGTTACCGTTAGAATTCCAATACTTCGTGGATCAGGACTAAGGCAAAAGAAGAAGACTGTTATTTATTAATAGGAAATAATGTTTATTATACAGTGTACATATTTATTAACTTCATTTATTTTATTTCTGTTATAAATTTTATATTAATAATATTATTATGCTTTGCCGAGCGACGAATGCCTTGATCAGTGTGCGCTTAATCTATAACAATCTCCGTAAAAAGTATAGAAACTTCTGCTTTTTATTTTGTTTGTTTGTTTGTTTTCCTTTCATTCTCACCCGTCCCATCCTTTTTCCGTTGATCATTTATCAATCCCCCCTTTCCCCTACATTGATCACCATGAATTATACCACCAAAGAGTATCGCCAAAATATGTTGCGCTGAAAACGGCATAATCGTTCGGCATATACAAATAATAGTACTGTCGAAGTTAAAGTAATTGGCGGTTTATTCATCTTCTTTGTTTGTTAATTTTTTGCCGGTGACGCCATTTCGTTCGAAATGGCGCGCCGCCGCCCTCGCGCCATTTTGGTCGCGATATTCTCGAACTTTTTTTTCTCGAAATACTTCACCCTAGGATTAGTATTTGTTATGAATTATTTTTATAATATGCGTAATAATATAAATAATGTCGTTAATATACCTATCATGATTACCGTTCTTTTTTTCTTTAATGATAAACTATCTGAATGGTACATTTCCTCTGCTAATGGCCATGACTGTTATAGCTAATTATATGTATAGTCTGTATGCGAGCTCCAAATGGGATAAGGTACGTCGTACAGAGAACTTTTCGGCTCGGCGTATTTCTTTTTGTTAACATAATTCGAACAAAAAGAGAAACAAACCAAGAAATAGAGAACTATTCGTCGAATACGGGAACACGTCTGTGGCGTGAAAATACGAACGTCGAGGAACCCTCTTTCGTCTACCGATTCATGAAACTTTTATATCGCAATTTCCATTTTTATATTTCCTTTTACACCTGGTCATGTTTCGTGTCGACTAAATCAAATCTTCTCGAAGGGGAAATCTTTATTAATATTTCCAATCCGATGTGAAATACATGGACACACTCCCGAAGGAACGAATGTAACTGTGGAAAGTGTTGTACGCATTAACAATTCATAAACAGAAGGGACTTTTGTCAGCGAGACGCAAAACTATTCTTCACGATCCTTGACGAAATGTAGGTTCCCTCGAAGTACGCTAAAAAATTCTTTCTCGCTCTCTTTCTCTCTCCCTTTCGCTCACACTCTCTCATTCGAACTATTTTAGTTCTTTTATCGAACGATTCTCTCTCTCTTTCTTTCCTCTTGCTTCTCACACACGTCACCGTGTTCTAATCTTGATATATAAATGTACGACGTTAGTTCATGTCAACCAGACTTTGTGTCAGTGTGTGTGTAATTTTATTATTTTTTTTTCTCGCTTGCTTGAATGTATGTTATCTAGCTTTCTAACATAAGTGTTAAATATAATTACTTTTATTTTTATGTAATGTATTAGTTCTTTTGGTATAATAATAATAATCATCATCCCATAATAATCATAATCGATAACCATAATAATAGTAATAATAATAATATTAACCACCGTCGTGACCATAATCGCGATGATGTCGTTAATTCGTCATATTGATATACATTACATATTTATATTACACGTTCCTTATGAAAATAATAATCCAAACTGGCATATTTTCCGTTCGTGCTGTTCGCCCCAAAAATTTTCCCCGAAAATTTGCGTCGCTCAAACCTCTAAAAGGATCGATCTCCCTTCTCTCCCTTTTCCTCGCTCCTTCATTCTCTCGCCCTCTTTTCTTTCATTTCGTTTACTTTTCTTTTCTCTTTTCCATTTTTTTTTTTCGTTCATAGACTTCTATAACATAACAATTCTATCGCTAGTAGAAACGACTGAATCCCTCGCAACCTGGAACGAATTTTTTTCGAGACGGCACGCGTCAACGATCAACCTAATCGCATCGCGATTCGATATACTTAACTTTATTTCACGGCGACCTCGCGATTCGCCGTGAAACTCTATCAACATTCGTAACACCGCGATCATCACCGTTCTTCACGTTCGTTTTTTTTATTTTCTTTTAATTTAATTAGCTGCTCACCGTGGCTACGGAGACAACGTTTCCCCTAAACCGTTCGACGTCCAACGTCCAACGTTAAGGGCAACCGATTCGAATTCGATTTGACATTCTTCGAATTTTTTCGCAAACACACAATTATCATGCCTTGATGCACGCGCTCGGAAATTGTCTAATCGTCGAGAAATAATAATAATTTCGACGGTGTTGTAGTGTTACTTTTTTTCTTTCGTCCCCGAAGCCTCAGTAGTCGCATCAACCCTCTCGTTCGATTCCTCACCCTCCTAAATACATATACATTATCGAAATATTTTCTATAACCGCGTATGCCTCCGTAAAATTTATCGCGTTGATATGCTAAAACTCTCCCCCATCACTTATCGTACTATCGTTATAAATTACATCTTATCTACGCTGCCTTTGTTTTTTCTTCAGTCCCCACCGTTTCTCTTTTGGCCTCGTTTCTTCTCACGGCTATCCTTTCTTTCGCTTCAAGTCCTCTCTCGTTTCGCATGTTAATTCGCCTATTCGTTTTCGCACGTCACCACAAAGAGACATCTCGTGGACTTGCTTCGAGTCTCTCTCTCGATAGAATAATCTTTTCCAATAAGCATAATTAGTAGTGTCGTCGATAGCGACAATACGGTGATAATAATAATAATAATAATAATAATAGTAATAATAATAATAATAACCGTACTAGTGATAATCAATGGTCAATAATAATAATATTAATAATAGCTTTTACGACGCGACCAACTCATCAAGGTAACTTTACATTACATCGTTCGCAAGGATTAATACTGTCGTACTTACAATAAGTAACTCGCGTAACGCCCTGGTCAATGATTCCAATCGTTTTACAATATTTGGAACATCAACCGGTTCAACTATCGATCGCATAATTCGCTCTGCTCTTCAAATTCTCGTCTAAACTTTTACCGACGTTCTACAATAGAACCCCATCTAATTTCATCATTTCTCTCCGAAACCGTAAAAGCACATCCCGGTGTGACCAAAATCATGAACGAAGATTGTATCAGCATCACGATCATTTCAATTATAACTAATTATATCTTTCTCGCGTGTTTGTCAATGGAGCATCGTAACCAGAATCCCGTGTCGGTTTCTAAACGCGTTGTTCTTTTACTCTGGACGAGAGAAACAATAGAATTTATATGTACACATCGAGCCGCAAGAAGTCTCGCAAAAGAAACGAAAGCGATACGTTCGTGAAGCTGCAAAGTGGTCGACGAAATTGATTTCGGATACGTCCAGACATGTCCACGCGAGAAAAGAAGCCGCGGTGTCGAGGGCGAGATTCGTCGTCAAGGGGAAAAAGGGAGAGGGCGCGCTATTTTGTTCTTCTCTTTTTTTCTCTCTCTCTCTCTCTCTTCAAGAACGTCCCACACACGTTGCAACGAACGTTTTTTTTTTCTTATTATTTTCATGCACTATATAGTTTAGTACTTCGCTATGTAGGACATTACCGGTGTGCACGTGGCGTGTATGCACACTTCTGTGTCTCGTGTTTTGCAATTTTATTTACAGATCCTTTCGGGCCCGTTGTCGCGGCGGACATCGACAAGTCCTCGGAGTCGCAAAGCATCAATCATTCTGGACCATAAAATTCGCCACGCGTAACCCCGTGGGAAGAAAATGTATACTCTACTTCCGGCGATCCCGAGGACCCCGAGGTCCGGTGATCACGGCCCAGGAGAAACTTGCATTGTATATCGGTGTTTGATTATACTACGCAACGTTTTTTCGGGCCCCGAGCCGCGAAAGTACGTCCGGGGCCGGCGATTACAAAATTTTATTGTATACCACTCCGAAATCAACAATAAAACTGATTTCAATTTTTTTTCTCTCTCTCTCTCTCTCACGATTCTGTATAATATTTATCCCTTCTCTGAAGGCAGGAGGATATTTTTCAATTTGCGTGCGTGCGCGTTTCGTGGGATGTATGTGTCTATGTGTGTGTGTGTATGTATCTTCTGTGTATAAATGTTTATGCATATGCGCGTGTGTTCTCAATTTGTTTATGTTTTCTTTGTTTATCTTTTTAATATCGAGGTATACGCGTGTGTACGTGTGTCACGTGTACGTACTTCCCAGTTTCATATTCTCTTGTTTTCTCGCGTGTGCTTCGCTTCGTGTCTTTTCGTTTTTCTTTTTTTTTTTTTAATCATTTCTTCAGCCATTGTATTGAATATTCCGAATATTTCGGTTCGCGTTCGCGCGCCTGTTGCGTCAAATCTTAATTCGTTCCCTATGTTTAATATGTAAAAATATACAGGCTAGGTTATAGTCGTAAGTACAGTTAAAAAATTCTACATTCTTTAGCCTCGAGCACGGGATGCAGTCAAGTCGTCCTCGGAGTAGTAATCCACCGATCGAAAAACGAGTCTTAACCTGAGAACGCGAGTGAAACGTCATGCTCGACATCGTCGATCGAGTATTTGCTCGACGAGATGAAGATTTCTGTCGGATTCCAACAATGTAGACCTGGGAAGCTTAAAACGCGCTAAATCGTCGTTTCTTGTTTCTCCTGTCTCCCCCCCCCCCCGCCTCCCCCGGAAGAAGAAACACAAATAACGTATGCGTGTTCCGCTCGTTCTTTAACTCTCTTCTCGAATTCACGAAGCAAAAGCCGATCGAATTAGCACGTTTCAACGTCGACGAACGTACAACCCCCTCGAACGCGTTTGACGACCCCTACCCCGTCGTACCTGTTATTTTCGATTGAAAAGAAGAGACGTTATTCTCGCGTGTCACCTTTGGTACATTTGCAACATCGATCCTAATCGAAAAAACCGATTTCTGACTAGAAACTACTACAGATTCTCCTCCTCTTACGCTTTTCATGATCTCCGACTAGATTCGCAGACCACGCAAGATTTAATTGCACTGTTTCATCGAGATCTCAAAGAGTGAGTTTGTGTATAAATCAGTCTCAAAATAAGTTGCACGCTTTTGTGATATAGAAAACTTCTTTATTATTTTCTTCTCTCTCAATCTCTCTCTCTCTCTCTCTCTCTCTTGCTCTCTTTTTATCTTCCTTTATTCAACGGACGACAGCTGCTCGATACACGCAAAATCACAAACACGTTCGTTTGAAAGCCTGCCACACGATTCTCTGAGAATGAAGCTAGTGGAAATCGATCTATACGCACAATTAATTATTTCACGAATATTGTTCGCGCGCGCGCTCACTAAGCACATTAAAACTTTGCAAGCGTTAGAAAACTATTGGGAAAACGTGCAACGAAATTCCGCATCTTTTTTTTCTTTCTTCTGGACGGTATGACCTGGGCGTGACTATCCTCCTCCATCTTTAGGCGATCCGCTAACTCTTATCTATGTCGTACTACGTATCTCTCACAACTGTCGTCAGCTCAGAACAAACACCAAAGCAATTTGTTGCAACGGCACTTCGAAATATCTGAACCCGTTGTTTAGTGTCTTCGTCGTCGAAGCTCAATCGAGCTCTTCGGTCGCACTGATATTCCTCTCGCGAATCAGAACTCTAGGAATCTCTCACACAGTATCATTACTCAACAACTTTCTAGAACGCGTTTTCGGCTAATCACTTTTTTCCTTTCGGTCATAATAAAATAATAAATGAATAAAATATTCAACAATTAAAAGTCATATGAGCCGTTCAGCGCGAAAGTGGTGCAAGTCAATATTTGTCTGTTTGGTTCAATACCGCAAAAGGGACATTAAATAAAATAGTTGTAAAACAATTTTGATGTGGCTCGCGTCAGACTTCTCACTTGATTCCTGATCAGCGTATTCATCAATGGCTACCGTCTCGGCTGAATCCAGCGAAAATTGTTGAAGTAATTGATGTTTTGTTAGTGTGGTGTGTTCGAAGATCAAGTTCATTAAGATAGGATCACAGTGTTGTAGTGTTAATCAGAGTATTTCTTCCGCTAACGAATGCACGCACTAAAATCTCTCGTCGTTAAACCAATGACGAATCTTAAACACATCAAGCTTTCTAATTTCTTCGTTCTTCGAATAATTTCACGCGCGATTTCTCTCGAGGAAATTCTCCGGAACAAGAAAATCAAAGTATCGTCTCGGGAACGTGAACGTGAGAATCATTTAATAATAACTTAATCTCGAAAGAAACGTTAACGGAAAATTGTCGTCGAGTCACGATTCGAAAACGTTCAAGTACGACTTGAAAAGGTTTCGGAATCAACCTCGTCCGGTGATTTGAACGAGTTTCGCAACCATTTTGTACGAAGGAGCCACTTGTTAACCAACTGTTGCACTCTGAGCAGGCGCCGAAGGGGCACAGTACAATTTGCAGGAACCGAGCCACTCCCACCGAGTCTTTCTTTTATGCCGCCTCGTTCGAGAGAAACAAATTATCAGGAAAATCAACGTTTTTTTTTGTTTTTCTTCAAATTTCTGGGAAAAGAAATTTTTTCGAATGTACAAGACGAAATGACAGAGCGCGAACAATAAATGCAAGAACTATAGCTGGTCGTTTTCCAAGTCCAGCGGGAAAATTGTTTACGTACGTTTACTGATTAGTAGACAATTACTTCTATATCCTAATATTGTCTTTTGCTACGATAGTCGATTCGTGTTCGAAGTGGAAATGGATTTGGAAGATTCAGTGTTGGCACAATATATATTCTGTATCGTACATGATGCTTCGAAAATACTGGTTCAATTGGTTGAAATGCGATTTCGTGTGTTCCTCCCATCGGGGAAAGGACTGGTTTCGAAATTAGAAATCGATCTCGATTCGTGACAATTATATTATGCCCCCGTGCTTCAGTGGAAATCCGTTTCGTTGAGTCGCCAATCGTTCTACGTTGAATTTCGCTCGAGAATGGTCACCGTTACGTGAGAGGAGTGACGTCGGACGATTCCGAACGATCGTGTAAAAGCAAGAAGCACCGAAACCCGATAGAAAATGCGAGTAGAAAACTGAAAAAGCTGCCCGAAACGAGGACGAGAAAGTGTGTCCGGATCCTCTGTGCACATATTATTCTATACCGATCGAGGCAAATAATCGAGCAGCAAAGTTGCTCGAGGTTTCACTGGCGCCCTAAATTCCTTCTAACTTTTTGAGATCCATCGTATTTCAAATAGTCATGATGTTTACCCGCGCAGCTGGTTTATAAGAAGTATGCTTTCGGTTTACATTTAATTTTAGAGTCGACTTTCAATCATTATGTATATATATGTATGTACTTATATATATTTTTGTATTTATATATAAGTATATATATTTTTTCTATTTCGTATATTATTTCGGTCTTACGTACTAGAAGTTTAAAGTTAAAAACTTATCGTTTGGCGATTAATTATTTAAAATATGTTCTGTTTGTTAATAACTTTTAGTGTTTCTTCGCTCTCTCTCTCTCTCTCTCTCGCTCTCGCTCTCTTTTTCTCCGTTCTTTCTTTCCCTTTCTCTCCCACCCTTTTTCTCAACTTACCACACGCCCATCTCAACTTTTAATTATGCCTAATTCAATCATTATACGCGCACGATATATAATATTTATATTTCTCCGTCACTCCATCTCTTTCTCTCGTTCTCTTTCTCTCAGCGCTGTAGGTGTATTTTTTCCGTGTGCTTCTTCATTCTCTCTCTCTCTCGCTCTCTTTCTCTCTCTCTCTCTCTCTCTCTCTCTCTCTCTTTCACTCTCTCGCGCTTTCTTTCCTGGTATAAGTGATTATACTGCGTAATTTGTTATACTTCTTTTTTTCTGTTTATAACCTTATATGTTAGCGATAACTATAGTAATTGTTTATGCATATCGTTCGCTTATACGCCTAGATGGCACGCTATATAAAACTATGCTATATGCAAATTTTTCTCATCAATCAATATTCTAGTTTAAACGTTTTTTCGCGAGAGTTATGTATATGCACACTCATCCCTGTATATATGTGCTCGTGTATATAGGTATGTTTGTATATATAAATACCTCACAGTATTTTTTCACGTTCTCTCCCTTCTCTCTCGTGTTTTTTTTTTTACTTTTTTTCGCTCGTCTAATTCTTATGTACGTTCCTCGCGCCGATCGATCCTATTCCCACCGCGTTGCGTCGCGTCGTCTTTCTCTCGCTATGCGGCCTAACTACTTTCTAAACGTAAGATTTGTTAGCGACTTTCTAGGGTCGATTCGTGACGTGTGCCGTGCTTATGACGCGAAGGTATTATCGTCCGGACAGTATAGCTACGTTCGACCGATCCAGCAGGTTTCCAGTCTCATCGAATAGGCGTCAACGAAACGAAATTCCCGAGCGTGCGAATTCCCCAAGAATAATCTCCTGGACACCGAGACTCCGTTCGGAAAAGATCGTTCCTGGCCGATTCTACTCCCTCTCGCCTTCCCCACTCTATTTTCCCCGAATTTCCTACGCTTCACTTTCTCCGTTTCTACTTTCCGGCTTTTCGCACGAATGATCGCGAGCATTAGATGCTTCTCCGCAAAAATCGCCATGGTTCTCGCTAATCGTTCCGCGGGGTCCGCGCGAGGAACGGAAAGAAAAGACCAGATCGTCGTCTGATATCCGAAATAAAACGCGATCGCTGACTTTAGCCAACGCCACGAATCGACGATTCGTAACGTGCCAATTTCCCCATCAACAATTCCTGCATACTCGTTCACGGTGTCGCTTACAGTGCTCGCTATAATCTCTCGTCGTTTGTTTCTCTCTCTCCTTCCCACTGTTTCCATTCCTGTTTGTTCGTTTGCATTTAAATCGTCGCACGTTTACGCGCCCGTAGGGTATCGACACGACGTTCTAATCGCGGTCGGTCTTAAAGGAATACCGGTACATCGAGTCTCGACTAAATTCGAAATGAAACGAACGCTTCGAAGAAACGGGTGTCGTCATGCTAAACCGTTAACTAGACACGTGGATTTGTACAATCAATGCGCGAAGGACAAGCCGTTCACACTTTCAACCCTCGTGCATCGGTCCGAGCGATTGTTGCGTCGATGATTCCGTTCTAGCGATGTCCGATCGAAGGAAGAAACTTGTACTGTTCGTCCATCGGGAGATGCCAGCGACAGTGTCGCCAGAATCGACCAAAAACGGCCGATTTTCCTACTCCGCCTTCTCCCCTTCCACTATCCCACGCGACTGATGTCGTGTCATTCGCCCCACTCAATTCGTGTTGCGTCCTCGCCGCGCACGCGTAACATGTCACGTAATAATCTGGTTATCGGAGAGGGGGTAAACTGTATTCCCCTCGATTTCCCCGATCTGGCGACACTGGGCAGCGAGAAACTTGTAGGTACCGCGTAACATTCCTACTCCGCGCTACACGTCTTCCGCAATTGACCGAATCGTGGTGACCCTGAGCTCTTATGTCGATCGTTCCCGCCAGAACACCTAAGCGTGAAAGTGGGGTCTCTTATATCGAAATCTCTACCATCTCCTGATGAACGATCAGTCATTTGATTGTAACGTGCGCGTATAAACTGCTGATAGTAAGTTCGTTTTGTATAGAGTTCGTGTACAACGAAAAGGATGATTGAGGACGAAGCTCTTATCCGAACGATGCACGAGGCTCAATCAGATTTAGATGCCCAGCTTTCCTTGGTTAGGTCGCGTAAAAAATGGGAACTAGTTCACTGCGGTTCGTAGAAGAAAGAGGTCCAATGAACGTTCTGCGAATACTGAAAAAAAATTCGTATTATCCGTATCGTTCCCTGTCTTTTCTCAAAGACGACGAATTTACGGTACGGTAGAACCTCGTTCGTTGCACGGAACGGGATCAGAAATGCAAAAATCGGGGTTGTGCAACGAAAGATGTAACCCAGAGCCGGACAACTTCTCAGTGCCTACCAGCGTCTCCCACCACTCGACTGGTATCTACGCGCAAAGCCTATGCCGAGTGGTGCTGAAGAGTGGGAGAATCGCTAAACTAATTGTGGGGGCTATGCAGCAACGGTGGGGAAGGGGTTGCCCGGCTCTGATGTAAACCATCGCCCGATCTCTTCTCCCACTTTACCACTTTGTATTTCCACCACTGCCATATTGTAGACTCTCGCCACAACTCGTGGTGGGAGTCGCTGGTATGCAAGGAACAAGGGTTGCATGCAATAAACGAGGTGCAACAAGCGAGGTTATACCGTGCTCTTTCATTTCGCATTAAGGAAACAACTTTTCGCCACCCTTTTACGAAGAGAGGAAGCTCGGCCGGTGATGCCCTTCCTCTCTCTCTCTTATGATATAATCTTTGGCTGTGCGTGTGTCCGCATGTACTGCAAAAAATCTTCCTCCTTCGTAAAGGACGAGTCGTTGATTCAAGCCAGGAAACGTGAAATTGAACCGAGCAAACAGGAGAATGCAGACCGTGTCTTTCTACAATGTAATCAATAAAATTTGCTAAACGAGGTGATCGTTCGATAAATGTCTGGCATACTGAACGGTAGCATTGGGGGGGGGGGCGCGTTGTTTCGAAGTCAGAAAGTATGATTGGTCCCGGATAGTCGATCGAAATGTGGCCGGGTAAATATACATGATACCATAATATTTGTCTCCTTTCCCGTTTTTTCTTTTTTTCTTTTTCTCGTTTTATTATTTGTTTCGTTCTTCTGTGTTTCTTCTTTCTTTCTTTTCCTTTTTTTTTTGATTTTCGTATCTACGACTCGAATGAACGTACTCGCGTAATGTTTTAGATGACCAACGACTACCAACAATCGTGCACCGATTCTATGTTTATTTAGTACAATCGTAAGGAAAAAGACATCGATTTGGTACGTTAGAAAAAACCGAATTTCTCGCATTGTTCTTGCGATAACGCATAAGCGTACCTGAAGGAATTGACATCGGTCGGCTTGAACTTCGTCTAAAGTAACGCCGATTCTTATCTCATTTTTTTTTGTTTTGTTTATTTTATTTATTTATATACTTTTCTTTCTCTTCGTTAAATCGTTGAATAGTTGCGAATCTATCGTTTTTTTTTTTGTTAGATTACGATACCTCAACTAATTTCTCTAGGTTTTTGCTCCGCCTCTTATCTGGCGTTACACGCGCGCGCATAAGAGTGTCGGGAGGGGGAAAAAAGCGATTGTGGCTTGTTCAACCGGGTGTGAAAAATGTACAAAGAAGCCGAAGGAACGCAGAAAAGGGAAGGAAGAACGAGGATGTTGACTCGCCTGACGCTTCGATGATTAACGTGACGTACGTGTACAGTTTTTTTCCTCTCTCACCTCTCGCGATCGATACGAAATAAACTCGAATGATTAGAGCTCGTTTGGACAACGACGTGGCAACGTTCAAACGATAACATTTGTTCGCTACAATCGAGTCAGAGTGAAATGTATAAAACACAAGCATCTTTCGCGAATTATCGTTAATGTTCGCATGGATAAAACGTGACTCAAGAGCACTGATAGATAGGTCCTTCTCAAAACCCTAACGACGATGATGCTGACTATGATGATGATGTTCATGACGGTTTTCATAATCGTATCCGGAATCTGCAAGTTGGTGTGGGATCGCGCTTACAGCCTATGATGAGACGTACTTAGTTCAACCGCAGACTTAGGCTACAGTAGAGACCACTCGCCTAATGATGCCTCCGATCCAATCGATTCTCACAGTTTTCGATACTTCGTATAAAATCATCGATAGTAGTCTACAACTTCATTGTAGTGTATTCTTCTAATCTTTCCGAATCAATTTTAATGAATTAGGAACATTATTAATTTTTGTTCAAGTTGAATATGTTTATCATGGTTAACAATGAAATAGTAGCTCTGATGAGCAGAGTTCGAAAGGAAATCGCAAGGCAAAAGTTTCATTGATGTAGCGAGAATTTAACAGAGCATGTACTGAGGAAGAATACTTGCAGCTAACATTTTCTGAAAGATTTTATCGATTTTCACTCACCAATAAATTTGTATTGACTGACACAGTGTTTAACGAAGTTTAAAGAGCATGTCGTGTGTTTTTGCGTGTGTAGTCGAAGACTAAATTTATAAAATCAGAAATTGATGTTCATTATCTACGAATAATTAAAGAATATTCGTAGAACTTCTCAGTCGGAACTTTGAGTATCTCATTATTTAAATTAGACGATCATGCGAGCACGCCATAAGGGGAAACCCCATTAGGTGAACGGGTCCGTACTCCACCCTAAGTCTGCGGTCCAATATTCATATAGTTAGAGATAGTTCAATTAGTTAAATGTTTAGCTCCGCTTGCCCCTCCTGTCGGAATGCGTGTACCATAGTTTCATGTATAATATTCGTGTACACCGAGTGTCTGAAAAGAAGCGCGCGAGATCCGCATCGCTCGTAGTGTATGTAATGGGTGCGTACTTCGTGCAATCGTATGTATAATTAATGTCTGTAATGGGTAGAAGAGATGTGCACGTATGTTTAGTATTTTTTTTCTTTATCGTGAACGCGAGTGTACAATGTAGTTATTATTTTTTCTTTTCATTAAATCTTGTTGCTAGTTCTTTACAAGTTACGCAAATAATTGCAAAAACATACCCTGTTTCCTAGTATCACCGACACCACGGCTACCGGATATCAGGTCGCGGCGCGCGTGACTTGAATCCAATGTAATTCCACAAAAATGGATCGATGACACGTTAATAGCTGTGTCGAGAGGGTTGATAAAATTTCTTCTGCCTTTCTGTGCAAGTGCGTTGGTAAAGTGCTAGTATGTCTAGATGAGATGTTTGATCGTTATTATTGTTATCATTAATATTACTTTTATTATTACTATTTAATCTTCTTTTTTTTCTTTATGTCGTTAATTATTATTTCAGATTACTGTATAATCGAGAGCGGAGGATAATCTAATTTCCCGTTTCTCATCGAATCTTCGTGCGCGTCCTTGCGGCCCGCCATAAAGCTGCCGGAAAATTGCTATTCTCTGTCCCGTGGAAATCGCGAACGAAGGGAACCGGAGTTTTCCAGGTAACTTTGATGGCCGGCGACAATTGTTGTGCTCCGGGTGTTGTCACATCGGACAGCGACGACCACGAGTACCGATTTCTCGCGTTTCACCGAACTCTAGATCGAAAAACTCCGCGGATTCGCTAAGTGAGTCAAGGAGAGTCCCATAAGTTGAATCGATCCGAAATTAATAGAACGTTCGATACTCGAGTGGCTCATTTCAATTTGCAAGCAGCGAATTCGTCTCGGCAATACATCACGTCATGTAAAAATAAATTCAAAGCTGATCCTCACAGATTACTATGTTTTAATATTATCCTTTCTTTCATATCTCCTTAAAGCTAAGAATACTTATTTTTTTCCCCGCCTCCATTCCCCATTAAGTATCTCCATTCATTTCCCATAGTAAGATGCATACTACTTCGTTCGTAGCAAAAACTTTGTCGGATAAAATAGTTGTATTTTTTTTTGTTTTGGTTTGTTTACAATCGTCGTTACCGTCGTATTTATATTTATATATGTATATATTCATATTTATATGAATTTATCGTTATCCGTTAGGTTAATCGTGCTCCATGATATTCGCTATTAGTACTGTTACACATTAAAAAGCTTAGATCATAGTGATATTATCAATTGGTGCTTGCATACAAGCTTCACTAGTATACATGTCTTTTCCTTTCTCGTCGAGTGTGTCTGTTCCGAGCGTATGCGCGTGGATCTAAGTATATGTATGTGTGTGTGTGTGTGTGTGATCGTGTGAAAGTGTTTCTATGTGATCACTTCGCCGCCCTAACGTCCCTTCGCCTAAATTCTTTCGTATAGTTGCATAATAGTTTGATTTCCCGAACGCAATCGGATCGACTGAAATGAATTCCCTGTGTGAAAAATGGCTGACCCGAAACCCATACGACGACGTTCCACGCAAAAGTCCAACGGAACAACGAACGGAGAAGATTTGAACTGTCTTTGTCGAGTTGCAAAAATCGCAAGTAAAATACATGACGCGTGCAAATGGGAGAGACGTTCGCGAGAGCAGTCGCTGTACACATTGTCGACCGGAGACGCCGATCGGCGTCCTTCATTTTCCGACTGTTGTTGACGGGAGACGCCAATTCGCGTTTCGCATGTTAACAGCAAATACCAATCGGTACCTTTCACTTCTGAGAAGACGACTGGCGCCTTCTAAAAATCGGTAAGCGCGATCCACCTCATTGCATCCGCTCGACAATGTGCCAAGAATGTGTTTCGCTTTTCGGGCGTCGCTCGGGCGATGAAACCAAAGCGAGCGCGACTAGGATTTCGCGTTGATCATCGCCAAAGATCGATTGCTCGGACGATCGTGTAATCGTATCGTTGGTGGCTAGCGGTTTCGCGGACACACCGACCGATTACGCGAACAGGTGGCGGCACCGGGAAAACGAAACGCGGCGATTCGAATCTAAACGGGCAGATCAAAACGGTTTGTGGAACACGAGACTGGGCAGACGATCGTCTGGCCGAGTCCGATCCGTTGAATCGTCTTTGCCGGACGTGTGTACCATGGATCGATCCCGTACCCTGGAGAATGAAACGCTGATCCGCAGGCAAGCCTGCCTGAAGACCCTTTCGTAGGCTGTGCACGTAGCGCATCAGGCGGGCAAAGATAGACACACGATCGCGATGCACGTGTCTTCTAATTATGTTTGCACTCGTGTCCGCTATGGCTGGGATTCGTGTTTGCTTGTGCTCACGGTTTCAGATCGCGATTGCTCTTATGGTCCGTGATTGCACCCTCGATTCGCAAACACGTGATTACATTAATACCCAAGGTCGTTCCCTATCTGCGATCGCTCGACGGACACGAATTTCATCTTTCTTTTTTGTTCATCCTCCTCAACCAAGCCAATGTTATCCAGCCTACGTTGCCGTTCGTCCAATTTTTCTTTCGTCTCTTCTTTGTCTTTTTCTTTTAGTCATCGAATCGCGATTTTCTTCAATACGTGTGTGTATGCGTGTGTCTGTGACCGATTTCGAGGCGTTCGTTACCGGATATCCGTTCAACGAGATCTTAGACCCGCGCAGGTACAACGTGGCAAAGAGATTGATCCTTCTCGTTCTTCTCGCATTCAACAAGGTCGTCAGAGTTGAATTCTAGCTGTTCGAACTGTACGTCGCGAACTTGTGCTCGCGTTCTCGATACATCGGTCTACGCGTCTCATCGTGTACACGCGTGCATACACACGCGCATGTGTAAAGTCAAATTGTACGCGCGTGTATGCATACGTTGAAACAAGTTTAGCGTTTTAAAATAACAATATATATATATATACATAATATATATATATATTATATATATATATATATATATATATATATGTTTACCGTGTAGTATAAATTATGTGTACGTATCATGATGTATCGTTATCAATATTATTATTATTATTATTATTATTCATATTATTGTTATTAATATTATTATTATTAGTGTTGTCGTTTATCATTATAAATTAGTTATTAGTATTAATTGATTTTTCATATAATATAATAGTGTTTTATATCATCAATAATTAGCAAGCCATACGAGCTTGTTAAAGGAGAGGAATTTATAGCACACCCCATCTTCAACTTATGTCAATTAACGATGTATTAGTTTCTTGAATGTGTGTGGCTGTGTGTGTGTATGTATAAGTTAGATTACAATAGTGCTGGCGTGATTCGTGTAGCACGAGTGTATGTATGCGTGCATGTGTGTATGTTTGTTAATTGTGTGCGAGCAGACAACGAATTCATGAACGAATAAAATAACGATCATCTGTTCGTTTTGCCACGGGCATGTTAACTCTTTAATGCTTTATCGTCTGAAACTTGCGATGAAACTCTCTGTTTTCGAGCCATCAAAGTTCTTTCGTAATAATCTCCCCGGAAACAAAGCTAATGGTGTTTTAATTTCACTTCGCCATTTGCGAAGTTTCCAAACGGTTCGATTATGAAATTGAGAAAATGAAGGGTACATTAATAGACGGTGTTCTTTGAGGGAAACTCTCGTGAATTTCAGCGAGTTCTCTGGTAACTTCTCCAAGTTCTTATTCGAGGAATTAGTTAGATATTCAGCTAATTTGGCGATGTTATTGTGTAATGATTTTATAAAAATTTAAAAGGTGTTACATTGTTTTAGAATTAACTCTTGTGAATTCATTCGATCAAAATTGAATTACAATGGATCTTCTAAAAGAATTAAAAAGAACAGAATACTGGAAATACGATTTGTAAAGAAATTCAAGTTTCGCATATATAGCATTAGGTCAATCACCTCGCAGCAATCGAACAGCCTCTACGCAAGGAAAAGGGTTGCCTGGCCCTGATATATGAGTACATTGTATATACGCGTATATGTGTATATACAAATATATAGATAAATATATGAATATACATACATATACACGCATACACGTGTGTACGAATATATTTGTGTGCTTATGTATATATTTTCGTGTGTAGCAATTATTATATTCATTTAAATAGCGTACAAAGCGTATAGTCGAATAAGAGAGGATCGAAACTGTCCTTTTAACAAATTTATCGACCAGTGAGCCATTCGATAGGGTATCATCAAGAAACATATTGTGCCAAATTTCGTCTCTATATCTTCTTTCGTTCCTATGTGAAAATGCTGAAAAAATCAAGAATATGCCACACATACAGATACATACTCTCAATTCGCCTCGGATTTTTAAGTTAAAAATTCTGGTTATAGAAGAACTGAAACCTCAGAAAAATTGGAAAAATGCAAATTTCGCGTTGAAATTGAAGAGTGTTATCATTTATATTTTTACAGTACATGAATTTTTCCAGATTTAGAAAAAGAAAAATAAAAACTGTTCGCTGCTTAATGTTCGATGCGAAATCTGTATTTCTTCGAAGCTGTTTAATTTTATACAACCATGATTTTCAACTTACAAATTTCAAACAAATGTCCGACTTATTCAGAATTTTCGTATATGATTAAGGTTAGGTAAAATAGGTCACAAACTGATTTTTTAATTTTACTCCATAAAACTACCCTCGTCGAGATATAGGATTAATATTTCATGCAACATGTTTTTTCTCGATGCCCTGCGGAATGGCTGACGATTTGATCTGGTTCGAAGACACTTTCAATTCCCTCAAAAAGTGCTATACTCTTCATGATAATTTTTAGTCGCGTCATTATCTGCGTCAGACTAGAGGCGGTCCTTCCCATTCCCCGTCCCTCGAAGTAGTAATTCATTTTTCCGTTTCTGTTTAATTCACCTAAATCATAATAATTTACTAAGTGTCTAGTTCCTTTTAATCAATACATGTATATATTGATAATGTATGCATACATACATATATACATATATTCATTTCTGTGAATATTCATTTATATTATATTTCAATATTTATAGTATTTATATTTATATATTTATATATTTATATACTTCTTCTTCAATAATTCATATTTAAATATTTATATAGAATAGTTGTTGGTACTTTGGTTGATTATTTCTGCTAGATCAGAGTTTTTCCTCTCCGTTCCATCGCTCGCCTACGCTAGTTTTCTACCGTACGCAATGTAGTTGGTTTCGTTTATTTTTTTTTTGTTCATTTAATAACCCCCATTTATCCCCCTACAGCTCTCTTTCTCTCTCTCTCCATCGCTGTCCCATTATTTATCTGGCTTCTGTCCGCGATCGTCACTCGCATCGAAACTACGTGATTCGACCGGGCACCGCTCGTTAAATGTCTGAATGTTTTATTTATCATGCTAAGAAAATGTACTCGATTACCGGGGCGAGCACTATCCGCCGCTGCTCGGTCACTATCATCGGTGACAGCGGTAGGCAAAAGTTCTGTGATCTCGTACCAGTACAAGTGCGACATGCATTATTTGCTCGGTTTGCATCTGTTTGCTCTAGATATGGGATCTCGCGGTTCTTCGAGATCTGTATTGCACGAGTAAGCAATGTCAACAAAAAAGAGAAACAAACAAGGAACAATATACTCTTAAAAATATCAGCTACTCAATGGCAGAGGACTAGATTACAACGCTTACAGCTGTAAGTACAAGAATACCGAACTTGTTAGTACAAGTTGATGGTAATTTTGAGAAACAGACGTTCAAATCAAGTGAAACCGATTATTATAATTCGACTAGAACTCAAATGATTTCTGTAAATGTTTAAGTACTTTGTTCGATCTCGCTACTTCGAGAATCTAAACGTTAAATCGTTATCGCCGCGTCTGGTTAATAGAAGCAGCGATAAGAAATAAATAAATATATTTAAAAAAAAAATGACTAGACGTAGACTAGCTAAGTAGAATTACAGGAAAGCACATGTGTGCATTGAACCGGTCCCAGATGATCATCTTCTTCCGCGCGAAGAAGGATCTTACCAATGTCGCCGCCATTTTCGCCTCCTTCCTACTCCCGTGTTCATTTGTTTGGATAATCACAGCCTAATTGACATTTCTCGGGCGATGCGTGTCTGATCAATTAAAACGTGAACGATTGGATTATGGGTTCATCGAGCCGCGCAGGGATCGAGAAGCGAAACAGGGCCCTCGATCCCTTTCTATCGATCACGAAGCGTTGCGATCTGCTTTGAATGAGAATCCCTCGTTAGAAAAGAAACTACGGCCGGAATATCGCACGCTGCTTGACGCTTGTCATGACTAATGGGAGGTTGATTATCGTGATCGTAATAATATAATCGAGGAGATGGCGATGGCGATGCGGGTAATAATTAATAATACAAGTTCTATACATTGGAAAACGAGCGCTGTGACGTGGACGACCGGACTCTTCAAGATAACTTCGCTTTGACACGGCACTGACGATTCTTTTTAAATGTCGTATATAAAAAAAGAATTATATAAGTAATATATATAAGAATATATATAAGTAAGAAGAACCGCGCGCGCGATAACCCACGAATGTCGGTTCGGCACTGATTCCATGTTGTCACATGTGTACGTATATTTGTGTGAGTGTCAACCGTGCGCGAGCGCGCTCAATTCTGTACGTGTTCCTTTTTGTTTAATGCAGGTAGAACGTGTTCTCCTTGTTCATACGTAGCCTCGGTTATTTTTTTTTTTTTAGAAATTTTTAGACGTTGCGTAAGACGAGCACCCTGTATATGTGATTGACAAGTTAGCGTTAGGAGAGACTGCGAAATACTGCGTCGTCGGATGCGGCCTTGGCCCGAAGACCGTCCGACCTTGGAGACAATCCTAATGACGCCCGTTCTCTATATCGATTATTAACAGCAATCGCGCGTTCCTAGATCCTAAAGCTGCGAGAATTCTACTAGAGTCAACGGTTTACTTCGTGTCCCGAAAAATGAAAGCCAGCGAAGTTCGTCCGCGAACTGAATTCGTTTTCCCGCGGGTCCGAAGAGGTGTATTGTCTCTTCAAGTTCTCCGGACTGAGATACTGTTAATAGTTAACTTTTCAACGATGATCCCGCCGACGATATACCGTCGCCGCACCGTTGTGTCAGGAACTAAGAGTGTTCTTCAGTGATTATTGGAAGGTCACCCGTCTCGAACGTTTACAATTATTAAACTAGGACTTAACGTGTCATCGGAATGATAATCTGAACGAGAGACAACAGGCTCTCGGCTAGGCTTCACGAATGGTTAGACCTCGGTATCGTACTAGGACTAGCTTCTAGAAGATGATGGGGCCATCGTTTGATACTGTTCACATTTGGCAGTATGATTCGAGAATAAAGGATAAGGGCGTAGAAAGGGTTAGTGGGGATGGGGAGATAGGGGACGCGAATAGGACGATGAAGATAGCGAATACCGTTCCTAGTAAACAATCCGATTTCGTCTGAACATTCGAGAGCATGGAAGCGTGCATCGTACTCGTTTTCTGTTATTTCGTACTGAGTTCAGCTCTGGACATCCGATGTTTTAGCATCAGCCTCTTCGTTCTCGCCGTGTGACTGCAGGCGAAGTCGCTTTACTGACTCCTAATTTTTATCCTCTAATTAATTGTCTAACTAGTGTACTAGGTTATTATAGTGGAGAGCGTTGTAACGGTGATTCAAACTCGTCACTTCTGATCGTCGAGCGTTCAATGAGCCCGTGTTCTTGTACGACATCTGCAATCAGAAAAGTTTTATTCGTATTAGTTCATCAGTTCGAAATTATGTGTCTCGGAAATTTGTCAATACGTTTCTGTCAATTTTTATATTATATATCTTGGATTACAGTAAGTCACACATCTGTTCACATACTGCTGAAATTAAAATTTAGTGAAGAATTATTATATGACAACGTATATTTATTTTCCTTTTGTTTCAATATTCTTTTGAGATGCATTTCTATTTCTTCTTTTCTCTTAGAGTATTTCTTATAGTATTTCTAGAATATTTCTAGTGAGAATAGAAATGTTTTATACAGAATTTGGTTAAACAATTATGAACAAATCTATGAGTCACTGTAGGGTTTCATTATGATCGCAAAGGACGTATGACTGAAATATCTCTGGTGAAATATTTTTGATCGTTCATAAAAATGTATAATCATCCGCAATACAGTTAGAGATTTCTGAATCTAGCATAGATTTTTCCAATAAACCGATTAAGATTTCTGTGTATAAGATTATAGCAGATGCAATAATAATTTGTTTGGTTTCCTTAAATCAAACCCGAAAAGAGTATAACGAGTACTTCTCATTGTTTAAAAATGAAGTTTGTGTCTGCGAAATATTTGAGAGGCTATTTGAAGTGAAGTGAACGAAATATATCAGACATATTTTCTGACGAAAAGATTATACAATATTAAAAGATATTAGTGAATAACATAAGTTTCAACATTTTTATAATTGTTATATTATATCAAGCTTTTGATCTAGAATTATTAACTAGTTAGACACTTCTAATTGATAATCCAGTCTATTTTTAATGTTACATGTAGTGTATGAAACTAATGTTAAAATAAGAATTGTTGAGACGTACTCTGTAAGTTATGATGTACGGTGCATATCGTCCAGTTTCTCTAAGCTAGGACTTTGGTTAGTATGGTCGGCTTGCGTCCTTGGGCCTCTTTAACTGGACTTTTAAACGTTTCATCCCTATCTGGAAGCCATTCATTGCTTGAATTGCCTGCTGCGCGCTCGTTGGATTGTCGTACGACACGAAACCTGGAAGAACCGAATGATAAAACTGATAATAGACACCAGAAGGGAACGTTGAGTTAATTTTCGAAAACATCTGAAATACAATGACACATTTATTTCGTAAGAACAGTCGATAGTATATAAATCTGATGCAATATGACGTTTCAATGAATTCTTCATTAGATAGTCTTTCGTTAATCCATACATTAGAAACCAAAGTAATTTTAAAGCCTCAGATTCGTTGCATAAATCAGTATCATGAAATTATTAAGTACTTTTATGATATTTTTGGAAGAACTATTTTTTTGGATAATTATAGTCAACGAATAGTTAGCTACCTGGTTGCAACCCCCATAAGGGTGAAACCAGCTCATTATACCACTACACACACACACACACACACAGAGATTAGTAGTACACAAATATAACTGAAACATTAGAAATGTTGTAAAAGTAAAGAAAATTAAACAATATGTTTCTATGAGTTCATTAATACAAGTTTATGGTACGAGAAATAGAGTTTCGATTTGTTTAAACTGCAAATTTTGCACGATTTTGAAAACTTGAATTGTTGTTTGAATTATTGAAATACAAATATTCGTAGGGAGAGAAAAATACTTCTGTAAAAGCAATTTCAAAGTTGTGTCCAAAATGATTCAAGTTACTAATTATATTTTCTATAATCATTATCGATGAAGGTAGTTTAATTAGGATCTATTCCAAAATTCGATTTTTCTTGCCATGGTCGAATTGCAATGTGAAAATATAGCGAGCGGTTCAATTAAAATTGAAATTGTTTCTTTTCAGATTAACCCTTTGTATTCTTATGTGAATTTTAACGTGACATTTTTAAATTGTCAGTTTAATGCATTACATTTTGTATGTAATAATTTCTTTTCATACAGTCATTGGCCTAAAAATTTGGACCAACCACAAATTTCATCATTCTTGGTGTTTTTAGTAAAATCTTCAGACCTGAACAAAATTCGATTGCAAGTTTTCAATTTTATTATATGATAATAATATGTATACGTAAATATAATTTTAAGTTCAGTCTTTTCCATTTTACAAAAAGCACGAAAAAAAGTAGAAAATTGTGAGTGGTCCTAATTTTTTGTCCAAGGGCTGTCACTAACAATACACACGTAGCAGTCTGTTGAAGTACATTTTGAGTAAAACACTGAAAGTAACAAGGAATTGTTGGGAAGAAAATTGGAAAAAAATTCGTAGCCCAATGGGTTAACGAATTGGGGGTTTATCGGTCGATGAAAATGAGAAGGCGAGTGCTATACATGGCGGACGGTGTGTCGAGCTATCGAAAGGGTACTCAGTAGCTAACCAGTGATTTAGATTAGTCGATACGCCGGGCAGGAATAAAAAGTTCCCTACGATGGGATCTCGGTATTATCAAAGTTTCGTCTCGGAACGGGCGAAAGTGAGAGGGAACGAAAAGGTGTACGATAACGAAGCTTTTAACAACAGGAGCGCCGCTGAAAGGTCATCAGGGCCATCCCCAGTTTAAGCCAATTTTGACCATTAGCCCCGATCCAATTTTAGTTTTGCCATCATGGCGGCCTACTGCCTGACCAATCGCGGCTGTTCATCGTTCAACGGCCACCGCTTTTACTCAGAGTTCGTAAATTACGTTTACCAGGCAACTGAAAGAGACTTTAACTCTTGTTCGATGGAAAACATTTCTTTTGCGCGCAGGTTTTTTTTCCTCGTGTCCGGTCAGGGCTCCGTTATTGAGTTTCGAGAAATTAATTTGGAGCATTGTAACGCGGACTCTAACGTGTGCGCACCACGCGAATTACATTCCCGCGGACACGGCAGCGAATTATTTCGGTTACAATGCTCAAAGTATTCTCGTTCCCTCCGTTTCCATCCTCGTCAAAGAATTTTTTCCGCGAGCTGATCAGAGCCGATTATCAAGTGCACGTTACAAACGAAGAATAGGCATGGACTGCACTCTTTTTTGCTCATCAGCGCAGGCGATAATGATACGCGCGAGAGGACATATTATAAAACTGAAATATAACGACGCGCGTTCTACATTATAAAACTTGATGAAATGAAATGCCTATAAATATAATTCGTATGATAAAACTGCGTTCAGTTGGTGATGGGCATTCATGGGCGTTCAGTTGGTGATCCTTCTCAATTAATCTCGATTCCGGCTGAACTTCACAATTGCCCCCCTCCCCCAAGCTTCTGATACCTATTATACACCATTCTATTCGTTTCGATGCATTGAATATGAATATGATTTTCGTTTTTAGCGGAAATTACAAATTCTCCAGATATTCGCAGAAAATTTTCTTACTAGTACATTGAATTCGGCCCATAAGTACCTAGGTAATTATGAGTTAATTATTAACTATTAAGGTATTGTAAGTTAATCAGTATTTCACTTTCATTAAAGAAAATTCCTGTACTCATTGGAAACGTCTGGAGTTTATTCAAAACCCGTGTACTGGCGTCACCAGTCACCACAATAGATGATTTAAAAAAAATAATGGACACGATAAAACAATGCATAGGAAGTATGCCGGAAAGGGCGCATGCTGTAAAAGCAAAGATTGGAAACACAAATTATTAAGTATCTACGTAATATAGTGCGTACGTTGGTAGTTGATAAAAATTATTATTAAATTTCGTTCTGGCCTTTTAATTCTACCGCGAAGAATTTGGAAAATTATTAGTAACCCTAAGTTTTAGCTGGGGACTACATTATAACTCGGCCTATCCTGATCGATAATTGCCCTCAATCGTTCCGCATATATTAATCCGAATAATTTACGATTAAACAAAGAACATTAATTTATAACTAGGAATCTAAATAATATATGCAAATGAAATATAGAAATAAACAAAATTAATTAACTTTCAAACACACACATAGGTACGTACACAATAATATTACATACACTATACTAAATATAAATGACAAAACATTAATACATTTAAAATAAATACTTCTTTCCGTTTTCCTAATTTCAGTGTTTACCTAATCTTATGTTATCCACTGTCCGAATTTGGTTTTAGCCATAACCGCATATTTGACACAGATCTACAAAATGTATATTTTAAATTTTCAATGTAGATCCACATAAAAAAGTTGTAAACAACGATTTTAATATTTTGTCTGTAATTGGTCCAGACAAATCACAATTTTTTCAAAAATTTTTATTCACGGGTTGTAATAAACAAATTGCTCTAACTCCTCGAAAAAATCCAAGTCGTATGGTTAAGAAAGTTATTGTACTTTTAAAAGAATCCGAATATTACTGTGATTCACTGTAAGTATGTGATTACAGAATTGTTTGAAATTCGTGAGGAAGAATCGGATCCCATCACTAGTGCTCTTTACGATGGCCCTTCAGCGAACGACTACCGGTAGAACAATATTAACTATGCTAGTTGTTAGCGAATAGCCTACGGATGTGCGCGGCCGTACAATCAGCCGCGTCCAATGTTCGTGAATTTGTCCCGTGTGCGATTAATCAAAGCGGACCGCGTTTTTAGAATCCTTTTCGCTGCGGTCTACTTCGATGTATCAAAAAAGGCTTCCCGGATTCATTTCAGTCCGGTTGAATGGGCATTCGCGTTAAATAGGGACTTTGTGCATGCAAGATTCCGAATGCAACACTAAATGTTTGCATGTCCGTTGGCACATTGACAATTTCTAGGGAAATGTGATATCAAGTTCAAATGATTATTGCGTTTGGAATAATTATGGAAACATCACATGGTAAACGCTGTATTAATATTTCCAAAATTAAAATTTACATTTTGGACACGGTGCAACGAAATCCTTTTAAAATCGAGGATAATAAATATGGTGTCCTTGATAAGTGTCCAAGTTTATTCGTATTTTTAGATTTCTCATGATTAGACTACGGATTTCATGCATTTATTACGAAAATGAAACGCAAATTAAAAAATGAATTTAAGAATAATCAATATATTACTTTCAACTTACTGAAATTATTGAAAGAAGAAGATATTTCGATTTCTTATCCGAGTCTATAGTGACAATTTTAAACACACGTTTTATAGATTTGTGTCGATTACATACACGCTGATAATTTAATTAAAATCAATCAACATTTAAAGTTGATCACATTTACGGGCGATATTGAAATGTTTGTTGTTCATACCATCGTTAACCGGTTTCGATGAAATTTCCAGCGTGTGTATAATCGACTCAGATCTACAAAACGTATTGTATGAATTTTCAATATAGGAGCACATAATAAACTTGTGAAAGCCAACATTTAGAATTATCTCTGCAATTTTTCCAACTTTTGTAATCCTTCCAATATGTTAAAAAATTCCAAATCGTTTGAACACATTTAAAAAAAGTTATTCCGCTTGTCCAAAGACATTTCCAAGGTTCTAGCCCAGAAGGCTTAATATAATATCTCTTAATTGGTTTCCAGCAAGCAGCTGCTGCTGTCTCCTACCTTTAGATTTCAAGATCGTTTGAGTTTACCTGTCCAACGGCCTTACGTGTCTCTCTTCAGGCCACGATTGATCTGTATCGCGGGAATGACACACTTACCGAAACATTTACTCTGGTTGGTGGCCCGGTCGATGAAAACCTTCGAGGATATGACGTGGCCAAAAGGGACGAACGTCTGCATGAGCTCAGTGTCCCCAAACTCTTGAGGCAGGTGATAGATGAACAGGTTGCAGCCCTCGGGTCCTGAGAGAGAGCATCCTACCATATAAATCAGAGCACATCTAAACATCTAAACTTGAAGTATAATACTCAAGTTAGAATGTTAGTTCTGGATGAGTTTCGTCCTTTGCAATAATGATTCCGACGCGTTTAGGAGAGCCGCCTCGCGTCAGCGAGGATACACAGATTTGCTCTCCCTCCGTGTAACTTTTTCTTTGAATGCGTTTTTTGATGAAAATGAAGGTGTAGATTTCGGTGTTCGTTTTTCGATGACAATCTGATTTCTCTCTCGTCGCACAGAAATCATAAGGGATGATAGCAGACAGCGGTATATATATATATTTTTTGATAATGAATCGCAATGATAGGCTGATTTGAAAGGATTAGAGTTCCAACAAAACGTGAAACGGGATACTGAAAGAATGACTGGGTGGGGGACTGAAATGAGAGAAGAACACAGAGACGGGAAGAAATGATGATCAAGATAGAACAGTTGGAGAAACAATGAAATAACAGGTTGACGGGACGAAAGAAGTATGAAAATGCCGACGAAGAGAGTAATGATTAGAGTGTCACGGCGATATCCGTCACGACAATGAGACTTTTCGCGGCTCAAATAACGTTGAGTATTTATACTTTCAAATATACAAACACACAACACTGGGATTCACAACACAATGGCGAGCGAGGTGAGGGGTTTTCAAATGAATGCATATGGATATGAGGGGTACAGTGATAATAGTGATGATACTGATTACGATAGTGCGACACTTTACATGAGTTCGTCGTCAGACATATTAATCCGTCGTCATGTTTTTGCCAGGCTTCTTTTCGCCAAAGCTTCGTGTGATCAAAATCAGGCTCTGCGTGGAAATTCGATAGTAAATGATAGAAAACCTATCGCAATACCTGAGATTTCGATATTGGCATTAAAAATTTCGGTTCGGAAACCCGAAAATCTGACATTCGTGTCTCTGAACGATATAAATTTTCGGGTTCCCGGCCCGAACCCGGGGAAAATACCCGACCCGACCCGAAACCGAATTTCCGGCTACCCGCCCATCCCTAATATTTGCATGGGCATAATGCTCCTCGTTGTTAATTGGGGTGTTCTCGCGGAGGCTTTGGTAGCGTAATACTTTGTCTTCCTGCTCGATTCACCGGCGAAAATTTATTTTCATTTTCGTTCGGACTCCCGTAATTATTATCCACTTCATTAACGGACGATCCGTTGCGTCCATTAAATTTCGTTAAAGTTTTTTAAATGAAACGCAATTCCTTTTCCGGTTTAATTTCGCAGCTTTCGTCGGACAATGAGGAATTCTTTCCTTACTTTATGTCAGCCGCAAGAGGTACGAAGACACCGGCGATTAATACGTCCGCGGAGAAAAGTCCAATGGGAGAAGCAAAGCGAAGGGTCGGAATAACGAGAGTCCAAATAAGGATTTAGCTAATTTCACTGAACTTTATAACTCCGACGTCAATTAGCGGCGATTATGACCATGGAAACTTCTGCTCTCTTGGCCAGCGTTTCCTGACTAACGGACGCATTTAAGTAATGAGATGGCTGCCACTCAACTTTTAGGATGCTACTCATCGCGACTCGTTTGTTCCTTGGGCCAGATTCACCCCTCTGTCACTTTATCGCCTTTACGAACAACCGTCGCACTGTCGAATTACTCCAGAGTGTAATTGTCCGTTCCCAGTTCCGTGAACAATTACTATCTTCGTTCACTTGAAAGTTCACAGACGATTGTAGATTCCCTTGCTACTCAAAACGCGATTACGAATAAGTGGCCTTCAGCGGACCGGTTTCCACATTGATACTGGTGGGAAATTCAAACACACTTCAGGCACGAGCGTTTGAAACGTCAGGGAAAGTGAAGTATCGAAGGATCGTTGATTTAATAAAAGAAGGATCGTTAATTAGTAACCTGAACTGTACTACGTGAATTAATTCGTTATAAATTATTGTATGTGGCATTGTTTTGATATATGCGAATATTTTGAGACCGAAATGAAATTCGGATAATAGAATGTAACTAATTTAAATATTGAACAATAAATCGTGTTGCGTATGGATCGCTTATACAGGGTGGCTCAGCTGAAGGAGGCCACCTAAGAATCTCCTCTATTTTTAATGACGCATAAAATATTTATGGCATAATGTAAATGCTATCGAAGGAGAAATATCATAGAAGAACAATTTCTTTTGTCCGGTTATTTTTTCATAGTTTTTTCAAGGTCATCGTAATTTTTTTATCCGGGAAACTTATTTTTTTTAATTCCATCTTATAGCGGCTGAAAAAATACATTTGAATATGCTTAAATCATTAACAAGATGGAATAAAAAAAAATGTTTTCCCCATAAGAAATAACGATGACCTTGAAAAAACTATGAAAAAATAACCGGACAGAAAAAATTGTTCTTCTATGATATTCCTCCTTCGATACCATTTACATTATGCCAAAAATATCTTTTTTGTGCCATTAAAAGTAAAGGAGATATTTAGGTGGCCTCCTTCAGCTGAGACACCCTGTATAAAGTACGTCAAGTTTGGTCTCATTTGAATAACAAAAATCTCACAAATATGTCGGTGAAATTTTCATAAAAAGATAATTAAAAATAAAAAAGTTTTATGAATTTTTCGATATAAAGACATTTCTGTACTGTTTTATGCTTTCCAAACTACATATTATGTCTAATGGATCAATATTTTTTAGATCCCAAAAATGCTCGTTGCAGATCCACATGCAATCTATTTACAATTATAATTTACGTGAAAGCTAGATAAGAATGAGATTTCGCGAAAAGTATCAATTAAAAAATCGTCGCGAGTAGCACAGAGTAACAAACGTTTTCTTTTTCATGGGCACGGTCTTGGTCTCGGTAATAACTCGATCGTAGTGTCACATGAAACCGAAATTAGAGCCAGTGTCGACAGGTTTCTGGTTTCGACGTAGGGGAGAATAGAGGAGGAATTGCGGTGGACGCAGGAATCACGAAGAACGAGCCATAAATTCAAAACGTCGTCGTGCCGTGCGATCATTGATCCTGAAATTGGTTTTCGACTCTCTAATTGGCCCACGCGCGGGACGTGCACGCGAATTTAATGAAAGCAACACCTCCTCCAAACCCTCTGTAGACGTATCAACGGCTAGACAAGCCGTTCAGTTGAGAATCCACCGAACCTGCTATTCAATGGCTACAAATTTTCTTTTTTTCGGGAACGTTCGGAATTTCTTACAGCAATATTTTTTATCCGAGTAATTCGAGCTTTGGAATGTATGCAGAGTGGTCAATTGTCCCCGGCTCTTTAGTACAATTTTCGCAGAACATATGTAATTTTCATTGATTTATTATTTTTTGCAATTCAGAGAAAAGGATTCGGTATGAATAAAATAATTGTTTTCTTATTTGACACGCTGGTACGTTGATAGAATTGTATTAAAGAGTGCAAAATGGGACGTAATTCAATCTAATTACTTTGTTTCTCCAAAAGTATGTTTTATATGTAATATAATTCCTTCATTTTTGAGTCATGTAATTCCGTCGTGAAATACGTCTCACATTGTGTATCCATAAAAAGAAAATAGTATATAGACACACATTCTGTTAATAACTTATCGACAGATAATGCCGTGTGACGTGAAATCGAAAACTGCCTTTCATTACATGTGACATCATGTTGCGTCATATGAGCGTTACCATTACACGATGTATTCTGTCTACGTCAAGCAGCTAGAATATCTTTGGTTCTGTTAATGATTCATAATATCGTTATAGGAAATAGACTGATCCAAGAGAACGAATGTTTCAGTGGTCAACATTTTTTTTAAAGTTACACGCATAATACTTTAAAGCAGTTGACATTTTCATGCATAAATTCTTTTCAACACTAAACCATTACCATTGCCGGTCAAATGACCGGTCTTACATTTTTAATTTTATAATTACATATTGAAATTATCCAAGCGTATATTGCAATAAAAATTGCACGAAATCTAAATAAATAGAGCCTTGTCATTTCTATCAGCTAAAACATTTTAATCGCTTTGGGTGCTCGGTAGTTTTAGTGTTAATATTCATATGTACAGCTGATATAAATATCTGTGAGATGTTAAGCTTTAGATTGCTCTGAAATATCAAAAAATATGTTTACGTGGAAAAAGAGGAACTAAAAAGATTTTTCATTTCACGAAATGAGCAAGCGATTGCTGAAAACAAATTAATTTGATACATTCCCATTTTCTCGAAGTTTTTATCTGAAATCTAAAACTATGGTAACACAAAAATACATCATTCTATTCAGAGATTGATTAAAAAGAAAAACATGATCCATAGAAAAATATTTATCCATTACAACCCTACCTTGTTTGACAGAACAATTATTTCCTGTAACACTTTTCACAACAGAAACCGTAATATACTGGATGCTTTAGCGTATGTTATCACTAGACTGCAGATTTCATGCATTTATGGCAAAAATAGAGGTGGGTGTTATTTCAAACAATAAAAAGACAACAAATGAAAGACAACCAGTAAAATTACAACTTAATAAAATTATTTACTAAGAAGAGAAATAAATTCTTGTTTCACTCTCATGTATTACAATTAAACAATATTTACTTTGCATAAAGATCCGCAGTCCAGTTATTGTATTTTGACTGTTCCAATTGACAGTTTTCAAGATCGCGACTCCACGGTTATAGTGTTAGTAAAACCACTCTATACATTCGTCACGATACGTGGTTGATCGTCTCGTGATAGGCAACGATCAATGCTGTTCAACATCGCAACACCGAACATAGCCAAAGAAATCCACACCGAGTGCAATGATGTAACAGCAATGTAGTAAGTCCATCCATAGAACGAAAGCAGAGTTTCGGTGATAGACGTTGGAAAATGTTGATAGTATACAAGAATCGATCAAGAGAAGGAAGATATATGAACACCGAGAACACCTTGTAAAACGTGTAACATTGAAATAGGTCAGAGAAGCGAAAATGATCGACGAAGCGACAGTAAATATAAAATCGATAATGATGTCATGCAATGATGACAGAGTAGACCATTTTATTTTTCCTGACATCGTCGCCGTAGTGTATACACGTTTACACGGCTACACCTCGAGTATCAACACTGAGCATTTCCTTGAAACCAAAGCCCTAGACAGTTTGCTCAAAAGCCCTCCGAAGAGAAACGGCGCGTGGAAATCGAGTTCTGTGAGTATAGTTAGTGTAGTTTTTGCTACAACACATTCACCACAATGATAATAATTCGTTCTTTAACGTCATCAATACTTATTTATTGGTCTGTTGAAAATCAATAATTGTAACTTTAACCATGAACTAACAAGCGCATTTTCAAGTAGTGTAACCAATAAATTATGTTTGAATTATTAATTGAAATTATTAACTCTTATACGCTCCTCGGAAATAATTCTACAAAAGATTCTCTCGTAGTTTTCACTCATTTTCATTTTACGTTTCAGCCCTCGAGTGGCGGGACTTGGGTCTATGTTTGACCACAATTCGTATTATTAGCTACTTGTATTAGGTCTAGTTGTAAAAGTAGGTTGAAAGATCTGTGCAATAAAATTAGTACGTAAAGATTTGATTGTCATAAATGAAAAGCATCCCGCCTTGCGAGGGTTAGAACATCAAATTACACCGCAATCACATAAAAACAAAAGATTTGAGAGTATCAAGAACAGAAAATGGGTGAACTCGTCGAGTCGAGGAGCGTACGCAGCCTGCTGTCGATAAGTAAAGTGTTAACAGCGATAGAAAACGTTGATTCAAGAGTTGAAAGAGCGGAGAGACGAAGCGTTCGTCTTCGTCGGACACAGTGTACATCGAGATTTTCGTTGCAGCGTGAGTGTGTTGGGCAGTAACATACATGTATCTCGTTGAAGCTTCTGCATCGCAGAGAATGCGTTGACGAGACATTGTGTATTCGAAGGAAGGGGCGAAAAATTGCATCCGAAAGGAGTGAAAAAGGGAAAATGCCGGGAACCCTGAACGGAACGGGGAGGGGGAACGCTGTTGCGGGAAACTTCCCATTATCCTACAACGTAACAACGGATAGCCGGCAGGCGTAGTGGCAAAGTAATTAAAACTTTCGTTTTATTTGCATTATCTCATTGTTAGGCGTCGTATATTCTAATAATGGCGAGTTGTTAATTGCAATTAGACGTTGGCTGAGCTCGCCGCGTCCCTACTCTTTTCTACCCGCGTTCTTATCCACCATCTTCCCACCCCTATTTCTCCCACCCGGCGAGAGCTCGTCTTTTCATTCACAAAGATAACATCGGAGATCAGTTTGTTCGTCGGGCCCCTCTAACCCGCGTCGATATTGGTCCGATTAATCTTACACTTTCAATCGAAGTCAATCGGGTTTAATTAATTGCACCTTCTGGCTCCCGCCGCGGTTAAATTCTCGCCGACCGCCGCGCGCCGTGCGGTTCCATGGATCCTCAGACCCGAAGCGTTAGGCAGATATTTTTTGGTTAGCGTGGTTGTAATTTGACCGGCGAGCGGCGCGGTTCGCGTTGCGAAAGAAAAGCCCTATTTCGAGCCACCGCCCCTAACCCCCACCCCCGTGCACCAGAGAAACCCGATATTATTCGCGATATTGAAAGAGAATATAGTGGTTGAATGGAAAATTCATCAACGGTTGTTGGTTATCCTCCCTTTTCACCGGTGTGATTCAACTAGAAAAAAGATCGTAACGGTACGTGGCGAAATTAAAAATGATCCGTCAACCGTGTCCGGTGAAAAGAATTTTTTCGATTGCAACCGCGCAACGCGTGTATCGAATTTTTTCTTACGTTCTCTCGCAATTTTCCTCTCCGCCCCCCACCCCGGAAAAAATCGTATCTCTGTTCAGTTTTCGAAAATGCCTTTCCGCGAACGTATACGTTTCTTCTACACAACGAATTCTCCACGCAGCAGACAGAGAAATGTTTGTTTAAACGGTTTCGAAAGCGTTGCGACGCAACCGACGAGGGATTAGTCGTGTCTGGACGTTCAGGATTTGGATCTACGATTTCGGGACTGCAATCGTTCGTGTTTACAGTCAACAGTTAGACGTTAATGAGTGTGTTGTACTTACCTTCTCTCTGCGTGGGCGCCACGGCGGTCATCGGCTGTGGAATAGCTTGAGGAAACTGGCTGTAGACGGCAGGATAAGCTGCGACAATAACAAATAACAAATACATCATGATAAGTCTACATCTAGATACGGAAGTACGTGCTGGCTTCTTCGTTCGCTTCCCTATTTTTCTTCCGCATATATACAGCTTGTTACCAGCAGGAACTTTTCGATTAAACAAAGAACCTTTGCTGCGCGCGGGAAATTTAACTTTCGGATCAAAACGCGAGCGTTCCCGTTTACTCAAGCGCGAGGAAACTAAGTTTCGACGAACAAGCGTGAAATATAGATTTTATATCGCAGCCGCATTTGGGGAAGGTACATTCGGGTAATTGCTCACCCCTGGAACCATGCCGAATCAGAGGGCTCCGATGTTCAAGGAAAACTAGAAATGGGTTATCATCGATTTTGGAATATACAAGACAATATTTGCTAACTATTCAACATTCCTGAAGAGTTCTGGGTTGGTAACAAAGAGAAACTAATACGTCAAAGATGAACAACACGACACCGTGATCATTAAATCCCTGCTGCAATTCTTCGAAGTTATTCGCCAACAAGATTCGTTCAACTATTCACTCGCCTAATTTAGTTACGTGGTCGTTAATGACTACACAGTTTAGGGGGTCTTCTGGTTTGGAAGCATGTTTCACAATAATGAAGTTGAAGAACCGAATGAATCTACATATTCGATTTTTTAATGAATATTTTCATCTACTTTCAGTCACAAAAATAGTTTTAGGATGTTATATGTTGGTACGTTGTCGTTAATTACTATACAGATCAGATCTTTTTGAATGAATCTACATTTATACAACAGTAGATCCAATGAGTAGTTTCCCTAAATAATAATTTGGTTAAAAAAAAGAGTACAACAATAAACTTGCTCATTTTAAAACTTGAATTTTCTGTTTTCTCTATCAATCATTCACATTTTCCTAGAAAAATTTTGCACGATATCGCAGGTGAAAAACTGAGGACACTTATTTTTGTAACATTTTTTGGGAATGAGAAATTTGATGTTCAAATACTTTCTGAATGCACTTCATATTTTATGTATTTTTAGAGTTACAAAAATATTTTCATGAAGTGTATGCTAACAATACATGACCGTATAAGTAATAGCTTTGAGCTGTCTACAATTCACTACCATTAAAACTTTGACAGAACAAAGCTTTTCAGAAGAGAAGACCCATGTGATGAAGTTATTCATCAGTCCCTAATGAACGACTTCGCATTTGATCCGGGCATATCGGTTTTGCAGGTTGAAAACGTTGTTGGTAAAAAAATGTATTCCGTGTAGTTTTCTATCTGGATATCAAGCGCAAATTGAACGATATTTTGCTATCGATGTGAAACGACCACGTCGATCAACAAGCTGCGAGTGATTCGGGGAACTTATAATCGTTGTTGGTTAAATACGATAGGCGATCGAAGCACGGCGATTCGGTCCCAGGCAAATAGAAGAGGAAAATTCAAAAACAGAATTCCACGTTTGTGCAAGCCTCGCGGTGCACGGTATTTTTCTACACGCAGTCAGTTCGGCGAATTAACAAGAGGAGCATTGGTCCGACAAGCGAGCTCAAAAGCAAACGAAAGCCGAGTCGTCAGAAGAGGAAATTCTTTTCCGTGACGTTCTTTCGGCTTGGCAGTCGTTCGGTTGCGTTTCCCTCGACAAGAGTATTCGAAGCTCAACGTTCTCGTCGTTCCCCGTCACTTTTAATACGATACTTCTGTACTTTGCGACCCGTTCCGCCATTAACTGTTGATATTAACCGGTACACTTTCGAATCATGCGACAGCCTGTACCCTGCCGTTACGAGCGAATTGTAGAAGATAGATTTGAATCCGTATCAGCGTAGAATACGCTGTTTACGTAATAGGAGAGTCATCTAAACTTCGGTCATCTGAGTTCGCAATTGGAGAGACGCTCCTAACTACAAACGGAGGATTGTTCGACGAAAAACAGCTGGATGGAACAACGTCATTTATCGCCTTCTGCGGGGCAAATTTGTCCGGAGTAAAATAATTACTATCGAGAACCAGAAATTCCATTTCGATCTTTTAAACATGATAATTATGTATTTGCAATTTTGACGAATCTACCAACGAGTTTTGTAACGAAATAGATCGTTCTAAGGTAGAAACGCTATCGTATACAACAAGGGAAAGTATACATCCCTCATTTTCTCAATTGAATTTGTCTCTCTGTTGTCAAATTGATATGATGGTAAAAATCTAAATTCTTAATTGAAGAACACACCTAAAACCACGGAGTATTGTTTGCAGAAATGAAAAACAGGTGGTCTAAACAACGTGATCTACATTATGGCGTTGAGCAGGGTAAACTCTTCGGGAAATTTCTAGTTATTCGAAGCTCAAACACTCGGCAACGTATAGACCGAAATGAATAAATGGGTGCTTCACTGCATGATATTAGAGGGAAGCAATTATAACGGCATTAATTATGCCTTGGCAAATATTCGAAACGCGCTCGATTGATGTTTGCTTGTGACGGATAAACGCGGAAGGGGGTGTGGGGCGGTAACGGAGATGAAGGGGAACGGATATTCGCTCTCAGATCAGAAGAAATAAATTTTCGCTTGGAAATTAATTATTTTTGTGCAAATATGACTTTAATATATTCCGATTGATGGTAGCACGTACCGGGGGGTTCGTATATGGGATAAATACGCCGCCCGTATAATCGTTGCCACCAGTCGAAAATAAAAGAAGATTGCAGTATTCCGGATAGGTTTTTTTTTTTATTTCCGCGTTTGCCGATCTCCGCGAACCGTGTATACTCGACTAAAATCGAGTGGATAAATATCCCATTTTTTTATCTCGGCCAAACACAGGAAATCAACACTGCCTGATTAAACACGCTAAATTGTATTTCATGTTTGATGAACTTTTAAAAATCTGGACGGTCTCGAGAACAAGATGGATACGTACGCGTGTGTGCAGATAAATAGCCCGGCTTGTAATTATTCGAACGACAGTGGTTTGAAATGATAATATATAAATTGTTTAAATTATGCGATACTATTTGCAGAAATATTAATAAATGTGATTCTTTTGTATAATAGTTTCACTATTAGGTTGCAGTCGTTACATCTCTTTTTAATTCATTGTAGGGATTAAAAATGGAGGTATGTATATGAACAAATACAAACCGTACTTCGTCTGCATTGCCAAAAAAATAATAGGAAATAACGTTTTTTACTTGAGAGAATGCAAACGTTTGAAGACGAAGTTGTAAAATATAAACGGAGATTATAGTTTCTTATGAAAAAAAACACAAACTTTAAACTGCTGTTGCAATTTTATCCATCAAACTGTTGTGAATATTTCGGACGATCCAATGTAATTAATTTAATAACAGCTTGGCTTTTATTAAAATTCTCTTATAAGCAACATTAATCAGATTAGCGAATAGGATGAATATAGCAAGTGCCATACTGCATAATTCAAAACATTTCTTCTATCAACGAGCTGCAACTAACTTGTAACTCTTGTATGTCTCACTCTTCTTGAGTAAAAAAATATTTTTGGTTTGTCCAATATTGTAGTAAAACATCCGAAAAATTCCAAAAAGATCGACTCGAGATAAATTCCGAAACCTCCGTTCATTTTCGACGATTTACACCAGGCTCTCCGCCCCCAAAGCAGTAATTGGACCGCGGCACGGACATAGTCAAAAAAAGATTGATAATTAATGTTTCAACGAAGTATCATTATACGTCTGGTCTATAAGCTCGCCGGGCGAAACGGTTTTATTATCGACGCGGTAACATCCGTGTCGTTTGAGCGTTGAAAGTCGTTCGAATAATTACGAGCGGCACTGTGACGCGCGTAGAGAAAAATTTGCGCGGGTGTGGGGGAGGGCGCACGTCGTCGTTCGCGAATCGAAAGAGAAAATAATTATTAATCCCGGGCGAAGTTGTCACCGTCCAATGTTTCTGCAGGCCATAATGAGACACGAGCGTGGAACTTGCGAAACGAGATTCGAATGCTCCGTTATTAATTCAATCCGTGAAACAGAGAGTTTATCAGGGCCGTGCGTTAATTGCTAACGGCGGATGGAACGAATTGAAGTTTAGTTACGTCGGAACGCTGATTATCTCTGAAACGGGATCGACCATTTCGATGCTGATTATTGGATTATAATTTCTGCCAGTGCGTCGCACTATGATGTAACCCCCGTGTGTCGTTTCAAGCCTTCGACGTCCAACGTCGATTTCTGCGTCGGCTTGTTGATTCGGCGTATTGGTAAACATGCAAGGCACACAATACGTTTAAAAGTTTACAATATATAATAGAATGTACAACGACGTATATTTAGAAGGAACACCGAGGTACACCGTAAACAGCACATCAGAAGCACAACACGTCGACGCGGCACACGTCTATAATATATCATATATAATAGAATATAATATACATACATACATGTATATAAATATATATATGTATATTTTATATATCGAGAATGTATATGTATACATATGTATGTATGCACACGCAGCCTCCCACGCATCTCGTATACATACGAGTATTCATGGTGGCAAATGTAACGATGAGACATCTATGTCCTTACACACGTGTGTATATGTATAGGTGATCATGTACATATACCGTATACACATGCGAGCATAGCTGCATGCAACAGCCAGAAACGCGACCAGCGGAATCGAATCTTTTAGAGTTAAGTGCTCGAGTGCTCGGATAAAAGCATATTACGATCGAACGTTCGGATTCATTTATTTCTGTGTCCTGCGAGTCGATTTCGCGTGAAATTATCATCGAAAAGAGTGCCCGGATTGATTCGCTTCGTCCGCCGCGGAAAAACAACACCGTTCGATTTTCTACGCAGCAACGTGTTCGCGAACGAACGTTTCCAATTCCGCGAGAATTCGTCGCGTTCGCGGAGGAAATGGAAAGGGTGATCGGACGTTGGATGAATTTCATTCGTCGTAATATCTTAATCGAGTGACGGAGCAATAATACCGACGGAATTTTCTTTCCGAAACTCATTACAGAATCCGATGCATTGTTCTTCACGGATTGGCTCCGAGCTTTATGCGATTATCGAAAAGCGTTGTACAATGCGTTCCGCTATATAGTCCCCGATGGAAACTCGCTGCAGATATACTAGGGCTTGACGGAATCCTCGATAAAACGAAGGGTAAAAGGTAAATGGAGACGAGAGAGAGAGAGAGAGAGAGAGAGAAAAAAGAACTTACCGACACCGGTGTAGGCTTGCATTCCGGGATACGCGGCGGCATGCTGGAGTGCCGCCTCCCCATTGGGCAGCCCTTGTGCTGAAATGGACAGATGGAGGCCATCTACACTTCAGTAAGCTCAGCTCTTATCGGGGACAGACCTACGTCTAAGGCCCCTCTCGCAATACTGACCAATCGATAGCGCACGCTATCCTACACATTCTTGGATATCTTTAGAATTATACCGACAATTTCACGCGACAAAACTTCCTCGGAAACGCGAATTGATTTTACTTGGAACCAGTCGACGTGATAAACGGAAACGTAGACATGGGGCAAATCATTAGAATGAGCTATATGTCGATACCGTTCACAGACTCCTTTTTTATGATTACTAGACTGCGGATCTTTATGCAAAATGAAAACTTTCTACTTGAATTGCGACAAGCTGGGGTGAAATAAATATTTAATTTTTTGTTGAGTATATTTAATAGGTTGAAAATATAATATAGCAGTACATTAAAATCCTTCAAATATTTTCACTGTCAAAACTTAGACCTACCCATTTTTATCATAAATGCATAAAATCCGCAGTTTAATGATTACATTGAGATGCTGGGTGGAAGACTGTCATATGAATTGGTTTTCAGTAATAAACTGTTTACTAAATTGGTTTTCAATATTAAAAGTGAATATCAAATTGATCTTCAGTTTCTAGGGAGGCTCGTATATTAAAAAATCTGAATCATCAACAGATTATGGTAACATCTGTAACATCATGCAACGTCGATCATATAAAAAGACGATTAAATATCGTTTCTGAAACTTTAAGACGATAAAAACACTATCTTTTAAACATTCAGTTCCAATAGTTAGCCCAGTCTTTTTTTAAAAATTTTGTCAACCAGTTAATACTAAAAGGTATATAATCTCCACGTAAATCATTAATGATTTTTTAAAATTAGTAAACCGACCTCACCCTTAACACCCTTTCAATACATTTCAATCTGATCTATTTCATTGATAAATTGAAAATATCCGTCGTAAAAATGATATATTTCATTCGATTTTGAAAATAAAAATTGGGCCACTCTCGTATGAACATCCAAACAACGTAACACATATAGTAAAACGAGCGCGAAGACTTGGTTTACTACAATTTCGTACAAGTAAACGAAGTAGAACACGAGAAACGGAACACAATAAACTGCAATGAAACATGATGCTGAGAGCTGATCAATATCAGTAGTACATTAATTATTATTGAATGTATCGATTGAAGAATCAGAAATTTAATCTGTATCCGGTAAACACGATGCTCAAATATTTGAAATTTTCACGAATTTACCAATTAGTTTTTGTATGAAATTCTAGAAATAAAAACATATAAATATTTAACATACGATAACAATCGATTAGCAATCAATAAAAAGTAATTTATATTCGAAGCATGAAAATACGCGACAAATCGCCGTAGAAAATTTCGAATATTAACGTAAAGGTTAAATAAGATTATTCGCGTGATCCTCAATAAATAAACCAAAGTGTAGTGAACACTACTTGATCAGTATCATCGCATGGCGTGTCAAATCAACGCAAATCCTCACCGAACAATAATGTCATTAAATCTACTCAGTCACCTGTGACTGGTCCAAAAACCCGTAAAAAAAAAATAGTCATTCGTAACGCGAACAACCCCCTCAGCATGATCGTCAAGCGAAAAATTTCCTATACGGAAAGCGTGCGATTGAAAAATCAATGTTCGTAGTTTCGCGTCTACGATCGTTTGTTCTTTTTTCGGAAAAAAATGCAAACTTTTCGCGTAGGTTGGCGGCGTAGAATCGAAGTGCGAGGGCGAGGTTACTTGGTTATCGTCGGAAACGCAGAATAATACAGTCCAGCGTCGATTGGCCGAGCATTGCGCAGGGGCGGCACACTGCGCCTGAGTTGATACTCACGTCCCGCGTAGGTCTGCGGTATCCCGTTGGTGTAGACACCTGGATCCGAACCTGCCTGACCGGTAGGTTGTGCAGCCATGTTGAAATTCGGCATCGTTGGTGACGGTAACGACGGTATCGCCCCGTTAACCGGCTGTCCTGTACCGGTACCTATGAGCAAACCTGATCAGTACACATCGGTCACCCTCTTGCTCTTACAACATCGACCTCGGTCACCCTGTCCCGGCGCGCGGCATGATCGGATCGGAAATGCTCACGGCGTCTGTCTAACGTTTAGCTAGCTGCCCTCTCCTCTGTACATCCTGTCAACCGATTTACGGTATATACCGTATAATTGGTAGGACGCCGGAAACGGGTTTACGCGTGATCCGTATGCCTCGCGCCGTATTTGAGGATCCGTATGATCCGCAGATCGCAGGAATGTTGATCCGATCTTAGGACTAATAACGATTCGTGACAAACTAACGCCACGCGAATTGATCATTTACCCTTCACAACTTGAACGTTTCAACACCGTAATTCTAGCTACACGAAGGACACTGGGCGAATCACTGGTCACCTAAAATCCTACTCTGGCCATTAAGTGGGAGCTTGTCTGTTTGAGTCGTTTGAATTTCGTAAATCAGAAGTATATTTGATAAACATGAAGTATGATATTAATATTTGATCCCGGAATTGCAGACTAAACTTCTAGGTCAGCTTTCATGGTGTAAGTATCGCGCAACTTGACGAGAATTTGTCCAGGAATCGTTTATTCCTAGAAACTTGTGTGAATGTACCTATGGGTTTGTTAGAGAGTCATCGTCATTTTAAAGGAGCATTATGTGTAAATATTGAATAATAAATTCATATTTATATCACAGAGCCTGCGATTCGAAACAATATTGAATACTGAGTAACAAATTACTGGTACATACATGGGGTTGAAGATTAATAATTACTGAGATATTCTTTAGTTAATCTTTAACGTATGTAACTTCTGCTCAAAATACTGTTCAACACAAGTGTGCAGGACAAACGTTCAAATATGTTTTTCAATATCAATTTCCGGTTGAAACATTTTTTTGTACAAAACAAACAGTATATGAATAAATTTATTTGTGGTTAAGTGAAACGATCTGTACAATTATGTTCTGGACAGCATGATCTCTAACATTTTAGAACAATAAATGTCTTTAGAATAATAAATTATATAGGTTTGAATTAGTTCTAACCCATTGTACATTGTTAAAATGTCGCTCGTGAATTGACCTATAGCAACACAGTTTGCATAATTTGTAACCTCTTTTCCCGAACAAATCTGCGAGTGACTGCATGTCGGAACGTTTGCGGAGAGCCGATTTCCGCGGTTACTCGACTCGTGTCTGTACCATTCGGCCCTCCCTTTTTCCACTTTGTGTGCGTGTTCGCGAATCACGGAAGCCGGGGGGATAGGGAAACTGAGCGAATCTGGTGCGAGCAAGACAGAGGAGAGAGCCGAAGGGAAGGGTGGTAGGTGTAGGCGAAGAAAGAACTATGCTTTTTGGCTTTCCTCCTTCCCGTTCGGGCGAGTTTTCGATAAAGTTTCGCGGTACTGGCAATATCTTTCGTCCGAGTCACGCTCGGTGAAAATGTTGTATTGATTTACGAGCCGGTTATAAGCCAACCGACTGTACGCTGCTGCTGCTGCTACGAGGTTTGCGAGGAACAAAACGGTAGGGCGGGATGAAAGGGGAAAGATAAAGAAAGAGTTTTGCGTCGGTAAAACGGAGCAATTGCCCGGCAGAGTGTACATATGTGTGTATGTGCGCTTCCGAACTCGCTCCTCCTCTACCCCCAACCCTCGTCCGAATGTTTTTCCGGAAATCAACCGACTAGCCGATTCCTCCTCACCCTCTCGATGCGAATGTTGCGTAATGGGGGCCAGAAGAGAGGGTGTTTGTACTATACTTTCTAGCTATCAATGATATCGGCGATCAAAGCATGCAACGATCGTGCTTGCGATTTTTACCGGGGCCGCCTTTCGCTGACCGTTTCGAATGTAAATGGCGAAACGCTGTCGAAGACACAAAGAACTTACCGGAAGTCGGTGGGACCACGGGGTTCGGCATGCCATTTAACGCGTGCGGCAATTGTCCTGTGGCTAACGCCGCCATCGGGTTGATGTACGTCCCCTGTGCTGTCGCAGCAGCCATGAGAGCCGCTTGCTGCTGTAAATAGATTTTCTATGTCGAATGCGTTTGCGTGGGAACATCATATAGTATCGATTAAACCCATAATATTCGACTTCTGCTCCCCGAAATGAGCTGTCGTTCCAAATCGGTTACCTACGCCTGTGACGGACACAAAAAACTTTTAAAAATGCGATTTCTACAAATTTTTAAAATTTACCCTTGAGTACACCAAATTTTTAGAAATCAACGGTTTAATTGAAGTCAATTCATTTTTATGAATTGAACAAATCACACAAAAATCTAGCTTTGAAGTGAACGAATAGAACGTGTGATTCTCGCAGCTGATTTCGAAAATTACAATTGTTCAAATGTGCCAGTTATTTAAACCGGAACCTTTCATACTGATGATGGAAATTGTTCGTTTTCTGTTTCCGAAAAAGAACTACGGTAGACATGAAAAAACTTCTATGATATGTACATCGTATAAAAAATAACTGTGCAGATTGTCTGCCATTTCGATTTATTGGTTTTCAAAATATGTTGCGTGCCATTTCTGAAAATGCTATTTCGAGAAAAATAGATGTAACGTTATGAAAGCGGTTGCTACATATAATGAATGATCAGATTATTGATACTAGATTTTTTTTCAATTTATAGTTTTATTAAAATTATTTATCTTAATCGGAAGCAAAATTTCTTAATAAATCGGCGTAAGTGTTTCAGGTATATGGCTTTCGCATAAAAATGTTATGGAAACATCAGATTTTTCTGTTTCTACGTAGACGTAGGGGTAACCCGATAATATAACATTCTGCGCGTTTTCCGTTTCGTTGTTTGAAATATTTTGAGAGAAACAAGAAATTCCGTCTCCTATTACCGTTGCGCGGCGTTAACAGAGCATTATCGAATGTCGTCGATAATTTCTAACAAGACAGAAACTATTACAGGTTGTGATTCGTGATAACGAGGGCAACCAGACGGTAATGTGGTAACGCGAGAACCATTAACGGTAATGTGACCCACCTGAGCATAAGCGCCGTAAGCGCCGAACTGATTGAAGACAAAAGGGTGAAGGAGTCCCATGTTCCCGGCCATTTGCTGCATGCGTCTGTAGTGTCTGTCTTTCTCAGTATCTGCAAATTTTACCACTAAGCTGGATGACGCACCCTGAAACACACATTTATTATTTACATTAATTGAGCCCTCGTTGAATCCTACAATGTAATTATTTATTTGCAACATTTATGTATTTCAGGTACGCATTACGAATTATGCATAATTACTGCAACTTTAAAATGTTCTCTTGCGAACACTTATTTCAGTCATTCGCTCAGCACGTTAGAATTTATTATATTTCTCTCTATGTTTATATTAATGTGGGATCTTTAAAAAACAAAAAGAATCACGCACATCAATAATAATAATGTTATAAATATGATCTTAATATTCTAAAAATACTGCATTTTAGAAATCTTGCAAATTTTATACAAAATCAAAATAGCAAGATAAATCATAATTGATCCTTCAAGTAACAAACAATTTTCTACATTTATTTTCGAGGAACAATGCTGATATAATACAAATAAAACAATAAATATAATATGAATAAATGATTCACATTTGATTCACCCATTTATTTGTATTATGTTACAATAATACGAATATATTAAATGTAATATATTGTACTAAATTAATTCATCAGTGGATTGAAAAATTGCACACATAGTATTGTACTATAATTTACTAGAAAGATTACGACAAATGGTATTGGCTCAGTGGTGGCTGTGGAGAATTGACTTCAGGATTTATTGTATCATGATCATATTTTTCGCGATACAAATTGTCGTTCTGTGACAAGCACGAGTTCGAAATTCAGGTTCAGATATTCCTGCCCGACGTCTCGCTTTGTAATTTTCATGAGACGAAGTGGCACAAGTTGCAATAGGATTACTTCCACCGAGCCAAAGCCACCATCATTTTCTAAAATCTCGTATTTTTCCGACAAAGTGTACAGTACTGCTGCGTTATAAATTTACGTGCTTGTGCGAAATTTTATAATGATCTTACGTTGACTGTGCATGAAATTGAAAGGTAAATTCAGCTTAAAGATATTTTGGTTAATACAATTCCGTGATATAAGCTCTTTAGTCACTTTATGTTCTTTTATTTTATATTAGTACGACGTGGACTGAGTTTCATGGAAGAAACTTTGTCATATGAGCTCCATTTATTGCAACAACCTAATATTTCAAAAAATGTTTTGTGGCATTTTTACCCTTTGAACTTTTGCAATATGCAATGGATTGCAGAAAATATGTTTTGACATATTTACATTATCTATAATGTAATAAAAATATATTACAAATTTTAGTTATAATCCTTCAAGGTATAGGTACCAAAGTGAAGAAGCATTATCCGAAATCGATAAGCCAATTAATTATTTAGTAATGGTTACATTCTGTAAATGGATTACAAGAATTGTAAGTATCCGAACAATAAGATTTGGGATTAAAAAAGAATACTTTTGTATTTTGAAAATTCATTTTTATACCGAAAAAATAATACTTTTGTACTTCAAGAGTTCCTTTTTGTAACGCAGAAGGTCTAGTGTTGTATTACCACAAGGGATAGAAAAAGATTGATAAAAATCACTTGCTTCCACATTGTCGTTAGGGGAGAATTTCCTCGCAAGGAAAAACATTAGAGTACGCGTTTCGGAACGTGGAAAAATCTTCCTCTTAAGACGTTTACGAAGACATGTACCTAAGGCGATGACAGTCTCGTCACACCTAAATTTTAAATGGAAAGGCAACAGGTGGCCAGTGGCCATTGTGGCTACAGGGAAAAGCACAGCTTTTGAGCTTCTGACGATATATTATATTCACGTCATCAATGCAAATGTTGGGCGTGTCTGCGCGAGTTTATATAAGGATGGTAATATTGTAACCTGTTGACGCGTTCGCTGAGATTCTAGTTCTTGTAATATATCACTATGAATTATTCTCCCTATTATTTCTTCAACGTAGTCCTTACAAATGCATACATATTGATAATATTCTTTAATGTCATTAAATATACTATGATCAATACTTATATAAGTGATATTTAATTGTTATTAATGCTTCGTAAAACTTCTATCGATTCATCCAATATTTTCCTTGTAATTCTCGTGAAATTATGGTGCAATTATTAACGGGTTCGTTCCACATGAAAAAATAAGCCGGTACTACACAATAAACCCTTTTCGCTTGATCCTCGTTTTTCAAAAAATTGAATTTGGAATTTTGTTGAGTTACACGTGCGCTTGGTTAACTCCCGACTGAATGCGCGTGGTATAATCGATAGGAGGTTATTCTACATGTGAAAATAAGTAAAAAATGTAGAATAAAATTGTTTCGTTTAAAACCTTGTTTGCCAGGAAATCCAATTTAAAAATTTGTCAAGCACACCGGCAGTCGACTAAATCCCAACGGAACATGTTCAAACTCAATTTTTCAGAAAATGAAGCCTCGAACAAAAGCTCCCCATTCTACATTCCTGACTTATTTTCATATGTGGAATAACCCGTAGTCGATTTTATCTACATTTAGGTAGGAGTTGGCCAAGTGTACGTGTGCTTGACAAATATTTAATTTTGATTTCCTCGAAAACGAGGTTTCGGGTGAACAAATTTGACTATATGCTCCCAACTTCTTTTTTTTTTTTGTAGAATTCTCCCGCGGACATGTTTTAACTATGTGTGAAGCTCATCACAATTGAGACAGACTGTTCAAGCAATTTGAAAATTTTCGGGATAAATTGTTTCGTCCTGGCAGAATCATCATTTAACTAATTAAATCTACAGGATGTGCCCAAAATCGTAGTACGAAGAAATACTGTATATGTAAAGCTCATCAAAGTTAACAGGTCGTGTTCGAATAATCCGAAAGTTTTAATTTTTCGTGATAAATCGTTCTGGCTGAAATTCTTCGCAATTTGAACGGAGGCACGTTTGTCTGTTTAGTATTATGATCCTACAGGTTTACGAATGAACGGCATGCGCGATAACATGTGTAACATGTTTACCGACGCCAGTCAGGTATTAAATGGAACAGGATGATCCAAAAATTGTTCGAATCGATTGTCCGTGTATTTTAATCAGCAACGATTTCGCAGCGAGCGATATCAACGCTGTCGCGCTGCACGCCGGTTATTGCATTCGCCACGAAAAACGCTTCTGTTATTACTATTTTCGTTTTACTTTGAACCCGTTACCGGAAACGTAGAGCTGACATTTGTGAAATATTTTACGAGTTCATCTGTTTTTTAAATCTTTGAACAGCGCCGTTACATATCACCGGCGAAACGACCTCCTATAAAAATTTGTAGATTTGATGGAATAGAGATGTAGCTATCGCGTAAAAGTTCGTTTGGTGAGACTTGTTAAATGAAAATAAATTGAAATACCCTGCGCCGTTAGTAGTAATGTTTCCAGTCACTTAAACGACGATATTTTGTTGTATAAAAATAAAGATTCTACGTATCAATCGACTAGAATGTTTATTGTGAAATATTGCGTCCTTGCCAACGAGTTCTCAGGCGTTTATTATGCTTTTTTTAGTAATTTTGATTTGAATGTTAGTAGAAAATTGATCCACTGTTAGTAAATAAATTGATCTATTTATTCCACATTTTCATTTTCAACTATCAAGCAAAGTTGGGTAGTAATCAATTAAAATTTTAACCAAGATTGATTGATTAATGTGTACGATTAAGGAAGCTAATCATTGAAAAATCGACGATTGATTCAATCAATTGATGAAGTTAATCGTCAATCGTTGATTAAATTTTTGCCCAACTCTGCTATCAAGTCAGGAGGTTACTAAGTCGCTATCGAATTGTGAAAATATTTTTTAAATTGCAAAATATTTGCAACTTTGTTTAATGTTGTAATAAACGTCGCACGAAGTCCTTGAACAATCCCCAGGAAATTCCGTTGTTTCGTGACTCTAATATTAATTAACGCCAGCCATGTAAATTTAGGTATCAATATACACAGGGCGTGGTCGCCACGATGCAACCGTGTATGACGTCAATGTTACCTGAATGAATAGAGTGAAATTTTTTGACCTGGGGTTTTGTTTCAGCGGAAAACAACGGGAAAGTTATCCTATAGTGCTTACAATAAGTAGAAACAATGAAAAATAGACAGATGTGCCAATCAATTCATTGGAAACCACGAAAACGTAGTGATTTTTAACTGAGTTCTCTCGAAAACGGACCACGGACAAAAGAAGCGCGTTCTATGTTTTGAATTTAGTTTTACACGAGGAATTACCTTTTATCCAGCAATACCAATATTGCGGGTGTTTCGTGCGAGAATTGAAAGACAGGATTTAGGGTAGGTAGATAGAATTAGCGCTAGCCAATTCACTTCGTTTTTTTTAAAGAAAATATGTAGCTCTAGATAAATTTCTTTTGTTTTAAAGAATGTGTATAATCGTATATAGAACATCCAAAAATGATTGTAAATTGATTATCCTATTGCTACTGAATAAAAAGATGTGAAATTTCTTTACTAAAGACCGCCATTTTCCTTTCCCTGGTTGACGTTAAACTAATTACTACTTGAGATTGTTAATTCTAATTACTTTCTTAATGGTAATTCTTTATTTTGAGGATGTGCAAGTTTTTTTAGTATTTTCATAGGAGTTATAATTTTCGAAAAGTCCATTTAGAATAACTATTTTACACATATGCGTGTTTTTTGATACTCAGCAAAACTAATTATAATGCTTGTGAAACGTTGGGATGTTTCTGCTGAAAGTAACATGTGTGTCTGACTCATGAACGCCATTTCTACTTGCAGCACAGGCAGTGATGAGATATTACTATACGGTCTTATCGTTTACTTGCGAATTAAACATGATGCGAAAAAAGTGAGCTGTAGTATAATAATTACATTTTTGGTAAATCAAAATATATCTAAAGTGTTTGTGAGACACAGAAATGAGAGTAAATATATGGAATAGTAATTAATAATTGGAAATCATTTTCATTTCTAATAAAATAACTTGTGTTCGCATTAATTTTAACAAATCCGGTATTTATACTGCGAATCTTTCGACAAATTCTCCATCAACTATAAGTAATTGAAATTAAATGAAAGAATTAATCATCTTAAGGAGTCGAAAATAAATAACAATATCCTGAACTTATTTTAATGTTTTTTTAGTTTTGTATTTGACCTTTTCATTTTGTCATAAATGCATAAGATCCGCAATCAACTCGTATTCGTACCTCCTCGTCAATATGAATTTTTGCAAGATCCAGATAGAAGGTATTAAAAGTATGCTGTTTTCAAATTCGCGACAAGCGTGAATGAATGACTCGAAGTAAAAGGTGCTCTCATTGGTATCGGCGGAACGCATTTTCATTAGCATTTTATGCAAAGCACCGTCGAGCCGGCGCGGCGTTCATGCGTGCGAACGTCGAATGCAATCTGCGTTCCGTGAATTGTGTTCCGGAAAGGATTCCTTGAGGAAAAGAGAGAGCCGCCTGGCCCGCGATTATTAGAAGTTTCGTTTACTGCCAAGTCGAATATGACCAAACGCGCGAATAACCGCGGCGCACCACGGGAACCAGCATCCGGCCACAGTTTACAAGGCATAAAAGTTATGCAGGTTTCATGGTTGGATACAACTTTCCACATTACGGTAACTAATATCAAGAGTACCTGTGAAACTCATACCTGTTGTTTCCTTCCACTCACGGGAGAAACCTTAAAAAAGTATTGGAGTCAAGATACCTTGAACTTTAACGTTATTATTAAAACAAATTTAATATTGGGCGAACCTTGCATGTATACCAACGATTGCGGTAATTCAAGACAGATGTTCATCTTAATATTACATCCTGTAACTTCGCAATCTTTTACCTTTTACAGCATCACTTGTTATCGTTAGAAAATATTTAATGTGAATCATAGACAGATCTACAAAAGTGTTCATACACGCAGTTGAAATTTGTTGAATGTTAATGTCGATTTTTGATAATATTTTCATATTATATTATTATTAGTAGACTGTGGATTTTATGCATTTATGACAAAAATGGGTATGTACAATTTCAAACAGTGGACCTATGAAAAAGATTTAAGGCTACCAGTGTATAAGTTTCACGTTACCGAGATAATTAAAAGAAGAAAGAAATGTTTATTTAGCTCCTGTGTCTTTCCATCAATGCAAACATTTTTTATTTTGCATAAAGATCCGCAGTCTAATTATTAGGTTGTAACATAAATACATTCGATTCCAGGTAAAAGTGTGTGTGTATTTCTTATTTGTACCACCAAGAATCTCATAATGAATAAACCTTTTTCTTAATTTGATTTTTATAATGTAAGGAAAAGCCGTAAGGAAAAGCGGGTTTATTATAACGTATTTGGCCACACGGATAATCAAATGTTAACGACAAACGCGTTTGTCGCGGGCGCTCGTTTCGATCTGCCTTCTTTTTACAATTCGTTGGCGATTGTAATTTTACAATTCTTCTGTTATTTATGATTGTCTGTTTTTATGAATTTAGTTATTTATAGGGTTGCCTGTTAATACACACACATACATACATAAGACTCACAAATTAACAGGCATTATAAACAGCAGGAACTTGTGTATAAATGGTGCACTACAGAATGAGACTGGGAGTAGTTCAGCAAAGTCTTTACGATCAAAATTTCAATAATCTCACAAAAGTTAGTCAGGTTATACCGTCGATGTAGGTACTGGTAAAATTGTTTTCACTACCCAATCCAATTATACATAATAAAAATATTTTCTCCAAACCAGCAAGGACAAAAAATTTGACAAAATCAAATTCGCACATTCCTAACAATCAAGTTCCAGTAAAACAGCGCGTAACACTCTTTGGCACATCCTGTACGCTAGGTAAGCACTTTATCTGCAGCCCCGTCGGTTCGTGCATTCCAATCATAGTAAAACGAAACGAGGAAATATAAATGAACGACGCGAGCCGACGCGACGCGTCGCGGCGCGGTGCGGCGAGAGCGGAGAGCGAGCGTCGGCTTATAAGCGTTTCACCGTGACAAAACCAGTGAACAAGAAAATTTTTCAGTCGCTTCGTTTGTTACAGCGACCCCCATTTTCTGGGGAACTCCGCAGAAGGAGGTTGACGGCGTCGGCGTCGAGGTCATTGGCGAACCGGGAAAAATTCGCGCGCGCGGCAAAAAATATTCAGGGGCGCTCTCCTTCGTAAAGCCGAGAAAAATATCGACAGGTCGCGAAGAGAGAGAAAGAGAGAGGATGGAGAGAACGAGAGAGAGAAAGCCGTAAAGAGGGAGATGACGTTTTGTATTCTCTCTACGAGCCGGAGCCGCTCGAACAACTCGTTATACGCGGTGAAAAGCATCGACGCGTGTTGTTGAGGAAAATAATTTGTCTCGCGTCGACAGCCTCGAAGCGTTGGAAGGCCTTCTCTCTGCGTACCGTCGGCGTCGCCGCTCGCGCGCTTGTCGGCCTGCTAAGTCGTGTAGCGTATGTGACATTTACGCGGTGGCACATATGTACATACACCCGATGCCGATGTACAGAGGCCAAGGGATCCCGCGGGGAGGGGGTAAGAAGGGTGCCGAGGTCGTATCAGAGCCAGTGAAGCCGAAGCCTCATTATTGGGGGATTACGGTTCATTAATTCCGATCCAACGTTCTGAACTACACGCGAAAAGAAAAAGCCACCCCAAGCGATATTGCCGGGAGAACGTTTGAAGCTTCTACTTTCCGGCTCGTTATGTTTATCCCGTACACGGCACTGTTTAGGTTGTCTTTTTAAAACTCGCGACACGAAAGCAGTCTTATTATACCGTAGTTTCGTCTATACTTATGTATGGATGCGTCCTTATATACAGGGCGGATCACCACATATTACCACTTCGATTTACCCGACAATCGTTATTCGTAACGGAAAATGTTTCACGTAGAGTTGAATGGTATTAAGAGGGGCGCGTTAATAGTTTTCTTTTTGTAAGTAGACGCGTAGAGGACGTATGAAGATCATTTACTTTTATTTTAAAATGAAAACATTTTTATTGCACCGCTTAACGCATCTTGATATTCTTTTCAAGAAAGTGTTAACCTATTTATGTGAAAAAATCATGTTTCAATTTAAAACAAAAAGTTAATGACCTTCGTATGTTCTCTACGCATCCACCTACAGAAAAACTATCAATGTAAGTTATGACACTTTCGACGATCATTTGCTATTTTGCGATTAAAAATTAATTTTGTTCATAATACAGTTGCTTGAATGAGATTCTTCATGGTTGAGTTGCAGAGATTTGTACGATCAAAAAGAATTCACGAAATATGTACTAAATTTTAACTCTGCAGTTTTGATTAAAGCGACTATAGCAATATAATATTAGTCCTTTGAAACATAGAACGTACAAAATACGTTTTAATTTCAGGAACCAGTAGAATAATATAAATTGTCGACGGATCAATACTGTGTTAGCGGATTACGTATTTTAAAATTATTGAGATGATGAAAATGCAACTGATTATGAGACAATTTGTTCCTATACTCCCTTGAGATTGCCAGTCTTTGAAAGTGACGTAGGTAGGTTCACAGAAGCGCGATAGTGCTGCAGACTTGGCAATGGAATGAAGCAATTACCTACTCGATTGGAGGCTTTCCTGTTACCCGCGTCATCACACTTGCCAATTCGCCAGCTGGTAATTTCAATAGATACAACTGCAACCGCAAGACCCGCTGGATTGTCGATTGCTTCTTGCCCGCGTGATTCTGCATGGTAACACAAAATGAACGGACTAACCCAAAAAATCCAATTTTCGGACTTGATAAACGATATTTTGTGCAGATTTTTAGGACGCGGAAGATTTGAAGTAGTAATCACTGTGATACATTTGATCTTTCTATTTAACGATTCTACTAATTACATTACTTTGATATTGTGGGACTGTTTGGGGTCGATAGTCGACACTTAATATGTCATAGTTTATTCTTTCCTCTCTTATTATCTCTTCTGTCCATAATTTTTTTAATTTTCCTTATTCACATTTTAACTACATAAATTATATTGTATTGTATTATAATTTATCTCAGTACGAATTGTACTGCAATTATGTTTTTCATATGTTCTCATATGTTCACATATTTCTAAAATAAAAATCCAGTACAAATATTGTTATATCATACCACGTTTATTTATGTTTTGTTCCAATATTCTTTCGTATTCATCATATAATATTAATAAAACTAGACATTTTATATACAATTTGAACAAGTATGTGTAACATCTTTTGTGAACAATTCTGTGAGTTATTGTATATCATATATACAGCTAGAATTATTAAATAATGCGAATGAAGAAAGACATTCCCGCCATACTGTGTTTACCGCTTTAAAAATACGAGAGTCCGAGAATCCGGCAAATGTTTCTTCTGTCAAACATCCTCGTAATGAACGCACATATTTTCTCTCGAGGAAAATTGCTATTGGTACAACAATGCTGTAACTATATTCTGTTTGTAAAATATTTCTGGTGGATGATATTAAATATATAAGATGAAACAGTGGGATGATTCTATATGAAAAAATAAGTTAAAAATATCGAATATATTATTCTCATGTTAGATCAAAATTTTTAAAAAATTATTATAATTCTCACATGCTCCTTTGGTTAAAATAAAATGCAATTTTTACTTTTACCATGAATACAACGTATCTCCGTCCGAGATCCATCAAGGGTACTTCGACGAGAGAGGTCTCGTAGTTACAAGGGTAGCAGCACGAGGGGTTAAAGTGTAATCAATTCGCGAAGTTGTAAACCCTAGCCTAATATTATAATCTACGCCCGTAAAATGTATTTAGCTGCCGTGCTACGGTACATCGAACGTTATCGCAGATCGATATATTTTCCTCGGCAGCGACCGTGTCCGAGCGGACGCTCGAGAGGGTTGTACTTTAATTTTCTCTAATTTCCATTTAATCAAGATAATAGCGATATTAAGAATCGTTCCGTAAGAACAACCATTCTTTTTAAAAGGGATAGAATTGTATCGGAGGACCTCCATGTCTCACGCTTGATCGCGTTTCTTTTTCTTCGACCGTACTTTTCCTTGCCCACGGGATTCAGTCTCTTGTTCTCTGACTCCCGATACGAAAGACTCGCCAAACAAGTAACAGTTGTACCGAAGATAAAAGCAATGCAATTACGAGGCCGCCGAGGGAATTACTCAGGGAATGTCTTTAATTAAATGTTGGAAGCAGTTTCCGAGCCTCCGTTAATGCAGAGACAATTTCCTTCTATCCACTTTTCGCTCACTTCCTCGAAGAGAAAGGAACATCCGCCGAGGCTGCAGAGAGAGAGAGAGAGAGAGAGAGAGAGAGAGAGAGAGAGAGAGAGAGAGAGAGAGAGAGAGGGAGAGAGAGAGAGAGAGTTACCCCCCTCGTGCTACTGATGGTACGTACTACATCTACAACACACACCCCCCCTTCACGGCTTAACGAACTTTTAAAGTTCGCGTATCTAATCGCTCGTGTCAATGTTCGTTCAAAAGGATTAGAAATCGAATTCCCCATAAAACTTTCTCCATTCCGACGGACATATACCAATTTTCCACTTCGACTTTTTCACAATTGCGGGACGATGATTAGTGGATTTTTATGTAAAATAAAAATTTTCTACCTGAACTGCAATCAAAAGGTTGATATAAATAAATAAATTCCTGTAGTATAATGCTGGTATTTTTACCAAAAGACACGTTCCATAAAACACTTTTCAATCGTTTGTTATATTCTCCAATACGTATTGTTTATTGATAAAGAAAAAATTTTCTGTTCATGATAATGTGGACTGTGAAAATGAATTATTATTTCGCACATGAAATATTTGTGCATATAATATAATATATTATCATATATTATTTTAAAGAAAGCAATATTAACGAGTTTATTATGTATCAGATATCGTATCATAATTGTTTTAATATTTTATCCATTTATATTACCATTAATGTATTTTAATTATATTACCACATTATTGATCAATTGGAATCGTGTGCGTTTTAATTTAATGCAATTCTTCTTGTATTTATACGAGTACTTGTTAAGTAGTATTGTATAGGAATTAGCTGATGTGTCTGACCATGGTTGGCCGATTCTACTGTTTGTGAATACTAATGCACGCAAACCTGATGAATTTTCAAAATCGATTGTCCTAAAATGGAACTTTAAAAAATGTTAAATAAAGAAATAAACAATGTTATTTGACTTATTTTTCCTATGCAACTGCCTCCTATTCTGTGTACAACACCAGCCCGCGAACCTCGTCTACATTTACCACACAATCAAATTTACCACACAACCAAAACGTTTTAGAAAACAGAAAGCCAACAGCATTTTCCCTGAAGGACTGTGCACGATCATTACGAAGAAATTCGACAGAAGAAACATTTTTCGGATTCTCGGCTCCTCGCGTTTCAAAGCGATAAACACAGGAATAGAGCGGTGGAGTTCTTTTTCCTTGGCTCGCAGCAGCAGCGTTTAATTACCAGCGGGTGCCGAAAACACGCAGGTGACAAAAATAAAAAGCGGGGAGCAACAGTTTACGTAAAATTCTTGTGCTGGAAACGGCTGTTACGGCGCTGGTAGATTTTCGTGCCGTGGCAAAACACTTCTCCCGTAGGTTCACGTAGGTTTCCTGTAGGTTCCCCGGTACGGTTTGCTTTTATTACGAGACATTTCAGGAGTTTGCAAAGCCGTGGGGGTAGCGAAAGCACGGTACCCGGTGGGGTTCACGAGCGTGTCGCGAGGCGTGACAAGAAATGTCACACGCTTCAGAAGGCATAACTACGCGTGAGGCCGGCGCTTGCTCGCATTCCATCCGGTGACACATACCGCGAGAGACGGACCGCGAACCTCGCAGAAATATTGAGCCCCTGGAGAAATATTGCCTGCTGCGTGACGTGCGAACACGCTGTCAATTCGAGTAGCGTAAATCACATTATTCGGCTCAATGAGCTTCCAGAAAAAAAAAAACGAAGAGAACGATCGGGGGGGAATTTGCGCGCGCGCCCCCGGCCGCCGGCAATTTTTCACGGTAATAACCCCCCCGGTCTAATGATCGATCAGTTGATACCGCGGCCATGATTCCAAAATTGATCCCGCGCCCCGAATATACATACATGGAAACCTCCAGAGAAATATTATTCGCCTACAATATAAATGTAAATGCACCGCTTGCCAATATGGCCGGCATTGATTTCGAACGCATGTTTGAATAATTTTTGGTATTTTTACCTGCAATTTTCGAGCTTTGATGATATGAGTTACATTTCAATATTTTATTGATGCGATTTTTTAAACGTTTAACCTTCGTATGCTTCTCAAACATACGTGCACGAAATGGCCTGTCGTTGTTTTCGTCCGTGGTCGTTTTGAGATTTATTAATTGCAGAGAAATAAACCATTTTGCAGACGTTAATATAGATAGGTGGTTTTGTTTACGATTGATTTTTTTTATTGGTTTTCGACTCATACAATTATTGAAACTTGAAGACTAGATTGTTTTAAAGATTTGAAGAATTTGGTAAATATATAAAAAAACCATGCAAGATATTTATTTTTCGACGTTCCTGCGTGTAACTTTGTAGTTGGAAACCATACTGTCATATTCAACACTGAAAAGCTGTGAAAAATTTGATGTATCTGCAACAGATGTCTGACCATTGACAGGATATTCTACTAGAAAGTAGGAACACGAATAATTTCGAACAATATGGGTATCGAATAATTATCAATCAAATCTATTAAATGCCATGAAACTAGAAAATAATCGTTATTTTCTGTGAATTGTATGTTTTAATTTCTAGTGAAAAAAATGGTGAGTTCGTTTATATCATATTTAGTACCACGAAATTAAAAAGAAAATCGTTACTGTACACGAATCCTGTTTTTTAATATTTGTTGGAAAAATTGTGTAGGTTCGTTTGTATTACATTCAATAACAGGAAATTAAAAAGTATTCGTTATTGTACATAATGTTTCAATATTTGACGAGAGAAAATTGTAGGTTCGTTCATATTACATCCAATAGCACGAAATTAAACGACAATCGTTACTATACATGCATTTTATGTTTAAATACTTTACAAAACAATTGTAAGTTCAAATTTAATTCGAGCAATACAATCTCACGATATCCACGGTACAGAGACCTGCAACTTTATCGTGAAGCACAATATAATTGAAAATGACTTTAACCCGTGCTTTATAAATGGAGCAATATTTCCTGCTCGTCCGTTGACAAGAACTTACAACTGTAATCCGGAGAAAAATCGGATTGCGTTCTTGTGAAAATATTGCGGGCTCAGTTAAAGCGCGAATATGCTTGCCGTGTACACACGTAGACACACATATTCGGCCGACGACGTAAATCACATTACACAGTTCATGGAATCCAAGTGTAAAATATATACAGAAGTTGAATCGTATAAAGCAGCAGTTCCTTCGCAGAGGAGAAAAACTGCAGTATTGACAGCCGGAGATATTAACCGCAAAAGTCGGGAAAAGTACCGATGCGAAGAATTATTATCCGCCGATCCGCTAAACCAAACTTTACGACCTTTGCCGTATCAGGTTTGCGAGGATAGCTGAACATAAAAATTCATCTTTCACGGAGGATGATTATATTACGACATTTTCTATAGAATTCTTAGCGCCGGACACTTAAGGTTTCTCTTAAACAAATGAAAAAATATGTGGCACCTTGTCTTTCTTATTCTGCGTTATTTATACATTAACTATATTGGAGATCAAAATGAAGTGACAAATTCTTAACTTGAATTATCGTTATTCTTTGGTTATACGATTTTAAGAAATCGTGTACTGTACACCGTCCATAGTAAAAATCGTTAATAATAATTTACAACAAGTTAGAAGCCTCGTGGGCTGATTTTTCGCATCCATAACATTAAATCCAATCTTCTTCAATATTTTCTAGCAATCTAAAATTTATTTTTAAGATTCTTCCTTTAACCTTTTCCCTTAGTATGGGTACTTGCCCTTATTAATGTGTTTCTGTATTTAGATAAACAATATAAAATAAGCAATTTTAATAAGCACATAAAGGAAAGCATTTTTTAATTACTGAAATATATTACACAGTTTTACAAAGATGCCCTTTGGATAGTTTTACCTGAATACCTTGTCAAAAAAGCTACATAAGTAGATAATCAATATAACTTATACTATATGAGTCTCATAAACACTCTTAAAACTGTTTATTTTTCTGAAAAATCAGTTTAGATGTTAAAGATGTACATAAGTACTGTCTGACATTAGATGTTGAATCGTGTAATAATCAAAGGACGATCATCGTTAAACTTGGGACGACGAACATGCTACGAAAATAAAATTTCAAAAGGAGACTTTAAAGGAGCCCGTAATAGCAGCATCAACTTTATTTCACCGACGGATTCAAACTCCATAAATCTGAAAATTTGATTTCGATCAAGGTACCTGTGCTGTTTCTCGTCGATGGATTACCGGCGGCGTGGATATCAAACATCCTGGTTGATGGAAGTTTCACTATAATTTCAACTTGTACTATTAAAGTAGCAATTCCGTAGTAATAACGATAGTAAACTCTGAACGGAGCATAAAGGAGAGCTAAACTGTATACGGAGATGTTCGAGATATGTACCGTAGTCGGAAACACAACATCAACGATCATAAAATGTTTTCGTACGTTTAATCATGGCTGATCGTTCCAATGCGCGCGGAGAACGCGGAGACGAATAACTCGCCGATACACATTTAAAACGCAATAAAACATAACTATCCGCAAATTTTTGCGCACTTAACCAATCCCGTAAAACCGTTTCGTGCTCGCCAATTGGATCTTCTTCGTCTTTTAGATCCGTTCGATATGGTACTCGCGAAAATTGAATGTGTCGCATCGCATAGCGATATGGTTTATTTTATTCGATATAAACTGCGTTTGAAGATAAAAATTTGAATGCCATGGAATAATTTACTGGCTCCGGTTATGATGCTGCTACATTTATGAGTTGTTCTTATAATTATTTGGAAACTGAGGTTTAAAGTGAATTTTAATAGGAAGAAATTTTATATGAATGTGGAATTTAATATTTCCTCAATTAATGCACAAAAATTCACCGAGATACATTCTGGTACCTTTTTTGTAACTCTAGTCGAAATTGATATACGTTTGGCATACAAAAATTACGAAAAATTGTTAATATTGCAGGAAATTGATAGTTAAGTTTCAGAGGTTGTATAATACTGAACATGACCTTACAGAAATCAAATGAATTAAGTAAAGATTCATTACATGGCACGCGTTTGAAAGAATTCACTTAAAATTGGAATTTCTATATATTGTCCTCGATGAATTGAAAAATTAAAATCTACATTTCTTTATATTAACACTAGATCTACGGAGCATTAAAAATTACTGTCCCACATGACTTGACAAAAGTAAGATGGATTAATTTATTTGAAATGAGATAAAATAAATTTATGTCAGATGTATCAGACTTTTGAATTATGTAGACAAATTATATAGACCCTTTCATTCAAAGCTCAATAAATCGGCTAGAAAAAATGGCCAATTAAGTTTCAAGCATCCGTTGCAAAGGGGAGGCTCTGATCTTTAAAACGAGTCCTAGTACATTGTTGTACTGTTGTTTAAAGAAAATTATCACAGTTGAAATATCAACAATTTCTCGAGAATGGGAAATTTAATATGTATGTTCAAATACTTTTAGGACCCACCATAAATTCGAAGCGTTTTCGAACGTAGAAGTCTTGAACGGAAGAAGCATTCTTTTCTTTTGCGCAGGATGAGCGTGTATTCGATAAGTTGTTCGGCATTCTCGTTATCATGACTACCTCGGGTGGAGAACAGAGGCTCGAGGCTTCGAAGGAAGCATTTTTAGACGGCACACAAGGAGATCCGACCTATAGGCGGAACGTTCTGGTTCGACAAGAACGCGACTAGAGATTTTCCACTCCCCCATTCTCTCTGTCCTCCCTTGCTCCTTCTCCTTGAATGTGAAGAGTCCTTGGAATACTCCGGCGTATCCCTCATATCTCCTAGGTTCCAACGCAATACGCGCATCCCTCGATTTAACAGGCCTTAATCATCACAAGGACCTGCCTCGAGCCGAGCGTTTTCGTCCTGTGGCCGGTTACCGTGTACCCTGGAGCATCCCCGGGTATATATGGTGCCGTCGCGGCACTTAATCGCTCACCCCTTATGCAAGCAACTCTCCGGTGAACGTTTCGCGTAGATACCGAATAGGGAAAATATTTGGCTGGTTCAGCATCACCGTATCGCGCGTACAGGTGGAAATATGGGATTTTATAATATACACACCGGCTGCAAAAAAGTATTTGAACACGAGCTTTCCGATTTTCGAAAAACCGTCGACATTTAAGGGGATCTCCGCGTCTTGAAAAAGATTGAGTTTTCTTTTTTATATTTTCTTCACCTTGTCGAGCCAATTATAATACATGGTACGTGACAACAATTGTAATATTTCTGAGCTGTTCTAATTGAAATATTTATTGTCATTCAGCTTCATATAAATAATAATGAATACGTAAAATAAAAATAATGAAAATATGTTGGATGATTGAAATTAACGCAATTTTCTGAAATTTTTGAGAAATTAATATTTGTTCATTCGGGTATGCAGTGTTTTTGATATTAAAGACCTTTTTTTAGTTTTAATGGATCGAAAGAATGAATGCACTGACAAATTGTTTAGATTAGTATGTAAAATCTATGCTTCCTTTTCCTTTTTTTTTTTATTACCGTGCAGCATTGAGGAAAAAAATAGTGAACTGTACGATGGATATAGAAGAGGTAGTTAATTTGATTCTCATGTGGGTCAGACCATTCGTTGCATGTCCACGCTAGGTGATTAGTTGCTCTTTGTCAAATACTATTACCGGCAGAACTTCGTGACATTAGATTATATCTCGCATTCACGCCTTATTTAATTTAATTTGCGAGTCCTATAATTTATTATACCTCACGCATCGCCTCTCAACGGTCTAATGTCTCTGTCGAGATTGATTTCAGCTAAATGATTATTCAACTGTGTGTACGTTGTATGGTTCTCCCACTGTTCATAATTGAAAAATCTATAACTGCTCAAAGTAATTTTCTTCTGTGAAATAAATCTAATAATATTGCAATACGATATATGAAAGTACTCTGTATTGCTTTCAAGTAGCTGAATATTAAAACATTTATTTTGTAAAATACTTTTTTTTTTATATAGAAGCATCTAACATAATTTTGACTTAAGAACGCGGATAACAATAAACATTTATAACGCAAATAGTAGAAGTTTCTATAATAATTCCACTTTTTCATACAGCAATGTGCTACATACATCTAAAATTTACTTAACAACATAATTTTTAATCATTGGATCCTTATCGATTATTTATTTACGTGCAGTGTGTTATAAGTAGGCTATGGATTTTATATATTTATAACAAAAATGAGTAAATCAAATGCAAAACAGCAAAAACATTTAAAGGAAATTGATGGAAGTTTGTCACACATCCTGTAACGTGCGAGCGTGCGCCGACGAGTGTGCGCGGAAGTGTTTGCAAGAGTGCGCGCGAGTATGATGTGCGCATGAGCATTGGTCTACGCAAGCCATCGTGCGGTCCTCGTGTCTTGTCGCGTGTCGCAATATGTATTCTTCATGTATCGTTCATTATCAATAAACCGTTATATATTCAATAATCTAACAAGGTTATGGGCCCAGGAACGGTTCCATCACGCGAACGGAAGTGGAGATAAAAGACACGCATAAATAGAAAGAAAGTTATATTTAAAAGTGAGGTTATGTGAGAATAACCACGTGTTCCGAAAATTATAAAGAGGTACGATTAATAAATAAATAAAGGAAAAATGGCTACTCTAATACAAACTGATCGGATAGATAAATTAAATGGGAACAATTACCGATCATGGAAGTTTAACGTGAAAATGGCTTTAGTACAACGTGAATTATGGCAACACGTGAACGGCGAAGCTGTTGAACCAACCGAGAACGAAGCAAGGACAATCTTTAGACGTAAAGAAGACAAAGCACTAGCCACGATTGCATTAAGTATTGAGCCGGAACACCAAATACACATCATGGACTGTACAAAAGCATCTGAAGCCTGGGATGCGCTAACAAAGGTATTTGAACCAAAGTCGAGGCCTAGAATATTACAACTCAAGAAACAAATGGTTTCGATAAAGCTTGAGCATGATGAAACAATGATGTCGTATTTAGGAAAAATAAAGACATGTAGCGACAGTCTTAAAGAAGCAGGTCATGAAATCAGAGATGACGATTTAGCGTATGCAATGCTATGTGGATTACCGGATACATACGAAGGAATTATCATGGCATTAGCGAACCTCGATGACGAAAAGTTTAAGTCGTCAGAAATAAAAGGAATATTGCTGAACGAGTACGACAGGAGAGCAGCGAAGGAGAGCAGCAGCCCTGAAGAAAGAAAAGAAGCGCACCATCAAACCAGAGAGACGCCTCATCAAAACAGAGAAGCGTATAATCAACCGAAGGAATATAGAAAGGATGAAAGGAAATGCTTCAAGTGCGGTAAACAGGGACACCTTGCACATTATTGTAAAACAAGGACACAAAGCACAACGACAAAGTGGAAACAGGGTACGTCTAATGATAAGCAGTATAAGCGGAAAGATATGTTCTTATTAGAATTAAATAATGTTCAATTAGATGACTCTTGGTTAATAGATAGTGGTGCGACTCACCACATTTGTAAACATAGAGATTGGTTTGTTAATTATAAGTCAATAGCGAATGAAACAATTTACTCAGCTGACAACAATGCGCAGGATAACTTAAAGGCAATAGGAATCGGTGATATTAACATAGAGACTTATGTAAATAATGACAGTTTTGATATAACTTTGCACAATGTGTACCATGTTCCTAATGTAAGAAGAAACTTATTGTCAGTATCACAAATAGAGAGTAAGCAGAAACGACTAATAATAGATAATCATAGATTAAGCATTTTAAATAAGAAGACTAAGACGATAGTGGGGGAAGCATTCTGTAAAAATGGATTATATATCGTTAGAGCTAATGTAACTAAAAGCAGGCCAAATCAAGTGGAAACACATATTGTCAAGAATGATAAATTAGATGATAGTGAGAAATGGCATCAACGATTTTGCCATATAAGCACAAGAAATATTCGCGAAATATCAAATAAGAGCTTAGTTAGAGGCTTGGAAAATTTAAATATAAAGGATGTTCATTGTAATGGATGTAGCGTAGGCAAATCTGTGAAAGCTCCATGTAAGAGCATGGGAGGTAGACAAACGAAAGCTGTATTGGATTTAATTCATTCAGATTTATGTGGACCATTACCAGTAAAATCAATGGGGGGTTCAAAATATTTTCTCACTCTTACTGATGACTATTCTAGGAAAACAACAATATATTGTTTAAAAAGTAAAGACGAAGTATCTGGTTTCATACAAAAATATATAGCTAGAGTAGAAAGGGAACTGAATAGAAAAATAAAGAGAATAAGAACTGATAACGGATTAGAATTTTGTAACAAGGAATTAGAAACGTTATTTGATAAATTAGGTATAAGACATGAACGCACAAATGCGTATACACCACAAATGAACGGTGTAGCCGAAAGGGTTAACAGAACCTTAATGAATCTTGTGCGTGCGATGTTAAAGACAGCAAAATTACCCGAAAGATTTTGGGCAGAAGCGTTGCTTACTGCATGCTATACCAAAAACAGAGTCATGCATTCAGCAATCGGCGATAATGTCCCGGAAGGTATGTGGACTGGAAACAGACCAAGCGTGAGGCATTTAAAAACGTATGGATGTTTGGCGTATGTACATCTCTCGGGACACGGTAAGCATAAGCTCAATCCAAGGGCGAAAGAATGTATATTTGTAGGGTATTCGACACAAACGAAGGGATATCGGCTATATGACCCTTCGAAAGACGATATTATCCATAGTAAACATGTAGAATTCGTGGAAGAAGTATGTGGATTTGAATATATTCATGGGAAAGAAACATATGAAATACCATTTTACGACGAAAATAGAGCCAATGATGTAACAAATGAGATAGAAATTAACAAGGAAGAAGTAAAACTAGATGAAGCAACAAGTAGTGTACCAATAGAAGAAATGCTGAAATTAGAAAACGATAAAGTAGAAACAAATATAAATAGTGATGTTAGCAGTTTACGAGAGACGCGAAAATCAGATATTGTTATAAATAAACGAAAACGCGGAAAGGTTATTAGAAATCCTTGGGGTTGTAAAGGTAAACCTAAAAATATTGAAATTAACCTAGCAGAGATAATCGAACCTACAACGTTCGAGCAAGCGATGTCATTACCTCAATCCGAACAATGGAAAATGGCAATGGATGAGGAATTACAGAGCTTAGAAAGCAGAAATACGTGGGAGGTTGTAAATAGAGTCGAAAATATGTCATGTATCGGTAGCAAATGGGTCTACAAGGTCAAGACGGATCCCACCGGCAAGGTTATTAGGTATAAAGCGAGATTGGTAGCGCAGGGGTATGGTCAAAAGAAAGATGTAGACTATTTTGAATCATATGCTCCAGTTGCCAACATGTCGACTATTAGGATGTTATTGGCAATGTCAATGTGCGAAGGTTGGCAGGCACATCATTTAGATGTTAAATGTGCATATTTGTATGGAGAACTGACTGAGAAAATATATATGAAGTTACCACCGGGATATAGCGAAACAGATACAAAGGTAGCAAAATTGAAAAGACCGATTTACGGGTTAAAACAGTCAGGTCGGAATTGGAATGATGCAATTGATATGTTCCTAATTAAAAACGGATTCCAAAGATTAAAAAGCAATAACTGCGTCTACATATATGATCGCGATCTCATTCTAACTATTTATGTCGATGATATAGTGTTATTCAGTAAAAATGTAGATAAAGTAAAACGAGTTAAAGTATTATTAATGTCACAATATGAAATAAGAGATTTAGGAATAGCGTCTTATTTATTAGGGATAAGTATTACATATACTGATAAAACTATGAAACTGTCACAAGAGTTGTATATACAGAAACTATTAGATGAATACAATATGATAGAGTGTAAAACCACAAAAACGCCAATCGAGGCAGGTATAAAATTATCGAAGCAGGATAGCCCTTCAAGTAAAATGGAAAGAGAGGGGATGAAAAATGTGCCATATAGACGACTGGTAGGATCACTAATGTACATAGCGTTGGCGACCCGACCGGATATAATGTATGCGGTATCGAAATTAGCACAGTTTGTATCGGATCCAGGTAAAATGCACTGGATGCAAGCGAAAAGGGTGTTAAGATATTTGTTCACTACGAGAGAGAGAAGTATGATATATAGTCAAGGAGACAGTGAAATAGAAATATTTAGCGATGCGGACTGGGCTGCCGACATTGACGATAGGCATTCGTACAGCGGAATGATAGCTTATTTAGGAGGAAATCCGATTTCTTGGAAGTCAAACAAACAAAGATCCATATCCACATCTACCATGGAGGCGGAATATATAGCGTTGGAATGTGCTGTGAAAGAGGCGATATGGATAAACATGATGTATAAAGAGTTACAGCTACTGATTAATATTAATATACCGCGTGAGCCATACATCATTAGGTGTGATAATAGATCAGCTATCGACTTCACATTGAATAGAGTAGAGAGATCGAAGACAAAACACATAGATATTGCGTACCATATTACTCGAGAAAAATGTGAGGAAGGTTTGATAAAGCTGAGGTATGTGTCTTCTGGTGATAATGTGGCGGATATTTTCACCAAAGCATTACCATACAATGTAATGAGTGTTCATGTAGAAAAATTACGATTGTATGAGAAATAAGTTGTATGCAAGAGACATAGATGTGTGCCAAAAGTGGGGGATTGATGGAAGTTTGTCACACATCCTGTAACGTGCGAGCGTGCGCCGACGAGTGTGCGCGGAAGTGTTTGCAAGAGTGCGCGCGAGTATGATGTGCGCATGAGCATTGGTCTACGCAAGCCATCGTGCGGTCCTCGTGTCTTGTCGCGTGTCGCAATATGTATTCTTCATGTATCGTTCATTATCAATAAACCGTTATATATTCAATAATCTAACAGAAATAAATATTTATGTGGCTCTTAATGCAAACAATTTTTATTTTGCATGAAAATTCACAATCTATAGATAATGGATAACATAGAAGTGACTCCGAATCAATGTGTTTTTCAATTCATTTAAGAGGAAGCTACGCAGTTGAAGAAATTTCGATTACAATATTCGAAACAAGAAATCCTCCCCGCATTCTTTAGCCACTTGTCTTTATAACGCGGTTTCGTGCTTTTCTGTCAACGCGTAAGTGGAAATAAACATGCGTATCAGAAGAGAAAGGTACAAAAAGTCGAGGGGAAAATTGAAGATTGTGACATGTCGGGGGAAACTGGAGCGAACGCAGCCAAAACGAATTACCCTTAGGGAGTTGCGATATCGTCTACTGGGATGTTATAAGAAATGCTTCTGTCGAAGGATTTCCTTCTTCAATTTCAGAAAAGAGGGTAAGTTAAATTCAATGGCAAGTAGCAATAAACGTATCATATTTTAGCGGAAATGGTTCAAAGGAATCGTTGACTCTAACAATTGTATATACTAATCCAGAGACAAAACATTTTTATTCTTAACAATTTTGTAAAGGAACTTTTAACAATACATTCGTGACATTTTTCTGATTAAAATGAGTCCAAACATGATATAATTTAGAGCATAATTACTTGTTTAATCTGCGGTACAATAGAACCTCGAATAACCGAACTAAACAGCGGAACACGACTACTGTCAGATGAAATTTTTGCTAATTTGTATAACAAATCGTGATGTATATGGATCCCTTCAAGAATGGAGAATTCTGATATTATCGATTCGGATAATTGAGGTTCTACACAATCGTGAATTAAACATGCAAATATGTTCCGAATTAGGTCGTGTTTGGACAGATTCTGTCAAAAATATGTTGACAAAAGTTCTATGAAAAAATAATTAAAAACAAACAGTTTTGTCGTTTTGTCATATTATACTTATTAGCGATGGAGTTTCCGAGTTTCTCAAGGGATACAGCTTGCGATAATGGGTTTCACAAGAATCGTGTACATCTAACCTACATGTATCGAGACATTACTGTATATTCGATTTGAATGCATTTAGCAGTGGCTGTTAAGAAATCGTCAAAATAATCAACTGAATTTTCTCGCGAGAGCAATTTCGTGGGTTATTCAACCGCAAACGGGTTCGTCACTTATTAATGTTCCTTCGATGCTAACAAATCTAGACTCGTCCTAATGAATGGGCAAACTGCGTGACTTGCTTCCGCGCTCCGTTTTTGCGCCCTCGGAGCAGCAGCCGATGCGTCGCGACGAAATCTCGTAACGTTCGTGTCAAAATTTCCATAATTCGTTGTGATAATTAAGCGATCTGCATATTACGTTCCGCGTCATGTCAGCTTCTCTTTTAAGGGCAAATGGTCCCTGGCACGATCCCGAAGTTCCTCTTCTGTGCCCACAATTTCTCCCTGCATTCCGTTATTGGATTAGAGCGTTATAACGAGTAATATTCGCGTAACAGCCTCGTGTCTGGCTCTGCTTCACCCTTTTAGCTCGACGCAATGTGTGATTTCGCACACGCGACAGACGCGTGACACGGAACGGGGAATCTCTCGTTGATATTGGAAAATTCGCGATTGTCTTTTTCTATTTTCCTACCGCGCTGATGGACATCGAAACAATTGTCGAACACACCGAGCTGGATCGAGTGTGCATGAATTTTCCACGTTCTCCGCGTTTCAGCTATATTTATTTCTTTGTAAACGGAGTCGAGTAAATTAACGACGAGGAAATAGCAAAATGCGAAGAAAATTGCTTTCTAATCACATCAAATATGATCAAACTAAATATTAATAAATAGATATCGTCATCTATAACATTTTTAATGTTTGAGAAGATAAACGATGTTACCGAATGTATCGAAATGGAGGATACGTTGTAAAAGTGATACAATCTCCATAGAAATAAGCTGTGCATGCAAATTATGGAAAATGCATAGTGTATAAAAAAACTGTTCTGCACAGCTGTGTTTAATATTCATTCTTGTAACAAATCAGAATTTGCATGTTATTATAACTTTTTAATCATTTGATATAGTTCTAATACACATGCAAATATTATTTAGTTATGGAACGGATTAGGAAGTATGTATACATGTTGTGAAACGGATTAGGAAGTATATATGTTGCATACAAATGTTTATGGAATAGCTACGTGGAAAAAGAATTGACCTGCAGTGAAGTCAAAACTGTTATAGGATCGTTGCAGTATACTGTATTCGTTCCCAATATGGACACCGAAAATCCGATTGGCGGAAGAAAATCTCGACGAAAATATGGTCGGTTGAAACGGAAGCCGGTTAAATCGGTTACTGTCGACAATAATTTATAGCTTGATTTGTTAACAAGCTTTTCTCTAACTATTTTTACGAGTAAACATAAGTTGAAATATATTAACCAGATATAGGAAGCAATTATCTGAATATTCTAACATTCAAATATTCTCTTATTCAATACGGTAGTGTAGTAGAAATCCATAAACATTTAGAGAAATAGTGTTTTCCTTATTCCATTGGATTGGAATAATGAAGTGTCTCAAACGTGATTTTTCCATGACGAGAATATTCCTTTGTCGGAATGCATATATCTTCCCATTAGTTCGGATATTGGAGGCTCTACTGTACATTCCATTCTCAACGGACATACTCTCTAATTGTCATTCTGTCATCGCACGTTCAATCGATCACTGATAGCTAATAAAACGACGGTCCGACGTTAATCGTCGACCCGACCCATTACGCGTTGAAGCCCAGCGGATCAAATTTACGACACTGTCATGGTCGTTCACTATTTGTGATTGAAGGCTTTTCATTTTGCAATCGTCAATGCATTTCATTTATAAAAAAGCTCGACCGTACGGATAACTTCAGAAGTCATATTATCTTCAAATGAAGCTTGCATTAAATTTTTCATCATGGAAACTCGATAAATAATACAAAAATTCGTGTAGAGCTTCCGTAACTTCGGAAATATGATAAGAACCAATAATTAATTACGGTGCCGAAATTAGAGAGGTTCATAGTTGGTGCAGTTAATCATCGAAGCTTGTAGGCTTCTTCAAGTTAGTATTATAAGCAATCTAGTTGTGCAATCCAGCAAACTCGAACGTTCTTTGGCTTCTAGTGGCAGTGGGGCTCAATTTTAGAAGCTATCAGCTTTCAAATTGGTAGGGGACTAATTGAAAAGTGATTGTATTTGTGACGCTTTAATTTCAATGATTTTTAAATCTCAAATAAATGCATAAGTCACTAAAAAGTGATCAATTTTTTTAGATGTATATGTTGATTATATTTACGTTATGTATTCTCTATGTTAAATTTTAGAAATTAGTTGCGACTTGTTAAAGTGTTTAAATTAGTACGACGTTGACAACTTTTCTCTATAAATATGAACCCTATAGATTTTGAACGGATGGAAGATTAACTAAATTATCATCTTATTATCTCATAATTAGACTGCGGATTTTATGCATTTATGACAAAAATGGACACGTACAATTTAAAGCAGTGGGCATGTTAAATATATTTAAGGACATCAACGTATTAGTGTCAGCTTAATAGGATAATTAAAAGAAGAATACAATTTTTATTTGGCTTCTGTGTCCTGCAATCAATGCAAATATTTTTTATTTTGCATTAAGGTGTCCGCAGTCTACTCATAATAATTTAACATTCCGTAAGGTGAGAATTCGGTCATTAACCTTTCTTTAAAAATTCTAAAATTTTCGATTTCTATTTATGCTGTAATTCTGGTATCTTTTATTCAATTTTACTATTTATGAAGATTAGAGAAATGATTTTAAACGAATTCTGTATTTTGGATTTTCTGACAAATGCCTCTGTATGTATTTCGGGCGATACGTTTTCGAACAAATTGCAGTCTTAACACGGTATTGTTAATAAACGAAAGCTTCGAAGTTGGATACGTCAGCAGTAGTCAGTGAGTGACTGCCGTGCGATAACAACGATGAGGGTGGTAGAGGAATGTCGTGTGGTCAAGTTCGGGAAGCGGCTTTGCGAACTTTCGTCAATCAGCAGGTGGAATCCTGGACGGAACTCACTGACAATTCAATTACAACTGGGAATTCGTGGTCCGACCCTAAGCTGAGAAAGTTTGGTGGTTTGACAGAGGCGAAGGGAGCGGATTCGTCGAAGAAGAAGGAGGCGGGCCACACTTCTCCAAGTGTTATGCAGATTTCTGTTTGGCCAGTCATTAGATTGCAGGCACGGGATATTTACAAGCACAACAACCATTACTACGGCTGTCTATTCTCCACGCTTTAACTGCTCGGGAGAATGACCGTCCATGAATCCACGGCGCATTTCATTGTGTGTATTATTTTCAACGCCATTTGCTATGCAAATTCCGCAAGCTCTCCCCTCTAAGCTTTTTCAATTTCTAGTTTCACTAGCCCGAAGAAAGGCATAGTTTATGTTATTTCTTAACAAGTATTCGAATGACATTTTTTATTTGTTCTTATATTTTGTAATCCATCAACATTTCGTATTTGGTTAATGTTCGTGGATTATTATAGTTTACTTCGACTTGAAGAAACGTTTATTTCTGAGATTTTTAAAAACGTATAGCTGGGTAACTAATTAATGGTTACTTAATTATATTTCTTATCTAGTAGAGACAATCTGTTCTTTATATTATTATAATATCTAGTATGCATTTGTTTAAAAAAGTTAACGCAATAATCAAAATTATAGAAAATTCAGCATCTTCATTTTGACATTAAAGAACGAACCTTTCAACATTACATCGAGTAAAATGTTTATTTAAATAAAAAGTAATTGATACTTACCAGCATAGTTTGGCTACCGTGTAAGGAATTGATTGCTGCTAGCGCTTCTTGATGTGACGAAAGTTTCACGAATGCACAGCCTGAAACGGAAATAAATGTCTCCGGTTAATTCTCGTTCGAATAATCCTTGGATCGTAAACAAATAAAAGAATTAGTCGGTTGTCTGATAAATTTCATTTCGCCTTGTACACAACGTAGTTATCGCAAGCCAGATGACACATAAAACTTCCATTTCTCATTTCTTCGGTCTCCTTTTACGATTGGAAGTTCCATGGGACACGAGGCGTCGAGCACGCGCGCACACATACTCGGAAGAAGTGAGAACCATTTTAATTCCGAGGCGGAACCGCGGAAAAAGAATGAAAGTAGTTCCGTTTCCGCCATTGTCACGCAGTTCAGATTATCCCCGGCGATGACGGAACGATTAATCGCCTCTACTCTCCACCACGTGCGCTTATCGTTATAGTTAGATGGAGACACGAAGACAAAGAACTTGAGGGTGCTTTGAAAAATTGACGCGCCACTGGAGCGCAAAATGCACTTAATAAAAGATGTTTACCACGAACAGAGAAACGCTCGGTAATCCGGCGCACCATTCCTCGTTTAGCGCCAGGATGGCGTGTACCATGCCGAGAAAACGATCTTGAAAAATTACTTCTATTTACAGCCATTCGTCAAACAATACTCGTAAATATTCATGAATATGTATTACTCACTTCATTCTAGTTCTGCAAATCATTTTTATTGCGACGAAGTTCGTTCGCATAAGGAACTATATTACATATAATTGAATTTTTGAAATGTCATTACATCTTTATGCAAAATAAAAATTTGAAAATACTGTTGCACTGTTTACAATTCTATAAAACTATTCAGACCAGAAATGTAGATTCCGATTGATACAAACAATTTTGATTTTACATAAAAATCTGTAATTTCTTTTGGAGCCATGATTGATGCAATGGATACAATCAATTTTTATTTTGCATAAAGATCGGCGGTCTACTTATAAGTATGGTTGTGCACGAGATTACGTAAAACAGGGCATTAAAATGCAACGAAATACGAAAATGGTGAATTTAATGCTTTTATCGCAAGACGAGAAGAATATTAATTACCCCGGAAGTATAGTTTTACATTTATCGGAATTATCGGGGTAATTGTTGAGTTCTCGAATTTGAATGGGTGAACGGGTTCAGAAATATAAATGAGTTTCGATAACCATGCCCTAGCTGAGATAGGCAGGAGCAGGATTGAAGGGAATTGGAGCGAAAAGAGGGCACTTACCCTCGTACCTGCTGGTATATGACACGATAAAGTCCTGCCTATCTCTGTTTCACGAGCCTGAGAACTTTTTGAAATCTCCTCGCTGTTCTAGTCTTCGATATATCCTATTATTCAACTTGAAATCGTTATTTAAATGCCACTGACCAGCAAAAAAAATTGCCCGTATTAAATCCAAGATAGGGGAGCTACACATTCACATTTATTTCTCTTCTGAAACAATGTAGCAGTATTTTTTAAACGATTTTACTGTTTTGAATTTGATTTACTCATTTTTGTTAGAAACGCATAATATACATATATGGTATGTATATTGTACGTAAATAATCGATAATGATTCAGTGTTTAAAACGTAACTATCTCAAAAGTTTCTTCAGTAATCAGATTTTAATATTTTCCAATCAGAGAGACTTTTCTACAATAATTTTAAACTGTGTTTCATGTACTAAGTTTGAAAATGATATTATTTAGTAGTTCTCATAAGAACGTTTCAATTGACTATTTGATAAATGCATCAAATCCGCAGTCTAATTTCACACCGAGGGGGGTTAAACATGAGGTGCAACCTGAATTTGCTAAATAAATTTGGATGTTCTTTAGACACGGCTAAAATCGTTCTCGAATGTTATCATTTCGTCGACATAATAAATTTCAGTTTCTCTTGGGGTAAAAACTATTTTAAGTGTCCGGGTAGAACCCGGGCGTATTCTATTGAGGAATTTACGAGAAGAATAGCAAAGAACGTCGAAACTTGTCGGTAAAGCGAGAGAAAGAGAAAGAGAGAAGGAGAGAGAGAGAGAGAGAGAGGGGTGTAGAGCAGGGCAGGGTAGGTCCGTGGACAAGGTTTTCTTGCGATTCAACCCCTGTCGCTCACCGACATCGTAAGAATTTGTCCGAGCTTCCAAAGCGTTCTGGCTCACCCCGCTGTTCTTTCTTGTGCAAGCGAAATCTCTCGAAGACGATGCGCTCCTGAGATTTTTCTCCGCCGCTTCGAAGCAGACGGGAGTAAGGTCGCACGGAAATAAAAGACTCGAATTTCTCCAAAGTTCGCGTGCTTATATCTACGTATGTGTGTACGTGCGCGCGCGCGTGAACACGTGTGTACGAGCCCCCATCCCGCGCGCGTGCATACATAGGAGCACGTGTCACCGCGGCGCACATATGTACGGATCGGTGTACATGTACATGCGCATAACTACCATCGGTATATGAAGTATACGTACGCCGGCGTGTACGTATGTACATACTGTTTGTATGTGCTTGTCTCTCTGCGTCTGTCCTTCTCGCCGGCTCGAAATCTATGTTTGGCCCCTTGAACAACAGCGAACAACAAACACTGGACAAACCGCTCCGGCCCTCCGCTACCGACGATGTCAACTATATATGTAGTCCCGTGGATCTTCCCCGTTCCTATTTCGTCTCGAACCCTCCGACGACCCCTTCTCTCTCTCTCTCTCCCCCTCTCTTTCTATCTTTGCCACCCCCTGTTACCCCCGCGTTTCAGTGTTCTCTCTTTCCTCTTCGCCTCCGCCGCGCTCTGCCACAGCCGGTTCGATCCAATCGATAACGCCTGCGAGACTTTCCACTCATATATTTGATTGCTCGGCAAACATGCCTAAGTTTATTTTGTGGCCCCCTCGCCACCCCCTTACCACCGCCCACGAAGCGTTAACGCGCGTTTCTTGCACCGCGCCGGCATAGAGAAGCGAATGCTAGGCTTTTCAATACGTTGGAAACCCTCCAACCACGACGCAAACCGTGTTCTCTCGATCATCCGGCGGAAAGCTTATTCGATCGTATTGCAGACGACAATGTAGCCCTACGGTTTTTAATGGATCCACCCCCCTCCCCTGAACCACGGCGACAAATAAGAGGACCCATATTAGCCTGCTGGTATGTTATAATTTAGTGAGCGAGATCGAATCCATAGGCTCCATATAGCTTAAATGTTTATAATTTACTGTACGTAATCAAACTGTTAGAGCCACTCGTATAGGTAGAGAAAACAACAAACAATTTTTATATGAACTACATTAAGTTTTCGTTCGTATGGTACTGTAGCTCAAATGTTTATAAGCCACTGTAGGTGATTAAATTGTTAGAATCACTCGTATACATTGATGAGGTGAAATTAAAAACAATCTTTACATGAAAATCTAGCTGCATTGAATTTTTGTTTGCTATGATACGGCAGCTCAAATGTTTATGATGCACTCTGGGCAATCAAATTGTTAGAGCTACTCGTATACATTGATGAGGTTACATTAAAAACAATTTTTATATGGAAAGACGTACATATAAAAATTGTTTTTCATTGAGCTAGCACTGAATTCTTGTTGTTTTCATGAAGTGTTTTATCATACATACACTATAAAATGCAGATTGTATTTCATAGGACAGGATAAAAATTAAGATAATTTAAGAAAAGAGTTAAAATTATTCAAGAAAGAATTGATCGTGTATCTGGCTCCCATCTCGTGCAACTAATGCAGAAAATTTCTATTTTGCATAAAGAGCCACAGTCTAGCTATGTGCCAATGAATGTTCCAATAAATGCCCACAGTATTATAAAAAAAAATGCTCGTCGAGAAATACATTTTCAACTTGATTAGGTGACTAAAATAGTAATAAAGTATAGGGACGTAGGATTGGACAGGCAATAAATATCCCTTAAAGAAGACGTCACGCTGTTTCGATACGTGTGTTTGCACGCACCTATGAACACGTTCGGATAGGGGTTGTTGACACGCGTCCGGACGTTTTCGTAACGTTCCTGTGACGATGGGTGGGGTTTTTATTATTTCGTTAATGGATTCGGGTCAGTGGCCAGATGAAAAAAAATTCCCTAACAATCGTGGGAATCGCGTGACGAGGCGCGAGCACATAAAATTTGTTATCAAACGTTCCCGCGACAGGAAGCCGTAGTTTGTATCACCCTTTGGCAAGTTTTATTTATTGCTTAGATAATTTTCATGGAGTCGATAGAACGGCTAATAAAACCACGCGGCTTACTGTTAATTAAAGTACTACTATTAAATATTTTCAACTGCGTAACAAAATTGAATCGTTAGAACGATTCGCTGATTATATTATTAGTAAAATGATAATATATATATAGTCAATTTTAAAATAATTATTACAAGATCGTGGATTTTTATGCAAAATAAAAATTGTATGAATTAATTGCAAGATACAGGATCTACATAGACATTTCTTTCTCTTCTGAATAATCTTTAAATTGTTTAAATGTTTTCACTGTTTTGCATTCTGTACACTCCGTGTAATTGTTACAATTAAATTGCTAGCCAGAATACATAATTTATTTGTGTATGTAATACTTGTGTAAATAATTTAGGGCGCAATGATCGTATTTCTCTTGTGGAAGCTGTTTTAGTAAACATTTTAAATAAATTGTTTTCGTAGAACCTTTACTATCGGATTGTAACATGTCGATACTTGTTAAAGAGTAGGATTTTTTTGGAAACAAAAGATCGCTTCGATCTCTGGTTTGTTCCAAGACACACAGGGCATAAAGGGTTGCAGCGTTTTAATACTCGGAATAGAAAACAGCAGAATCGAATTACACGTAAATCGTTTGAACATATGCTCGATAACTACTGTCGGAGTTACCGCTATGACACGCAGCGTGTGTACTTGTGCTGGAAGCGGACCAAACGAATCAATTTCATTGATGAAGCTACTGAATCCGAGCGAGTGGAATGCGAGCACGCGTAATTGGCGCAACGGCTGGTTTTACAAAGTACATAGGGCATGGCTGCGCACCGAAGTCGAAAAAGGAACGAAAAAGAGCAGAACCAAGTATACGTCTGCGCGTTTATTCAACGTACGAGACAAATCGAGAAATAAAAGGAGCTCACGAGATAAACGAAAGCCGATTTGCAATAAGGGCTGGGATTAAAAACGATGACAAAGTTTCTAACTACTTCTCATACTTGTAAGACGAAAGACGAGATGGATCGGATCTAGCATCGACTTCTATTAATTTTTGGTGAAGATAAATAGAACAATCTGCGTTTAAAATAAACAATTCTGAATTATCTTATCTTCAACTACACATGAAATACTATACTGCGCGACCTTAATTTTTCTAATAATAAGTCGGACAAGCAAAACTTATTTAACTCCGCAAGCTCCATTATTAATTGTATAAATTATAAAAAGATATCTCTGCATGAATGTACTTGAATTTTTCAGTTTGAATAAAAGAAAAATTGATTCGTCTGGTTTCTGACGTCACTAATTCAATAGTAAATGTCAAGTAAAAGAGACAAAGGAGGGATGAGCAGTAATACGCAATGGCTAATTAAAAATTCGGTATAAGAAATTTACTGGACAGTCGACAGAAGGAACACGAGAGAAGAAAAAAAGAGAAAAATTAAGAATCGTAATTTCAATGTGAAATAAGAAAATTCGCAGTCTCTACAGCATCGCAAAGTGGACGAAGGTGGACGAGACTAGTTCGGTAAAAATCTTTGTGTCATTTGAAAGGAATTTTCCCCTTCAATGTAGTGCTTTGCGAAACTATACACCGCTGAAGGCGGTGTTTCTCCACTCCTGGAGACAATGCTGGAGATCTTCTATTGTAACTGCTTTCAGTTGGTCGGTTGCACCCTTTTGAATGTTGTTCACAGTTCCCGAATGATGTCGATTAAGATGACGCTTTATTCTTGCAAAAAGAAAACGTGGACTCAAATCTGAGGGATATTGTATTAGAGAACCACAGGAATATCTTGTTTGATGAAAGTCTCGTTGACTAACATTGCAGTGCGAGTTTTGTTACATGATAAGAAACAAAAAATTCCAAAAACTAATTTCAACAGATGTGCAGCTGAAGTGTCATCCGCCGGACTGGTCACCCCGGATCTTTTGTTGGGCACGGCCCTCGATGCCAGACAGATAAAGAAAATTTGTGATATATTTTGAGGAGGAAACAAATAAGACGGCGGTGTAAAACGCAGGGAGACGTGTAGTACGAGGCGAGGCAGCAAGTGTAATGTGGAGACACGAAATGCCATTATAGTGCGGACACGACCGAATCCCGGAGGGATGTAGGGGTAGGGCTGGAAAAAAGAAGAAAGAAGACAAAGAGGCATACACGTACGGGTACGAACGGGACGTGACAACACCCGGAAAACGGGATTGCCACGTTGCTATTACGAGAAGATAAATTTCCAACCGGAACGTCTCCCTACGTTCGAAAAATATCGCAACGTCTCTTATTTTCAGTGGGACCAGGCTTATCCACATTCTACTTATGAAACCACTCGAACTCCCTCTCGCGTTGTAAAACCACAGAATAAATGGCAGACCCTTGCAGGATTGAATTATTATTTACAACTATATGTTTTTATGTCATATCCAGACGTAGTAACGTAAAACACGAATTTAAGGACCACTATCAAAGTCCATTGCTTATACGTACGTACGTACAAGTAGTATACTTTCATAGATATGTACTACTAAAAAGTTTAAGAAGCAGCGTTCCCGACATACAGAGGACATTTATCTACGTCATAAAATGAAGAATTATAACTCTTCGATTTGAAATGACGAAGGTATTCTCAACGGTTGTAAAATATCAGAAATGCGTCTATTAAGAAGTCAAATGACAGTTGAGGAGTTTTCTATAACCGCTGTTATGATCCTTTGAATAATTCATTACATTGATTGATACATTTACTTATGTTGCCTAGTGTAACTTTGGAATACATTCATTTTCTAAGTAGTACGTGTATGCGGTTAATATATTTTATTAATTAGCCATGATTTTCATGTTTTAATGTAATAAAATTCATTTTATCGTTACGTGTTGTTCCTTTCACAAAAATTTGAGTTCACGTAACGTGTGAAGTCTTGGAATTGAAATGTCAAGGTAGGTCATTGGTATTTTTTAGCATAAAAAAATTTACTGTCGTACCTGTTCAAATTTCATATTATCATTTTATCAAGTAGAAAGTGCAATAAAAATAGTTAATTGTATTGGAATTTGTCGGAGAGTGCATACAAACATTTAATTATATTTCTATAGCGACAATTCCATAAAATACTGACTGACTTAGTTTTAGACCTCAGCGGGATAACGTGATTATGTTAGCATAGACTGTGACGACAATTTTAGGACGTGGAAGGGTTGTACGGGCCAAAGACTGTTTGGAGCATGTACATTTATTAAATATCTGTATAGTGCTCCATCGAAGAGACAGATAAGAAGGTAGCGTGAAAGTATGGCTGGGCATCCCTTTACGGTCGTTTTGTAATTGACGGGGGCCTATGCCCGTTGGGAGTGGCTCTTCCAGCAGATTCATCTAGATTACAGTGCAAAACTACTCTCCGCTTGGCGTATTTACCAGGCATTAAATTACACAGACGGTCGCGCGCGTCGGCGAGGGTCGAGCGTCGTTTGGCGTTTTACCGGCTTACTTTCATTACATTCAATACTGATCGCATCCAGCCTGCATGTTTTATTTATGCAACGTTTGCAACTATTGCGTCAACAACGTTGCGAAAATATTATTCGTGCAGATTCAACCCTTAAGTCAATACCAGGGTACCTACATTTTATTTGTCTTTAAATGTTTCTATACGTTCTTGACTATTGGCAAAATTGTTATAGACTTTTGTTTTTAATGGTACGGGGTCAGTCAGTAAGAACTACTATGTAAAATATCTGAGTATCTATTGATTGTATCAAAAGATTTTTTAATGAATTTTGTAGCGATTTTTTATATTTTATTTGATCAAGTCTGAATGTTTATGGATGATTCTTTAAGTATCCCTGAAAGAATTCAATGATCCAATTATACAGGATGTTCCAAACTGTTGCATTTCCTTGGAAGGGGTGATCCCTGACGACATTTGAAGTAACTTTTTCCTTTGCGAAAATTTTCTCCGCGGCTTTGTTATGGGGCAATTAACGAAAAACACGGACCAATCAGAGCGCGGCTACTGCAGGCGTTCCCGGCTCAGCCAATGCCAACGCCACGCTCAGTGGAACTGTAGCCACGCTCTGATTGGTCCGTAGAGTTTTCGTTAATAACTCCTTAACAAAACTGGGGAGAACATTTTCGCAAAGGAAAAAGTTACTTCATATGATCTGAGGAATCATCGCTTTTTCAAGGAAGTATATTTTTAGGAAACACTGTATATAGTGGTTTTCATCGATTCTTATTGCCAATGATTCTTATTGCCAATTTTATTTGCGAACGAGTTTGCGGCACTGGTTACAAAATGACGGTTCAGCAGTGAATTGTGATAACGATGTTTTGATTCGTTGGCAGTAACGAGGTGTCAGCAAGGTCCTCCGATCCTTGGCCGGTGGCAAAGACGAGAGCAAGAAACCGAAAGAAGTCGCGCAAGGAAAAAGAGGAGATGCTGCGTTCGCCGTGTCCTCGGACAAGGAAAACGAACAGATTCCCCATGGGAAAGAGGCAACCATTTCTGACGTTCCACTAAGAATCGTCTTCGATCCAAACCACCAGCGGGAAAGCAACAAAAGCTTACGGGAGCTTAGCGTGGAGACAAGGCGATTGCCGGCATTACCGGAATTACTTGAACGCGAATTGCGCTATATGCCATAACGAACCTGTAATATCACGATAATCGAACGTTAACCCTATAACCAGGAGTCCTAATAACTACTTCAGCAGAAATACGGAATAGAAATTTTATCGAGCTCTCGTAATTATTTCTCTATTCTCGTAATCATTTATACAGGATGGTCAATGTAAAACTAGTCACTTAAATATCTTGTCATAATATAAACAAATGTTTCGTACACAAATATGGTATTCATGAATAAATGCAAAGAATATTTTTGTACCAGAATAATGTTTTTCAAAGTTTTGCAAATTCATCTACGTATTTCTTGTATGTATACAACGACTGAACAAATTATTACTGCCACCTGCAAGAATTCACGAATTTGTATTAAAACGATCGAATTTTAAATCCCATTTACATTCTAATTACACCAACTATTTTTTTATACATACAGAATTTATATTTACACATTGCAAATATAGTATACAGTCACACATGAGTGATATAATGTTTCAGTGAGTAAATAGGTTACAAAAATAATTTCTGCAATAAATCCAATCTTTTCTATTCTTAATTTTAATTGACTTTTGTGGATACTATTGCTTAGAGTCAACGTGTTAAGCTTAATGATTTATGTTCATATAAACTTGGAAAAAATTGTAGAAAAATGGTGTAAAACTTTGTGAATTTAACATGTCTGTTGTGGTTAAGAACCAGTATCATGCTCGGCACGATTAAATTTGTGTTTTCTATAAAAGTGGCGGAGATACTATAGATTCGAAGGTTTGCTTTCACGGGCAATGCACCGGTAACACAAAATCGTCGTACGTGCGAGGAAATCCTTAAGAGAAATACTTGAAAATACTTCGTTGAACACGCACGTTTATTCGTATTCCCTTTACACGCTCTTAAGAAATTCCGGGAACATCTGGTGCATCTAGAATAGAGGGGGTGGGAGGTCGAGCAGATGCGACAAAAAACCTCGAGAAAATTCACGGTAAACGCGACTCTGGAATCACAGCGGTTCCTGATTTTCTGATTCGATGGTGAAGCAGCATGCTGCTTCGCCTTGGAGAAAGTTCGGTGATCGCAGATCGAGATTAAGCACGGTAAAAATTCTTATTTCAATTTCCGTGGCTGCGTTTCACCGACATATTCTCGCGCAACAGTGTTACAGAATGATAACGAAAAGAAACCAGGGCGAAATTGTTGAACAGCGAGATGGAATTTTATTTCTCATTTTCAGACTACGGATTTTTATACAAAATAAAAAATTGTCTGCATTGACTTCAAGCTGTAGAAAATGTGTAGACATTTATTTCGTTTGTTACATTGTCTCTTCATTTATATCGTATAGTTAAATTTTTGAAATAGTTTTACTGTGTTGCATTTATTACGTTGGCAGCGAATAAGACGTTAAGCATATTAGAGTTAAAAAGTTGAATATCTATATTTTAAGAATGAAAATAGAAAGATCGTTTTCCCATAGGTCATTTTTCTAAATTAAAAGTTACAAAATAGTCTATGTTCCAAGCAAATGTCTGCGCAATACAATCGAAAATGAATTACCAGAAGCCACACCGTATTGAACCGTTCTTTCGCCGACCACGCTTTGCCTTCACGTTCAAATGGGCGATTCTAATTGAAACGAAGTTCAAAGCGAAAATTTCCCGTCGCCGTTACACGATCGCGTTCATTCTTCCCCCTCTTCCCGGAAGTAAGGATATGCACGAGCAAAGGGGGATCCGCGTGGAAATGACCAAACGGAACAATAAGTCGGTACCGGAAAGAGATAAAACGAAGTATTGTGCTTTGGAGGTCATAAAGGAAGTCGCGGTAAAGACACCGAGAACCCTGAGACATCGCGGGGGAAGAAGCGGCCGATGGAAGTGGCGTTTCGAGGAGTAAAAAGAGTCAAAGGAAAGAGGAGCATGGGGGTTGGAGAGAAAAGGGGCGAGGAAGGGCGGGAAGGGAGGGGGTAGTGAAGGCGTGGGATGCAGTGGAGCAAAGGAAAGTCTCTGGACTAATTAAATAACTAGCAAAGTCACCTAGCAACTTGGCACCTCAACTGAGTCCAACCCCTTTTCCAAGTCCACGATCTTTCTTACCGTTGGCTTCTGCACTTCTGCCTGTCTTTCTCTCCCCTTCCTCGACCCCCCTTTTCGTTCTCTTTGTCGCTCCCGGTGGCGTGAGTGCACCCTCACCGTCCACGACGTCACCTCGTTATTTAATTAAACTTCGCGGAAGTAGCTCGCGGCTGCTTGATACCAAAGCACGTAGCTCGTCACCTTCCATTTTCTTCGTGTCCCCCGCGTCGTTTCTTATTTTCGTTCTTTCGTCGCGAATGATTCGCGGAACGTGATGTCGGCGTGAGGCGCGGCATAATTGTTGAAACGCAGGCTTCGCTGCGGCATACATATATTACCTAGCTACAGCCAGATCGCGACGGAAACAATTGATTTTTTAGTCGTTTTATTGAACTTTGAATCAGAGGTCTGCCATCAACTCTACAGTAGTGTAAGTTACACCACAACGGCATTTCAAGACCGAACTTGTTCCTCATTTTTGGTCCATAAAACAAAATATTGTACGTCACTTTTTACGTAGTCGTTGTAAAGAGGCTTCAATACACTCCCACGTTTATGTATGTGTATTAATATCTAATTTTCAATTAATCTTGTCCTAAAACAATGTTAACAGCTTCATTTAATATACATGGAGCAGACGACGCGTAATTGGCTTTCGCCGGTTTAGAAACAATAATATCATAAAAAATTTCAATACATGAAAATTTAATGTACAAGGGTGAAACTTAATACATAATCAAGAAAGTTTCCCTGATGCCTTGTTAGCCATAAAAATTCATGGGGATGAAGGCCCGGGTAGTATGCAAGAACGAACAAATACTATCGAGTGGTTAACTCCCTTCGTGATAATTAACGACGAAAATTAAAACATAAAGAGGAAAAAAGAAAGTTTCAGCCCCGGCGATCTGCTACTCTTTCGACCGGGAACTGCCGTTCTCCTTCTTCTTCCACTAATTTCAGCGGAAGAACAGCAGGGGCTGTAACTGGACGAGACATTATGAAGGGGTTCAGGGAGAAGTCTCGCCGCGAACCCCTAATTTACTGCCACGAAAATAAACCGCGAGGATCTTTGGGGAAATTCGCTCCCGTTCTTCTGTATTCCAATCTGCTTCTTATCGCGCGGCCGGTGTTAAGTCAATTTTTCTATCTCACTTCTCGAACCGTGCCATTCACGCAATACCGACTTTTTGCAGGAAAAATGGATTGCTCCACGAATTTCCCTCTAATTCCACACGCGTCATATGTAGAATACGGATTTTCTGACAAAAATTAATAAATTGCACATAAAACAGTGTACACATTAGAAGAAACAAGTATTACGGTGTTATGCAACTTAATGAAACTATTAAAAGAAGAGATATATTTCTATGTAAACCCTACTTCTCATAATTGATGCAGATCATTTTATTTTGCATAAAGCCCCGCAGTCTAGTCATACACATACAATGATCTTTTTCAAGAAAGTTTTATTTCAATGATTACTGCATTCGTGTATTTTATAGAACATTCCAAAATAGTTCTTCATCATTTGATACGAATATTTTTGAAACAAAAGGCAACATGAGTAGACGTGTTCTCGTGATATAACAATTTCTGCACTGAATTTTTATTTTTGAAGTATGCGAGCAATTGATTCGAAATTAAAGATCACAATATTCATATTTTTTTAAAATACGAATCGTTAAATGCAGGACTTTATTCAGATCCAGTCGACAATTGATTTTCGAAAATAATAAAGTGGCGAGTCCCTCTGTATTTAAAGTTTTTTTCATTTCGAGCGGTCTGTAAAATTCATTAAAGTGTTGAATATGAATGAAGATAATATTTTAAATCTGGCGAATTTCTCGAAAGCGTTGAAACGTTTGAATATCTCCGAATGCAAAAATCCGGCGGCATGCTGAGAGCGACAGAACGTTATACATTCGGTGAAAACTGGAAGTGAAATCCGTCCATGGATTATGATCGACTATTGTGGCACATTCCCCGGTTTGATGTAAATTTGTTTAGAGTAGCCTGAGGGCTACCACGATGCGCTATCCTGGCCAACAGGAGTTTAATTTTGAGAAACGCAAACATCCCGTAATTAAGCAGACGCCGAGAACAGGACCGAAGGGTATGCCTGTGGAGACTCAGTGAAAAACCACTCATAATTGCCAACCGAATCAATATTTGAGCTCCCTTTATAGTGCTGAATGGTCAGGAAGGACGATGGGCTCTCGTTCATTGCCAGTACGCACCACAAAAGCTCTTTTACTCCAGCTGGAATCGAGAGATCTTCCGTAGGAAGATTCTCAGAGAATATTTATCGATCAAATGCCAGAATTTTGCATAAATATTTCCGATTGCTTTATTAATACTTCAACGTATACCTTTCACTCATACGTGGAACAAGCTATCGAAGATCATTGACTCTTTAACACAACCGAACCCATCAAAATGGCGGACTTCAAATTCTTTATTTTACACTTATTGAATTTGTAAAAATATAAAATAACAGAACAGTATAACTTATTTCAGGAAAACTGTGTCAAATTAACACGAGGGCCGAATAAGTGTTAATAAAAGTGATAGGTTGAGGATAATTTACTGTTTGATATTTTTGTTCTACTCAGTTTTGTCGTAAGTGCATCCACAGTTTAGTTGTGGACTAAAATGCGCTAGTTAAATATGGAAACGCGAACTACGATGAAAAAGCCGACTGTAGTTAAAATAATCGTGGAAGAAGCAACGAAACATTTTATTCAAAGATAAGTGAGTTGGTAGTTTAATAAGGTTCTAATAAACTTCAAGTTTTAATCGATCGAGGTAAAAACCGTGGCTCGCGCTGACGGTGGAGGGGGAACCTAATCTTTAATCACGTCTTCGATGGAGTTTCTTAATCTGAACGGGACGAGATCGTAGCTGAGAACGTCGTAAGTTAAAAAGAAGAAGCTCGACTTCCGATAGCGTGAGAACTTTGAAATCACTGTCCGCGAAACTTCGCGGCTTTGTGGTTAAGAAAAGGTTAAGACTCTCTATGAAAGCCAATTAAAAATTGCGTTCCCCTCGAATTCCACGGAAACCATTTCAAAATGTACCGGGCTCTTAAACTATAAACAACATACAGGGTGGTCGACTTGAATACGACCACTTAAATATTTCCAGCATGTTGATATAAAAATTGTTTTGTGTGCAATTTCAATGCTAGTAATGTACGAATTCACTGGAAAAGAAGATTTTGGTGTTTAACTGATTCTGGCTGCATTCTTATTATTTTTTAACTTTATTCGTCGTATGGACAATATACATATTTTCTTTTGCATATTATAGCTAACACTAAAAGACATTTGAAGATGTTAATAGCATAGCCTTAATTTGATTTTCAAAGTTTAAATTCAATATTAAATAAATTTCCAATAGAGTGTACATAAAATATCATCACAATTGAGGAAAGTATTTACATAGCTACCTTTTCAAGTGGACAACCTTGTATTTAGATACACGTTTGAATTTTAAGATACATATAAGATTACTGTAAGTTTAATACAAATTAATGAATACTATGTGAAATGAAAATAGTTTGAAGGTTAAGGGTGAAAGGATGAGAAATGAAGTAGAACTTCAGATATTACGAGTTCTTCGGTCAGAGTTACTAGAGATGGACTATACTATAGCAAAAACGCTCATGTATCTTCGGCAAAGAGGTTCAGCTGTATTAAAGAGCCGCGGTCGAAGCAAATCAAACTCCTATATACCGGTCTTCAACTCAAACCTAATTCAAGCCCATGCAAAACCACCCGTTTCCTGCGTATTTCTATTGATCCTCGATTGCCAGCGGCAGTTCGGCGTAGGTATCTATGAACTACATGGACCGCACATTGCTATCGATACTTGACTTCGAGCAGTAAGGGGATGAGTAGCCGAATCCAATCTACCAAGTCTACACAACAAAGTCTCCTGTCCCCTGTTATTTATTCTGGTCTTGAGTAAAACTATATGCCACATGTTATCAGGCAGCTACTTCTGTCGCGAACAGTTGATTACATGTCAGTTCATCACTTTAAATATCTGCTTTATATGTTTGCCTCCATATTGTTGTAAGTAAACACGTTCATTCATTCGCTAAGCTCCTTCTTACTTATGCTACTTGCTTCCTTAAAAGACTAGTCTGAATTTGTGCGCATTAATCGAAAACAAAATTAACTTTTCGCACAACCTAATATTTATGACGAAAATGAGTAAATGTGATTTGAAAGAATAAGAACGTTAAAACGGGGAGACAGTGCATAGACGAGGAGACGAAGCCATCTTCTTGTTCCTACTTCTCGGTAGTCATCCGATCGATTGAGTTGAAAGTGTGCTTTTAGTGTTAGGGTAATACGTATTTTAGCCAAGGACTTTTTTCAAATTCGGTCTACAACCGGATTGGTAGCATTATTTATGTAATAAGGTGAGGGTGCAAAGAAGTTCACACATTGATAGGGTTGTATAATTTCTTCTATTCGGTATTTCAAGATTTTCTTTGGTCAAAATGGACATCTAGCATGATACTAGATAAATGATACTTTGTCATAAATATATAAAATCCGCAATCTAATGATACAAAATTGTTCACTTCACTACGTAATTATAGTCGACGTAGCACATAATAACCAAAAGATCAATTTGTCTGGAATTCCGGCATGGACTACTTTCATACTAACCGGCACAAATGATTGTACACGTAAGAATGGTCTTGTTCCACCGCTCGCGACTTAATGGATTAACCTGGAGGCGTAATTCAAGCTGTGTCGCGGTGTTGCGCGGAGCGAGAGCGCAGCCACGCAGTATCCGAGTGGTTTGTACGTTAGGTGTGAAATCGCCGTTGTTGTTTACGCATGTTTACGAATGCAAAGTGTTTGCGAGCATTGTGTGTAAAGCCACGCGTGCAGCGTAGAAGAGAGTGTAGCGGGCGCATTCAATGGGACCTGACGTGCGTGTCGCAAAGGGTGGGCGGTGGCAAAGAGAGGGTGAGGTGGACAGAGGGGATACGCCTGCATGTGCAAGAGGGGGTGTTAGCACACTTGGCGAGCTGCCATTTAGGGTTGGCTTCAGAGAGAAGAGGGTCGGGAACTACCCTCGCGCTTCACAGCCGTGCCCTTACAAACGGATGTGGAAAAGACGGAGGCTTTCTTTCCCTCCGACTGACGCGTCTCTTCTGTAAATACATTAAAAGGGAACCGCCACTCTCCCCCCACTCTCTCTCTCTCTCTCACTCTATCCGCTCCCTCTCTTCAAGCTCCATTTTTTTAAAATGTTGACATTCGTTAATCTTTTCCTACTTATGTCGCGTTCCCGCGGCCTGAAAATTTTCCCTCAACCGGAAGCTCCCTCTCGATCGTCGATGCGCGCGCGCATGCGGAATTGAACACACTGGCAAACTTTTCGTTTATAGAACTTTGGAAGTTTATTCAGGAATAGCCGGGGCTCGAGTGGCGCGGCGAGTTCGGTACGAATTTGTACGAATTTGTACGAATTTGTACGATGATGAGGTGATTTCAATGCCCCGCATCGAGAGATTTCCGCTGTTCCGCGTGATTATTCTTTGTTCGTACGCAATCCCGCCTTGAGTTTGCCTGTTCATTAGCTTATCTGTTGGAAAGGCTCGTAGGAAAGCTGACGATTATATAGTAAGAGAAATTATACTAAAAAATACTTATTTGGGTCGTTTACACAACTGAGCATGTTTCTCATTTTTGTTCTATAAAATAGCCAAAATATGTATTAAATCTGTGGATTCAGTTACGAAAAAATTGTTTAACGAATCTAAGAACCATTGGGAACGAAACTTGTTTTCGAGAAAGAAGGAGAAAGAACAGACAAATATATTTAAAAAATAAATGATAGATGATAAAAATAGAAGCATCAATCTTCAAAACGAATCGAAGATTGTTATAGTATAATTTCTTTTTACGAAATTGGAATAGTTTAACACTCGAAGTACTATCAATAAACGTATACTGTCAAAATGATGGATTTCATATTCTGTATTTTAGAATTGTTGAGATTGTGAAGATGTTTTTGCAGATGCTTACTAGAGGTTCGTTGTACCAGTGTTAATATCAACAATTTTCGAAAATGTGAATCGACTTCGAAGCCAGGTCGGAATATTTTTTGAAGGCACTGTACATCGATGTGTATATGAACGCATAAAGCGACGGTACATTTCAGAATAATTGAAGACTAGCATACATTTTCGGTATGAGTCACGTTTCATAGGCACCCTGTGCATGCTTACGTGGCACAGAATTCACCCTAATACAAGTCACCCCAGCGTAGCGATAGTGTGGCAGGCAGACTGCTACGTTCGAAGCTCATTCACCACATTGATTTTCCTTTCGGTGGCCCTTCGTTCCCGTGGCGTCCTCACCCTAAAGTTTCATCAGCAGGGAACATGTCATTGCCCCCGAAAAATAGCGGTATTTCGGGGCGGAGAACAGACCGAACTGTATCTCGGATTTCTTCAAGCTGCGCAGCCACGATAACAGAGTTCTTTCTCGCTGGCTGGATCAAATTTATGATACTGATTAATTCTTTTCAAACTAAATTGATCGTCATACTTTCGAAAATATACGATTGCAACGGCACTGCCGCCTCGGTGTTTTCGAAACGAATGAAAAGCCGCTCGCACAGCTATAAACTACTCGAATCAAACTCCACCACACTTTATTATCCAATATATATAATTTTTCGTATTTATATAGAATAGTTTCAAAATTCGAACATCTCACCTGATCAGGAATATTTTTGTTATATACGACTTTTTCCATTTTTAGTAATGTATAAACGTTTAGTAATGTATTACATACAATGTTCATCAATTATTTTGAATTATATTATAATAATTTTTAGTGGAGCGTGAGAGAGGACAGTATTGTTCTTAATCCTCAATTGCTTAGATAATTTACGATACATTTCGATAATTTCCATTAGATAATAACATTTTCACATCTCCCAGAAAGAAACGTTGAATGTGTTTGGTAAAACAAGTACTGAAATTTTGTTCACGATCAATAAAAGTACAGTATCATCGATTTAAAGACATTTATAAATTGTATTTCACATTACCAGCCTAATAGATTGTCGAGAAGCATGGTATATGCTCACAAAAATTCAATTTTTCATATTCTATAGATAATAATCGGTTTATTGAATGACTGGAGATCTGAATATGTGTTATATTTTCAAACTTTTCCAGGTTTTTATACTTTCGCGTATTTACCAGTGAACCTGTTAATACAACGCGAAGTAATATTTTATTTAGCCGTTGCTTGACGACAGCGATTCCGCATATAAATTGACACTCGAGAGCGACTGATTAGTTTCGAACGAGGCGACATCCATTACTTTATATTTTCCGTCGAACGGAAAAATGGAAAACCGGGTGTGCCGGGATAAAAGCAAAAACTAAGGATGGCGATCGATTTATTTTATAAAGAGGAATCGGTTGGAGCGATCGCGTCTGTCCGTCGTTCATAATCCATTTCGAGTCACACGCCAACTGTCGCTTCGACTCGACAGCAGACTTTAACGGCCAGTCACTAACGGTCGGTTGTCCATGTCTCTCAATATCCTAGCGCGGCGCGATAGCATATACTCTACAAAAACGTGACCAATTTGAGGGGTGGCGCGTACTGAAGCGATTCGAATATAGAGAGCACGGGGGCTGTCATAAAATTCTCTATGGCGCGACATGCATCGACCGAGTGTAAATCGTGCGCGGAAACTGAGAAACCGGTGAGAAACATAAGGGCGCAGCTCGAATAGCTGCGAGTAGGGCGAGCGAAGGAAAAAGAAAGGACAAAAGACAGCCGAAAGAAGCAAAGAGAAAAGAAAGAGCAGGAATCCTCTTGCAAAGGCGTAGACGAGGTCTTCGTTAAAATTCGTCGAGGCGGTCGTCGCGTCCTGGTCGGGACGTAAAAGAAAATAAAGGAGCGCTTAGTATTAATGTCGCGATTCGTGTCCTCGTCACGTACTGGCCCATCTCCCGCCCTAGCTTTTCTGGATGGGTTCTTCCGTTTATAATGCGAAATAAGCCTGATCGCGGCCCACCCGTGCCCACACAATTTCAATAAATAATAAATCTCTTAACGACGAGCCGCGAAATCGGCCCAAGGGTATGAGACCTTTCCGAAGGGAAAAACGCGTGGCATGTGTCTCATATTTCGGAACGGTTCTTCGTCGATGAAGGGAACAAGATCGAACCTATCGATCGTTTCACCCTTCGTCATGGGGCTGCTGCGGCCCCACGCAAACAACTTTAAGCTGAGCAGGCTTTAATGCCTGTCGACCAGATTATTTCATGATTTGCGCGATTATTTGATAGTTCGACCGATTCCTGATGCTGCGGAGCAAATTGGTGGACTGTTAGTCTTTAAACCTCGGGGAAAATGGTTGCTGAAAAGGTCCAGGGTTATACAGGGTGGGCCAAAAGTCGCGACGGACTCTGAAAATTTAATCACTTTTTAAACCCCACTCTGTTCCATCAGTTTTCATCATCAACATGTCTATTATCACCCCAGGAACGTATTTGTTCTGAATTCATACAATAATTCATTGTTAAACTTACACAATGATAAACTGAATAATAAATGATATCTTTGATCACACCATTATGATCTAGCGAAATAATCGAGCTCAAATTGAATGAATAAGTATACCCGTGTCCATCTTCGTTGCCAGAAGCTCGGAATCGATTTGAGTATCGAAGAATTCGATATTTCGTTGGCGATTTGCACAGGTTTAATCACGCAATTTATGGAATTCTTGCGCCCAGTTTCTGAACTGCCCTTTCAACGGCCTGCACCATTACACGCCGACAAAAAACAGCGCGAAAGATCGTTCATATCCGTCGATTTAATAACCATGTTCGGAAACCAATCGCGAATCCGCGTATATCAATAGCATGTACGTTCTCCGCCGGTATTGCGATTTAATCTTTACTCAGGAGGCCCGTTTATTGCTCTGCATTTCGACGTTAATATCCTATATGCCCTACGTTTTACCAGCCAAATATCCATTAAACGGATTACCGGTCCAAGTTCAATATTTGGTTAAACTCGTCGGCCCTCTGGCTGGATTAATAGACGGCAGTATACACACGCGAAGTAAAATATTTCGATGCCTCAGCGATATTTCGCTTTTTTTTTTTGTTTTTTCATGTCGGCGAGCAGAGAAAGAGAGATACATTATTTCGAGATATTGCGCGAGAGTCAAGGCAAACATTCAATTTCCTGTATTTTTCTCTCAAATATAATATCCTTGGGAACCAATAATACACGAGAAATAATGTTCTGATTTTTGTAGCCAGAGAGACCGGCGACCGTGTTATCGCGTTTCACTTTCGAAATCGTCCGACATCGTATTAAATACTCTTCGGAGGAGCTTAATATCGCTCCGAAAATATACTCTCAGTCGAAAAGGTGGCATGTGTGCGTCATCTTTAATTTCCGAATGACAGGTGTTCAATTTTGTTTATAGAGGAGTCTGAATATCTTCCGGTTTTGTGTAGGACGATGAAAAATTGTTTAATTTACTCGATCATTAATCTACACATATCCAGGAATATCCTTCTTTATTTATTATTATTTTCATCAGTTAATTTCGTAACAAGTGACATAGTATTAAAATTCTTTCTTGATTTGGTATAGTTTTTTAATACTCACTTGACTAGTACTTTTATATTACGAATACAATATTACTACTACATATACAATAATTTCACCTTAACATTGTACTCATCGATTGACTTCATACAATCTATATTGAAATATGTGCTTCGATAAAGAAGTTTATTCGAAAACTCATGAAAATATCTTCATAATTTCAAAATGACTGGTCCGGTAGCTCTAGCGTTAAAGATAACACATGAGTGCTGTTTCCGAGTCTAGATCGACGATTTCCTGTTTAACAAAATAGTTGAGCAATTCGCTCGACGTTTATCCCGTTACGCGTTCGCTGTTTCCTTTTCTTGCCTCGTATTTCCTATTTTCAATTTCTGTCCGTCCGGTTTCCGCGTTGCGGGTCGCATTGTTTTATTTAAATATATCTTCAGCGCGCACGTCAACCGATATTACGGCGAAAGCGTCTATTCGCTCGACAGACAAATCAAATTCACCAACGTTCCAACTTGTCTCCCCAACATGAAGTCTGCCCTTTCGACAATGTCACAGAGAAAATGCGATTTTTCCCTCGCAGCATCCAGGTAGGTACTACGTAGGCGACGCGACAAGGGCGAGTGAACGCGGCGAGAGAGACAGAGAGAAAGAGAGAGATTCGGCACACACGGCAAAACGGCGAATGAAAAAACCAGGATGGTAGAAAACATCGCTGCAAATCGCCGACGCGAGAAGCCGCGAATTCCCAGAAGGGGTATTTCAATTTAATGTCCGTTAATCGTATTACGTTTTGACTTTCGCGAGCGCCCCTACGCGCGCCGGGGAGACCCCGGGTGAATCCGTACGCACAGGAACGAGGAAGATTGCCTCGTTCCGGCTTTGTCTACGTCCCGGACGCATTTCCCTTACGTTCCCTTTTTGTTCTCTGCCTCTCTTCCTTTCTGTCTCTCTCTCTCTCTCGCTCTTTTTCCGGTTATCACTTTTGCGCTCCTTTTTTCCCCGCACCTTTCAGCGACGCGTATCGCGGCCGTAACCAGCCGCACAGGAATGTTAATACTTGTTTAGCCCCGGCTGATTTAGCGGGCAGAATTAAAAACACAATTTCCGGCGCGCCCTGGAACGCGTAAAGCGCACGCCCGCCTAATAGAATTACCGTGCAATCAGGGGTGCAGGATTTTCAGTGTGTGCCAACCGCGTCCCGGCGATTCCGTCCGCAGGCTCCGCCACCATTTCCAAGCTTTACGAGCCGCCACAACCTTTAATATCCTCTTTCTAACCTAACGTCCAGGATAAGATCAGCTTGAAAAATATCGCGAGCATAACCCGTTAAATTCATTTCCGAAGTAGAACGGCCGGGCTCCGTGATTGGCTAGTCGATATGCCTGATCCAAGGCCGAGGAAGCTTCCGCCTCGACGCGGATTGCATGGAAATGTTTTCGCAGACCCTTCGGGTAATTGTGCGACTATTCCATTGTTTGGCGAGCAGCTGATGTAATGAAACCTAATAACAAGCTTGGATACACTTAGGTCGGAATAGAAAAAAAATACTGCAATTACGAACAATGTTTTATGGGAAATTTTATGGGAAATTCAAATAATTTCTTATTCGAGTAAATTAAATCTCTAGAACAAATACCATCCGCTATTGATATCGATTGTACATTAAACATTTCGTCAGAATTTCTGTGTTTATTTAGTAATCAAATTATAAAATAACACGGAGAAAAATTATTTTCATGTATAAATAAATTATCGCTCAGTCGTTTTAAAATAATATGTAACTAAATGAGATGATATGTTATTCGAATCTTCATGTTCCAAGCATATTATTTGAATAATGCCCAAGCCTGAATAATGAGTATAGCTTGCGGTATATTAAAGTCGGACGCTCTGGTAATAATTTGTAAAATAAGGTAGACCGTTTACATTAACGAACGGGGTAATAACGTTTCTACTTTGTTGTTACCACAAGAAATATATTTTACTCGATGAAACAAATGTGTCTGTGCTCTTTGTAAAATAATTTATGAATATGGAAAATGTACGGAAAAATCTGCAGCCTTCTGGTAACTGGCAGGATTTAATACATACATATATGTATCATTCATACGACATGCATATTAATTCCATATTATATGGAATTTTTTATGAGCAGTAATTTAAAAGCAGCCTTTATAATGCTGGGAAACAATGAAGTACAGTTCTGTGTCTTTGGTGCTTTAGTGCAATGGTGATTTCACGCGTATAGTAGAAATCCGATAATCCGAAATGATCGGGATTTTGGCGATGTCGTATTATCAAATATGCCGGATTATTGGGCAACATTGGTAATGCGATGAAAGCGAGGAATATAATTTTAAAAACTGCAATGGGAATTACGAAAATATACTACATTGTCAAAAATAATGTATTTGTATTATTATGCTCGAACTGCCTCACCTTCCACTGCATCGTATTTAATTACTACTAAACATATAAATTATATTTCGTACTTTAAAATGACAATCGTAGATCACAAATATCGACAAAGTTAATAATTTCGTTTAGAATGATTGTACACAAGATCATTTCTAAGCTTTCTTTTGGTGCAGGATAAGTATTGAAAATCCCTTTGTGAAGAATGTGCTTCCAGTAGATAAAGATTAAGACTAACATTTCTTTCCACACAAATTCCACAGGAACACATTGAAACGAAACCCCCAAGTTCGAACAGAACATTTTCAAACAGGAGCGATCCCCGTTCATTTCGACGCCACTTACAAATTAGAGCCTCGGAAACTAAACCACCGAAAGTAGACGCGATAGTGGAAACGAGGAGGCGAAGGACGAATAAGAAGGCAAAATGTTGGAGCAAACGAGAAGAGGTAAAAGAGAAAAAAAGGCAGGAGAACGAGGGGTTCGAGCGAGGATATAAATCGAGGGTGAATTGCAAACCTCCGGGGCAGCAGTTTCGAGGCTTACCCGCGATCCGAGGGATGTTCGTACGATTGTTGCCCGTAGTTTTATAATTATTGTGACGCCCTCGGGGCTTATGGGATCGAGGTTCGTTTGCTACATGCACACGTGCGGTATATCCTCCTGTACATGGGTTACGTGTATGCAAAATGTATAGAACGGTAACGGTGCTCGCTTACAAGCGCGTGTGCACGCACGTGCCCGCGCGAGCTCGCACGGAAACTTCTGATGTCGATGCTCGTGACGCATCAGATTCCGCGATGCGAATCTTCGTTATTACCCCCGGTTCGTTATAGTGCTCGGCTTTTACGTAAAATCTGCTCGGCTAAATTTACACAAGCCAGCCCCATTCTTTTCCCAACGTCTGGTATCGTCACGACAGTGTCATGAGCTCGGCGAAGCTACTCAAGGATAGAGAATGAATACGGAAAAAGTAAGCAGTTAATAAAGAAAATTTTATTTTCTCAATTGTAGCAACGGTGGATGGTTGAGATTGTGTCGATCAAAACGAGTCCAAACACGAGGTAAATCGAACTAATTTTACTTATTTAATTTGGAGCAATCAATGGCACCTGAAATCTATTATACGAGAGCTAATTACCTATGTGTGTAAGTATTTAAATCGGTAAAAATAGTTCGATATACATCGTGTTTGGATTCATTTTAATCGGAAGAGTCTCGACTATCCATTGTGTTACAGTAACACGACAATTACTAAACCTGAAATTTCCTTCATTACGTGTTCATTTTGTTCAGTCGCGGTTTCCCTTTGAAATTCCGAGTCTCGATTGCTGATACTTGACGCGCGTCGCGCGGTGTTGTTCGAGTCGGTTATTGGAAACAAAAGATGCGCTGCTCGCAAGAATTGAACACCGGTCGGGACCGGCGCCATATATCCGGAGAGATGACTTTCCTGGAACTTGTTTGAACGGTATCGGTAAGACTGAAAAGTAGGCCGTGCCCTGAAAAGAGATCAGACGAAGTCGGCTTGTATAAAAGCGGGTCTCATGGAAACGCTTCCAACAATAAGGAGAGATAACTCGTGACTAGACTACGGATCTTTATGCAAAATAAAAATTGTCTGCATCCGTTGTAGGAGACAGGAGTCAGATAAACGTTGCATTCTTTCTCTAATAATTTTACGAATTTGAAAATACATCGTTACCCTCAAATCATTTTAATCTTTCTAGTTTTAAATTGCACTTTTTCATCTCGTGATCGAATATCCCGACAGAAATGTGGGCATATATCTGGACATCAATGTAAATTTATCCGAGCACTACTGTATTCCCCCGACTCGTCATACTCCTCTTTACTTTGTCGCCGGCTGAGTGGGATTTCTATTTCACCCTTTCAATATCAGCCGTAAGAAAAACAGCGTGCCGTGGACACGAACGTTGACGCGGCTAGCTCGATTTTAGCGGACGTCGTTTATCGGCGGCGTTCTCCATGAAAAGCGCGAATTAAATAGCCCCCGGGGATAGGCCTTTGGCCGAAAGATAAATTCGTTTTTCATTCGCTTCGTTCTTCGTGTACCAAAAAAAAGGGTTCAGGTAAAAGCTAAAATCGTTTGCCGGATTTGTCAGCAGCTGCTCGTACGCGCTCGTGTTTGTGTGCGCGTTTATGCGCGCGTGTGCGTGTGCGAGTTTATATATACATTCGCGTTCGCATTCACCGATTGCTTTCCCATTCGAGCGGTAAACAGGGAGCTTTACAGAAGAAACGAAGATTTGACGATGCGATGGGCGGTACTAACGCCGCAAATGTACTAGGTAGGCGGATTAATGTGCATTTACGAAACGCGTGCGCCCGCGGCCGCGGCCGCGAATGCGCGCGCGCTCGCGTACTCGCTTTTGCTCGCCATTCTTCGGGCACGTGTGTACACATGCGGCGTACATATAGATAGGCACGTATGTATAGCATATAAACCTCGACGACGGCTGGTCGCTTGGCGTTCTACCTGCCATATATTCCCCACGCCCCCCCCCACTCCCCCACCTTCCTGACTCTCTTTATCCGGCCGCTATCCAAAACCTCCCTCTATGCCTGTCTCTTTCGCGCGGCAATCCAATCATCCGCATCCTACGATTTGTTCCTAGTAATTCCGTCTGTTTGATCGCGTCGCCGCTGTTACCGAGACTGTCTATTCTGCCAGCGGTGCTGACGATCGCTGGATGCTTGCCACTGCTGTGATGCTCACAGCCGAAATATTCTGCGTTTACGCCGAGTCGATGCGTCCGCTTTGTGCATCGGTAATCCCTTCCCTTACAATTTCGTTCCAAGGTTTCGGATTAAAATGTACTGTTTCGTCTGATGCTGAAAATAAAATGATTTGTGTTGCTTTAGAACCAATGCGAAACGGTTAGGTTGCTTCTGCCGATGTTAGTTTATGATGGAAAGTTATACATGATCGTGCTTGACTATCAACAAATTATATAATTATAGTAGGTTCTGTTCGAAATCTTTATCAACAGGTGTAATATGATAATAAAACACAGATCAGCGAAACTGCATAAGAAATAAAAACCATATTTACTATGAGCGAATGGAATAGCTTATTTTTCTATTATATAAAATAGTTCTGTCACGCAAAAACTCTGAGTGATGAAGCCGCGAGATGCCACGCCGCGGGGGTTGGTGAGCGAAGCGAACAGGGGGCGGAACCACCTAGTAGGTTTATAATTTCCGCGCAGATATATGCTACAATTCAAAATCAATGTAACGCATAATTCCCAAACATTACTGTGATTGTTTAAATGTAAACAATGCATACGTTTGTCCTCGTGAAATTATAGCACTCTCTTGTAACGCGAATAAAGCATATACCCCACTCTCCTGCTAACTATGATTAAATAGTACTCGCGGGTAATGTTGAATATAACAGTAAAATAGTATGGGGGCTTCAGGTGCCGCCGCCGACAGTCACACGAAAATACGTTGCGTGCTTGGTCTATCCTACACCTCGTCTGCCATATCAGCATTGTATTGGCTGTTGGTAATCAGAGACAACAAATCAGTATCGCGATCGTTCGTTTACTCTAGAACGAAGCATTAAATGGTAAACGTGATTCAATTATCCAACCTGGCTTTTCATCCGATTTTTCCTATACACTCTGATAAACGATAATGATAATTATGTTTGCTAAAGATAGCCAGGTAAGTGCACCGAAGTGTTGATAATTTAAACAAACATTCCCGCGATTTATTGTTAATCTACAGGCAATATTTATATTTCCTATCTGTTTGTTCCTATCTGTAACCCTAAATGATATGATCATGCCTATATCTTCCATGGCAGCTGAGAGAGTGAATGAAGCGATGGTCAAATGACCATTGCAGATTTTACCAATTGTTGAATTGATAAGGACGATGTCATAAAAAATAATTCTGTAGATTTAGACAGTAGATCAGGATTGAAGTACATAGTATAATAAAAATCGCATTAAATAAGTTCAATCTTCTTATTTTTACGTCGATATGGGAATTAAGGCATCAAAAAGTGAATTACTGCATTTCTTGTTTAACATATGATTCGCCGTTCTAAACGAAATAGTGATAATATCATAAATCTCAACATTCGATACAGTAATGAACGGCTCCATTAAACGGTCCTCCTTTGGGCCCAGTACGCCATGCTACCACCCCATAAAGCATTTTCATTCCCACGAACAGCGCAGTAGGCGGTATCAACGGATTTGTAAAATGACAGTCCACTATGGGAAACCGATTTGCGATTTGCTAGCCACGTCATCGGCCCCTAGGATACTTTTATCTATTGTAGCTTGTTTTTCAATGAAAGGGATCCAAGGTGCACGAGAAGTAAATCCCAACAATAACTATCCATCTTGTATATTACGAGCTTGAAATAATTACAGTGTAATGAACAATTGCGTTAAGAGTCGAACTCTGAAAAAGGAAATAATAAATAATTATTCTCTTCTATACATATGTTACAAATAATTTTTACTCGAGAAGCAATGTTAATGTCAACGTAAAGCGAAAACCCATTTTAATACAAGTATGCAGAATCCATATAAAAATCTATAAAACAGTGTGTTACGCGTATTCTAAATTAAAAATTCACACACCAGTTTCCGGGATAACGCGTCCTCAATTACCGTTTATGGAAAATAACAGTTCCTCCTGACAGCATCTATGTATAAATGCGCGAAAAGTGGGCCATACCGGGCTCGGTCGAGAATGAAAAATGCTAGTGTACTTTTGTAGAAGTGGTTATGGTCCGCGCAACATAGTCAGCCCCGTAAATAAATGGTGTTTAACGCGCGAGATGTCAACACTTTTTCCATTACGCGATAAACACGGGGCTCGTGAACGTTAAGGGATTCGCATTTACAGGGCCCGTTACATCCGTTACAGTGAGGCAGGGAGCATCGGAACGATGGGATGCTTTGAGGCGGTAAAACTCTCCGTAAAATTGCTCGTTATTATTATAACGCGGACGTCGTTGTCTACGCTATCCACTCACTATCGCAGCCTGTGAGAGGATGCCAGATGGATTATTAAACTTCTAATGTCGCGGGCGAGCCCCGCATTACGGACTCTATAGCGTAAAGCTGTGTCTTCACTGAAGCAACGTCGAGGAACTTCCATTTCCAATAAACAAATTATTCAAACGTTTTGTCCGTACCGAAGCGATAAAATCCAAGGACCATTCGACTACATATAACGATTTTTTCAGAAAACATGTCACAACATTAAAAAGTTGCTCGTTGTTGCCTCAGTGAGGGCGCAGCTTAAGAGTTTCGCGAGGAGCTTGAGTAACAAAACGCGGAGAGCTCGACGCGTGGAAAGAACAGGCTTGCGATAAACGCGACGGAATCTTCGAGCTTACTATTTTACCATTGTTGATACAATCATCGAATTTTTCCTGGAAATTTTATCACTAGACTGCAGATGTTTATGATAAATAAAAATTGTCTGCATTAATTGTGTGAGAGAGGATCCAAAACAGATTTTCTTGAATGATTCCAATAAGATCTTTGATTTCTATAATTTTTCCAGTTTTAAATTTCACCTACCTCTTTTTGTCATAAAAATTGTTTAAAAATTCTGATATTGCAACTCGTTGACAACTAAATGTACTTCTACATAGTTAATCTGAACGAAGTCTAAAGCAATTCGACAAGAACAATGAGACGTCGTATGCAGTAACAATTCGCACATTTCACACAGATTACGAATCCACTGCGTACGCGGAAGCTATGCGTTACCAGACGGCGTAATAAAGATAAACACGTCGGTAAAACGGCGTGTTTCATAAAACTTTCGGTTACGATTACTGCGCGGCCATTGTTGTGACGCCAATGGCCTGCACAGACGGAGAGTAGAGGAATGGATTATTAAATTTTCAGTATGTTACGGCACAGGTAGGTAATACTTGGGTTTTTAGAGACGCAAAAATGTCGTTTCCTCCTTAATGAGTTTCTAGACTGAACCGGATTAGTATGATAGATACAATCACTAATATTATTGTCGGCATTGTTACGGGGATTCGCTTCTCGGTTTCAGTGGACATTGCTTCCCTGCATTATTCTGAACACTTCCTTTTTAAAATGAAACGGGCCTGATGTTTCTTTCGAGGACGTAGTAAGCATATAATTGGATTTTCTTCAATACCAATCTTTAGAGAAGACTTGATTGTGTATAATTATTCCTTTATGAAACTTCTGCCAATATATTAAAATCAGTAATTAAAATAATACATGACATAATTTGGATCGCATTTATTTAATTCGCAATACACTAGAATCTGTATTATCCATACCAATCAGCGGAGTATATTTAATGTTTGGATAATATGTATAGCAATTATTTCACTGATTAATCTTTACTGATTTGTAGAATAAATTCTGTTGTATATGGATCACATTAGATTTAATTATTAAACCAGCAAATATGATCCAAGTTGTGTCGCGTTTGGGCTCAGTTTTATCAGAAAAATGTCACAAATGCATCGATAAAAGATTAAGAAAGAAATAATGAAAAACAACAAAGTTTCGTCCAATAGTAATTACACTATTTTCCGATGAAGCTTCTTGGTCCTTCAAGAGGTACATTCTTCGGTATCGAGGATAAATTTTTCACAAATACGATGCACATCTTTCCCATATACATGGAGGTATTACTGTATTTAGTAGGGAGGTACCGGTAAAAACTGAGATTGATGTAACTCGGGACGTAACCGGCATAACGATGAAGATCAAAATTCGAATTGCGAAGGAAGATGAACAGGAAAATAAAAAAGGGGGAAGGAAAAAGTGAAGCACTGGAAGTGGCGACGTTTTAAAGCGCTCTGGTTAAGCCGACCACCATCGGTTATTTGATAACGTAGGACGAAGAGCTGAACGAGGCGGGAGAGCAGCATCAAACGGGGATGGGTAATGTACGAATGTAAAGGTTTATGGGCAATATGGTGTATTTACGGTTGACGGGCAAAAGTTACCGTACAGAAGGGAACTAGGATACCTATAAATTTTTCTCCATCTCTCTTCCCATTCGTCGGTTCGACTTACCGGCACTGCCGGGTAAAAATCTCGCAGATATTGACGAAGCTTCCCCGTGTAACACGACTGGATTCGCTCGACCGACAGAACGTGTCCACTCATCTGTTTCCCCTGTTGTTTACGTGGTTGTCAGGTTTCCACGGTAAGTCGAATTAATGTTCGAATTGTAATCCTAGATGCTCATCATGACGCACCACAGATGTGGTAGTCCGGACAACAGAATTTTCTGCTAGAATTTTTGTGTGGGGAAAAATATTCATTAATATCGACATACCGTAGAATCTATACTGTACAATGGAACATATGCAACTATATAAATTGTATGATGACAGCGTGATTTGCCTTTATACTTATGCACCATCGAGTAAGTATAAAACTTTGATACATTGAATATCCACATAAAAACATTCAGCAATGTGCGATAATCAGTTCTGAATACAAAAATTAATTCGTAAGGGGCTATGCAACCCTCAAATAGGATTAACTGAAGCTTTGCTTAATGTTCCATATAAAAGTCTTGTCTTTTACAGTATTTTTATGCACGAAAAATTGTTGCACAACCCATTAAATAATTGTTTTTCACCCATATAATGATAATAATTCATTGTACTTTTCACACTGGTCATTCTAACACGTCTACAAGGAGCATTTATAAACTAACGGTGTGAATGGATGAAAGCCAGTGTGCCTGATCAGCGGTGATTTTAGATAGAACCCTGTAAATATATAGGCGATGTAGCTAGTGTGTTAAAAACGATTTATTGTTCGTCTATCGCATGGAAATATCTGGATGATAAAGAAACTTAACGGATTCATGCTTTTATGTTATTACCCGTTGATGCGGAAACGTGACAAGCTGCCAAACAAGTTTGATATCGTTTGAACCATCGCGTCTCAGCGTTTTTAACCCTATTCAACCTTAATGGGTTTGCTGACGACGGAACCAGTTCGATGACGTGGCTCGCATTTTTATCTGATCTCTCACAGTTCGTGCGATTCGGATCCTGTTTGATGATCCTTAAACGAAGGTTTGCGATATTGTAATATTAGATAGATAAATGCTTGTTCCTTTATCAAGCGATTCGTTGCCATTTTTAAACAGCGTTCACTATTTTTAGTAATATATCTGGGAGTGAAACGTTTTCGATTGAAATGCTAGATCGGCGTGTATTTCGTTCCGTGGCGTTCGATCGGCGACTAAACGTACGAAGCACATTGTGGACTGTTATCGATTTATCACGGCCAGGTACGACATTCAACATGGGAACTGTAAATCAAAAATGTCATCGTAAAACACCGCTGACAAATTCCAGCCAGCCTGCCAACTGATCCAATCACCTCAGATTTCAAATATTTCTTTTGTTCATAAAGTTCACCGTGGCCACAGAAATACTAAATTACCGTCGGAGCTATACAAAATTAAATTATACGAACACTTGATGATGCTGCGAGCAGAAATTTGTTCAATCTACATCACGGGTCTTTGGCGTAATCTGTTTCGAGGATGAATTTTTGTTTTGCTTTACTATTTCGCTAAAGAGGGGAACGTAAAATTAATTTAAAAATACTTGGGCTCGAGCGAGATACGCAATCAAGTGATACAAAGTATGTACCTGTGCAATTTAATAATAATTTTATTGTTTCAAATTTTTGTTTCACAAATGAAACACGTTTCTTTAGTAATGAATATACAAGTTGATCGAGAATATATTTAAAATATATTTAAACATTCATTGTGAGCTGAAACTAATAATTACAACGATTAGAAACAAATGAGCATCAACTCCGATGCACTCTCTGCAGCATAAAAAGTTACTTCTCTCAGAAATGAAATCTCAGGCAACGAAATCTCATTTTACATTTTCAACTTTAATTCTAAACAGAATTTTCTATTTCAAACCATTAAATCCTCTACACTAATAATACAACAAAGACCTCCTTTTCATTTATATCCATAAATATTCATGACGTCCAAGATTATTTCTTTTCTAAATTTGCTCTTTTTGCCAAGAGATATTTTAAGCAGCTGCTTGAAATGCAAAGTTACGGTATTTCATTTTCTGCTTCAGGTTATTAAGATATTTTCTTTGACTGCGTACTATTTAGTTTAAAGTTTTTACAAGTACACGTTCGTGTTATTTAACAATATTGAACATTGGGGAAAGAAGCTTTTCGGACAACCCAATATTTTTCCCCTAATCGTAGCCAGTTTTGCGTACGGATGATTAAGGTACATTCTTAGTAGGCAAAACACGCGTCCGATAATATATGGACTGAGTCAGCGATCCATATAGGCGCGTAAGCAAACAGAAAACAGAGTGTGTTGTTAACACGATGTTATTACGACAAACACAATGCACAATTATGCCGAAGTGTCCGCTGTAGCGGCATGTTTGCGCTATTAAAGCCCACAATTTTCCTTGTATAAGCACTTCGGACGCTGTTCCGCATTGCACTCTCCTTCGAGCCGGTGGCTGGGACTCGAGGAGGAGGCTGCTTTCGGGTGAAAGCTCTCAATATGTCCGACCTAATCCTCTCCCAGAGGTCCCGACGTCCCTCCTCCCTTCTCCCTCTCACTCTCTTGTTGGTGCTTTGCTTCGCAATACGTATAAACATTTCGAGCCCAGCTGTGCCACAGGATTTAAGAGCTGAGCGATTAATAAATGCTTCGTACGACGAGAGCCGGCACCAGGACTCTCCGACAGCCACTCGACGAGGCTGCCCGTGATTTACCGTTCGGACTCGCGTGTCTGCATTCAAGCTTCCGCGTCTGGATTTCCAGCGGTTTCGCGGCATCGTTTTGATTTAGTGCTCTTCTCGCCCGTTTGAAACATCGCTAGGTATCTGTCTTTCTCTTTCACGTCGATACCCGCGTGTCAACCCCGGCAAATGAAGGTTACAGACTGTCATTCGATCCCCTTGTCTCCGCAAACGTTTGCTCGTCAACGTTTCCGAACGTGACTCGCGCTGTCTTTTAATTGAAATGGATCATTAGAGAGGCTGGATCCATCAAATGTTTGCGAGAAACGAACATCTACCAAAATGGGGCTATCACACTGTGTGACAGAAGGATAGCACATCTTGCGCATTGTTTTAAAGTTTTGTTGTATAAACTGGTAAAACCAGTTAAAACCCAACCAAACCAAAACCCAAACAGGACAAAATGACAGCACAAGCACAAAATCTACACTTCCCAGTTGCGCGGAAGCTGCTGAATAACAAGTACAGTTTTCTTTCGATAGGGCGATGAATAAAAGTTGGCCACTACAGTTCTACGGCGACACAAAATAATAATTTCATCGACGTCAATTTCGGAGATAAAACGGTAGACGGGATATGTGTATTGAGGCACGATACATTCAGCGGAGTGACGAACCCGTGCAGGTGACAGCAGAACGATTAATCATCGATAAATATCGCCCTTTTAATACTCCCTCATAAAATGCTAGGCTGGGAAAATTATTGATTCGTCATATTTCCTGCCAGCAGTGTCGTTAACGGGACCATTCTGATGTATTGATGTCACGTGATCAAACAGAAAGCTCGGGGGAAAGTTATTGAAAATGCTTTCCCACATGCAATAACACACTTTATAAAAGTTGATCCCTATGAAATCGAAAAGTATAGCTCTCTTCCCTTTTCGTAGCCGAATTGGTCGCTGCAATTTTACAATTTTCTCAACAGATTTTTTGTTATTTCTCTAATTAAGTTCATACCGCAGTGAATCGCGAGTCCGCGAATCTCTCGGAGGATTTCGCATTCAGCATGAAAAGCTTATTATCTTGGAACCTATCGGAGAAAAATGTCTCTGGCGAGGCAGAATTGTTGCTAATAAATAAAGTAGTAGAAGAGCAAGAAACGGAACGCGTAATCTCATTGTTTACGTTCCCTGTCTATGAAAGCTGTTTAAAGATGATATAATGCCACTCGACGGTCTAGCAGATAGATATGAATAGCACGTCGGGGGGCTTGGCAACGGAAAGAGGATCAGAAATGCAGGGGCGCGCAATGTTGTTACAACTTGATACACGAAATTGTTCTGCTGCGCGAATATTCGTTTAACGTTTACAACACGCCGTTCTACATATAATAAGCGGATATAGGATACGGAGGTCGCCTCTCTCCGTTCCGAGGTGCGTCCACGGTATTATTTGCCTTGGTGTTGGTGGAGAATCTCATCGTACAACCCTCCCGTGCTCCCGTGAAAGAATGAGAGAGAGAGAGAGAACCCTTGAACCTGCTTCGAATAATATTTCGTTCCATTATTCATAAACATTTTATAATCTTCTTAGCACGGTGAATTATTGCTGCTCGCACAATTGAAATAATGCGGGCTCGAGTCGCTTGTCCTGGGACCTCCTTCGGAGGATCGAAAAACGGAGTCGACTCTCGAGGAGAATCGAAAAGAGAGAGAAGGGGAGAGTGGGGGAGGGGGGGTGGAACGAGACAGGACGAGGTGAAGAAAAGTTGGCACGCAAACGAGAGAATGGAACGAGTTCGTTCGCTGAAGTGGCGTTGAAATGTTTCGAAGCGAGGGAAAAATAATTGGACGAAGAGTCTCTGTCGTTACTATCGCATTGGAGGAATGCGGACCGCCTCTCGCCGATGACGAAGACAGGCGGCCGTGTCTTCCCCAAAGGATCCGGGAAACGAATTCCTTTCTTAAACTCCTTCCTTCCTCGTTACCGAGACATTCTATGCTGCCACCCCCCACCCCCCTCCTTCGCCCACCCCGAACTACCAATCTAGCTAGTATCCACCGATAAAGTAACTTATTTGAATACAACGGCCGGATCGCAAATAACTTTGGAAAACATGATAATTATATGGCGTGTCGTCTGACAGACCTCCCTGAAGGAGGCTGGGGATATTAGCTCTCTCTCCGGTTGTTTGGTACTTATAGAAAGATAATGACGAGATTCATGTACGCGGTGTCTACCTAAAACTTTATAATCTTCGTTCTTAACCTCGCAGCTGCAATGATTAACGTTTCTTTGTCCCTGATTATTTCACAGAAGTAAAAAGAAAATGTATATGTATTATTTGTGTACACTTAGTTTTGCTATATTTTATCATGAATATTCGTTGCAGTAAGTACATCTGACTCCCACAATGCGTTAGGGTATACCTGGTAGATGACTTCTGGATGACCTTTAATATCGGAAGAGAAATGTCATTCTAGGATAGCATCACAATGATATACGAATGTAATGCTTACGAAATAAAATGCTCAACGGGATTATTATCGCCATCTTATTGCTCGGCAACAGCGAAGCACTGAATAAATCAGATTATGTTTATCAACGTATAGATGCACACAATGTTCGTTCCATCGTGTGATCCATCAACAGAGTTTCACTTGTTGCTCTGTTCGGAACTTTGCGGCATGGATTATGTAAATCGTATCCTCATTTGTTAATTGCAACAACCTAAGAACAACGAATCTTGTCTTGAACTGTATTTACTTGCTATGTTTTCAAACGCGTTATAGAAATTTGAGTTATCGACAGATAATTTAAGATATGTAAGAGAAAAATAGTGTAGCTCGTAATTAACCTAATATTATTGAAATCTCGTTACTTTCTTATGCTATGCGAGTACTAACGTGGTTTTACTACTGACCGAATTATTCCCGAAAACCAAAAACTTCAGAGCCAAAATTCGTGCTTCACGTAGTAGGATGATATCGACATGCTGTTCGTTCAGGACACTACACGTCACTAGCGTAACTCTACTGGCTGCAGCAGCAGCCCTAAAGTGATATACAGGTGAAGTCGTACAAGAGAGATCTCCTTGATGTCTCTATTACATCGCGGATTAGCTAGTTCTGAAATTCAAGTGAGAGCGGGTGAACGGTGATGAAGCGTGTTCGGAAAGTTTCCGTCAGAACGGAACCAAGACAAGGGACGTAACGGTGGAGTTGCAGGGAATAACCGATCGGTAGCTCCCCATAGAAGATAAATCCTTTAGAGACGAGACGTGTTGCTGGCCATTTCAGAACAATTATAATTAAATTTATCGCCAACAGGTTAGTTAACAATAAATTCGTTTCATTAATCCCGTTGAACCTGATTTACATTAATGTATGCACGTCGCACTACCCACTTTTAATTTGTTGCGACTGCAATTATTTCAACCATGTTTTTTACATTTTGCTTATATCTCGTGTGTCGTGTGTGAATAAAATAATGTTGAAGAATAGACTAACAGTTTTGCAGACGCCTAATGCATATACAGATGCGCACTTACAAAAAAGGTAATGTTAATCGTATTTATTTTTAACTACGAAATGTCTCGAAAGGAGAAGTGTCAACTGAATTGACATTGAACCTGCCACTGTTAATGATTTTTCTTTGTTTGCAATTATTGTAGTTACAAAGCCATCCATGGTAAATGATCGAATAAATTTAATTATTGAAGCATATATTATAATAAGAATCGTACAAATTCAATTTTCCCATTTTCGAAATTATGTTATTATGTTACTATTTATTAGGTGTTAGTTTGGTGCCTTTTGAGCATACATTTGATCTTTATTTATAAAAAAGGAGTACACGTTACGTTTCGAAGTAATTACCATTACTTTCTACACACTTCTCCCACCTTTTGGATAGCTGGCGAATCCCGTTTCTACAAAAAGATGATGGTTTTAATTGAATAAACACTTTCGGCATTCCACTGCGTTCTCCATCGCTGAGACAAAAATTTCCACTACGAAACCTTAGGAACCACTTCTTGCATGTTTTATAGGTTACAGCATTTTCACCTAACGCGGAACAAATCATTTTCGTAGCCTCAGCAGCATTTTTCTTAGAGTCAAATGCAAAAAGACCAGTGTTGAATGTGCTGTTTCTTAAACGCCATGATGCAAAGTACTGTTTTTTGAGGTTATGTACCAATTAGCAATTGTTCAATCATAATTAAATATATGTAAAGGCACCGAACTTATTTGTACACATAATAATTAGAATTGTCTCAGTATTTACCAGTATAACTAATGGCTCTTAACGTCATCTGGTATATCCTAATAGCAGATTAATGTTGGCATTAACCTCAACGACCACAATGACGCGGCATTCAGTCTCCAATGCTTTGCTAGTTACTTCAGTTTCGAAATGCTTAAGTTTGAAGTTTCTATTCACCGAAAAATAGAATGTTGGAGTTGCCGAGGGCTCTTGCGAGCAACTAAGCGCAATATTTCGAAGGGATGATCGATTCGTGGAAAGCAATGATCGCAGTAGCAGACTTTTAATTAAAGTGCTTGAAACGCGAGTGCAACATCAGCCCGATTTTCGACAAAGAGTCCAAAGGCAATGACAGAAGCTACAGTTCAGCAGAAAGGAATAGACGGTGGGTGAACGAGAGAGGAGAGAGATTCGGTGTCCGTGAAGCACAAGAGCAGAGTCCCCTGACATCATAAGGGTCTCTCCTCCTACAGTACTGCTTTCACCCCTACCCCGTTCACAGTCATGCCTTCGCCAAGTTCCTTTCGCATTGCAAACCTATCAAAGACGATGGGTGCTATGTTACATCACCGGGCCGCGTTCAAAATCTTATTAACCGTTGAAAGTGAGTTTTACTTCAAGGTGGAATTTAATTACATTCACGCCTGCTAGGCCACTTAGCCCTCCTTCTTTTTGTCACGATGCAGCTTCAATCACATAACCCTTTCCCCCCGACCGTTTTTCATCGTTCCCTTCATTTTCTTGCACCTTATTACCCCCGATTTCTGCCTCTGCTTTAATCATTTTCCTCGGTTTCTTCTCTCACTTTCCCCACAACCTCAAAAACTCAATTAGTTTCCCGTTACTCGGCGTCTTTATTTTTACACGGAGATCTTTTTTGAAATTATTGGTTCCCTCCACGGAAATTGCTAGCTTCTTATGCAATCTGAACTTCTTCCAATTCATTTTTCTTCGTTCGCTCTCTTTGGTGAAAAGGATTTTCATTGGTTCGGAAGTGTAGCTACGGGTTTCATGATGCTAATGGTGTGAATGATCGATCTTCTCGTTGCATTATTTTTGTGGATCGGCAATTATGCGAATCACAAGCGAGGAAGATGGTGTCTTTCACACAACCTGTGTTGGCTTTAACCTGGGATTATTTTGCGCAGTCGGCTTATGTTGATCCCCAAATTTCCTCTTTTTAGGGCCGAATTCCCCGGGGAGTATTTGATTCTATTTAATATGCAGAAGGACGCTTTGGGAATGGTGCGAAATATAAGCCTCGCAGCTTACGATTGCTAAATATGCAAATAATACAACAAAATTTATTCTGTCGCGCGGCGTATCAAAGTAGCTAGATCAACTCACTGCTGAATCTTTTATTCGCTGTAATTTTGATTTCATGAAATATAATGCAATAATATAGCGATTAATTTTGTCCAGTTTAGTTAAACAGAATAATATTAACGTTAGACAAAAGCAAGAAAGAGGACATTCTAAAAGTATTGTATGCATATTATCTAACCTTTTAAAGAATAGATATAGTGAAGAGAAAATATTTCTTCCGCACATAATTAATTCACATCCAGTTAAACATTTATCACACTGTAACATTTAACATACGTGGTACCAAGCTCAAATTGTTATTATTCATTATATGACATTATTTATGGAACAAACAGTTTATTCTAAATAGCAGTTGCAATAAATACAAACCTCCAAAATGTTCATTAACCCTGCATTACTCATATGCCTGCAATAGAGTTGCAATAAATTCAATTCAACTAAATTTATTCATTATTAGTCCAATTCAATCCCTTATAAGTAAGATTGCGAATCTTTATGCAAAATAAAAATTGTCTGTATTGATTGCAAGACACAAAACCTAAATAGAATTTTCTTCCTTTCTATAATCGTTTTATGGAGATGAAAATTATTGATCAGTATCCTTAAATTATTTTTTAATCTTTCTTAAAATACGCAGTCTACTTATAAGTATCAATTACTGATTACCTAGTCAATAATGTGAAATATGTCACATTTTAAGAATTTAAATATCATAATTAAAACGAGTAATGCAAGATTAACCACTTGCCTTACGATTTATGTTACAGCTACATTGATTAGAGCTTCTTTGTAATTGACAATTTCGTATAAAGAAAATGCAATTGACATTTATCGTATGTTTATATTTAGAAAAATAGAATTTTATTTGGAGTTGAGAGAACTTAATGACATACACAATGTTTAATAGATTATGTTCCAAATGTTCACAAGATTCGACATTAGAAGGTAAGTGATCAGATAGAAAAGTAGTTTAGATTTTGACGACGCAACATGTAAATCTGCATAGTATAAGAATATATAAGAATATATAAGAATAGTGAAGAGAGAATATAAAAGTATTTATCACTCACCTCTGCTACCGCCGTCAGGTCCTCGGAGGATGGTACACTCCTCTATTGTGCCAAAGGCAGTGAATAACTTTCTGACATCGTCTTCGGTTTGCTGTTTGCTGAGCATTCCCACGAACAGCTTTCTGTCTGCGGGTCGTCCGCGTGTTGAAATAAAGGGAACAGAGAAAAAAAAACGAAAAAAAATGTATTAGTCTTTGTCTTAGATATAGCGGGATTTCGCTTATAGCGCTTATTAGGCATTAAAAAGAGATTTTGCGGCTAACACCGAGAACGACAAAGTTACACGGTTACACCAGCATCCACCATCCTAAGGGGAAGGAAGTAAGGGTATATAAATATACATATATACGTATATCTACATATTTCGGAATGTATATAGATATATACATATGTATATGTCTATGTTAGATGCAAAATTTACACTGCCTGTTATGGCCGTACTTCAATTACACATTGTTTTCTTTTTTTGCTTGCACTTTAGACTCGTGTGAAATGTATATATGTATGCATACATCGATACGTTCCCGATTGTGGATATATAAAATGGACGTAAAAATGACAAGGATAATAAAGTATCATTTGTAATACTAATATCGGTAACAGTATTGTATAATATATAACACGACGTACACGTGTGACAGTGACGATAATATATTTCAGTGGGAGTTAGAAGGTAGTAAAGTAACGATAACAAAGAAAATTAAGATAATTCAACCAATGTCAATCCTACATCCTACGCCACAAGCCGAAGAAACAGATGGAGAAAAAACGGTATTCGCGTAAAAATCGGATGGGGCGTACAAGCGACTCAACTACGGCCGGAAGACTTGACGTTAATGTCGTCTACTATGACATTTAGCAATACATAATCATTTATTTCAATTTTCATAACTTTGACGACTACACCACTGAAAAATTGTATTTGTAGACGACATTGCCAGCAAGTGTTCCGCATGGTGCTGAGGTCAATATATCGCTTATAAAGGGTCACACGCCACTTGTGTACAGAAAGAATCGGTCTGTGATTGTAATGTTATTTCTCATTTAGTTAAAAATACTTGGGCCTGATTAGTTTCTCATGTTTTTGATCATTAATTGCGTGAGATCGTCAATTCATTGGAAAATGAGGCATTGAATTTTGAAAGCGTGCTGTACTCATTCAAAAGAAAAACAAATCACTTGTTCTGATAGCAAGGCCCAACAATTTGCATTATTTTGAGTTACATAATTATGAATGTATTCGCTACTCGTGTAACACACTCTCAAGGTTCTAAGACTATTCGTGTAACATCCCGAGAAATATCAATATTATAATTATACGATTAGATTGTTCAAAATTGTGTGTAGAGTTATCAATTTTTCGTTTGATCGTAACAGAATTCATGGCTCAGAGAGAATCAGATAAAATCGTAGATGGTAAATAGAAATATCTGCACTGAGAGAGTATCCCGCGTGTACGTGTATCCCTGTATAATATCGATAATTTATGGTCGTGGGTGTGCGAGATCGACTGGGACTACGTGAAAGAGAAATGTGGCCAATGGGAACGCGTGGAAGGATCTGTCGTCGTGGATAGAGAGTTTTGGGGACCTGGTTGATGATGGAGGGGGTCAGGGATAAAAAAGTTCTTATATAGAATCATATCTAAGTAATAGAATAAGATAAACGTAGCTGACATCATAATCAGAAAATATTTACAGAGGTGATAAAAAAACACATCGACAACGAACGAGACAACACATCCAACGAGCGAGCCACTATTTTATGGTCATAGCTGTAAAGAGCGGTATAATATATATAAATATATAATCATATATAAATATATATAATATTTACGCTTGAGGTTGTTCATACGAAAGGGATCAAGGTGAAAAGTTGAAAAATTGGGATCAATTACGGGATAATGAATAATCTTACGAGACGAACGATATATATTCGGTCCTCGAAACAAAAAGGGAAGCTATTCTGCAACATACGGTCGGTAGACGCTCTGAGATAATGAGTTTTACCCTTTGAAATTCGAGCTGGTCGTGCACGGATGCGTCTTTAACCTTGCAATGGTATCCTAAGGTCTCTGGTGACCCAAAAAATTGATTAATTTTATATCGTATTGCACAACTGCAAAGTTTCTGTAACCTCTTTGAAACATTTCGGGGTTTCAGGTTTAAATTACGTACAGTGGGACTTTGATTATCCAAACTTCCGATGTCTGAAGTCTTTAATATCCCGACAGGCCTCAGATGTAAATATGTAGCTGAATCTAAGGAGATTTATGTGCGACTTAATCAAAATTGAATCTAGCATTATAATTGAGTTCCAATATTCAAACAGTTTTCCTCTTTAGTTTGGATAATCGAGGTTCTGTACTTGAAACTATCTTAGTAAGTGTTTAAAGAATTTTGGATAAGAGTCCCAATATGGTACTTTGTAAATTGAGTATAAAATGGTTCCACTAAGGGTTAAATAGTCAGCTCGACGACCACCATCGTGTTAATTTATAGGCTGCTGAAGGTTTGGCTCATGGGAATCTAAGAGCGTCCACGCACATTCCGCCGTAACGAGTTTTTAACAATGTGATAAACGCCGGTGCGCAATAAATAGAGCAAAAACACGAACGACAAGTTGACGGCTACTAGGTAAACGTTCACGCACGTGGGCACGCACAACATTGTTTGTAATACCTTATATAGAGTGTACCACGCTGTATGTTCGAGTTCTCCGATGAAATGGATTAGGAACAGCAGAACGGTAATCGAAACGGAGATAGGTTTTTCTAATAAAGACGCGTCGCATTCCGCGAAACCGAATCGAATAATAGGGCAGCTCTTTTGCCATGATTAATCGAATCGAACGCATTCCGAACGACCGAAAAATCAATTTCTTTGCTAAATCGGTGACACGATTGCAAAAGCCAAACAATTGAAAATTAAATTCCCAGGGAATCCGTAATTTTAACTGTATATGCTCTCTTAACACGATCAAAGAACAACAAATTTTGCGAGTTCGACAAAGTCCCGCGATCGGACAAAATTTAGGGCATGTTCGTTCAATGATATTTGAATCTTGGATTCTGTTTTTATTCGAAACTGAATATACAGAGCATAGCCTAAATAATTTGTAAGTTTTACGACTTTTGTGATGATCTAATGAAGAAACGCTGCGACCAATGTTTTCTTTTTCACTTAACACCTTGTCTATTACAATCTTTCATCGAATTCAACGTACCTCCTTGATGAAACATTGAAACAATTTAGGAGAAGAAAATCATTATGCTGTTTCCTATGATTTTAGGCAAAAAGGCACTTAAAATTAATTTGACTGAAACTTTTCTTTGATAAATACTACTCTTTTATTGCAAGCAGAGTTGCATGATTTAATTAAGGGTACCATAAAAAATGGACCATATTTTTCTAAAATATATAGAATTATACTTTTAGATCTTTCTTTTGCATGAAATTGCATTCACAATCTTAAATATTCGATCGAACAAATGAAACAACCAGAAGAAACATATTTATTTCACATAATTCTTCTTCAAATCTTGACTTACGATTTTAAAGAAACAAGCAGTGGCACCTACTGTCGGACACTTTCAAAATACTACCTTTATAGGTTTGTAATGCATCTACTCATTCTTGCCATGGATGCATGAATTCCGCAGACTAATTATGAAACATCTGATAGAATCGTTTAGTGTCCAATAGTTCTTAAGACTTTTCCTCATTCCATTGATTTCATTTTCTTATTGTTGAGAGGCACATCAGTTCCATCGAATTCTCTGCTTCTGTTAAATCTTCCTCATGCTTTCGTCGGGTTCAATCTTTCCCTCATATTTCAATTGTTTAATAAAATGCTAGTGTCCGACACCAAGTGCCCTCCAGCGTCAGGTAACTTCCCCTACACGGCTCTATTCGAAATTTCTTAGTCCCGGGTTGAAAAACCGGGGAATCTTGCATGTACAACTTTTTTCATTAGATCAACGCAACCGTCTAAAAAAACGTATGGTCTACAACGACAAACACCACGTATATGTATACTGGTCGCGCGACGGGTCTAGAAATTGGACCGTGGTCGAGGGAGGAGAAGAAAAGTTCGTGAAGGAATGCTGGGTATCGTGGGTCAAACACTAGCGAGCAGCAAAATGAACTTTGCGGCGAGCTGTGCTGGCTGAATCAGCGGTGATGGCGTGATGAGAGAGAAAAATTCGTTTTTTCTTTTTTCTCTTAAAGAGGTTCTCCTTCTGCCGATTTGCGGAGAAGAAGAAGAATAGAGGTACTGTAAGGAAGCTAGCTATCTCCTGGAAGTCGAAGTTACCTTCAGCTGCCGCCACCGGTGCCTCCTACTTCCAGAAGATGGCACTGGTGCTCCCGTCGTCCATCATGCACTCTGGAATACAGAACAGAAACAAAGAAATGCTATTGGGCCCAAATTACATCATTCGTTGTCGTCGTTGACTATATGTATCTCCTCGAGACTAGATACACGTCCTCCCTGCACGAGTCTAAACAAATTTGTCTCTTTCTGTTAGCGAAAGAGCTTCTCTTAGAATATACAGTGCAGCATATTTCTGCAACCTCTCATGAAAGGTCTTAAACCGCAACGATCACTAGGATTTAAGTTCGCAGCTATACGACTGTTTGCGAGTTCAGATTCTTTTAGTGCTGCACATGTTCGGCGAGAAAAACCTGGTCGTTTGATAAAACGATTGTATCTCGAGTAGGCGACGGCACTTCCGTTAATCGAAAGTTCGGAAGTTCCTGCGTGGTGTCGGGCGGGCGAGGATTTCAATCGGGCGTAACCGTTTTATCACAATTTTACATTCCTCGGATAACGCGGCTACGGTTCGTGCTTTCGATTCACCGCATTCCCCACGTGAATGAACTTAATGACGCGTCTTCGCGAGGTTATGGAGATGCAAAATTGGCGAACCGAGTTAAAGGTCGTCGTCGCGGGTGCTAGACGCGAGCTCATTCCAGCCGGTGGCTTGGCTCGCGCCTTCCAGCTAGGCTCCAGGGCACATTTAAGGATTTGTCTCGGGAAATTAGATTCTCGCCTGACTTGCAGCCTCGTTGCATCCCCGTTCTCCACGGATTCTTACCCCTTCGTCCACCCTGCTCTTTCTCAAACTCCCCCCCACCCCTCCCCTCCCCCCGTTCGTTCCCTTCGTTCCTTTTCGCTCCGTCCTTCAACCATCCTCACACTTCCTTCTGCTATTCTTTGACAGGGAATTCTCCTTCCTTAAGCCCCGAGTACTTTTCATCGAGCGTTCGTTTCCATTGTCGTGCCAGGACACCGTGGGGACCAGGAATTGGACCTTTGTCGCTCAGGCTAAGTGTTAACGTGCCCTTCGCGTTCCTTTTCCCGGTCAGGGTCTCTCCGCGAAATCAAGGAAGGAATTAACCCTTGGGAAATTATCTTCTAACTGGACACCGAGAACAAAGCGAACATTCTGTTTGACGCCGTATTTCCTTTTCTTTCGCCCGCTCTCCCACCTCCGACGACTCCTTTTGTTCCGCTTTCAGATTGGTTTTTGTTCACACCCTACGATTACTTCGTTAATTCGATTAAAACGGTGAATAGGATAATATCGGAAAACACATGGAAATGGAAGACATAACGTTCGCCAGCTACGACGTCCGTCTAATCGATCCTAATGGATCACGCCGAATAATTACCTTCAGTTCTTGGAGACAAACAGACCCCGTCAAAGTGTTCAAATTTTCCAAACAATGGAACGAGCACTCGATGATTGTACGAAAACCAAGTTTCATTGCATCGTTCAATAAACGGTCTTATCCTTGTGCCGTTCGCAAGACAATATACAGTAGAACCTCGCTCGTTGCGTACTGGCGATTCCCACCACAAGATTGTAGAAGTTCTGGTACTCGTGGTGGGGATTGTGGTGGCTACGTAGAAACAAAGGAAGATCTACGGATCACTATGATTGGTTACTTCTTTCGTTGCACAACCTCGATTTTTGCACTTTCAGTTTCGACCACGAGCGAGGTTCTACTGTACAGTCAACCCTACGTGGGAAACGATTTCATTTTATCTGTCTCACAGAAATTCTGAAATGTGAACTATATATCGACCTATTATAAAACTACGAGAGCCACACAGAGCTCGTTATGGTTGTATCGCAGAAAAGTGTCGAATGTTTGTCGTTTGCCAATGCTCGCGGAGATCAATCCGATCGACTGATTAGAAAACGTCTTCGATACACTAACTGCGGCGCGAATTCTTGCGTGCTTAACGACGAAGAGGTCGTTAAATACGCCGTAATTTCTGACCCATACGTAACTTTATACCTCGGTGCGACGTTCTATTGACGACATCATTCCCCGTCTACGAAGAAGCACGTCGTTCTCTCATAATCCTCAAGGATTTCTCGCAATAGCTTCGGACCCGGAGCAGTTCGTGCCACGTCGACCAACTCAAAGTTGCCGGCAATGAAGGCAACCTTCGAGAATCTCGATATCCCGGGATACGTTTATCTGCTCGAACATGGTAGGGCGAGTGATGGCGGCGGAGGCAAGGTGACTCGCCGAGGGATCGAAACTTATCTACTTGCTCAACTAGCTCCGGCATAGCAGCCACCCTTATCCACTCGCAGGAACTTCCACTACCCTTGAGCTTGAGCAACTTCCGCGCGAGATATACGTATTTCTCAAATCTGTTTCCGTCGTTGTACACTTAATTCCGGCAGCTTTCGCGAGACAATCGACCGTGCTTAGGCTTGAAAGCCGTGACAAAATGGTCGACATGTTTATTCTACAGTTTTCTCGGTTGGTGTTTAACCCTACAGAGACAACGCCCGGTTCTTACTTTATTTTTGTATGATCAACGTTGTACGTATAATGTTACCGTAATCTACTCACGATTTAGACTCCTCTAAATTTTCATGAGAGATATAAGGGCTACAGTTTATTCCTTTTTTGAATAATTTTAATAAGTTGAAAATAGTACAACAATATCCATCAATATTCTTTAACTCTTCATATTCATACTTTCGTGAATTTAATGACAATCATTAATTATTATAGTAAGCAATGTCTTTAATAATTTTGTTATTAAATGTCTTTAATGTAAAAGTCTATTTATGTGCACACGTATACCGTCTGAAACAGTGGAAGCAGCAGCAGTGACAGTGTTCAGGTTTAGATCGCTCGTCCTATAGTTACGTCAAACTGAGGCTTTGTGGGGTCACACTGAGACAGCCGACCGGAGATTACAATGGCATCTACGCGAGATTAGCATATGAATTACGGGCCCCCTCATCCATTTCTCTTGCTCCGCCCTGTAACCCGCTTTTCTCCTTCTTCAGTGCTTCTCCTTGAGCACCATGGATGGATCAAACTCAATTGATCGCGCAAAGCCAATATCCCGATTCCGACTTTTACGTGACCATAATTTCAATGTTTGCGCGAAAAAGCAACAGAAATCTGAATAAACTTGAATTCAGCTTCGTGCGACTACTCCATTCTGACCACCCGTTCCTTCTTTCTTCAATTATCTTCGTTATTTGTCTCTGTGTATAACCTACTCTTTGTGTATAAATTATTCCATTTTGTAAATTTTGACCATTATTAACACCACAGTTAATAGACGTTTTCATAAGTGAATTGAATGATAGAAATATGTAAGTATGTCTGCAATAATAGTAGATATTAAAATTTCATAAGGAAATTTTGCAGGTGCTTAATGGATTACTAGTCTCATAGTTATCAAACGTCTACACCGATAATTGTCTCGAATAAATAAAATGAGAAGCATTTATAAATCTGTTAATCAATAAATATAAGCATCAGTTTGCCCGTTTTATAATAAATCCTACGTGCATGGTCAAGTATTATCCCATTTTTCAATTCATCCGAGCCATTTGTTGCGCGCGAATTTTGTAACGCTTGGTCCTCGCAAAAGCGGTAAGATCGCTAAAATATCGGTAGATTTTCGTTGACACGAAATTAATGAATAGTACACAACTCGAAAACGGCGCAGGCATTGTACAGAAACGAAATTTTATCGAGGCGTGCTTTTTTGTGTTTGTTCGATTGAAAGTTACGTATGGGTTGTCAACGAGTATTACTGTATGTTACAGTGAATGCTTTCCCATTCAATAAAAATATTTCATAGCTCGCCATTAAATCCGCTATATTTTATTGAATCTTTCCGTCAATAGTGCATCCTTTGTTACGGATTCGGTGCCTTTAGAAGTAAATGCATTACAGTTGTTATTAATTTCAGGAACACGAAAATGTTTTTAATAATTGTGCGTCAATTTCGTCATTCGTTAGACGGTATTGGACGCTGAATTGAACAATTCAGTTCTTTCGATCACGTATTTGGTCTTCATTTCTATCTTTCGAAGATTGAAGACTTGACGCAAGTTTAGTAACAATAGTAATAACATACAAGATAAGTCAGAAATGAATTTCAAATCCATTTGGTAGATCTCAAATTTAGCCTTATTAACGATATTCGATGGTGATATATAATTGTACTGGTACGTGCGCCAGTTCTCACCTCCGCGGTTTTCACTGTCCGCCGGCTTCACTTGAATAGGACGGTTCATCTGGAACAAACAAGAAAACATAGAAATTAGCAATGTAATTAGGTTATATTTTTCCACAATAATCATATCATTGTGGTTCATTAAAACTGAAACGTTGTGGTCTTATAGACGCTTGAGACAGGGCTAAGAATTGTTAGTTTACTGCATTTCATTGAATTCACATATTTGCAATGAAACCTGCCCATAGTATCTAAAATATAATTTTATTCTTTTGTCATAAATAGACTTTTCTTCATAAATAAACTCAATTGTATGAATATAAACTTGACTCTTTCAGCTTTAATAAAAATGAACTTATAAAAATGTAATGATCTTTCGAGGTAAGAGTACACAAGAGAGATTAAAACCTGCTACATAGTAAAATGCATAATTCGTATATTATTAGTTCGAAGACAGACACTGCACGAACTGTAAGGAATTTCCATTTCAAAAGTGTTTTTCCAACGCATGCTGTGTTTTGCATACAGAAGAAAATTCTCACTTTGAAAATTAAAATTGAAGTTGCTGCAGCGAGAAACTGTATTTTGCATTAGGGGTGGTTTGGTTCCGGTAGGATATCTCGATTATCCGAACTAGATAGAACTTATCCTACACAGGATCAGGAAGTAGAAAGGAATCGTTATTCGAGTGTAATTTGGTCGGCGTTGGGTCATCGGTCTTGTTGAAACATTACGATCGTTCGTTGGGAAAGTTTTTTCTGGCGTTGACAAGACAGATTGTCATAAAATAAAAGTGGCGAGTGGGAAACGGTGACGCGGAACAGCAGGAGCCAAAATAAGAGCGAAAAACAGTGGGGGGATGCGAAGAAGAAACGTAGTAAGGGAAAAGGGGATATCGCTTCTCCCCCCCTCCTGCTCCGGTCGCCCTACCCAACGTTTTGGTTTGCGAAAATGTGGAATTCCAGAGCTCGACCTTCTGTACCATCCTCACGAAGTCTTTTGGACGACTGCGAATGGGTCGAGATCCCAGAGAACAAATAACATTGTTTATTTGTTGGACGGATCGCGCTACCGCAGAGCGCTCCAGTTCGTTCCTAGGGGATGAGAATGCATGATTCATGACGCGGGGGACACGGGACTGTACTCTGATCCCCTCTCTCCTACCCACCAAATTCTCCTCCCTCTCTTTCCCACTCTTTTAGCCGGCTGTTTTCTCTTCGGGAATCCCCTGCCCCCTTTCGTCACTTCGAAACTACCGGCGTGTCAGCCCTACCAGAAATGTGTTATGGCAAAGCTGTTTGGAAAATTTCTGTTTTCCAATCTTTCTTCTCGCTCTCTTGACCCGCATATGGATGCTTACATTTATCCGTCTCTTGTGTGGATCAATGAAGATTTTATTAACCGGAAATGTCGTATTTCATATTGCATGATTACTCTGACTCAGATTGTCTCGTTGTACTAACCCCCTCAGGATAGCGTCTGTTGTACTGACTCTGAAGAGTATGTTGAAATTTATTACACAAGATTAGGCTATTAGGAGGCACTTTCAAACATTATTTTTATTTACGTTTACTTTCTAAAGTTTTTAAATGACCAGAAAGACTGTTTTCTACCAGTTGGACAATATTTAATTAATCTAATGTTTCTATCAAAAGTATTATATTGAATATTAACCTTCATACCTATTCATAGATACTGTAAAATATTTCATCCCTCTCTCTTTGTGAGATGTACTTCTTTAAAATGTGAAATTAGAAATGGAACATAATCTGTTGATTGTAAAGCAAAAATGGGTGAAACATTATTGTAGGACCTTTCTTGTTAACTATTTCTGAGAAGTGCATAATGTAAGAAGCTTCTAAACTGTTAAAAATTGCCTTCCCTGTCATAAAATTAAAATTTAAAGAAAAACAATTGTAAAAATTGACGGCGATCGTAGATTACAGTATAAAATTACCGGTATTGTGTCTGTATTTTATGGCGCAGGAGGCCCATGGTTATGTCGGAAGTTTGATAATCTGCTGCTTAACAGAGGTATACCATGGACGCGCATCATAACCATCTGTCTTCGTATTCGCTACTCTTTTTTTCATTATGCACTGGCTGCTATAACATAAGAATGCTAGGGAAAGAACGCAGTGGGGTGGAAACGTACGCGGCAACCCCAAAACTTTTTCTTTGTACATGCAAGTCATATACCAAGGGGAGCTGCGTTGCAGGGGTCAGTGCCACGACCATGTGGAACTCGCCCAGAAACTATGCTCGCCGACACAAGATTTCCGGGTTCATGCTCTTGAAAAGGCACATTGTTTCACTGCGTTCGCATTATGCGGTTCGCTATGAATCTACTTTTTGAGCCGTTCTTACTCGCGCTGTAAAAAACTAAGTAATTGCTGCCATTATACAATCTTTTTCCATTCTTCAAATTGTATTTATATCTTTCTAACGTGCAAACATATTTTCTGTTAACTTATTCAATTTACTGTTGGGAAATGTGTTACATTATTTTTGTGATTCGGCAATGCATTTTACATGCTTACAGCCAAATAAAATAATAAGGGCATTATTTTCTAAAATATTATCAGGTATCAATAATTATATACAAAGGTTATTTTGGTCAGTATTATTCTTTCTAGAGTTAATAATAAACTGTTAATTTCTAGTAAATATATTATATGTAATATGTAAATATATTACATCTTACGTTTCCTACGGAGTTTTAGTACGTACTTAATAATTAATAAAAATATATTTGGAAGAGGCACGTAATCTTAAAATATATGTTGACATTAAGCATTTAGTATGACAATGAATTTTAACTACAGACGAATCATAAGTGTCTATAAAGTAATGTTTTACATAAAAATGCAAAGTCTACTCGGCATAGTCAGTAGTAAAATATTTAATTAATTCACAGCATGGCTATTTGTACTGCTTAAAATCCTGCATGGCGAGAGATTAAACGTAACTGTGCGAATTCAGATTTTCACATTCGGATTGACATTCTAACGGAAGGAATCGGCTTCGTCATGGAGAATAATATTCTAAAGAATATAGAAGGATAACCCTGGTTCTATTTAAAGAAGAAAATCTTTCTCAAGGGGTAGCAGCTGCCTGCCTCGTGACTTCGTGACGCATCAAATTAATATAATGAGATTATAACCCTGAAAACCACTGGCAGTAACGGTAAAATACCAAGTCAGAATAGAAAAGTAATCCCACGTGTCCTGTATTATTTTAACCCTCTTTTTTCATTCGAAATTATTCTTCGTCATTATTCATATAATACTTAATTAATCAAGGTATAACTATATAGAATATAAATAATCTCTTATAATTGAATGTATGATGTACCCTTTGTCGCTATTTATATAATTCTCTTGATTTTGATCAAGCTATAATTTCATTCAAATAATCTATAATTCAATATATGGTGTACACTTCACCTCCACTTGTCTCCACTTGTACCTCATTATTTTTACAAGTCTCGTACTATAATTAACTCGTCATATACATTTATGATGCGCTTGAATATCCACATTTGTTCCTAGTTTACTATACAAGAATTGTTGCTAACTATGTTTACAATATTACATTTAGCTCTCTTTTCATCATTGAGATAAAAAAAAGATTATTGCTACCGTTCTTTTATAGTTCGTTCACTTCAAACACGAACTTTTCCTAATATCTTTTACAAATACGAAACGTAGAGTGTACCAATTTCCCTTAGCGTATAACAAAGTGCGTTCGATCTTGTAATACGTCCGATATTTCAATATTTTATGATAAAATTAACACGTGTTGGTGAAGATATTTTTCACAAACATCGCTATATCCTGCGAAACACGAGAATCATTTATTACGATTTCAATTAATTTTTATTGAACCTCAAACATCGCTCAACACACAAAGTTGAAAATTACTTCAATCTGAATGCAAACATCGCCGGAAATATTTGAAAAGTGAAAAACGGCATATAGCTAAATGTTAAAAATTCGGTCGGAAATATCCGTGTAAGAGCATAACGGTATCATGGCAAGGAGGTATAAAGATATAATGAAATCAATGATAGCAAACGCGGAAGGGATGAACAGGAAGCGACAGAGGAAGCAACGTAATTCTAGGGAGAACAAGAGAGACTAGGACAGGGGTTACTTTAAGCACTGTCCTCTGGTCAGGAAATTAAACTTTGAGCCGAGTGCCGGCTATTAGGCGTTTGTTGTTGTTTCGTTGTCAGGGGAACTGGATGTTTGTATAGATACCGGAATTGAGATACGACGTTTTACCCCTCTTACGTCTCTCTCTCTCTCTCTCTCTCTCTCTCTCTCTCCTATCTCCGGGGAAGTTTCACACAGAATGCATCGTGTAAATGTCACTTACTACCCGGGGGATCTGTACCAGTCAATAACGATTACTAGGCGAGGCTTCCGCGGAATGTATTGCAGGGCATAGACGTGGCGATTAACGTAGACAAGCATTAACTACCGCCCATTACCGGTGGCTCCGTTCCGTCCAAATAGTTCCACTTACAGTTGATTCACGTATCGCATTAATGTCAGTTAACGATTTCATCGAGTTCATGATTACGGTGCCGCAAATGCCGGCCGACCGCGCGCAAAGAAAAATCGCGGGAAACACAGCTGATTCGCTACGTCACTTTAAGCACCGAGTTGAGATTTCGGATTAACGTTTGCGACACGGGAATAGTGATACACGCTTGTAGAAACCGTGAAAAACGCAGCACGTTAGCATCAGATCGGCATCAGATTGGCAGCAGATTTATATTGATCGGACTTCCTTTTGGATATACTGTATATGTATAGGAAAAATACTCTTGTTAGTGAATTAACTAATTTAGGAAGCTATCGAAGTGAAATGTAAGATTAATATCTTTCCTAGTAAGCAATGAGTGATCTCAATCACTGGTTCTCCGTTGAGAATCTGTACTTTTACTTTGACATTTCTTAATAATAAATTAGCTATACTAGTCACAAATATAGTTTTAATGGCTCCAACGATTTGTTCCGAAGAAAGCAAAAACTTTTGTCTATGAAAAGGTTAGGTTGAACTAGTTGGAACAAGTGGCATAGTTATTGGATCGTTTGACATAGATCGTTTGCCACAGATCCTTTGCTTCACTGTGCTATCGGGCGTCCCTTAACATGTAGAATGATATTTTTCTTCCTTTTATGTCATTTCATTTCATATTATACTAACCACTATATATCCAACACAAGATTTATGCATTTATAACAAAAGTGAGTGAAGTAAATACAAAACAGTTAAAACACTAAAAGAAGTTAAAAATGTTGCTGTATTATTTTTAGCTTGTTTAAATTATTTAAAAGAGTAAGACATTTCTATTCAGCACCTGTTCGTTAAAATTCAAGTAGACAATTTTGATTTTGCATAGGGATCCGCAGTCTAATTATTGTATAAATAAATTCTGACCTGAAAATGTTTTTTTGTTTAGGCTTTAAATGCTTCAACGTTCTGCCAAAGGTTCTGGAATTTACAGTGTCCCCAAACTGGTAACGAGGAACGAGGTTACATGAATTTGCATGAAAAAGTAAATCGAGAATGTACAGTGACATTTCCTCGCTCAAAGCGTAATTTCTGAATAAATCGATATTGCCAATGTAGAACATTTTCTAGTTCACTGTGCAGATAATGTTCATCGTTTTGCAGTACACTTTCCGAATTTATTAATGTTTTACGTTTGTGACAAAAATCAGCATCTCCGGAATCGATTAGTGACTGCTACAAATGCAGTAACTTGGTTAACAATCCAATTTTATTAACATTCAATCGGCCTGTTCGTTTCCCACCCTAGTTTCGGATACGATTCAAGACCTATGATAGATCACTTTTGAGAAGCAGTTAGTTTACTTGCCTACTTTTCATGAAGTATGCACGTTATACATACATATACCTGAATAAGATAGAATTCTGATAATGTATAAATAAACAACAAATTCACGAGTAACAAGCCATGAATAAAATTGCGCATTTAATATATATTATTTAGTACGTTACGAAGGAATACATAATATACGAGCACTGCACAATATTAAGGAGTAACTTCTTGTGATCAGAGCACTGAACGGTTAATTTGTTGAATAATCGATCGCTAGCAAGCAGCGAATTAACGCGTCCTTAGATGCAAAACTTAATCCCAGGATGAAATATATTATAATACCGAGCGCTCAGTATATTCTTTAAGCATTTTGTTGCATTTCGTGTCGAGTCTTCGATAATTCGTGTCATCATCAGCCCCGTGCACTTAGAAAATCGATTCCCTTAAGAGGCACCACTCAAGATGGATAGTAATAAGTAAATGTGTTTGCTCAGCCCAGAGCGCGCATCACGAGCAATTAATTAAGCTCGATTATCTATGTACACTGCGGGAAGCAAGTCTTGCTACTGCCAGATAGATGCTGAGTAATAGCCATATGCTTCTACGAAGCGCACCGGGTAGGTATTCCTCCCTGTTTAATTCTACTTCGTCGTAGAAGGGTGGACAAAAATATAACTTTCCCTAATCACGGTGTAAAAAGTTATTATTCATTCACCACCGAGCCAGATTGTATCGAAATTTAATGCCCGCGATAGTTTCAATGAAATTTTTAAAGCCGTTTTTGCACGGCCACCTGTGAACCGCGTGAAGATAATTTTATCGATGCGCAATAACCGAGATCAGCTTCGAGCTTCGGTTCATAAAACACAGAAAACTATCTTCATAATCCCTGCCGATGGTCGATCGAATTTCAAATAATATTTCCATCGAAAACCAATTGGGAACGTCCAATTAATCACACTGAGATTATAAAGATCGATCGAAGCGGAACTCGTCTCTTTTACTGCATTTCGGAAAGAGGTTCAACCCTTGTTTCATGCAATTAAATTAATCGTATTTATACTCTCGCTAGTTCTCCTCACTCTTCTTCTCTTCACCCTTTTTTTAGCCAATTCTTTTTCTTGCGGAAGCCTGATTCCAGAAAGGTTGAATATTCAAAAAATGGGTCTTCAGTTTCCCACCTGCTACTTCATGTAATAATATCTTAGAGGAAAACGAACATTGCTTGGCAAAACTAGATGCTTAAAGCTTTAAAACGAGTCCATGCTTATGTTCGAACTATTTGTATTTACGAAATTATCAGAATATAGATATCGACAATTTTTCGAGAATCAGAAATGTAATGTTTAAATACTTTTAATTTTTGTGTAAAAAGGTTCGAGAGATTAGCTTAATAACAATTTTCGATTAGTAAAACGCAGACATCTGTCTTGATCCTCTTCGCCGTTCATCGATACCTCGACCATAATTTCATTCGAAAATCAATTGGAACCGACCAATTAATCGTTGTGCGACTATAACGGCCGATTAAATCAGAACTGGACTCTTCTCCAGGACTCTGGAAGGAGGCTAAACAGCAGCCTCGTGTAATTAAATAAACCGTATTTATGCAGTTTGGTCCCTCTCCCTACTTCCTCTCTCCTCTCTTCATTCTTTGTAACCCAATTCTTTTCTCTCACAGGAAGTCTGATTCCAAGAAAGCCACGCAAAATCCAGATAGGGGATAGGTGGAGGTTGATAACTGCCAAATTGAATGGTGAATGGTCGCTTCGGAAATTGAATAAGCTATCGTGCCTGAACCGAGCCGTCGAGCGAAGCCTGGTATTTGACCTGGCTGCGTGCAATCAATGTACTGATTGGAGATAAGGGCTCACCCTGTAGCCCCTGGCATCCTCTCCGGCATGATTTATATATGTACGGTCTTCGCAGGCGATGTATTCATTACTTGATTACCCTTCGGCAAGTTTATACCGTCGTGACCGTGTAACGAGCCAGATATCGAGATACCTTATATTGTGTTCGCCCCCAATCCACGAGCTACGCATTCTTGTTCTTATTGCGCCGCGAGTAATTAGATCATCCGGCTTCATCAGACCAAGCTTTTTTGCTTTTTCACTTCCCTACCGGTCCCGTTCATATGGCTCGGTAATTCTTTCTGTCGTGAATATGCTCCTAATCAATCTACTAACAAAGATTTTCTCCAAGGAACTGGTTTTCCTGTGATCATTCACAAAATATGTTTTTCCATAAATGCAACGTCTTTTTTGGCTCCCGGACGATAGGACTTGGGTGCATTTCAATCTAAAGGTATAATTAGCCTGCGGATTTTATGCATTTATGAAAAACACGAGTTGTGCACTTTTTGATATTATCTTGCTTCAATTATGATCTTTCAATAGTTCATATAAAATCACGATAATAATATCGTAATGATGTTAACAATTGAAGTGGACGACTAACTTGAACAATATAATTAAGATAGTTATTAGACTGATAGTTACAAAACTGACATTAGAAGCACTTAAGGATATTATTTAAGTCTTTTCTTAAAAAATAAAAAAATAAAAAAAAAAAATTCGCAGTCTAGTAATCATAAATAGAAAATGTATCTCAGTCGTATACGGGATTTTCGCGAGTTTCTTAGAAATGAAGGAAGTGATTAGGGCGCCACAACGACATTTTAGTAAATTCGTTTTATTAGCACTCGTAGTTCAAGGGATGACTGTGTGCCAGTAGATACCGGGCTCCAGTTAACTTCAATAATTTGCCGTACGCGTATCCAGCTGGAAACTGTACTCTCCGAAATCTGTAGCCGCGCCTCTGCCGCTAATACGGCTAATTTGTCGACTGCTCCAAAAGCAAATGCACTTCTCTCTAGGTTCACATCGGATGCCACAGAGGAGCGAGTGATTCCGGGCTGTCTCCTATCAGATTACGTCTAAATGGATTTCAGATGGGCTAATTGGCGAATTAATTGAAATTCCAAGATTAATTGGATCGTTTCGACAATTGATATTCGACGAAACCCCGCATAATTTTTCTCGATTTCCGTGATCCTGCATCCACCGATCTCAACGTGCTCAACATTTTTCACGCGTTTCACCCTTTTCAACCCTTCCTGCCAATTCCACATTTTTCTCACACGCTATACTTACACGTTATGATATTACGCTGTATACATCAGTATTATTCCTTTACTTCTTCTTAAAAAAAAAATTATATTTTATTGTTTCATATTCCATAATTCGCAAATTTATTTATTCATCATTTTACAAACAGGCTTTTCTCAAAGGATAAATTTAATTAACTCTCAAAAAGAGTAACATAAAATATTCAACAATAATGCTTCACCCAGTCTCATTTTACTCTTTGAATAAACAAATTATGTTTCATTTAGAATGTGATAAAAGAAAGAAATCAAATGTTTTATACTGTTCAAATGTTGAAGATGGGTGAATTGTTGAAATTATGTGCGTGTTTTCATCGTGCGCTTACCAGTCCGATATCCGCATAAATTTTCACAGACGGATGTACGGTTATGGTGTTGTCAACATTAATTTCTTTTTATCCAAGCACAGAATGCGATTTCAGGTAACGATAATTTCTATTGAAGCGTAAATTGTGGAACATGCAGTTAATGTTGGAAGGCGTTAGAAAATTACTGGCTTGCCTACACGGCTGCTAGTCATTCCGCGTCCATCACAATTATAAATAGGATTCACGTTTTATTATAAAGCACAAAACGCTGCACAATTATACATCGCAGCGTGCAATACACGGAAAAAAGTACAATAGTATGGGCGCGAATTCAATCGTTTTGAATTAAACGAATGAATAAAGTTCGAAATAATATCATTCCAGGTTTAATTTCCTCTTCGATTTTTGTCACAAGCATTGGACATGGATAACAAAAAATTTTCGATAAATTACTAAACGTATCCAGGAATTTACATTTTTGTGTTCGGAATTTTACAAGAATAGTTAATATAAATAACAACACCTAATCTTTGTTAGTAATTGTGTTTAGAAATTCTAGATGAATACTTGTTATTCAGAGTATGTGTTGTTTCGTGGGATTTGTTTTCTTAAAGGGATTAAGAAATTGAATCTCTCATTGAAAATCTCGATAGTCCATTTTGACAGGGAACATTTTTTTCAAGATCATTGCAAGCTTTCATTGTAGATTATTATAATAAAAGCTTATAATGATTTATCCTATCCAGTATTAATCGTATCTTATTTATATACATCCTTTCGCCTCGCAAATCAGGGCACAGACAATCACAAAACCACATTGCTGCGGCGTAAACGTACTCCAAACGTCGATTTACGCATGTAATCAATCAGTTAGTCGAATCGCTTGCGTCTCGACTACGTCCACACTTGTAACGTAACCACGAATCAAGCTTACAACTCACTGACACGGAGCGAGGTAACCAAAGCATACACTTCGGACCGCTTCTGGGCTTTTCAGTTTAGTTTCAATGTTTGGTGATAGTCGCTCTAAGTAAGTCTGTCGAATTAAAAGACATTTTATACTATCACCATTAAAAAAATATGTTCATTTGTTAAGACACGATTCTTTTAAAATTATTTGTTTATTATCATTTAATTCATCCGTTTGTCTATTTTATTCGTGGTGGTATACAAACCTAATACGCGCCATTTTGATGAAGGGTCTACCGTCTACCATTTTGTGGATAACGCTACTGCACCGTCCGGGCAGAATGTCTACCGTTCGACTAAAAAACGTTCGATAATTCCTCGTTCAATAATGCGCCATCTATAAAATATTACTCAGATATTCGTGTGCGTCTAATTAGTTTGAACACGCACAAGATGGTACATGGTACACTTAATTGCCTATTGTAAATTCATGAAAGTTGGAACTATAGTGCTTGTTCGAAGCGTATATTTTCACACAATCGTATCCCTAAACAGAATATTCCATAAAAGATTAATATTGTGTGGGTTGAGTAGAAGGACGTAGGTAGTTTATAACACCGAGTCGAACTTTAGTCTCAAGGTAGTGAACGTATCTATTAGACATTTTAAAATATTTTATTCTTTTACACTCTAATGGCGACTGCGAAGCGTCACTAAACATTATCGTACCATAATGAAAAACAAGTTTTACATTAATTAATTTGTTTGTGTTTAGTAAACTGCTATGTTTACGAGTTAGCTTTGAGTATAAATGATTAAACCACTTTATTAGACTATTTCAAACAGTGTGTACTAGAGCAACGTGTAAAATCGAGCATATGCTGAACAGTATTACTTCCGCATGACCAACACAAATTTTGTATCAAACTTAAAAATCAATTTTTAGTACAATCTATTTATTAAGTTTCATTAGGATCTACGAGCTGTAGGCACGGTCCAAGAATAATTATTATTGTAATAGTGATTCTCATACAGAAGATATTAATTTTCTGAAAATTAGACCATTTTAGATTGTATTAGAATGATATGATGGCGTATTAATATTTCTGAGCTTCGCAGAGGTGTGCAAGATTTTACTTAACGAAGATGACGCCCCCTACTTTGTAACATGCATATATTTACCCGTTTCAATTGTTTCTCCGGTAGAATATGATGCAGTGTTTCGATATCAAGTTTTTTACACACCGCGCCTGTTCGGCACGAAACACCCATTCGCTTGCCTATCCAATTTCTCACTCTTTTTTTTACTCGCCACCGATCACTTTTTTCCCTAACACTGTACAAATATTTGAGAGTCGGCTACAGCCCCGGCGAAAGAGCATTCGAGTCGAGTGAGCTTTCGCGTCCCCAGGCCAATCACCGTTCACCGATTGTAATCTAAGCCAATGCCTGGGTGCGCATTAAATGTCAAACGTTATTCGTCCCTCTATTTCGTGACGACAACGACGTCGTCTACGTCGATCACTCGACGTTGTTCCCGCCGGTTCATCCGACAGATGTTAGGAAACCATTCGGATACGACTTTCATAAACGCTTAACGACGGCTTCGGCGTCGACTCGTTCCAAATCTTGCGGTTTTAAACTGCTTTAGAGACTTCGTGTACGACATTTAATTCCAGGATCGTGCATTACTCGATGTGCGTGTCTTGGAAATTTCAAGTACAAAATCAAGGTACGTACTAGGTCAAGTTAAACACTACATTTCCGAGATTTGAAAAATTGTTGATATTTAAATTGTGATAATTTCGTAGAAACAAATACTACAACCATGAGTCTGGGCTCGTTTTAAAGATTGAAGTCTCTACTTTTCTCCTATTATATTTGTACACGATATAGGGGTGGGAAACTGAAGATTCATTTTTTTCTTTATTATTCTAAATAATTTTATTAGTGTTAAGGAGAAATTAAAAAATTTATATTGTGTAAACGATGAAAGTCTACTCGCAATTTGGAAGTTTGTTAGAAATTATTCCTGTTATAGAGATAATACTAGGAGATGTAAACCTCAATAGTAAACTCGTATATTCCTTTTAATAAGGATTGAATAAGAGACAATTGAATAAGTGGAAATAAAAGGAGGATGTAAACCTCAAAAATAATGGCTTATATTATTTTAATATTTCAATAAAATGTTGGGGTACTACACTATCTCAGTAGTTGAACGTAAAATTTTTAAGAATTAATTTCAAAGGGTGTATCGATTTGAAAAGAAGAATATCGATCGAGTGCACGACGAGCACGTTTCGAGAACGTGTGAGATGAATGTTGTATAAAACCAACGATTTCTATCTGACCCCGGGGAAGTAACATTAACGAAACTTTGTGAGGGTTTATAAATATCGATGTATATCGGTGCGCTTCCTACTCGAGTCCAACGGCGGTATGCAAGTTGGAGAACAGGAGGTCTGGTTTTAGGATTGATGAGCCAAGCGAAGCAGCTGAACCGTGTGGCGAGCTACATTACCACGGCGTTATGCGCTGGCACATTCACGTGTGCTGCTGCATTAATTGATGTACGTCTCTGCATCAACATCGGCGCGTCTTCTCGTGAGAACCTGTCATGTGTTCTGTTCAACGTTTCCGATACAATCGCGTACACCGCACGTGTAGCACAGGCAACCGTCAACGCGAAGGAAGACCCTATCGACAGGAAGACATGTTTACGTGAAATAATTTATTTCCTGCAGCGAACGGAACGCACATTTCAAGCCAATATTGCTTTTTAACCATTCCCCACGGCGAGTAATTCTCACAGACAGTTCAACCGGTCAGGAACTTCAATTTCCAGTATTTCGTAAAACATTCTGTCCTTTCCATCGGGTAAAGAAAAGAGGATATTGAAATTTATTCCTTTATTAACGAGTGTAACAGAAGATCGCTATTATTATCAATTAATATCAATCTGAAAAAATGCTTTCTTAAACAGATATTATAAAAATCTATGTATAATTATGTTTGGACCTATAACATTAATATTCCTATGAATATTAAATTTGTATTTTACGTTATCAAAAACTACTACAGGATGTCTTAAAAATATTACGTTACCAAATTCTCTTCAGTTACAATTATTGATTCTAATCATATACATAGAAACCCATTGTTTCCTACTTCTTTTTTAATAAAAATGCTAAGTTCATTGTTGATTAAACAAGAACGAATACTACGAATAGTTCTTTTTCAACTTGAACTTACTTCCTCTCTGCTTCCCAAAAAATTTAAATTCCAGACATTCTACGTAGGTATGAAAAATAGGGGAATACGTAAGGAAGGAGATATGTAAATGATGTAATGAATGCGTCAAATAGTGTACAGGCACGAAAAGAGGGTACCACAATTGCTTGGTATCGCATCGTCAGCGAAGCACACTTCATAGAAATTGTTCTGATAAGGAACGAGAAAATTTCCCTCGCATTTGATATACGGCACTTGAACATTGAACACTACATTTAAACTACCGTGCCAGTGCTTTTTATTATACATTAGAAAACGATACGGTTCATACCCTTCATTCCTTTGAAATTTTCACGAGATGAAGTTAAAATTGTGATAAGCGTAATTTTATATAAAGCTTTATAGTGACCCAATGAAAAACTTAGTTTACACACGCTAAATACCTCGAGTGAACATAGAAGTTGCACGAAAGCCATTTCAACGTTCTGTCTTTGGAGCCGAATAGTAATAAAAAAATGTCCATTTACGGAGTCTTTTCCTGCTGCTGAATTTGGAAAAAGTCCATTTCCGGATAAGTATAAAGCCAGGGAGCTGTACCTCTCTTCATAAAACATTCCCGTTGCTTCCTCAATTGGAAATCTAGCGAAAGGAAACAAAAATATCTCGACGGAAGCATATGATAAAAGAACTATTGAGAAATTGTGTTTCACACAATACTGACGCGTTTCTATTGAAATTGTCCGACATTAGGAAAAACGAATATAGAAAGAATTGTTAATTCACAGTTCCTGTTCTATCTAAAAAGGAACATCAACATATAGTGATGAAAATTAAAAGTGTTAAGAATTTCATCACGTATTTTATTTGAAAATATACAATGCTAAACGCTATCAAGTTAATTGAAATTATCAAATTGTTAAACAACTATTTATTTCAGAAACAATGTTTCTAGATTCTTGTTTAAAATGTTTAAGATGTTTGCTTATACACAAATTGTTTAATCCACATGTTCTCTTCATATAAAAAGTTCTGCATATAGATTTTTCTATCGAACGTAATAAGATGATAATTTACATTCATTTAAACACTTCGGTAAGACAGTTTAGAAGAATTCAAGCGTCTCTCTCGGTCCTGTTAAATTAACCTGAAATCTGTGCTTTTGTTGGAAAATCTATTGTTAGAAAATTCTATTTATACTTTCCATAGATTAAAATTAAGTTCTTCTCCCGGATTTGAGTAAAATTGTCTTTTAATCTACACACTATCTCTAAAGTGTCCAAAAGATTAAACACCCCTACTTATAAACCTACTCATTTTTGTAACGAATTCTCGTTAGCATTCTGCCCACGTTGGTTCTAGACATCAGTCTATTTTAACTTGTACAACTGTTTTTAGTGACTGATTTTTACTAATACTAGTCGAATATTTTGCATTCGGAGTGCATACGGTTTTTATAGGTTTTAGCGTTCCGAGATGCTTAAGAAACGTACTCTATTACATCTCGATAATTCCTATAATTTCATTTCACTCGTTGTCTTGACGCGAAAACTCTTTGGAAAGTTAAAATATGAGAAGTTTCACTTGACGAGGGTTAAGCAACGTTTAACGATCGTTATAAGTACCATTTTATTCTGGTTCATTGCATATAACCCTTTTAAAATGATATGTTCATATACAAGTATGTCGTTCGTTTCAGTTTGCTAGAAAGACACCATATATTCTTTTAGATGTATACATATATTCATTTTAGAAATTTTCTGCACGATTCATGCGAAATTTATTCATCCTCTTTTTGTTAATTCTAAAAGTTTTGTCAACCTCGTGATCTGTGCCCAAAGTGTCGAATAAACAAGACGATCGTATAATTATAAATCTATATAAATTTTTACTGTTTTGCTTTAACAATCATCCCACATACGTTGAAAACAACTTCATTCTGACGCGTTTCATGTAATCATAATAATTTCAGTCCATATATTTTAAGTCGAAAATAAAGTTCTACTCTTTCATCTGTAGGTTCCGTTTCCCCACCCAATTTCTACAAAAATGATTATCAACCTCAAGTATGCGGGCTCTAAAATTTCCATAACCCTTGGGCATTATATTCAACCCTTCAGGGACGACGACCGTGTACCATGCTGATTCTAACGAATCATTCAAAATTTATTGTACGAGGTCAGAATATTAAGTACGATACACTTTCACCCCTCATTGCTTCCTGGAATTTAAAAAATAGACTACGTAAAAATGTCTGATTAACACTAGAACTACCAAGGAGGTCAAGAAGACTTGTTTTTGATTCCTTCCGTAACAATTATTACAAATATAAAACTGTTCTCACGAGACATTATTGATCTTTATTCGAGCACGAATTAGAACAAAAATCGGTAGTGGATTCAATCTATAAACTATTATGTACATCAGTCGCGTTCAGTGTTCGGTAATTCAAGTGTAAACCAACACATTATACCAACATAAAGAAACAAAGAATCGTCCCTAAAGGGTTGGAAAACCTAATGCCCGCGGCAAACATCTAATCATAAACCGGCACACAGTTTAACCACTTTTCCCCCAACAATCGTTCCGCGCAAATGAAAAGCCACTTCGTTCGAGCGCGTTCCCGGTATAACCGTTCCGCGCATCGATGTATCAATCCCGGTATCGTAGATTTCAGCCCGATGGAAAGGCATTATCTACTCGGGCGATAAAGATTCGCGTGATTCACGGAGCATGTTCGAGGCAGGCCGAAACATAGACACGCCCGCTATTGAGCAGCTGCGTTTCTTTGCGTGCGCCCGCACGTACGCGTGCCCAATGCACTCGGCCGCCTTGCATGTATACGTATATACGTGTGCACACGTGCGGTGTGTCTGTCGTATGCAAAGGTGGGGAGAGGAGATGCTATTGTAAACGTTCCGCGCGTACAGCATGTACGACATATGGATACACATAACGCAACGGTAGCACACACATGCCCCCAGAAATAACCGCGCGTAAACAGACGCACAAAAATCTTTTACGGGTTCGGTGCGTGAGCTAGCGATCGATATAAAGGGGGGCAAGCAGGCTGTAGAAAACGGGGGGCATAAGGGGGAACGCGTGGGAGGACAGGGAACCCGTGCATGAAAATCCGAGGTGCTCGTAAACTTCTCGGATCCGTGCATTCTCGCGGTCGTCTATCGCGGTGGTGGCGTCGTCTATACAGAAGAAGCATCGGCTCCGTTTTTATGATCGTCGTATGCATTTCCTGTGCTACTCATACGTCGCGAACGACTTCGTGACTAGAATTCGCGGCGCGCGTAAGAAAACACACCCGGCCGTACTGGAAACTTCGTTACAATTCAATAACACACGCGTTTTCCCTCGGCGACGATCACGCGACCGATCGATCACGCACCTCGCGATTAGAAAATATTGAAATGCTTTCGCATGGGCAAGAGAGAGAGCGCGAGAGAGAGAGAGTGAGAGAACGAGAGAGAGAGAGAAAGATTTTCGATTTCGTCACATTCGCTCACCATTTGCAAGTCGTTTCGACGCGACGATACAACTTCCGCTATATGAACCATTGGTGACAGTTTCGACGCGCACACTCGCGATCAGGCTGAAGAAAAGAGAATCCGCGGGCTCCAGGGGATGTCCTCTCGCCTCGTGGAATCACAGCGGAACAGAAACGGAATAAACAAAAACGGTGTTCACTGTCGCGTGTCCCGATATGATCACAGCGCAGGACGGCACAAGCGCGTTTAATTCGTCGCGCGAACGCGCGCCCCCGAGATCCACCGGAGCGGTTAGTATATGGCACGTGTTTCCGACCGCGACTTTTCCACTCCACAAAAGAAGCTCTCTCTCTCCTGGTTCGTTCTTCCTGTTATTTCCTTCTTCCTCGTTGGTCCTCTCTCCTTGTTCTACCGTTGCACGCTTCCACCGATGATGCTCCGCGCGCGCTCTCCTCACTCCTCTATTCGTGTAAAGTGCACGGATGTTTCGCGTGGGTGTACCGCGTGTATGTATAACACGTGTGTGCGTGTATATACGTGCGTTGTCCGTACGTGGTGGAGCGTTGATCGGAGAAGAGAAAGAGGGACAGAGTGCGCGGCGATAGTGCGAAGGAGACGGAAGGGACAGAGCTACAGATAAAACCCCGAACGCAGCTCGTCCGCGACTGATTCCCCAGGCCTACACGCACCCTCTAGTTTTCTCCCTTTCATCCCCCACTACCCATCCTACCGACCGCCATCCCCCTTCTTCCATCTATCCCCCTACTCCCACCCTATTCCCTCCCTATTACCCCTCTGCGACCCTGCCGGCCCTTCCTCCTTCCAATGTCCCCCTCTTTGAGCTACGCACCCTCTGAAAGAAAGCCCACGCACCCTCCAAGCAGCCGATACACGTCCTTCTTGTTTTCTCTTTCCGTCTCTCCCCGTATCGTCCTTCGCTCTCGTTTTCCCGTACGGATCTCATCCTATCCTTGTCCCTTACCCGCTCGCCCTTCTATCACCTTCTCACTTTTGCTTCCGACCGTGTCTCTCTCCTCGCTCTGTCTCCGTAATTCACCCTCCGCCTTCCTTCATAACCGAGTCTCTCGATCCTGTTCTCTTTGTTCCTTCGATCTCCGTCGCCTGTCTCCGTCTCCTCGCGTCTTATATCGACGAAACCCCATAGCATTCGGCCAATCAAAGGAGTGCGCGAGCACCCGGCCAGGAGACCCCATGTCCCTGTCCCCCGAAAAAGAAAGAAATCCGGGACACGGCCGGGCAGACCGAGCCGCTGCTCGAAGGTTCCAAGGGCTGGGATTTTATCCCTGGGAAAATGGCACAGCCCGCCCCATATACGTATATCTGCACCCTTTCCCCTCCCCCTGTCCCCCCTATGATATGCACAAATTTCTCATATTTAGACCGCCTTTTCCAGAAGTACATCCCACACCGTGGAATTCGATTTTCCTCGGGTGAGCAGCCAAGATTACCGCTCTTCTTGACACAAATATTTGCCCTCCACCCGTGTCACGCGTAGCCGACGCCAAGACGAGTTCATTGATTAAGCACGAGTCCTTGAAATGACCTTGAGCTTGAAACTCAAGAAGATATGACGCACACGAGCGTGAGCGCGCGCGCAGCACGCGTTTATGTCTTCGATGCGTGAAAGGGGGACACCAAGCACAGCTGTAATGGGGAAACGCGCCTAGCTTAGGTCTCCCCTACAAAATTCTATGAAACGATATCCGCCGGAACGATACGCCGGCGAAAAACTTCATGTTCTTTCCCTAGCTTTTTTTTATTTAATGTCTCTGTAGTTTCCTTCAGGTTTTATTTCACTGCGGGACATTTTCCAATACTATACTTCTTCGCTTTTGTATTCTCTGTGAAGCCAGGAATATGCAAGGGAGATGACAGTGTCGAAGTTACAGATGTTCTTTCAATATGTCATGTGCGAAAGTTTGAATTATTATAATAGGGTAAGTGTGCCTTCAGCACCTACCTAGTAATCAGCCTTCCTGAAAACAAATTGCTATTCCTGTAGGCTTGTGTCGCCATATTATAAAGCATTTAGAAAATATTAAACATTTAGTATAGTAATAATAACAACGCTTAAAATGTCTGACCACTGAAAAATTGAGTAACCCTAAAGGACGTTTCCCAAGCTTGAAAACGGTACCTCTCTTGAAAATTCTCTTAATTATTCAGATGAAACTGTTAATAGACACCGAAGAATCGTACGAAATTGCCAAAATAGCACGAGAAAACGGTGATGGCTGAACGATTTCGTGGAAAGCATTATTGGATGGCCGCCTTACATCATAGCACGCAACTCGTGTAATGGGTGCGGGTGGGTCGCTGGAATTTTGCGGTTTTAACAAGTATCGCGGCTCGTGATTAATGCAGATTGCAAATACGGGAGTCGATGCTGAAAGAGAGAGAGGAGGCTTTCACAGTGTAATCATTCGATGCGCAACGCGTTGTTCGGAAGGAAGGAGGGGCATTCACATCACCGAACGTCGTTAAAAGTTCCTTCATTATCAGAGGCATTCGGAAATCCGTTGCCACTTGGACCGGGTCCGTATAAGGAGACAAACTGAAATCAGAACGCAGCGCAGAGAAAGGGAAATATGAAGCACGTGAATGGAGAGGAAGAACGCGAAAGGACCTGCAGTTAACCTCTCGACTTCCTCCCTCTTTTCGACCAGGGATTTGTTGGTCCAGAAGGACCACTCGTATGTACATTCGCAAAACTCTCTACCGACCTCTTATCGCTACCCCTTTTCTCCGCCTGCACGGCATCCCCCATAGCTCGCATTTTTAAAGGGCGCACAAAAGCCACCGGAAATTGCTCCCGGCTCTTCCGACGTTACGAACGTCCTACGCCTGTCTTCCTCTCCCGTTGCCTCTCTCTCGTTTTCTTTCGTTCCCCGTTCAGCTCTCGCGTTTTCTTCTCCTATGTTTCTCGTGCCCTCCTTCCCCTTTTTTCTGCCATCGACGATTTCACCGGTAGGTACCTACTGAGGCGGCAGGAGTTCCAATAATGGCGGATTTGGATAGCGTCCATGTCGATTCCTCGCCAATTGAGTCGCGGATGAAGCATGCTACCGACGACGACGCATGACACTCGGAAACTAAACTAGCGCTTACGGAGTATTGGCTGCCTGTCACTTTCATAGCCGACAAAAAGATAAGACGGCCTCTGAAATTTCATATTTCGCATGGCTGACGAATTATTAGCTCTCTGTGTGACGCGTTCCCTGGCAAATGGGCATCCAGAAATGTTGTACAGTGTTAGAACAAGTCGTTTGGTAAAGGGTTCTTCCTAATTTGCTGTTCTGCCTATAAAGCAATTTTTCAATATTTTTTTAAAAACAATATTGAAGACATTATGATTTCAAACTTGGTACACTCATTAACTAACATTCAAAGGATCTACGCCAATTTTTTCAAGCAATAATAATAATATTCATTAAAGTTATATTTTTTGGAGTCGAAGCAATTTCTATAATTGTATAAAGCAATTTTTCGAAATTTTTTAAAAGAGAAGTATTAAAGATTATGATTTCAAACTTGATACACTTAGGAACTAGCATTCGATGAAAGTACTCAAATTTTTTAAAGCAAGAATAGTAATTTTTACCCAAACACCTGCACCAGTAAAATCGTTTGAAGATGAAGATTATTAGTGTTAAATATGATGCTGACTATTGTAGTCAACTGGCAGAAAATAAACCAAGCATTGTAATTTGGATCTAGGTTGCATGAATTAGGATGAATAAAAAGTATAGCATTATTTCGAAAGGACATAAATGTATTATACATTGAAATAAATGGGTCGATAATTGTTAAACTGAAAAATTCCAAAATACTGCGGCTCATCTTTGTGATTATTAAGCAGATTTGATCAAAGAAATGAAACACTCTTGACAACTCGTATAGTCCGATGTTTAACAAATGTAATTACTTATTTGCTAATTCGAAATAAGTTTAAGTCGGACCCTTGCTGAGATCAATAAGATATATTTACATTGCAAATGGAATATTGCTGTCGTAGATTTCAAGTTTCCGGGGGTCCTCTTTGGCTTGTATAATAAGGGATGATCTTGTTTGCGTTTTCGTGTCGGGAAATTACTTCTTCCTCTATGACAGTGCAAATTATTTCTGCCAACAGAGAGATCAATAAGACGCAACATCTTTCGAAACTGTTGACAAAATATTTACTTAGCAGCGAGAGGGCGAAACCGGCGGGGAACAGGCGAAGAAAGGGACCAAGTGAAAGTTCGCAAGGAAAACTTGAACGAACCAGGCCGCTTTTTGATGACCTTAGGGTACTTCGCCTCGGAACGATGAGGTCTGGGAAAGGACTTTGAAACTCGAACGTCGATATGGAAAGTAAGAGATCTGGGACGTTATGGATTAGGCGATCAATCTCCTTAGGGAATGACAGAAAATCGCAGGCACGGGGAACGATAAAAAACGTTCCGTCATTTTCCCCCATATTGCTATTACAAATCTGATAAATGTATTCCTCGATCGGCTAAGATTTTCCTCGATATTAATTAACGAATATCCCGGACTAAGTATTTACTTACCGATGAATAAGACAAAGATAGAGCACGGAAAGCGTGGGCAATGCCGATGAAAAGTTCCAAGAACGGACGTGGTCTCAGCTACTTAATTATTTATCGTTCTCTTCAATTATTGATTACCTTTTATTCTTTGTACTTCGAGGAGGTTCGATGAAGCAAGCATTAAAAAGAAATAAGCAGGTATACTATAACCGTCTTAAGAAGTCGACGATTACTAGGTCATACACCGACATGTTCACGTGTAATTATAGCTCTACGTAAATTAACAATATGGAAGTGCTAAACTCGTAATAAACTCATTTCCAATGGGCAAGAACTGCTTCATAAATTTAGATCACCAAATCTATTTTTAATGGAATAAATAAAGTGGCAACTAAAGATCGTTGATCTAATGTATCCTTAGATTGATTTTACTGTTTATACCATTGCAAATAAGGTTCTAATTCTCAACAATTCATTACGTTAGAAGTTTTTTGATTACATAACAGTCACTTAGCTACAAAATTAAATTAAATATTTACTGACTTGTAAAATAAATCGTGTTGTGTGTTTACATTTCATCCGGTCAGATAATCGAGATTCTACCGAATCGTTAATTAAACAAGCAAATATGATACGAATTGTACCATGTTTGGGTTTATTTTAATCATAAAAATGTCACAAACATGTTGATAAAAGTTCCACACATAAATTATTGAAAAACCAAAGAAATTTCTCATTGGATTAATACTGTTTCACCGATACATCTGATCCGAAATCATGTTACCCAACAACGGGGACACTCCCAGCGATTACGAGGACAATTTTTCCGCCAATATCGTGCACAAATGAAATGCTGCGGAGACAATTAGTTACGTCGACGTGGACACGCGTTCCGTGACAGTCTCCCGTGAGTCGGGTTTTTGGAATATCCGTTCCTTTGCATATGCGGTATTTGTGTACTCGCATTAATTCGATAGAATCCCGGTGACGTAATCGCACGCGATCGATTACGTCACCGGCTGGCAGCTCAATGCGAAGTCGATCGATCTCCCATAAATTACGGATGATCCTCGACTAGCTACGAGACGTCCACTCATCCCCTATCAAGCACGGGTCGTCTGTCGAGTTGCGGCTGCAACGACTAAGCCCTTTATCTGACCCTCCCAGATCCTTTTCGTCTCGCGAATCTTCATCGGATCCACTCAGTCATGTCATATGCATTCGTTCTAATAACTGGTACTAGCACCTAAAACGTTTGCGCGGATAAGCTGAAAGGGTCTTGCGCAAAAATCTCGTCTAATGAAGGGAATTTGCTTATACGGGCTGTTCAACCGTACGCAATACAGACAAGTGCTCGAAAACAATGAAACCAACACTGTGAAATCAACGATCTTATTTTTATCGAACCTAGGAGCATTTTTGCATTCTGTTACAGTGATATTGTTAATTTTAAGTGACCTATTTTGGAAACGAAAAATTATTATTTAAGAATCATAAACTAGCATCAAGGAGCAGTATAAACATTCTATGAAAAAGGAGAAGCTATAAAAGTATCGGTTGTTGTTGAAAATTTGAGAAAGATTACAGAAATATTACAGGAAAAATTAAGTTAAGATATCAGAAAATGCATTAGATTATAATTATTCTAAAATTCAATTGCGTGGGCTTAATTGCCCAAAACTTACGAAAGTTAATTACGTTCTATGTGAATCTTGATAAATCTCAAAATGATGCATATAATACGTAGAGTTAAGACATAGTGAAGAATAATGATAACTGTCACGTGGTTGTGTAATTTCTAAAAAACATGGAAGTAAACGTGTTCTGGTTGTAACATTGAGGATTCTCTGAAGCAACTGGTGGAAGAAAATCCACGCCAAACGTCACGAGAATTACTAGCAATATTTGTGCTATCCTATTTGCATGCCGGCGAAATGAATGTAAATTGCAACTTGTAACATCGCGGGAAAACAATAGAATGTCTCGTAAAAACGGATTTCCTCAATAGCTAAGTAACAGAGAAAATAATGCTGTCTTGTTGGTGGAATTAGAGGTGCATAATTTTCATAAATAATGCTGATAACAATTTGACTAGCTGAAGAAACTTCGACAAGTGAAATATGCAATGAGATGTTCGATCAAAAACTGCTTAATTAAAAAATTAATTTAATTGAACATGAAGGCATTTATATTATTTTTCATGTCTCTCATATTTAGAAAACGTTTCGAAAGCACAATATCGAACAGTGCTAGAAAAGTGAGAACAAGTGTCACACGCCTGTTGAGTGAACACGTTAACGTCAAGGTGTTTTAGGGAGACGCGGAGGTGGAAGGTGAGGCGCTATTTTGCCTTTGGCAAGAATTTATGGCAAGGTCTTAGTTCGCGTGCTAGCTTGGAAGAGTGTGAATGAGGCTAAACATAGATATCGTCAGGTGATGACTGGCGACTCGGTTGGGTCATCCCGTTGTTATTTGTCATTGTGATGTTAATGTAAGACGGCGAGTCAAGAATTAGGAGCTGTAAGGAAATTGAAAAATGTTTCCTCAAAAATAAGAATATTGAATAATAATAAAATTAAAAATTAGTTTCCTAAGAATAGGTTTCCTTCAGCAGCCGAAAATATGAAAATAGCGTAGCTCCCTTATTAAGTTAAATAAAATAGAGATTCCAACAAACAACAAAGGAACAAAGTCGACCTGTATCGTCAGTGTACGTAGTGTTACATATGGAACTTTTCATAGAAAGTAGATTTTAACGCGCCAGGGATAGTATCGATTTCGTAGAAAGTACGGGTCTCCCGAGGATATTGCAAAATCAGATCACGGACGATATTATCACGGCACGTATATCTAAGCCAGATATTATTCATATATCGTATACGTTGTAAAGAAGCTACGGACCACGGTGAATGTGTTAGTGGACTTCTCATAACCCTCGTTGCCAACCCACTGGAGATCCTTTTACAAGGTTTCTCGGTATCCAAGTCTGCGATTAGCAACCCTTCGTAACTCGTTGCTCGGTACTTGCTCCACCGACCCTTCGGCCTATGACTCTTCAATATCCTTTGGGCTGCCCCGATTTTCCAGATCCCTTGCCTCACGTTTTACGACTCTTTCCGTTTAGCACAGTTCTTGTAGTCATCATTTATGTGGCTCTCCTTAATCAACATTTTCTTTTGCCTTCGATGGTGCTCGTTTCTTTTCGAAGTAAGTAACGCCGTCGTTACCCAGCATTAGTCGCGGGAACCAGTTGTCAAAAATCAAAAAGTATTTGATCACTAACTATCCCTTTTTTGAGAAATTCTCATTTCGTTAAAAACAATAGTAAAACACATAATTGGACTCATTTCAAAGCTTGAAGCCTCTACTTTCGCCAACCATTGTTTATTTTTTACTAACAATAAGATATTTTTGCATGATACAGCGACTGGGAAACTGATGATGATCTCTTGGTCCAAAATGTTACAAATTGAAACGTCTGTAACAACTTTAATACCATTTAGGCAAAGAAAGTGCAATAAAATAATGATATTCTCAATAGCATATTCGCCCTTGAAATGACTTACTATAGTTGACTCATGCTGCTATACTAAAGGCTATTTTTCTAAAGTCAACTAAAATCAATCGCATTATTCATATACACGTAAGTCGCCAGTAAGATAAATCTAAAAAATAGTCACTTTCTTGCAGGTGATCTCGAATAGAAGGAATCGAGTAATTGCTTCCGAGGGGACTGCGAAACGGACAATGGCGGCCGATTTCGAATTTCGAGGGACTAATATACTAATCTGTTGAAAGTCCAATCAGCGTGTCGAGGATTCTGACAATGAGGCTTATATATCTGAAAAGCCAGAAGGCAAAAGCGGAAAGCATAGATTACAATTGAGCTTCAATCGGTGACCGACCGATTGAGCGTTGAAAATGCGCAGCAGAGTAGAAGTCAGGGCTGGAGCGTTTCAAAGGGGAGAAAAAATTAACAGACGCCGCATGCTCCAAGGGTGGGCTTTAGGAAAACGAGGAAGGGGAGATCCATCGGAACTACTCCAGGTGCGTTAAAAGTTTCACCGGCTGCGCGAGCTGGAACTTTTATATGTATACATATACACATATCTCCGATCGAATTTCCCGGATTTCCTTCTTTGATTATCGTACATACGTAGAGCCGCTACATTTGATCGCCCGTGTGCGAGCAACTCATTTGTATGGTAAATCAATCCGACCAACTTTCGTTATAATTGCCAGTCTGATTTTACGGTAGCATAATATCACGTTATTGAACACTTATGCTATGATCACTAGTTGTTTTGGTAAATTTTTCGATGCATACATACAAATAGATATTAGTAAAATTAACAAAATTTAGTCTTGCATCTAATAACATTTTTTGTGTTTTGGAAAAAGTGGGAATTTATATATTTGGGAAGAAATATATAAAATTTCTTGTTTAAAGTAAGACTGTCTAAAGTCTAATTGGATTATTCTGTGACTTTATTTCCTTTAATTTATTTAATCAACGAACGAACTTTTTAATGTTATTTCGCAATGAATATTTCACAACGCCGAGCAATGCAATTGTACTTCGCATTGCGAATAGGTTTCAAATAGAAATAATTTGATCCTTCTTGCGTCTTTATATTACGATTCACATTTAAAACAGACCTTATGAAATTTCCGTAAATGTACCAGGTTGAAATAAAAGTCTTGAAGCAAATGAAATATGAAGTTACTGGGATTCTTACTACAATATTAAGTTTCATGGTGCAAGAAGGTTTCCCGCGTAATGAATTTGTTGTTCGGGAGTAAAACATGTTTATACAATTCCCTTGAAAAATGGAGCACATAGTGCTTCATTTCGTGATAAATTATTTTGTATCGTTATTGCGTATTTATAAAGCTTCTGCGAACAGTACTGTTTTAAATAGAAACGTAGATATATGATTTTTAAAATTTATTCATAAAAGTGATGTCGGAAGTGTTTCTACAAATAATGCGGGTATCCAAATTTTTCAGAAATTCTATTTCCTCGAGGAGAACATTCGGACACCGGGACTTCGTAAATTAATTAAGGTAAGCCGTGGTCTCCGTTCCTTTCATTTCGCTCCCCAGTGTACCTAATATTGGCTATAAATAATGGAATTATGTTACTACGTCAGTGGAAGGGAAAAAGGGAGCCTGTTTCGCATCAACTTCGTACCCTACTTTGGCTTCCCGTTCACAATACCGAAATCTACGGCAGCTTAATTTCAATATTTCCACTATTCTGAATTAAAACACTTAACTCTACGCAAACTATTGCGATAGAAATTCAAGGAAGAATGGAGGCTGCTTCGAAATTAAATTATCAATTGAATCGAATACGTTGCTTGTTCAACGTATCTTAATATAATACTTATAATCTATTCCTTCTATGTTATGCAACGTTAAAAAAAAACATATTTCATAGAGTAAGTACAGCATTTCTTGTAAAAATTCGTAATGTGATCTAGAAATTAATTACATGAAATTAGTAAGATTTCTTTGACAATATGCAATATAGAAATTTTTTTAATCCTTTCTAAAACTTTTGAGAAGCTTCAACAATTTCTTAACAACTGTATTAACTCTATTGCGTTATTATTTTGGAAGTGTACTTATTTGTGCAAAGCATTCGACCACCAACGATTGCCATGCAAAGTTCTCTTTTCCAGCAACGAACTATTCTCGATATAGACGCGCAGCAACAAAAGTAATTTATTTTCTAGCAAACAACAAAGAATAGTTTCAAAACCGTACTTCCATTCGCGTTTTATCGCTACAGGTAGGTGGGAAGTATTTTAATAGACAGCCTGACCATGAAAAAAAGGAAGTGCGCTTGTAACACGCTCCTGTTTCTATGGTATTGTAAAGTTTCGAGATACAATTAACTTTTTTTCTGCCATTGCATGGTATTGATCTGTCAGTGTCATGTGATAGCGCTGGGTGTATGAATGCTTAGCACTCGGAATAAATTGCAAATAGAATGGCAGTGAAATTAGAAGGCGCACACTATATTTACCATACGTTCGATGGATTTAATGATGACAAACTTTATTATCTTCATTCAGAATTAAAGAATCGCTTGACGTGCATGCGCCCATTATGATCTAGACGAATTAGGCGTCATTAGACACTATAAGTTGAAGTAGATTTATGACTTCCTAATGTTATCAGTGACTGCGATAACAACTGGCTTGAATGTTTAAACAAGTATGTGAACGAGTCGTAGATTCGCGACAATACAGAGTGTACTATTTTAAAAATGAATACTAATCTTCCACGTGTACATTATATTACATTTATATATATATATATATATATATATCTATTCTAGACTTTATAGTTCATATACAAGAAAGTAAAATTTATCAATATTTCACTTAAAATGTTTTTTTGATAAGTAGATAAATGAAGACAAAAACGAGTAGGTCAAAACATTAAACAGTAGGAATGATTACTTGTTAAATTATAACTTATTAAAATGAATGAAGGAAGAGGCAAGTTTTTATTTAATAGTAGCTTCTAATTGATGCAGAAAGTTTTTATTTTACGCAGAGGTCTGCAGTCTAGAGATGATAGAATTTCAGAAGTATATAATAATTTTGAAACAGGATAAATCAGAACAGACCGTTACGGTTTATCGTTGAAATAAAATGTTTCACGTAGCCGGCGTGTCAAGGAAATAATCAAGGAAATAATAACGGAGCGCATTGTAGCCGGCGCTCTCTTATGAAATGTAATTTTTGTTTCCGTTAATGAGGAAGAGCAAAGAAGCAAAACAGTCCTCTTCGACGTTAATTTCATTTTACTTGGTGCCCTTTAATTATCCGCCAGGGCGAAATCGCGGCCGTTAGAGCTTCGGCGACGTCAGCGTTGCAACATTGTCGTCTTAATTAAATTTTTACATTCTTCTAATGGCGTACTCGACAAACGAGGCCAATCGATTGTCGCGGACATCTACATATAAAAACTATACCGTCCTGTTTCCCCTGCTAATGGCACGCACTCATGCGTAAACTTTATTATGTCGCACACTCGAATGAATTGAACGAAGAATCGATAATTTTCAAATTTCTGTCTCCCTTCTTTTAATAAACTGCCTCCTATTTTGCGGTCCGTTAGACTGCATTGCTTACAGCTTACGATTATTCTTCACTCGGCCATGTAAACAACACGTTTATAATTTATCATCTTCCCTTCCTGCGCCATAGCCTACAGAGTTCGCTTGGTTTTTATACGCAATGTTTTATGAACCGGCGATCTAACTTGAATTTTTCCGCGGCGTGTGCCCGTACCAAAGATTAATTTACTTCGGGTAGAAAACATTGTTTTGCGAATACTCATGATACAATCGATGGTTTTTAACGGAACGTTCGAGGGGCAATAATTTATCTTTTTTCTTCGGGGTCTCCTAATAAAATTATTTCTACTTAAAATATTTTTCCTCGTTTTAGTAAAGATGAAATTTTCCAAAACGCCATTTATTGTTGTTTAATATTGCACATAACTGCGTTTTACAATTAATAAGTAAAAATGAAAAGAAAGATCAAACCTCTTCCACACATCTATCATAACATTTTGCTCTATCCTAAGCAAGAGTAATATATTTTTAAAGCAAGAAAATAATTTTATTTTAACGCAACAAAATCTCAATGTAAGGAAACTGGCTTCGGTATTCATATATGTCGGCACTGTAACTATTTCGGTATTACATCGGTTTCGGTAGTCATATTAGTGCAAAATCGGTATCAAAATCCTACCAGTTTTTAATCGAAGAACGAATTCCCGAAATCAGTCAAGCCATAGAGCGCGTCAAATTCGCAGTTCGCGAGGCTGGTCAGAAAAGGTGACCGGGATCGGCTCTCTCGCGCCACGTGTATGCAGTTTGCGCAAGTCTGGTGTTAATTTGTCGTTAGCTAGGAATTGGCCGCTTGTCAGTGACAGCCGGATGCGAGGGCGGCATTGTTGAGGTCGTGTGGCAGAGGAGGGTCGGCGAATCAGGAGGGTGGGGGAGGGGGTGCAGAAACGAGGAAAGAGGGTCGCGAGAGGCGGTTAGGCGTCGGAAGCTGAATCAGGGGTGGTTTGATAAGTCCGATCGTGGAACACACGGGTACGGGCGTTGTAGGGAGGCTTGGTAGCGAAAGGTTGCGGTCAAAGAAAGAAGACAGAACAGCATCGCACACGTTGTAGGCGGTGCTTGAGCACGACCTATCGAAAGCATAGCGAAACAAAGAAGTTAGGGCTGGTATTGGCATGGCAATGGTGAATTGATATAAATATCTTGAAACAATTGAAATATTAACACATCGTCGACCGGAGGCGCCGATTGGCATCTTTCATTTTCTGAACGTAGTTAACAAGAACAATTGGCGGCTCTCATGATTCTCGTGTAACTAAACGTAAATGTCAATTGGTACCTTTTATTCTTCAGGTGTTAGCTACCTCTTCCATATCTCAATTGTCAGGATTCCAGTAAAAAAATATTAGTATCCACGGTGCAAGAAGTACGCGCGTAATGAACGTGACGTGAAAAATGTTTATATCATTTCCTCGAAAACTAGGGCACACATTTGTCCTGCATTCCGTGATAAATTATTTGATGTCGTTATTGCGTAGGGGATGCAGGAGCGAGGAAAGAGGGTGGCGAGAGGCTGTGTTAGGCGTCGGAAGCTGAATCGGGGGTGATATGATAAGTCCGATCGTGGAACACACGGGGTTGTATTGAGGCTCGGTAGCAAAAGGTTGCGGTCAAGGAAAGAAGACGGAGTGGTATTGGTACTGCGCACGGACGTGGTGCTAACCTACAACTTGTGGGCAGTCCCTGTCTCTCAGACGCGACCTATCGAAAGCATGGCGAAAGAAAGAAACGTTAGGGCTGGTGTTGGCATAGCCGATGGTGATGCAAGCGATGGTACACCGATGTCGGTGGCCGCGGCAATGGCGGTGGTGCTTGCGCGCCTTGCGCCGTTCCCGCGCTGAATTATTGAGATGCCACCAGATCGATGTCACAAAAAGAAAGCGGCCGTGCGGCTTGAAATGACGGGCTTTCGCGTCACTCATACATTATGCACGCGGCCGCTTCCACGGCTGCGTGTATTCGTGTGGGCTGATACACACACACACACGAAAAAAAAGAAAATAGAAAGAAAGAGAACGTGTGTCCCCCCTCTTGTACACGGACTGTGTGTAGTTCCCTCCTGGTTTTTTTCTCGTGATTACGGTGGACTCTAGTGACTAGCAGGCGACGGGAGGAAGGCAAAGAATGGCGGTGAGGTCAGGTGCGATGAAGGCCTTTGTCTTTTTTCAGACACGACAGAGATGGGGTGGACGGACCAGGGAACACCGTCAGGTTGTTTTACAAATAGTCGTATAGCGCGATATCGTTGCGTGACCGTGCCCTATACAGGCACATCCAGTTTTGTTGTGTGTAAATAATACTGGTAGCTTGACAAAGGGTTTTGTGTTTCGAAATAGTCGAAATTTGAGGGCAGGAAACTGATCGATCGTAGGGGAAACGTATAACTGTATCAGTAATAATAAATAAAGTAATAGTCTAGGATGAAATGTAGATACTCAATGAAAATCTAGAACGAACTAAAAAAAAATATTACAAAAATAGAGTATTAAAACAGACTAGTTTGTATCACCTCGTAGAAAGGATGCTTGAACACATAAACCTATTCAATAATTTTTCAACAGAGCACCTGTATAGTTTGAGTAACTCTAAAGTGAAAAATATGAAACCTGTCAAAAGAAAAGATTGCATCGAGAAAGATTTCACAGCAAAGAAGGAGGGATAAAGCCGTGGAGTTACTATTTTCGAGAAATGGATTTAGATTGTTCGTAAAGAATCGAAATTCTTTAGGTGCTCTATCGATAAGACGCCGGCTAAAAACATGCCCAACGATCGCGGAGCCTTGAGGAAAGGATCAGCCAAGTGTTTAACCAAATTGTAAGAGCCATTAGGTTGGAAAATGCGAAACCCGTGTTCAACGATGCAGGCATAATACTTTATTCCTCGTATTGCCCGCTTGAAACTCTTTGGAGCATGGCGGGACCACTGTGTGAAGGAAGAAAGAAAGAACAACTATACATCCAGGTCAGATAGCGGCAGCCGCGCATGCCGACTATATTCTTGATGTTCGTACGGACGCACCGCGACGACGTGAATAAGGTAGAAAAGCGATAACCATTCACACGTGCACGGCAATAAGGTTCATCTCAACCGGAACGAGAACGCATTGAAAGTATTTCGTGATACAAAGGTGCTCCATACTAATAAGATTAAGGCAAATACTCCCTCTGTAATACCGGGGATTATGGGAATGTCACGTTTCCATCTTTAGGGGTATTAGGGACGGATCAAAGTTGCTGCCACTGCATCACTGTTGCAGCAAACCGTCCACGTACACAATCGCAGGGAAACTCGAGATTTCGGAGAAAATCTCCAACTCGCTGACATCTTCCGAAGAGCTAGCGCCATATTTCTTCAAGTGTCAACCATTTGGCAATTCTATCGCACCTTGACAAGTAAACGCTTAACAATAGTTTCATAATAATTTATTTGACACGGCCACGATTATATCTTATCAGTTAATCGATGCATCTTCTCAAAGTTGATTTCATAATAAAACTTTGCATGAGTATTCTATAAAGATCGTACTAGTAGAATACAGCACTTTTTTATTTTACCGAAGGTACCCCTTAAAAATGATGGCCGTAGTATAATTTATAAGAAAATATTTTACGTATCTTGTTGTTGTAACAGGAGATACAGCGAAGGAGGCGTAGAAAGTTAGTTTATTATCTAATATTTTGTGGATAAAAATGGCATAAACGGGTAATGGACCTAGGAATAAGACTGTGGAGGACAGAATATAGAGGAGCGGAAGAGTATAGGGTGTAAAGGTACAGGCGAGGGTGGTAGATATTGAGGGCAGCAGATATCGACTGGAGGGACACATCCACGGGAGTTCTGCAACGGAAGAGAAAAGGGAGAGGTAGTATCTTATGTAATATTTACCCCTCCTCCATTCTTGTCGCAGCTCACGCTACGTGCATCTTCTTACGCCCTCACTAGCCTCCCTTAGCCGCACCTCTTTTCTATGGTTAAACACATACCTCATTCTCCCTTTCCTTTTCGTACTTCCCTCGGTCTACGACCTCGTATCAGTATCTAACCACCGTTCGCGCATTCTTTTGTTTACCCTGCGATAACTATCGCCGATTGTTACGACGCCCCATTATTTTAAGTCGATAATACCCTCGGGTGTAATAGGTTCATGGAAACTACCAAGGCCAAATCTATTGGTCTTCCTCCTCTCCGCGATATTAATCCCGATTACTATAGATATCGCCGCCAAGACTGCTCCGGTTTCGAAACTTTCAGAAATCGATTTTATTTTTAATCGGTTAACCTTCCGGCAGTGGCGTTGTTGTACCGCGTACTAAATCATTAGTCTTTGTTGGAGATACAATTATAAAGCTTTTCTGTTTTGAACTTTCTGTGGGCAATCTCGATAATTATTACACTTTTACTACGTATATCTTAATATCTTTTTACTCGGCATTTAATACCCTTTCAATTCGTACATTTAAATACTGCACATTATAATACAGTAACTTAAGGTCACCTTTATGTTATTTATAACAACTTTAAATATTTTTCTATGCGACGAGTAGTTTATGAACAAATTTAGGTGGTACGGACTCCCTTTGTAGATTGTTTTAGATTGAACTACAGTGAAACCTCGGTAGTTGCATGACACGGGATTGCAAAAGCGTGCAACTATCGAGGTAATTCTGTGTTCTTTTATAATTTGTACACCTAATAATTGATTCGAAATTGTGCCGTTTGTGTGCCAAGGTCCTCTAGCCTGTTACTTGAAACTCCCGGAGGATTTTCAATTGGTTCGATTGAACGTTGAAAAAAATAGCGTAAAGTTCGGCGCGAAGTTCGATTATTTCAGCAGTCCGCGGTTTGAAACACCGAAATCTCTTGGGCCGATATTACGCTTTGATCCCGCTCCTGAATCGGGTTCATTCACGAGCCTCTCCCTTTGGCAGAAAGTTTAACCGTCCGCCGACCACGGTAGTATGTACACCGCGGACGTCGTGTGTTTCGGTCAAGCTTTTTCGAAGAACTTTCGGGGAAAGTAGTGCCCCGGCTGGTAACCGCTTGCCGTCGAAGAGAGCTTGTCACGATCGACTTTCCCCATTGGAGTGACCCTAACTCTGGCTGCAATTCCGATCAGAGGCCCGGTTGTGTTTTCGAGTTGGTCATCGGTCGCTCAAGGTGGACCGAATCAATATATCACGGCGGCACTCGCAGTTCCGCGCATTTCACCGCGGAAAAGTGGATTTCGATAACCTAGGGACGCTCTATTGCATTTTTATTTAGTTTCACGGGCATTAAGCGGCAACCTGATTACCGCGCAACTCGCTGAATGGAACGGTAAAGTGACTGGGTAGAGGGATGAAAAAAAAACGCGAGAGGAGGGGGGGGAGGGAAGGACGCGAACGCGAGAGTAGGGTTGCGAGAGGCGGCTATGAAAACAAAGCAGGAGAGAACCGAATTAAGTGTCTCGCTCTCGAGTATCGAACGGCAATTAGATTCACCCCTCCGTACTTTCGCTTCGTTTTCCGAGCGCAGCTTACTTCTATAATTAGTAGCCCGGTTAGATGAACGCGATTAATAACACGGCATATTAATCGACGCCGAAATTGATCCCTATTAAAGCTCGCCGCGATCGTACGAACGAAATTTATGGCGGCGGCCATTTATCTTCGACAATGATACGGTTAATGCCTTGACCGAAGCAACAGCAACGCTCTAGCTCTTCAATTGATTCGCCCTCTTAACCCCCATGCTTCTCAAAAATAGTTACATGAAAGATTCCCGGATAATGTGTCACCCGTCTGCGTTTTACACTTTAAACGTTTCTCGTTCAGGCGGCGGCGCACAGTGGTTTTACTGACACGATTAGCTAGGCAAAATTTGTTTTTAAATCGACAGAAAGTAAGTGTGTCAATGTGGTCTATTCTAATAACTACATATCAAGATTTTATGTATTTATTCATCAAAAATTTAAGAATGTTGTTACATTTTCTTCCATTTATTAATATTACTGAAAGAAGATACACAGAATATATTCTGTCTATATATTTATATGAATATATTAAATCTACTCGTTACACTCTAAAGGATCATGCGCGTTCACGAAGAAAGACGAAGAGCTACACCCTCGTCTACAACGTCAGGTCAGACTTTCCAACAAAAATTGAAACAGAAACAAAGAAATGTAAGTACTATTCTACTATTACTAAGAGCATCAATGTAGTGTAGCCCCACACGAACATGAATTTCGTGCAAGCATAGCCTTGAAAATATGATCGTACTTTTAGATCTTTAATGTACAATTAAACACGCATCCGTGGTGCGTCAATTACAGCGTGGGCTAGTCCCGTTGTCAGAAGTAGTAATATATGCCTAGGACGTTTATACAAAGTAGTTGCCGTCGAATAGAATTTGCATGCAGAGCCGGAAGATAATAGCATCGCCCGGCGACGTATTAAAGGTGAATTGCGAAAACAACGACCAACAGGCAACCCCATAACTCGTTGGTAGATGACCGACGAGTTGCGAGTGCTCCTCCGGGTGTCGTTGACCTTTGAGTGACCCAACGTGACAGCCCGTAACGACTCCAAGGTACCCTCCGAGACCTCAGTTGATGAGGGTCCAAGATGGATACCGCCGATATTTTTCGCAAGCCAGAACTCACGACTTTTCCAAAACTTTATCAAATTCTCACTTCCTTACTGCCCGAAAGAAACACTAAAAACCACTACACTGACAGTATATTCCTCCCTCGTATTTTTCATCCTTTTCTTCGTGTTCTGGTTGCTGACTTCGTCTTCATTAGGTTTGCAAGAGTTAATGCATTTGCAGATTTTAGAGACTCGGATCTAATAGGTGCTCATTGATCTTTGTCCTCTAAATTGTGAGATACATACACGATCCACATCAATTGCACGAAATGTTGAAATTACTCAAATGTAAAAAATAATTCTTCTCAGAATATGTAAGAGTTGTCCATATTTATAAGGGTTCTAAAGTAACCAGCTAATTAATTTATTGAATTTTTTTCTTATACGTTTCATTTCTAAAGAATTTCAAAATGTACGAAAGAAGCGAACTCTTGATTTTATTCAGAAGAAACGTGCCACCAGGACGTTGTAATGAATATTAATACAATTATGTTTTCTTTCGGAACGTCTTTTATAGTTAAACGGCAAAGTAACAATGGCCGGGGTCTTTAGAATTTTTAAACATTCTTCCTTGCGCCCATTGTCGCGACAGAGAAAACACTGTAACTCTCAAAACGGACGTTTCTCGTGCGCACTCTTTTATCTTTCTTCTCTCATTATTCTGCTGTTTTTGCTTCTTTTTGCCTCTTCCTTTATCAACAGTGGCTTCCTTGTCTTCTCTGTTTTTTCAGCAGTGTGCTCGGTACATTACGACCTCCATGTACGCATTAACCGTAATTTCAAATTACAGCCTTGTGCGCTTTTTACTTGCCGGTCTCGCAGACAATTATGCGTATGAGCGGGAGAAGGAGAGCGATGGGGGGTAAAGTTTCGTTTTGCGAAATATGTCGTTGCGCTGGTCTGTGTTACATTTGATATTAAATACGCGCGTTTGAGACAATACGAACAACGGAATTTCTTACGGTTATGTCTCTTCCAGACAAATTTCGGAGCTCATTACCACGCGGTGCCCGTTTTATAGCAGTATGGTCAGTTAATTTTTTGCACATCCTTTGGAATTGCTGTTTATTTTTCTCCCTGAAAAAGAACTATTACAGTTTTCAACGTGCTCTGATGTTTGCCGTGCGAGCGCTCGATTATCTCACTCGAGTCTTCCGCTAAAATATTTCCCTTTACAATAGTGTGGGCTACTGAACATAATCATTTAAAGAAAATTTTCAATTTGGTAGTCATTTATGTGATAATTACTTACTCGTAGAAATACTTTTCTTCGTGCATGAACAATTTCAATTGGTTAAGAATAAGATAAAGACGAATTAAATTTTAATTCAATTATTTACAAAAATTTTTAGTGATTGTGATGAGTAAGACACATTTTAAAAAACTCGATTTTATAGAGTAACATCTTCTTGATTCTAGAGATTCCAATATATTAAAAATACTAGAATAATATTGAATTAAATTTTATAATGATTCTTTGTGTTTTGTATTTTGAAGACTTAATTAATTAATTCTGAACCCGATTGTTTCTTTTCGGAATGTTTCTACGAATTTTCTTAAGGTGGGGAGACAGTCAACAAAAACTTGAATGCGAATAAATCATGCGCAAAGCTCCGATCAGTTTTAGCACAAAAAGTTTGTTAGTTATGTGTTATCAGCGAAGCGGAAAGACGAACAAGGGGAACCATAATTCCGTGGTTACTCAATATGCAATCAGTTAATAAGACAGTGCTTGATGACCCAGAGGTGTATCGGCGCCTCTAGCTAACACAAACGAACCTTACTTCATTATCTCTTTGAATATTCAGGAGTTTCGTGCATGCCTCCGGCCATTTGCTAGAACTCAATATGTTTGGAAATATGTAGATAGCTCCATAAATATCGATGGTGCTTAAGGGATGTTCCGCTAAGAGGGCGTATCCACGAAAACTATAGTCGCAAACTGTGAGAATATGCCGAATTTTGTCTCCGAGAAAGATTTCACCCTTTATTGAAAATCCTAATTTATTGCCATAATTCCGAACGCGTTTTCACGAAAGTACCGTCATGCAACATTCCTTAAAAAATTAATCTACATATAAAGACACTCTATACATATACTCTTGCTTTCTTTGCATTTACGAACTGGTTTTGGGGTGAACGCATAAATTGTTGGGCCACGATAAATATTATCACTTTGTAGAAGTTTTATGTCATAACATAGGTACCGTAACATAGTCTACGAGGGTAAATGTAATATTCAGTTTATAACTATTTAAGGCATCTATTTGTTTTAGAATTCTTCCTACATGAGGAATTAATCCTAAACTAGCAAATATTTTGCCACGATTTATTAATTATGAACTGTAACTTATATTTCTGTAATATATTTTGTTCCTTAAGAGAACGAGAATTCATTTTTGTAGAAGTATATTGAATAACAATTCTATGTTTTATATTTGTGGGACATTTTGTTACATTATTGTTCAAGTACTAATAGTAGCAACGTCAAACATCGGGTTTTCAACACAGGAATAGTGGAGTGTATTTCCGTGTCAAGCGTAAATGATGCTTCCACTACACATATCCAACAGGTAGCTGAATGGGATGCGCAACAGTTAGTGTCTCTTTGTATTTGAGAGCCCTTTTTTGTTTGTGGAACGTTTACCGAAAGTTTCCTTGTTGCTTCTGTCACTTTCTTACTCTACTCCACTAGTTCTTCGTTCAATATCGTACATCTTTTTTCCATTGTGATTTACTTATTTGCAGATAATTAAAAAATATTCGTTGCTTTCTTTTACACGATCGTTTCGTGGACGCAAATTCACAAATTACTATTAATGACAATACTACAATATTAACCTTCCAATATTTTTTCTATTATTTTTAAGGAGGCGCATAGTTTAATTATTTTTTAAAGATCCCTTTAAATTCTTCATGTTCAATATTTTTGGAAAACTATAAATATAGTAGCCACATGGACATTTATTTCTTGTCGCAATAATTTTAATAAGTGGATAATGATACAACAGTATCTTTAAATTCTTTAAATGTTTTTATTGATTTGCATTTTGATATTATGAACAAACTAAGACAAACTAAGTAAATTCCAATTAAATATTCCATAAAAAAAAGTAGATACATTCTATTACATTTATCAAATGATTTTGTAAGTTATCGGTATCGATCTTCATGCATTTATCAAAAGTTTTTAAAACATTGTGTGACGTAAAATATTAATAGAACTTAACAAGGGTATGTTTTATTAGAAATTCGCTTAACTCAGTTTATAAAGGAAAATAAAATAAAAAATATTTTCGCTTTTATTAAACTTCTTTTCAAAACCACAAGGCAAGTCCGTTCGTTAATGAAAGCGACCGACTAATTAATCGTACATGAGTCTGCGAGACTCTTAGAACTAACCTAAGTGAACTTCAATCGAAGAGTTATATGCTACATGCTCGCGGTTCAATTTCGAAATGTGCTGTCGACGGGAATGACAGGAATGAAAAGATCGTAATAGGTGTTGCCAAAGCGGTGGAGAAATAATCCAAAGTATCGACGTGGCATCGTAGGAGGTCACATCGCTATCAGAAGGTAATTCATATTAAAGTCCCGTGGGATCGGTTGGGATTGGTCCGGTGAATCTGGGGCAGGCAGTTGCCACATTGAGAGTCGTAAAGTATTCCAAGAGTTAGAGAGAGAGAGAGACTGAGTGAGTGAGTGAGAGAGAGAGAGGGGTGATCCCGAAGGTTTTCAACCTACACGGGAAAAGCCGAAGGCAGTTGAGAACGGCAGAAGGCAGAAAAGACAGTTCTATGGGCTAGCTTATCGCTTGCGAACAGGCACGCTTTTTCCGCCGGGCTCTTTCCCCGTTTTCTCTCCCTTTCCCTTTTCTATGGTACTTTTCACAATTTCTATGTCGTCCATTCTTTTCCGCGTCGTTCTCCTTGCTTTGCAATATTACTCTCCGCACGCTTGTCCATTCCTGACGCATGACTGGGCCACAATGACACACTTGTTTGTTCGTTTTATTAGCAACAGAAACAATTTCTAGCATGTCATTTAGGACATGCTTGAAAATTTATCAAAATCCATAATTATTCCTTTCACCCTTCTGCATTCTTCAATCCTGATAAAATTTAATTCTTCCAAAATTTAATGAATCATTACTTTATAAATTTCGTCCAAAAATATTGTCACCCATATGTGACCAAGGTGGCAGTAAGCGTGTTAAGATATCTATACAATAAAATTTCACAAGGAAATATGAACGTTGATGAGTATACCTAAAATCTGTTTTATAGTGCCACGTTCCCTTTCAGTAGCTTATAAAATACAATTGATGATCTGCCAGAAGTACTTAAAAATTTAATCAATAAAAAGCATTAACCTTTAACTGGTCAAGTGATTCGAAATATATGTAGCCTAATATATTTGTTTAGATAACATTTATTACACAGATTGTAAAACACTTGTTCCACGAGAGCACTTTCCAAAGAAATTCCTAAGGGTAGCATATCTTCCCTTAACAATTCCACAGGGATAGATATTTCCTCGAACGGAGCAGTTCGGGCAGAATTTGTTTAAACTCGAAACTGTTTATTTCGATCTAAGAAGTAAGGCTTCGATACATAATTCGGCTAGCAGGGAGCCAAACAGCGAAGGGGTAAAAAGGGCACGCGTAATTTGGTAGAGCGTAGCGCTGCATAAGTCTTCTCGTTTCTTTTCATCCGGAAGAACCAGCACAGGCAGCAGCTATTACTTGCGAGAAGGAAGACGAGGAAGATGGAGGAGGGTGGAACCGGCGACGTTTTCCAGAAAAATAACGACTCTAATAATCTCGGTAGGCAGGTCGATTTCTTCCCCGCCCCCTCTTTAACCAACCCCCGTTTTCCCCTATAGCCAGTCGTTTTTCGGAATTGCGCCTCCCGTGAAACTGTTTTTGGGAAAAGTTTCCCGTCTCTCCTTGGCCCTTCTACATCGGCCCCTCGGTCTCTCTTTCTCCTTCTTCAACACCCGCGAGAGATGCTCGAGCCCAGATATTTCGAGGGTCTCCCATTTTCACTGCCGGGGGCGAGGAATATGGGGCCAGGCGAATGGGGATGGAAACGAGCACGATTCGCATGGGGGAGAACCTCGACCTTCCACCAACCTCCATGCGGAACTGCCGGATAATATCGATCCGAAACATTCGAGCGTGGGTTGACTGTATCAACGTGCAAGACCCGGAAGAGAAGAGAAGAGGGTCAATTATCGGGGTTCAGTACTCTGAACGTCTCCTCTCTTCTATACTCTTCTCCTCTCCTCTGTTCTGCCTTTCTTTAGTTGAATCGCAACGCCTGTATTCAATGGCGCCCGGAGATACAGAGTGAAGCATCTCGAATTACCGAGCCCAACTTGTGTTAATATTATTATAACCGATGGAAATAGGTCAGATGAATTGGGTGTTTTACGGGGACGATGTTCAAATTAAATCTTTTTAATGAGTGATGGTATCGTACTCGAGAGGACAGTGTCTTAATCAAAATATTGTATTCTGATTCTTTCAATAGGACGTTTAGGTTGTATGTAGTATAACTTATTTCTTTTTATGTAGCAGCTTTGTATCGTGATTATGTATGTCCTCCTTTCTATCGCGCAATGTATTGTAGTAGAATTGAGAAAGTTGGTGCTAATATTTTTCTTAGTTATTGATCATGTGTTTGTCTCTCAGTTTTTAAATGCATGAGTATGGGCATGGACATTGAACTTTATGATTTTGTGTTGTGAATTTCTTGATTTTCGTGATTCAAGGTTTATATACTACAAAGTTACCCGAAATGTTCAAAATGTTTGCATATCTGCCCAAGTATTTTCAACGTAACAGATATGCATATACACTTTCACGATTAAAGGCTAACAATACCGTTTCGCCGTTCGACGATGTAATATTTTAATTACGATATAGAATTGATTAATCACTTCGCTGTTCATTGACGAGCCGATATTACTTATCTTCCTTGCGTAAATAGAATTCGTGTACCTCCGGAACTAACGTACACTGTTTCCACCTGAATCTACACTCGGCACACAATTATAATACGCATTCGCCAAAATTACACGATACTAAAGCCGTCTTGTGTCGTTCGAGCAAACATGTCTGTAATTTTAACTATTGACACAGTCAAGGTGGCTTAATCTTCGCCAAATTTACAAACCGCTCGATCTAATTATTAATCCGCCGTATTTACGTTAGCCTAGCCATATAGTCCCGATTCTATCGAATTTCTCGATTGACAATCGATTGTGTGTACTCGAGGGCTCGTACCCATCGAGAAAACTGATGCAGCTAGTAATTAGTGGTAAACACCGGGGCGGTAATTAATTAATCCATTGTCCGTATTTACGCATTTATGGATCGAGTCGTTCGAGCGAGGATGCGTCTACTATCGTCTCTTTCGCAAAGAGTGGATGCATTCCTGTGCGCTCTGTGCATCCTCTCTGCTTTCCAGTTTGTCCTAGAACGCCTTAGACTTACGTCCTGCAACCGTTCCCATTCGTATTTTCTCCATTTCTCCCCTTTTCCGTCGGCCTCTCTCTTTCTCTTCCCTTGTGTTCGCTCTTTATTTCTCTTGGAGCCCTCTCTCTAGCTTTTTCTTTTGCTTGCTCGCGGAAATGTACCGGCCTGGGAGGTCACCAAGTAATTGGTTTCATTCCCGAGGAGACAGGCTCGTCCCGAGTTCGGACTGGTTTCACAGAATCGCGGAACCGTAAAGCCCCGGCTTCGCCAGCGGCGGCTCTACCCTAGACGGTTAAGTAACGCATTTTTGCTGGATAATTATGTAGGTAAAATCGTTAGTTATGATAACGCTGCCGAGGATTGCAATCTCGCCCTCAACCTCTCTCGCGAATTATCTTCCTTGAGAGCAGTATGCATACTTATTCGAGACCCCAAAGATTTTCTTCTTTCACCCGTGATCCCATCGTCGTGCACGAGCGGAGCCATTACGCTAGCATGAATCAATGTTTCAGATACCCCAATTTGGACGAGACCGGCTAAAATGTCTGCACGTCTTCGCAAGGAGTGAAATAAAGCTCTTTTTAAAAAAGTTTTAAAGAAATGTTACCCCTAGGAATGTCTTTAGCTCTTAAGTGGTATTTCCTCAGGTTACGAAGTATCCTACTAGAACCATTCAAAAATTGTGTATAAATTTTCCCAGATATTTTTAAGTAATTTAAGACTAAATAATCCAATGATTCTAAAGAAGTTAATGAAACTTGAGACACCCAAGTGCCCCACGCCATTACAACGAATTGTGTTGTTTATAACATATGAATCAGCATATACGTAATACAGTAAAAATATTAATTATCAAGGAAAAAAGGCAATGCTTAAGATACAGTATAGAATAAAGCATAAATTTATATCTTACTAAATTGTCGCTATAACACGGTTTATCAGGTCTCTACCACCTAATAGCGAAAATTCCTTACTTATGGTCTTGACGGAAAGTTTAGCGTGGAGCGTATGCGACCCACACGACACGGAACGTGCTAAGCTCTATTAACCCCTTGCCACAGTAGTACCTCGCTCGTTGCAACCTCGTTTATTGCACGAAGTCCTCGTTCGTTGAAAACTAGCGACTCCTACCGCGAATTATTAGAAGTTCTGGAATTCGTGGTGGGGATTATGGTGGCTATGGCGGAAATTCGAATAAAGAATAAAATTATTTCTGAAACGCGATAGTGAAGTCGAATTCTAAAGAAACTTGACATCCCCAATTAAAATATTAAATACCAAAGGTATACTAATAAAGAATTTTGGTTTACTGTTTATCTGATATTTTGTCGAATTCAGTAACTGTTTATCATTTGCAAAATTGGTTTCAGCGCGAAACAATCCACTTTTATGATACACGCGACAAGTGGATAAGGAGTAACGTCATCGCGTTAATTCTCATATGTGATACACGTTCCCGTTGATTAACATTTTCCTGGCCGATCGTTTAATAACCACAAATTACACGAATTTATCGAATTACGGTATAATATCCGGGAACAAGGAAGCGGAAGATATTAAATATTTAAACAGCGGATAATTTTCTGGTAAACACGGAACTTAATAAACATTGAAAGTCATGTATTTGCGCGGCGACTATCTCGCGCAAGCAGGTGCAAATGTTTATATACTTGGTAGCGGTGGACAGTACCCATCGATATTCAAAACCGTTATTTGAGTGTAGCCGCTGTTGTCATTTGGAAACAATTATCACGCTTCCGCGTTACGCTTAATGCGAGCACAATGCCAGGGACACATCATTTTGTGCCGTAGTGGTTTGGAAAACTAGATAACGCGGTGCGTGATGCATGATCGTAAATTCCGATTTTATTAGTGAACGTGCCAACCAGAACCTGGTCCCCTTTCCTGGACGTAATGCGTACATGTGAACCGATACTTACGCACGCACGCCCATACTTAACTGTATGGGTGCGTATTAATTAAACGGCCAAATGAACTAAATGGTGGCTGGCTTAATAAAACGGTCACCTAAGACTCCTAAGCGGGCTCAGTGTCGGTTTTCAATAACACTGCTTAGCGGAGTTCGTATCAGAATATTAACCCCTTGTGCTACGATTTATTTTATGATGACGATGATTCGAATTTTTAGAAGTAGAAGTCTTTTTAGAAGTAGGAAGAAATTTTTTGGTTTCTTGGATAATTTCAATAGACTGAAAATAATGATATTATCAAATTCTTTTAACAAATCTACTCTTTCAAATTGTATTTACTCATTTTTGTCGTAAATACATTAAATCCGCACTAATTACAATACACGAAACTATAATTAAACATGTAGCATTCATTGCAAAATAGTTATCAATTTTTAGTGAAAACGTGTATATTATGAAGCTCTCGTGTATTATCGAGGGCGTTTTACAGAGATTTTTGCGCTCTTCCCGAGATCCACGATATTGATGTTATATAAGCTACGGTCTCGGATTATAGGCAGGATTCGATATTTCCCGGCTATACGAGTTTGTGTTTTCTCCTAAAGCCTAGCACGTGAGCACGTCTTAATTGCGAGCGTACGGCCCCGTGGATTTAAGGGTGTAATATTAAGGACGAACGTGACTGCTGACCGCACTTCGTCGACATCCCCTTTCTGGATCTAGAAACACCGTTATCCCCCTACGAGACCTTACGTCATCGACCGCAAACACGTAGCGGACAAACGTGAGAGAATAAGCTTCTATCGTAACTCATTTGCATTGTCCTATCTCTTGATCTACTCCTACGAGGATTGACATCGCACCAAATTGGCTATTAAGCCACCACTTCTTTTGGACATTTATCTGACTTCATGGACGCCTAATGTCCAACCGTATTATTAGCACTTTTTATTGTTCGTATGATTGTTAAAACCCCCCATGCGTCGTTCATTAATTTTTCATTTTTAGATACCTTTCATTTCTTCGTGTTTGTGTCATAAAATGTACTTCTCCATAATCACGTTAAATTGGCTATTAAACTACTCATTCTGTTTTTTTTTTTTAATTTTTATTGTCACTACGAGTTTTACAATTCTTTATACACTATTTATCCATTTTACCACGCTTATATTAGCTTGCCGAGTAGTCGTTGTTGTTGTTGTATGCGGCAAATCTTGTAATCGAATTTTAAACTGCTTCCCGATGAGCTGGAGACTTGAAACTTTAAACGTAGCTCAGAACTGGATGACAATGCAATATTAAAAAACAAATTAAAAAAAAACTGTGCGTTGAGGAGAAAAAAATTTTAATACCTCGTCGCGCGACGAGTTTACGACGAATTTTAATAACGTCACACCTCGTCGCGCGACACTCGGTAGTACGTCATCGCGTTTAGCGATCCCCACTCCGCGCGCCAGCGCTCCCTACTCCACTACGCGTTCCCATTCCGACTCATCCCCACTCCACTGACCCATTTCGCACCGAAGAAGCTCAGTCAGTGTGGTGTTCCATTGTTTATATTATTGTGGTGTTTATATTAAAAGGAGAAAATAATATTTTTAAACATTAGTGACTATAAATACAAGCGTGGAGCTCCCACGAAGATTACGTCAATATAGTTTAGCGCTCCACGCTTTCATTTATAGTCACTAATGTCTAAAAAAAATTATTTTCTCCTTTTTAGTGCATTTTAATATAAGCGTGGTTTTTAAAATGTTTTTTTTATATATTTCATTTCTGGATGCTGTAATCTGTGGAATTGTAAATAAAACTTTGTTGATAAAGTGTATTTATATATCTATATATTTTCAAAAATTGTTTCTATTCCTCAAAATAAAAATGATGATTTGTGGTTTATTAAAATCTTCAGTCCTGAATAGAATTCAATTTTTAATGTTATTATATAATAATGACGATATATAAACGTAAACATAATTATAAATAATTTTCTTTTGTTAGCGTGTTTCATTTTTAACATAATGTAAAGACAGTTTAAATGGCAAGTCCGAGAACAATGAATGCTGGAAATCTCTCATTGTGATAATAGAGAATATATGAATAAAAAAATTGAAATCACTATAAATATATTTTGAAAAGGAGCTGCATAAAATTCGAGTGCCGCTTCCCCTGTATAAGTGAAATGAAATCCAATTATTTCTCATCGATAATTCTTCCCTGTCACGTATTCGTGTATACTGAAGTAATCAAACTTCCTTATTCACGGAACAATGTGGAGGTACCCTATTTTTCTCGATTTTCCACGGGAACCAATAAATTTCATGAGTTCTCGGTATAAAAAAAAGAGAGAGAGAGAGAGGGAGAGCGGAAAGCAGAGGGAATGCGATTTGATCGGTAATAAAATTCGTTTTTCCCCCAGTGGTGGTGGTGTGTTCTGCTCTTATTTTTCCAATTCTTCCTGGTTTTGATTTTGTCTCCCTGGTCGCGGCCGTGTCGCGTCGGTGCATTCGAAACTGCCGTGTCAGGACAAAACTAGTTTAGAATTCATGAAATCTGAGCTTTATTAAGCGTCGCACACGTGCTCCCTTGGAAACAAATAGGACTCCAATTGGCGGATAGCGGCCACGTAGCCGCGCAAATTTTCGCTGAAAGGACGCGCCGTGACAATCATAACGATTGTTTGTATTAATTATTGTAAGTCACGTATCCGACGCTCGTGTCGATGCACCTGACGCTGCACATAATTTCATCAGCAACCTGAAACGCGAAGCGACAAAGCTCATCTTTGACTGTATTCCGGAACACCCCCTAAATATTCCTCTCGGAATATCACTATACAAGTTTTGCCCCTACACTCGCAGATTCCTAATATTTAGCAGAATTTATACCGTATGCACCGAACTTAATCCTCCATTTTACGATTTTCCTCGCCCCCGCCGTGATCAATAATTCATTCAGAATGTCAATGTTGAGAACAGAGAAATAAATATTCACATTTGTCCTCGTTTAAAATTTTCACCACTAACCACACTGCAATGTATCAAATTTTTAAATATTAAACTGTGTAGTTATTATTTTTAACACAAAATAGTCGATCGAATAAACTGAGCACTTATTATAAAAATTATTCTCTCATAGAATGTCTTATGAAATTGTCTTCATGTAAGTAAATTCTTCATAAAAGAAATTTTGCAATATTTTTCGACACTATTTGCATACGCTTTGATGACTTTTACATTGTATTAAACGAAATTTTACTTTCTTTAGAAAAACTGTCAACTGTGTATTATATTTTTTATATTCCACGATATCATTTTTTGTAATATATATGCAAATAAATCAGTGGTTGATTTTGGACGAGGATTATAAGACGATATGCAGGAACAATTTTGTACGATTACAAAAGCTTATCAATCTATTCATAATGTTCACGTTTAAAATTGCATGCTCGCAAGATACCTTTCTTTCTTGGCTCTATGCACACACGTTATGAATAACTTAGGATTTCATAACGTTGCGACACCAACTGTCTGCAACATTAAATTTGTATCACTGCTGTCACGCGGTTGGACAAACGGTTCGCCTGTTTCTCTTTATTACCGGCGTAAGTAATGCATCAGGATGCATTTGTCCCGTCCGCTCATTTATTTAATGCGTAAAGATTTTTTAGTACGGCCAAGTATCAATCCTCTCGGCGTGTCTCGAAAGGATACCACTTTGCTTTAGTATTGCCGACTCTGGACGGATTTTATAGCGAATTCGATCCTTCTTACTCTAAGGAAATACGAGCCACTTTATCTTGATGCTCGCTCCATTACACCCGCGCGCGCAGTTGCGTCTCTGTTTTATCTTCGGATTAAGAAACAAAGCCTCGGGTCTAGGGTATGGATTTGCCTCATTACTATGACAGCGCATGATGTACCATATATATTTTCCTTTATCATAATTTCCGTATCGTCGCTAAACGATCTGATATCCAGCTTCCTCAGTATTCCGATTTTCTTGCCACGAATGTTCGCGCTTTTACAACTAGTATTTTCTCTGGAAAGTTTATTACGAGTCACTACTCTATCGTTATACAGAGTGTTCCAAAAATGTATTTCGATGAAAGTTACTTTCTCCTGTGCGAAAATGATGTCCGCTCAATAATAGAGCATTGCTGGTGCCATTTAGCTAATTATTTCTAAAATCAAGGACAAAAGAGAGCAAAGTCGCGACGTTTTGGGAAAGAGGATGGGGAAACGGGGTGCCGAAGAGAGGCACATAGTTTTATTCATTGCAAGAATTTTCGAGCATTGTGTTTCCCATAAGGGAGCGTTTATAGGTTTCCTGAGTACCCTGTCGCTTGTTCGGTTCCCACCGTGTAGGCCCGACACGATACAAAGTTTCGTCAGGAACGGGAAGATATTCCGGTCTGGTCGTTCACTTTGTCCGACTTCTCTTCGTCGGAAGAATACCGATTTCCGGCGCGAGGATACCCACCTTTTTTCCGCGATTTATATAAGGTCGGCCACGAAGTTTGCTTTTCTTCGGACGCGTGGGAGCGCGTCCGTAGAATTCGAAGAGAAGTCACGAGGCCGGGGAAACTTTCTCTGCGCTTCCACGGGCAGCTCTATCCGAACGTGACCGATCTGGCATCTCGAGGGGATGCCGGCAGATTTCCCCGGATAATAATACTTCTCTCTTACAACGGTTCCAACAGTTGGAGAGCTCCGGGCCGATGCTCGCTTGCATCCGCGTGCTCGGGTCCAACCAGCTGCCCGACGCGTGCGTTCTTCGCTCGTAAATGAAAAGCACCGCGACGTCGACGCCCATGGGACCACCGAGATTGGCACATTCTGCTAGAGCGAGTCGAGGCTTCGTTCACTTCCCTGTAGAAACTTGGAGAACCTTCGTCATGTACGCGACACGCTCGTCAGCGACAAGATTCTCCGCGCAACAACGCCCGGCGCAACGCGCGCCTCAATCTGCACATTGCTGGCTGTCTGGGTCATTCAATATTAACCCTTAACCCTCCGGCGCCGGACCTTCCGTAACATACAACAGTATAACTGTGTTTAGGATTATTTATTGCTTTATTTATCAATTTTTCAACTTAGTTTTGCAGGTACTTCTTGTAGACACGTCAATCTTACTCTTGTTTCTAATGTAAGTTCATTTAATTTAATTACCAGAAACTGAATAATTAAATGATGATTTTTATACATTGGGTCAAGAAAGACCCAGACATCCCCCGTCGGAGGGTTGAAAGTTCCCATAAATCAGGGATTTTGCTGAACATTATTTAACATTTTGATGTCGGATAACGTAGTAGTACGTCTTTTGGAAAATAAAAGGGTAAATTCAAGTTTTCATAGTTTCACTGGTTGTACAAACTTTTCGAAAGTGGTCTGGCATGTTGTATAGAAACGGAACGATCTGTTGTACGATAAATCGAGCCAGAGTGCAGTACATACATTCGGTCGTAAGAAAAAGTCAAAAGTTCTCTACAGGGGTTGAAATCGTATAGAAAATCGTTCCATATTGTTCCTGGGACGGTCACACACGATTCAATCTGCCGTTCGTCAAACGTGTAATATAACAAGTTTTATAGCTCGGTCGTATCGTGGTCAAATACAGTTGTGTGGAACGACGAATCACACGACAGCTCCCACACGTTAAGGTGCTCGTACAGGTTACGATTTATCGTATAACTAGCCGTTGCGACAAACTTTAACGAAAACTAGTACGGTTATAGTATACGTATGCGTGTAAATGTACTAACAAACAACATTTCAAAAACTAATCACGTGACTGTGGTTTCAGCTCGTACCTAGAGATATTAATTGCAGATACATATGCTTCGAAATTGAACAACTTATTCACGTGTGCAACCATTTTGTAATATTTTTGTAGATGATTACAATCCTACTGGAAATAATATCGATACATTCGAGATAATTCTTCAATACTAATGTCGAAAACAAATGCGCTTTTTAAAATGTACTAGATAACTAAAATGATGTATTTTTAACTGTTAGACTTGTGAAATCTGCTCTTGGTTTTTTTCAAAGTTCAATGAGAGGTTTAAATAGGTTAAAAGTATTCTAAACAAATTTTGTAATTGGTTTTAGCATCAGTGAACAACGAAATAAAGTATTGTTACGAGAATATAGTTGTTGCTCTTATGGAATTGGTGATGAATGGAGTAAATATAAATATTGTGTTACAAGTGACTCGTCACAAATAGATTAATAAATTTCATGCACTTGTAATGGATACAAGCTTTGAGGAACCAGTTAAATGCAAAGTTCAATAGGATTATTTAATAATTTTATACTGTTTCTTAACTTATCAAATGCACAAGGAGATAATATAAGAAATGGAGAAACTATTATTCATACTTTTTGTTATTCTTGCATCTCATAATTCAACTCGTTTAATATCCCCGTTCTGAAACTGTAATCAACGAGCAAATCACCTAAACTGATAGCCACGAAACAAAACACATTTCAATCCGACGTTTAACCTGAAACCTTTTATGACAGAGCAGTACTGTGGTCAAACACGATCGCGTCGTACAACAAGTCGTACGAATTCCACATACACGTTACGATTATTGTTGAAACAGTCGTCTCGAATAAAGTTGTACAACTCGTTGTGCGATAAATTGTGTCGTGCATAGCCCCTTTACGATTATCGTTCGCACAAGCATGCATCAAACAAAACTGCGCAACTAGGTTGTGTAATAAATCGTGACATTTGGAGTAACTGCAAATGATCCAAAATACTAATTCTAGAAAGTAGTAAAAACAAGCATTATAGGGTATGTTCTAAATCGTGGTACAGCTGATAGAAGCATAAAAAGATGTTTATAAATGTGTATTATGAATTCAAACGACAAGGTGTATAAAATGAATTTGACCATCTTCGACCCTTAAATACACTACTTAAGCGCCACGCAAAATAATAAGAATTATTTAATATATAACAATAAATAATATAACTGTTTCTGTCTTTCTCTCACTACGATTTTATTTACCAGTTCGATTGAGATAAATATTAATTTCGAAGGTCCACTTGAGGTTTAAGTGAACTGCAAGCTTGTAGACATCACACTGGCGATGGTAGCGACCGTGTCAAACAATAAGGAATTTCTTCAGAATATTGCCCGAATAGTAAAAACAATATAAAAAATATTACATAGTTCGTATCATAAAGTATCCCCTAATTGATAGCGCGAGAGTTGATCGCTGGATATCGTTCAGTAATTTCTCCTGCGCTGCAGCTCTCGAGCTGTTTTTTTCCTGGGATGATAATCGTTCGGTTCTTTGGCGAGGGATGGGGAAACGGCGAGCGGAATCGACAGGAATTTTCGCAGTTGGAAAGAAAAGTGCCGGTCCGGGTGGGAAAAAGAAGAAATCATGCTTTCTTCGCGCTGTCGAGGCGTGAACTCTGAAACAGGCTGCCAAATGTAGCCAGCCACCGTAATGACGACGTGATGGATGGCCTCCGATCGTAGGAACCATTCGGCAGGTTGGGTTCGGCGAGGCCAGCGCCCGTTGTCCGTCCAATATGTCGGGCCAACGTCACTGGCCGATTCGAACCTGCCGAATGGTTACACTTACTCTTCTAAACGTTGAAAGAAGAGAAGGAGAACGAGTGGTCTCTCGTTCATCGAGGCGTGCCATGAGGGATAGCCGAGCGGAGCAAAGGCGATACTTGGAACCACCCCCGGCATCGTGTAGCAGCTCCGCGCTCCCAATTCAATTCCTTAATACCTTATCCCACCTTCTCCCTGCTGGCTCTCAACACGGCTGTTACCATCGTCTCGCTACCACACTGTTCGACCGACCTACACCTACGTGCACGCTCGGGCACTGACTGATTTCCGCGGATATACAGGGTGTCGTGTAACCGGTGGGTACAGCCGGATAGAGACTGATTCTACGGAGAAAAATAAGTAGAAAATGTAGAATAACTTTTTTTGTTGCACACTCTTTTTTTTTTAAATCGACTCTAAAGATGTTTTGGTCTCAGCAAGGTGGTTCACGTTGTTCGTGAAAGATAGGTTATGCTCGCTTTGCATATTGAATAGTTGATAAGTAGATTGGAGACAGTGGTTGCTAGTGACTAACTTTAGGTGTGTATATTTTAGGAATATTGAGCCGAGTGTCGTCTTTCTGGTGACCGAGTTTGAATTTTTGGTCCTCTATTCATACGACGAGTCAGTTTTCGGTTTATACAGTTACACCCAGTATATTAGTAGCATCGATTCGGTGTATCAGCCTCCTTGAGCGTCCACTCGCGTCATCTCAGCCACTTTTCTCTCTTTCTCGTGAGTACGTTTCTTCCGTTGCGTCCCTAATAGATGATCGAGAAAAAGACCGGGTAATAAAAAATAGATTAAGACCTACGAATTCGAGGTTATTAAGTTTTCGACAAGATGAGGAAAGAGCCCTGCTACACGAAGATTCAATAATAGCCCGCCTGGATTTCGGGGCTGAACCGGCGACGGACACTTGTATCTCGTGTTCTGCAGGATAGACCTCGCGGAGTTTCTCTTGATGGACAGTAGTAATGGGTAAAATCGAAGACTCAACGAGACGTTCGTGAATACCAGCTGACAGTTCTAACGTGTAGATCGACGTAATGAATCGCGTGATAGAGCACCTGCGGTTCCATGCGTGGATCATACTCATGAACTTTTTCGACGCTATTCTGCGGCTTTCTCTGCGACTATTTGCGATATATTTAATTTTTAGTAGTCTACGATTACCTTTCGCCTGTTAGCTATTCAGCCTGATTTGGCAGATGTCGCTGACATCGTTGTGCAGCAAAAAGTAAATATTTTTATTTCATGTATTTCTAATTTCGTTTTTGTTTGAAGGTATTTTTAAATATTAATTTAGATAACAAATGTGAATTGCTATTTATCGTTATGACTAATGAATGAATACGAACGTTAGTATTGCAATTAGCCTTTCATTAAGGATTGTTAACAAAATACTAGGATAATAACGAATAATGAAACATTTTGTATCATTTGGAACGTAAACCATGTATATGCCAATTTTTTTTACATTTTGCTAGAACAAATCAGGAGTTCATCTTTAAATCACTCTTTAATAATTCTTCAAGATATCATAATTATCGAAGTAACTTCAACATTTAAATTGACGTACTTTAATGTAGTGTATTGTAAATAACATTTTCTTAGGAAACTTCTGGTGCATTTTTATAATGCTTCTGTTTAAAATTGTAAGGATTCAATTCAAATATATTTTTAAAATTGCAGGCTTTATAGCCATCGAGCGTGTCATTTTGCGTGAACGTACTGCTTGAGTCTCAGGAGATTCGAAAAGGCTATCTACATTTTCAGAGCAAGAAGGCTTTATACATTTATGATAGAACGTGAATAGCGGTCTATTCGTAAACGACTTGAGCTGACAGTTACTTTGCCCCAAGGTATCATTATGGGACGTCGAACAGAACTGTACGAGGCAAGACATCCTCGCGATGTCGTCTTAATTGTCTGAGCTCGGGGGAACACTTTTTAGACAGCCTTACAATTCGAAACATCAACTTGAAATGTGTCAACCATTTAATAATAAATTCTTATCAAAGAACCATAATATTTTACACTGCATGTCATTGATTTAGGAAGTTAATAAATCACTTATTTGTAGATCTTGTTTAATGCATCACATAAATTCAAAGTATTCTAAGCTTCAAAAGGTAACACATTTAATTTATTTTATTTTATTCGTTGATACTGTGTGTGTGTGTGTGTGTGTGGAATGGTAACTCGGTTCATAAGATTCGAAATTCAAATAGAAATCATTGCAATCACAGTATAAACAATTCCAAGTTTTATTCTAACTCAAATGTTAATTCATTTATATATATTTTTTTTACGTATTTTATTTTTGATCTGTACCCTTTGGCTTTAGATGACTTCCAGTTACATTCGTTTTACAATACAATAAAAATTTCAAACATTTTTGGATAAATTCGTATGCGAATGTTTTCTTACAATTAGTGTTTCGTTAAAACGCACACACTTAATAGAATAAAAATAGCAGGTATCGGCAATCTAAAATTGCCAAAGTTAAAAAATATTTTCATTGAACCTCTTGTATGCGAAACAGCAATTTCACGTGCACCGGCTTAATACTTGTAGTACTCCTACACGATAGTGGAATAAGCATGAAGGTGGGCGAGGTGTTTCGTACAATAACCCGACGTAAATCGCGCGGCAAACATAAAAGAAAAATATACCTCTATTTTGCAAGTATAATCGAACACTGAATTTTCCGATAGCGTGGGTTACGTTTAACATAAGATTACACTAGGCAATAAAGGCGGGCGCGAGCATAATTTCAAGAAAACCAAACCAGTGATTAGTAGACTGGATTTTCATAGAAAACACACACAAAATTTGTGTTTAACTAAAAGATGCAGAAGATTTTTTATTGTAGGTGTAGAATTTTTAGATTCTCTGAATGTATTTACTGTTTTGTATTTCACCACCTCATTTTCGTCATAAATCCGCAGTCCAGTAATTAGATAGGAGACAGCATCGTTAATAGATATTTTAAGATAAATTAATTACAGACAATTATCGCGCAACTCGTCGAGAAATGAATCGAAGCATGTAATGCCGTTTCGGATATAGAAGGCGCGGAAAGTTGAAGAAGAATTGTCGAGCTGGTTATGTCTTAATTGCACCGGGTTCAGAGACTTCGTTAATGCTAGCTGCTGTCAATTACGAGGACCCTAGCTTAACGATTGTAACGGATTTTTTCCATCGCGTTAACTTCATGGGGTTAGAATAACGAAGCAGAAAAGAAGGGGGAGGGGGAAGAATAAATTAAAGGCGAATCGAATGACGGCGTTATTCATTGTAACAAAATCTTGTGTGTGTTTCCCAGACAAATTGTTTCGAACGATTAATTTTTATTTTCCAGCGCACATAATGTTGCAAGCTCGGCATGATTCGCGTGAAGTATCGTGCCGACTCGGATAATTCGGATCGTTCCGATAAGCCGGCGACTAAAAGCACGCCAATTAGCGCGCTCTAATAATCTTAGTGCACGTTATGTTTTTCGCCTTACGGACTTTGGCTTAGGCGTATATGAAAAAATGTACACACGAGTTAGGTGGGCTAGTAGACACCGTCATAAACGCAGAACTTTATGATTACGAGCTTAACTAAATCATACGTATACGAGGTCGGCGAAGTCATACGATGCATCGTAGAAAACCACTTCCATTAAAGTAACTCCCGCTAAAGTACGACGGCATTAACATTCATCCGGAATATTATAGCGCGGCTCTTAGAAATAATTTTGCCTCGTAAAGAATATCACGCAATTACGTAATAAATGCTGTTGCCGTGAAACGATGGATATACAAGAGACTAAATCTCGGTGTTTGAACTACGCTTGAGGTTTTTAATAGTGAACACGAACTGTTAATGTATATAATTAGTAATGAACAGACTCCAGACCATTATTTTAAAAAAATGGTCTATATCAATTGCAAGAAATAGGAGTCAAATGTGTTTCTACATTTAATAATTTTAGTAACGTGGAAATAATGTATCAACATTCTTAAATTTCACTTACGTATTTTTATCATAAATAAATAACGACAGCAGTTTAATTGTGAAAAATGTAGTTAGACATAAAGGCTGTTTCTAAATGAGCGTGACTCGATCCTAATTTCAAATTTAATGAAACTAAAATAGTCCACATATTTGGTTAGAAATATAAATATATTCTTGCCTGAATGATTTAGTTATGACTAGACTAATTTTTATGCAACATAGGTATTTTCTAGATCGATCGTAAGTAATGGAAGTTACATAGAGGAAACATAGTGTAACAACAATTTTAAATTTGATTAATGTCTTCACAGTTTTCGTTTTCACTCATCCATTTTTTCAATAAATGTCTGCTGTATAAATGCGAAACCTTATCAAATATAATTCTGTTCTTTATTAATAAATGTAAAGAGATAGTGAACATATTACCGAACGTATTTACGTCACGCTGAGTACAGTTGGAAACTCAGGTAGCATTTGTGAAATATCGCATACAATCTTGAAATTTGTCGACGACGTTAGTTATCGCTGACGTGTCGTATGCTCGGACTATTATTCATTCGGATGGACCAGGTTCGTGCTGGCGACGTTTTAATAGTTAGTCGCGTCCGTGGCGTCGACCACTGGCTACCCTGGCTATAAACATTAACCCCCGTGAAAGAGCTCGATCGCCAACGAAATTGCGTACATGTGGATTGAGGAAACGCGTAATACAGCCGCCGCCCGTTGCGTATAGAATACACGAGAATAAGCATCGCTCGGGTCGCAGTATCTAGTTATCGTCCGGTACAACTTGTACCCACCTGTTAAGTCTAGACGTAACAGAGATAGTTGAAGCTTGTTGCTGCGAAACCGTACCAGTTAATTGCGTATACAGACCGTTCAAATTGCTCCGACCATGCGAATAATAATTGATTCGCCGCATCCGGATTTATGTATGTACAAGAACTGGGAGTTACACTAGTTTGTACATTGTCACAACATAGACTTTCAAAGATTTATGTAACAATAATTGAACAATAATTGACATTCTAATTTTGAATTCATATGTGTACACGAGCAGGGTGTTACACAAATTTGTTGCACTGTTATAACTAGACAGATGTGCATTTAAGACGAGAATGAGTAGATGTAATTTAATACAGGAAAAACATTAGAAGAGTTTCAATAAACTGTTATTTTCAACCTGTTAAATTCAAATTATTGTTTATCAAGAAATAAAATAAATTTCTATTTCTCTATAACTTGTAATTCAGGTAGAACACTTTTATTTTGAGCACAAAGATTCGCTGTCTAGTAACACGTAGAAACGAAAACATTGTTGATTGTATTGAGAGAGATTGGCCCCATATTCTCATATTATAAAACATTTAGAAAATAGTAGATTAATAGTAACAACACTTACGTTGGCTGACTACTCGCCTTAATGATTGACTACAATTACCCGATGTATTTTTGAAAATTCCCGCTCGAACACAAAATTAAAGAAATAGTGTATATTCGACTGAGCCCCGTAGATCCAATTAGTGTATTGGACAATCCGTCCGGCTGATTTTCTACAAATGGAAGCATGCACGTTGATAAGAAAAACCGGTGCAGTACGCGACCATACATGTTTCCGTGCGAGCACGTACTTAGTTCTCCGGGTGGATCTTCAAGTATATATTTCGCCGCGGGGCAAAAAACCGACAATTTCATGGAATGAACTCGCGAAACAAATCACGGCGCTTGTTTTCGAGTTAAGCCCCTCGCAATTTCAAAGCCGGATACTAGTTCACCTCGCCCGTCCCCCTGGCCTTCCCCTTTAGCCACCCACGCTCCCCGGTGAGCTTCGCATTCTCATTCAGCGAGCGATACCGACTCGCGCTCGAGGAACCCGCTCTCGCAGCGCAGCAGCGTGCCCGAGTCCCTTTTATCGATGTCAGAGCGCCCGTAGCGAGATTGTGCAACACCACGCTGCTGTAACAACGACGAATTAGCTTTGTTACGGCATTACAGTGGTCCGGATACGATTGTACACTCGAACTGGTTCGCAAAATTCGCGAGCAATATAATATAGAAAGAAAGGCAGCTGGTTGGTTGAGAGAGCTAAAGGGTTGGGGGCGACAGGGTGTTAGGGGGTTAGTCTAAAAGAAAGCGATTCGAGTGTAGAATGGAATAAAAGGAAGGAAGGAAGGAAGGAATGAAGGAGAGAGGGAGAAGGAAGGAAGAAAGGAAGGAAGGAAGGAAGGAAGGAAGGAAGGAAGGAAGGAAGGAGAAATTGTCAAAGGTTGGAGAACAGTCGGAATAGAGAAAGAGGGGGGGGGGGCGAGAAGAGTTTCGGCAGAGGAAAATGGCGCGCCGTAGTTGGTCGCACTGCTCCGCGGATTAAAGCGTAATTTCGTCGACGGCTTATGCGATGCGTAATTGCATTGTTACATCCCTCTTATGTACGTATAGGCACTCGGCAGTCTCGACAACACCGCCTTGCGAGAGACACCGACGACAACGACAATGGCGACGATACTAGCTGCACGTTGCCGTCAACACTGAGCTTTAGGGAGAATTTGTGTAGTTGGATTGGATACGAAGTTGGGGCTCGTTGATGCCGGCGCGTCACCGCCATTCCCTGCACCTCCTCCGTAGCTGAACGTAGGACTGGAATTAATTTTAAGTTTTAATGGCATGTATCGCGGGGTCCTCCCTTATGACCACCTCCTTCTGGCTCGCACACTGCCGACACACCATGGACCAGGGCCGGCAAGCTAGAGAGCTCAGTCGGCTAGCAAGCCGCGGCGGGGATTCCATTATCGAGCCAAACTTCGCGAATATCTTCGACGGTTTTGGTCGACCACAGTGTACTGTTCGTGGGGCCATCGTCAAAGAGGTTAATTCAAGTTTCGACCGTGGTAATCGTGCGTGAATACCACAATCAAGGGTATACCTCGACTTTAAAGGAATATGTACCCAGGCCGTTCTGTTTGCCGACTACTTTGACACTTTGTCGCTACCGGGATTGTACAGAGTTACGCCCGTTATATTAGAGATACGTGCCGCAACGGTCACTGCTGCGCTTGTCAGTTTAACGCGTTTTCAGATTTTCACGCCCGGAAACTTTCGCCGAATCGCCCAGGGAAGTGAGCTGAGTATTTCGAACAGTGGAGTTTGTTTTTTGGCTCGTTTCGAGATGGCTCGAACGAGAAATATCAACGTCTATATTCAACTTACAGAAATTATAGCTTATCGTGGTTACGTAAGTACGATTTTCTTTGAAAGTGGCATACATGGCAAAACATTCAAAGTAAGATATTGTTTAAACAGATTAATTTTTCTTCAATTTTCTCATTAAAATGTGCTATTCAAAAAGAAACAATTAAAAAAATGTATCATTCTACACTCTTTAGAATTCGATTAAGATGTCTCGTAATATCTGCTTTTTAAGCCTCAACCAATGAGGGGTAAAAGTTGTGTCACAAGTTGAATCACAATTAAAATAATCTTTGGGAATTATTCTCCGAAATATTTCTTTAATTGTGAAAATGATAATTTAAATGATGTAGCAGTAGTTTTTAAGTATCACATTTTTTCACTATAGAGCTCTACATAATAAGATCCACGCTAGATTATGGTTCCATAGTTTGTAAATTGTCTGACAGGTACCAATCTCAATTATTTCCGTTGGAATAAATTAACACTAACTGAAAAATCTATTTAAAGAATAAATTAAACCCATTTTCGCAAACAAAACAGTATTAGCACCACATTATACAGTGTGCCATTAATAGAATAAAGGATTAACGAATGTAATAATGCGAGGGAGGTACGCATAGTTTGTGTTGGTAGAATTTACCTCGATACCGGGTAGCGTGGAATTATGTTTACGTTTCCGGAAACCATTGTTGTATGGTACGTTGGATAATCGATTACTGTAATTGTACGCTTGAAATTTATATAATTGTATCAGCTTGCTGCAAATACTCGACGAAATTAATTCGCTGGGATGCGTTAAACAGTGTCGAGATCATTTTGACCATTTTCCGCGTTTAATTCGAGATACATATATTGAATTCCGAGCACTCTTAACAATTCCACGTTAAACAAAAGAATTATACAATATTGGAGCGCTACCGAAAATTTTTAATTAAAAGCAACGAATCATTTTTGTTTGCAGTCGTACATACTTGTAAAATGTGCACCATGTTTGACTTTCGTTAAATGTCGTTAAATTTGCAATATTTGTAGCTTGTGCAACTTTAATGGTAGTGTATAGGAAAATGAGATATGACAATAACCAGAGATTTCGAAATTCGAAAATCATAAACAATTGTTATTCATTATACACTATTAAAATTTTCAAATAAATATTAAAAGATATATTTTCTCATTAGGCTGCATATCTTTATGCAAAGTAAAAATTATCTATCTCTACTGGAACAAACTGAAATTAGAAATTTATATCCAACAGATTTAATAAATTGAAAATATTATAACAGCGTTTAAAAATTATTCCAATGTTTTTGTTTTCTGTTCGTCCTATTAATTATTTTCATAAATATGTAATTTGTTATTTATCATTTAGCATAAATTAACGGGATCGTATGAATTTGTGTACAATGATAGCCAAAACGTGTTATATTGGTTAATCATATTGTGTACACAAATATGCTTCCAAAAGGTCAGAAGTTTAATTAACCATTTAGTTTGCTAAGACCCTATGAGCATGGTTTAAGACGATGGCCAAATGTCAATATACATACATGTGTATGTTTGCGGCGTGATATCACGTACTGACGAAATTCCATCAATCCATCCGTGGATCGTTAGGCTCAAGGAAATTAAACCGTGTAATTAAACCTTAACCCTGCGACTGCCTTAGCACGCAAAGCAAGGCTTACCAGCGGAAGGGTTTACCGGGCTAATCTCTTTACCAAAGTTCGTTAGATCGATCTTTCCTTTCCAACACTTTCCGGCTCGTGATTCTTTTATTTCTTATCCCAGGTTGTTTTATCATATCCGACCTTTCTTTTTTGCGCTCGTACTAAGCTCTAACGACCTCGATATTTTTCTTCATTTTTTATTTATCAACTTCGTTCGTTATCCGAACTTTAAACTAGCAGCATTACATCTGTTGCCTGCAATGTGTTTGATGTTTTTCCTTAACAATCTCTACGCAAAATGATGCGATATTTAGTTTTATCATTAAATATATATATATGGTGTTTATTTTTAGAAATTATAACAAGAAAATAAATCATTACTTAGTCAATGTAACTTGAAAATTCGTAATTTATCTATAATATAATTGAATTCACTTTGCTACGTTCGTCATTATACATTATTATGTTATAATTACATATCATTAAATTCACATACTTATATAATGTATATAATTATAACGCACCTACAAAGAAAATGTATGATCTTGTGCACACGTATTTTATGAAGAATTTTAAATTTTATTGGTGCTACACTGTATGATTTTTAGAAAAAAGAAAATAACTTTCTATTTTACACCAGTTTATCGCAACCCAGGTAGAAATTTTTATTTTGCATAACGATCCGCATTCCGCTCATTACCAACATTATTATAATCTTGATACAACGTAACAAACTACAGAGAATTGCTGTCAGACTGAACTCCATCATGTCGCAAACATTTATCTCTTCCATGTTATTTATCAATCGTTCTTGACCGTGCTTGCGAATACAGACGCGATGAAAGGCAATGAAGATTAATGAATTACCAATGGCTGCAACAGCATTCATTCTCGCGTATATCATGAATTTTCATTACCGGACGCACGAGAGATGGCCAAGAAGAAGACGGAGTTGGTGTCAACCGTTTTTGAATTCCAGAGGAGTTGGAATATAGTTTGCTAGTCGAGTCCCGAGAAATAATGATGACGAAGGATGAATAATGCTTATCCTATAATTTCGAAATGTTAATGAAGATGACTGTTTCAAAAATGAATGGAAGCAGTATATATGAAAACATTGTTAATTCAATTATTTTACCCAGCATATTCGAGATTTGTTAATGAATTGTAAGATAAACTAAACTGTGGTCTCTGAAATTTTTATATACAAAAATAATCAACGAATTCATAAGGAAAGGACTACAAATTAAGTAAATATTGAATACTTCCTTACAGTATCTCAATTAGATAATGTAAGAGGATGAATGATAGTGTAAAGCAAATATTTAACAGACAGCTTTAGTAACATTTCTTGATTGTTACACGTTAAAGAAATAATTTCTGATACGTGTAGGGTCCCAATTGACATATTAATTTCTATAAGAATTTTTGTCGTATGGTACTTTTCGAGCATCACGAATATCGAGAAGGCCATGAACGGATCTGGCGCGGACCGATAGGACGTTGTACTGTTCGCGATACCGTTACAGGTTTCCGTTTACACGATCGTTTTTGTTCAGCCTGTGGTCACGCGACGAAGGTACGTTAAGCCGGGGTTCTTACCGACTCGCGTTTGCCATACGGCTCGGAAAGCCGCTAGGAAAAGCCTGATGGCCTGAAAATCTGCTGGCTCAAGCCGTATGGCACACGTCTTCGCCGCAATGGCAAAGCGATATGGCAAAGCTGCATGGCAAAAGCCGTCCCAGTGTGAACACCGCTTTACTGCTTGCGGATCTCACTTAAAATCGCGTCGTCCAAACAGGAAGGGAAACCAACAAGATACCGGGAGACATTCGTCGAACGCCGGCGTGCCTTTTCTTTTCTAAGCGTCTTCCGCCCTTAGAATCCTGTTCCACTTTTCCGAAGAAGCAATAAGGTCGAGATCAGTTAGACCTGGAGTAGCAATATTTCTTATTGGTACGGAGGAAACCGAAGGTAGGGTATCTAAGGTTTGCCAACCTGTTTGAGGAGCTCTTGTCTCCCGTCCATCTCTGCTATGTGCTTTTCCACAAGCCTCGAGACGGCAATCCCTTTTTCTTCGACCGTATCGTCGAACACCGCGATGTATACTTGTTCGTTATTTTACACAAAATCGAGTTAGAGCTGCGACGCCAGGCGTCGTCGGAAATTGCTGTTCTGCTGGAAACTCGGAGAGCCGGGTTACGTGACTGTGGATGCTTTTGCATTTATACACTACTTCACGGAATTAGAGGAATAATAAATTATAAACGAAAAATTGTCGACTTTCGTACTCCGGTGGAAAAAGATTTTTAAATGTTCCGGCTGTGTGCTCGTTTTAAAGGAATTCTTTGCCTTTACACATTTTTATTATAAAACGTGAGAAACTGAAGTTGCTTATATTTGTTCTTCAAACAATTTTTTTCTACATTTTCAATATGATTCCACTTGAAAATCCAATACACGATTAATGAAGTACATAGTAATTTTATTGAAGATTGATCAGACTCCACCTCTCGGTCCATCGAAATAAAAATAAATGGAATTTCATTAAACGTGGTCTTCTATAAATTTATAACTTTGGATGCATATAATTCTATATTAGATAGCAAAATGTGTCTTATTCGAGTAATGCAGGATTGACGAAATAATTATTGAAGAATGGAACAATACTGCAGAAGTAGGAGCCGTATTTATGAAGTAGAATGTATAAACGATTGATCAGCCGTCAGCTCCGGGTCCATCGAGATAAATGGAACATCAATTTGAAAGTGGAGAAGATCCAAGTCTGGTAATTTATTTCAAGTAACAAGTAAGCTTAGCCGCAGCTTCCTGTACAAGGTTCGGGGGGTGGGGCTGCCGACCGAAGAAGAAATAAACTAACTGACGTCGCATAACTCAAAGTCAATCCGAGTGATTTCTCGCGAGACGTTGCCTCGGGAAGAAGCTATAGCCGAGATCGTATCGCTGTTTTTCCTAAGCCGGATGTTATTATTCAGTGGCTCGTCCCCGACAACAGTTGCCGCGAAAAGCAGCTTGAAAGTGGAAAAATGGAGAGAGGGGGATGGTATTGCGCAGTTGAACGGGTGCGGGGTTGGGGGGCGGATATTTTATTACCCCGAGGATGAACTACAATATGAAACAGGTTAGCATCCCATAAAATAGACGTGTTGGAGACACAAAAGCAATTTTGCCAGCCGCCATTCTTGAATTCGTATGTATAGCTATATCCCACCTGCGGGTATATAATATGCGCACCGCTTTTCGAATGACGCGAGGGCTATATATAGAAGCATGATTGCACTATAATGATGGTGCTTCTACGAAGCGCCGTGAGAAAGGAAGCCGGAGGAAAGAGCACGGAATAAAATTTCAAACCAACGACCAGAGGTAACAAAAGGAACAAACATCGGCAAAGGGAAACGGAAGGATGGTTTTCATACTCTCTACCTTCATTCTTGCCGTAACCTTCCGCTTGACATTTCTCTGACGTCGTCGCGCGGAAAAATATATGCGCGCCAGTTACCTGCGCTGCTCCATTTAATTAGGCACGTTTGAACTAGAAAAGTTGTAACGCCGGGGTTTACAACGTTTTAACCCTGGAACTTCCGAACAACCGAACTGTATGGCTTGTAATTTCTTACGAAAATTGCCGGGACGAATTGTTTGCGATTTCGCCCGATTTTTACTGCGGCATCGCTCGAAACGAATTTATACAAGCTCCATTGTGATTTCAATAACTGTAAAAACAACCGTTGCTTACCTTCACCGTTATAATGTCTTTAAATTGCAGCGTAACTCATTTATGGAATATTAAAACAATTTTACGGAAGAACGCACAGTTTCTGTATATTATACTGTGTATCATGATTTTAAATAGCAACGTGTATAGAATGAATTTTGCTGGACAGTAAATATATTTTTCATTTTCATTACGAATTTTTATAAGCAATATTACATAATAACTGTAAAAGAACTTATTAAACGAAAACATTTGGTAGTACAATACGTGAAATAATTATTTGTGATATTGTTAAATTGTTTAGAAGTGTATCCATTACCTTTATGTGTCAATGTAATCTATAATTTAACGTGTTGACTGTGATGTCATCTTTAAATGATGGAATTACTTCTACAGTGATAGATAGAGTGTACTAAATTTGCTCAATTAATTAATATCATAAATCTTAATTGCACAGTTTTTGTCGTATTAAATAAATTGCGTTGATTTAATTGATTTGAATGATTGTACCAAAGGTCCTTTCACCTTTGCAAATCATAGATCTCTTTAGAGGAAGCTATTTCTTTTATACTATCAAATCTAAGCGTGTGCCGCGACCGTGCGCATGTATCCGTGCCGCGTTTCACCTATTTCACGTTTCCGTGGTCGTGATTCTCTTTGACGTTGGTCGTTTCATTACAAAATAAGGCTACAGCCTGCTTCTGTCACGCGAAGATCCTCTATACACAAAGACGCGCAGTTCTGTACACACAGAGAGCCCTGTACCCTCTTCACTGCCTCTACTTACCAGCACTTAGAAAATGTTCACTGAGTACACTTTATATACCCATGTGCTTCCTAAAACCCTTTACTCTTTTTGAAGATGGGCCTGAGTGACATCTTTGTCCCTCAGAAGAAATTCAATTCAGCAATCCACCCCGACGGTGCTGTTGTGTACCCTGCATTAGTTCATGGTCCACTGCTTTCTCTCTCAGAGGTCGGGCACGGTGGCAAACAAGTTTACCAAAATATACACTTACCTATCGCAGTAAATACACACCTAATTGTCTCAACCGGTACCTAGTTCATTAGCTCGTGAACGATCTTTAGCAGCGCGACTTGAATACACTCTTCTATTTGATCGCGCGCGTTCCAACCAACAATTCAGTGCAAAACTCACAACTTGGTGATCTCTAACTAATGCATACAAGTTTACTTCTTCAAATTTCGAACTCAATTTTTCAGATCTTAAATGTTTTTGAAGGACAATTTAGTAACGTAAAAACTGATATAATTTTAAAATTTTTTAGTTACATATAGAGATTTATTTCTTTACTCAATAATTTTCACAAGTTCTTCTGATGCTTATTGTTTTGTGTTTCTTCTAATCCAATTATTATCATTTGTAGGAATAGTTCAGCTATGATAGAATACTGTATAGTTAATCTCGTCGATACGATCAGTCGAGGAAGGACAAGTGAATGAGCGTAATAGTAATTTTGATAATTACACACAGTACGAATGTTTAATCGAAAGATTTGTCGCGGTGTTTACGTAAAACGGTCCGTAATCTGTTAACCTTCCATAGCAACCTGTAGCTCTAGGGGTGAATGGTAGCGTGTCTGCTGTACTTCAGGGTAGTGAGTGCTTCTCGAGCCTCCTTCCAGCACGCAACACTCAGCTTAATGAGAAGAGAGACCTAGCCCATACCCTGTCTAATCTCAAGCCACTTTGAAACGACCCGACCATCAGCGTTCAGTATTACTCAGATACATACGGACCTCTAAGACGTTCCCACATTATGTGCCGTCTTATTTCCTCCACATACGTGCATACCATTAAGAAATTGCAAAGGCTCTTACCGAAGTGCTACGCGTAGACCGAGCTTTTAAAGCAGCCTGAATTTTGCTTTAATTTTGCACCGCGGGGATTTGTATGTACCGACAATTCTGCGACCGAACAATACGGAAGTGTCTCGTTGTAACGTACTGGAGATATTTTCGAGATTACTCGTATACTATCGAGTAACAATTTTTGCGCATTTTTAATACCCCAATAAAATGATTAAAATGCAAACAAATTTAATGACGGATCTGTTGTGCTCAAAATTATGTATTCTAAAAATTATGGTTATTCTGACGGTAAAAAGCCATAATTATAATCCAAGTTAACAACTAACAAATTTAAAACATTTAATTACTTTAACAACTAGGAAATTTAAAACTTTTAATTTATATCATATTGGATATTCATTAACCCCTTGCCTTACAATATCGAGTCAGTTCGTGATGAAGATTCTGAATAGAGTCTAATAAATATGTGTGCTATTAATTTCCTTTAAATCGAAATAAAATTCTATTTTGGTTTTGTTAATGTACAGCTGTTGGAGAACATATAGGCGTATAATAGATATAAAGTTTCTCCTTCTTTAGCACATCAAGAATTACAAAAAAAGTTTTAATCACTGAAACCGTAAAATAAATCGTAGGGCAAGGGGTAATAACTAGCCTGTGAGTTTTTATACGTGTACGGTTCACAAAAATATTCGAACGACGTTTTATAAAAATCAAATAGTAGTTGACAGAATTTTGTTTAATTTTACCTTAAAAATTATGTATAAAATGTGAATTTGTATAAATATCTACAGAGTACTCGTGGGATCTTAAACCTGTTGATCACTTCATGTCAGACCTATCATAACGTAAGACAGTTACAGTTCTATCGGTGGGGTAGAGCCAATAAAGGTTTCACGTCGAGATATAATCAATGCTGTGTCATGATAATAAAATTTCAGGGGAGGGTATTAAAATCCCGAGTACTAACGCAATGAAAATTCAATTTCATTTACGTTCCCAGTGTCGTCGCTGTTTCATGACGTAAGACGCGAGAGAGAACGCTGTATTATTGATTGGCAATTACTACACGTAGAAACGTAACATAGACTGTGTAGGCACGGATAGCCAATTGGTATATGGACCACTTGTTGGCATCTCGCCACCGTGCTCCGAATTCAGAGCCAAACTGAAACCCCGGGACATCCAGCGGCGCTGATCGTCAAGCAACTCTTAATTAAGGTATTTGTATTCTCCGTGGGCCATAAAAAGGCTTTCTTGGAATTTCAATCAACCAATTACCCCATGAACTTGTTTCTTATTCAGTTTACATTTTGTGTGGCTGGACACTCTCCGACTGAATCGCACATACTTCACGCACATTTCAAAGTTTTCGTTCTATGGAAACATTGAATTATATTTTATTTTTATAAATCATACAGAGAATTGTGAACGTCTATAAGAAAATTTACAATCGCGCGACGTTGATTAAATTAAATATTACACGAACACTGATTGGATTAAATATTACACAAACACTGAATGAATTAAATATTATTCAAACTCTGATTAAATTGAAAGTAAATAAAAGAGCTCTGTAAATTATAAATGAATTGGATATGCATGTTTGCTTACATAAGTAAACACTGCATTTTCAGGAATGCAAACAATGTACATTTTTCGAATTATCTGTATATATCTTTGTTAAACATTGCAATTATTTAAATGGAGCAGAAAAAATGGCTGGGAAATAGTTTCATGGCGTGTGAATATAGATACTACATGTTTATGCTTATACAATTTACAATAGTGTTCTCAGCAATATTATTAAAACAAAATCGTACGGTCTGACGAGCCTGGCTTATGACGAACACTTCCACTGAACATGAATGTGACTCCTTTCTGTCAGAGCAAAATAATTTATATTTCTTTTGTATTTACTTTCATGTTCAAGGATTGTTTATACAAGAACGGAAATTTATTTTTCCCTGTGAAAGAAGGGAAAATCACATTCATATTTAGTGAAAGTGTTCGTCATACGTCAGAGTCGTCAGATCGTACGATTTTGATTTAATAATATTACTGAGAACACTATTGTAAATTATATGAGCATAAACATGTAGTATCTATATTCACACGTCATGAAACTATTTCCATTCTTTTATAACCAATCCTTAAACATGAAAGTAAATATAAAAGAAATATAAACTTCCTTTTTTTCTGTAGAAAATTGTTGAAGTTGAGAGAAGTTCTATTCTTGCAGTCGTGGAGCAAATGGTACGGAAAGTGGTTAAAGCAGTGTTTATTTAATGTTGACGAATCATTCGGTAATATAAATAACGCGAAAGATCGTTCATCCGTGATGGGAACAAGATTGCGACATTTACAATGCATCAGATAAACAGGAGGAGAAGGAACCACGCGATAACTCGCACGGTTAGCTCACTGTTAGCAGAACGGGTAGGGAAGGAGCCGCGTGGGACGTTGCCAAGAGCTCCCTAGAAGGTATAAGGCGGTCCAGCCGAAGAAACACTTTACGAATGCAACAGGCGATATGGAACTAACTATGTACTTACGTAGGCCTACTACCTGTGTGTACGTAGACCTATCCAAACCTCTTTCTCACGCTCCCGCGTCTGTTCGGCCTCGTTCAGCGTTAGCAACTGGTGGTTGCACCGGCGCGGCGTGCCGTGCCAGTGAGAGCACTTGCATCGTTTCGTTCCGTTTGTTCTCAAATAGAGAGAAAATCCGAGAGGATAAGGGTGCCGGTCTTGGCTACGGTCCAAGCCGTGCTCCTAAAAACCCGCGACTACTTCATCGTGATACATTCTCCTTCCTTAGACGTCACTGATCCCATAAGACTACTCCTTTTTCGCGTCAGCGATCCCACGCGAACTTCCTACCACCATCTCGCGCATTACCTCATATTTTCTTTGGGAGATCTACTCGTATGCATCAAATTTCAAATTTAGTCACGGGGTTCCCCATTTTCCAAGATACCACGTTATTTTTCCTGATAATTACGTAACACTGCTCGTTAGATAAATCTTCAAGTTGAGTCAGTTAAATCATTAAATTAATCAGTGAATAAGAAATTGTACTGTTAGCGTCTCGCATGTTAAGTGCAACTGGAAACATGTAGACGAAGACACGTGCACCTCAATGAATTGATTATAATTCTAGCTCTAATTCTATCACACCTCCGGAGGCTATGCTTAGTATTTTTACGTTGGTATTTTTACATACCAACTAATAAGGGCTGTTTTCACCCCTTCTTTGTGAAAATTTTTCTAAAAAATATATATCACATAGCCTCACTATTTTCTCTTTAAAGTTAGGAGTTACAGTTTCCTTAAATTCAAGATTTCAAAACTAAATTTACCTTGCCAGTCTTGTTTCAGATTCATTATTCTACATGCTGGCGTTATAAAGACGATTTTGTATGAAATTCTAGAATTATTTATGAAACCACACGTATTAAAAATCGTCTAAAATGCAAATAAACGTAGATGTGTTATTTTAGAAGACAATGGAAACTACCCTTCTCCTGCCTACGAGAATGTTTCCTCTACCATACCTTTCATCTATATAAAAGTGTATTGCGAAACCTATAACCAGAACTATGTCCGAATAACTCGCGGAGAGCCTAAATTTGAAATTCAAAAGAATAAAATTTCCCACAAAACAGTTTTATTGTGCCCGGTCTGTTTTTGCATATAGAATCTCCTTGTGTCCGAGCTGTCGCACCCCATATCCGCTGACCAGGCCCCTCGAAAATAGCCCCATTTCGGGTAAATCAAGTGTTCCACGATAGCACATTGGAACGCGAGAGGAATAAAACACGGACTGTATCTCTTCCGATAAAATGCGGTAGGGGCAGTTTGAGGCACACCCTCGATATTCCTCGGATAGAATCTTTGTAGGACCGTGGCCGCACGGTAATTCCCCGGAACCCCGCGAAGGATAGAACAGAGATGAGATCCGTGCTTTTCGAGCATCATAGGCAGGGGGAGGGTTCGAGTCCCGGGTCGCCTCTTATTCTGGAAAAGGCTTCCGGTGCACATGCATAAATAACACGGATCCTTGTAAGGGCCGTCCGCGGTCGACCGCTTCGCTCCCATCCTATGGGTCCACGTAGAACGCGAGGGCCGAGTTGGGCCGATATTAATAATGCACCGACTGTAAGAACACCCTAAATATCCTCGATCAGCCATTACGGGTCCCAGAGGAAACCAAATGGCGTATCACTGTCCTGTTGTCCCTGCGGCCTCACTTTCGCTTCGAATCCGTACAGACAGATTTTTTCTCATTTATCCGAATACCTTTCTTTAGGAGTTGTATATCCCTCAACGGTAAACAATGTTTGTCATATATATAATTATTCTACGATGTTTGAGAGAGTAGCATTTGCTGAAAGTTTCAGCTATGTCTTGAACTAGAAGGACTTCGCATCCATTTTTCCAAAGCTATTTCTGGAGAACACCAAAGTTTGTGGAACCAGATATGTACATATCTCTTTAGGGTTTTGTCTAATACAATTTCCTTAAATTTGACATTAAACTAGATAAACAAATTTGCACGTGTCGATGTCGATTTTGAAAGAATGAAGTTTTAAAAAATAATTTCTCCTTAAAAAATTCGCTTCGTCAACGGCTGAATAATAGTCTTAAGAATGTTACCGCACAATTTTATAACAAACTGGTCCACTAATTCATCCATCTTCATTTCAAAATCAATAAATTATCTTTTACATATAATTGAAAATTTTATAAAAATATATTCTATAATACAAATAGGAAGAGATCATCCAAGAATGAATAAATTTTCACCATAAGGAGCTTATGAGGATTGAAGATTTAATCTGTGTGCACAAGCAGTGTTTATTATTTAACTTTATTGGAAATTGTGTTTAATAATTTCGTCGTGCACTAAGCCAAAGAAAAGGAGTTCAACGAGGCAGGTATTCGCTGTGAGCATAAATTAACCTTTAACTACCCGCGCTGGTGTAAAAAGTACACCAAAAAAAAAATTCAGGGCGCGGGTAGTTAAAGGTTAAGGTAACCAAGAATAAGGGTAGAGAATTTTGTGAAATAATTGTGTTTTAGCTTAAAATTATGTAAATGGAATCGTACTGTCTAAAACTTTTGCTTTTTCATAATTCTGTAACGAATGGTAAGTAATGCGTATGTATACATATATACAGCAGAAGTGAACACTCTATGCACTATAATATCCTTGCAACCGAAAATCAATCTTACTTTGTATTAATCATACAATTGGTGATAATGGTTAGTATGATTTATAAACAGTAAAATGATAATGCGAACGAGCATTTACGAATAAGCCCATTGGGTACAATTATGTTCTGCACGGTGTCGAAATTTACAGCGACGATGGTGAACGTTTCATTACTTTACCAGAACAAAATTCACAAACAGGTCCTTGGCACGATCCTGCAGTGGTTCAGAAGGAACTTTTATTTACAGAACTGATTACGCAGCAGCGTTGTACACAACGGTACATTGTTGGTTCGTCTTTTCCGTATACTTCCGGTTGCTTTAGTCCCTGAAGTGTGCTTCTAACTAATTCTGAGACCTATTACTATTTGTTTTTACTGATGTTAAGACTCTATATGTCAAAGTGAAAAGGATATATTTTGCAAAGTTTTAGTACAGAGTAAATGAGAGTTACAGAATCATCATTAACATTTTCATTTATAATTACTTAAATACACAAGGTGTCCTGACTGCCATTTTAACACTGTACCTAATGCAATCATATTATTACGATTTTCAATGACTATGCAAAAAGGAGCCTAGAAATTTTCTATTAACTTTTACTCTGAAAGGAAATTTTTAAATCAGGTTTTTGTAGGTGATTTATTGATTTACGATTGAAGTTGATATTGTTATCGGGAAATTGAGAAAGAAATCTTTAGCAGTAAATTATGAATTTTTTAAAACTATTGTAACCTGAATGAAACGTGAAATGTTAAAAGACAGTTGATCATTTCGTATACTTATACAATAAGTTAAAGATGTTGAGAATTGTGAACAACGGATTACAAATGCAATCACAGAAGAAGATAAACAGAAGAAGAAGATAAAAGAACTTAAGAAGATAAAGAAACAGAGTTTTATGTTAAAACATTTGGGAACGTCTTATTAATATTTAAACATTGTGGTTATTGAAATTCGAATGATTTATATATTTTAATTACAAAATGTACGCCGCAGAGAATATGCCAGTAAAATAGCTGAAAACAATTACTTACGTCCGATTGAATTATTATCCGATCGATAGTACAAATATTGCAACGCAGTCGGTTCCCGCAAAGAAGGGCTAAGCAGAAAGTTGCCCATGCTGGATTATTAAATTCCTTAAGACCCTATTGCAAATACCTATTCAGAAATCGATACAACTATTGAATATCTCAAACACAAGGAGCACCCTTGGGCCATTGATAATAAAGAATGGTAACAATGCGCCTTGAAAGAGGTATATTTGCCTGTCCATCTAGTATCTTCTATCTAACGCGAATATATCACTGATTTCATTTTATCACTGCCGATCTTTATGCAAATTTAAATTTTCTATTCCAATTGTGAGAATTACAAATTGCACAAGAATTAAATCGTTCCTTCAATCATTTCGATTAGTCTAAAATTAGTGTAATAATATTCTTAAATTCATTAAAAATTTATAAAGCCTGCAGTTCATTTATCATTGTCTATGGAAACTAGTTTACCTTAAAAATCAATTTTTAAAAGTCCAGTTACACTGAACATCTATCATTTTTATAAAATATTTTGAAAAGTATTTTACGCAAATAGACATTTAACAATATTGTAGACACTATCCATTCCATGGATGAAATATGTTTTTCGTACTGTGGCTCTAATAATTTGATCAACTATTATATTGTTGCAATACTACAATCTTCCATTGATAGTGGTATACACCATCCGTACCAGTGAACTATCAGGATTAATTGGCATCAACTGCGAACTTTATCAGAGACGACAAGGGGCAACTAATCATATTCCATTTTCAACCGCCTTGCCAATTTATCTTTTTGTCTTGGCGGGCATACGCGAAGGTACAAGTCAATATGCTTTCATGATCGCGGTTTCCGTACGTCACTGGTCTGAGCCAGCCCGATGGCGACAGTTTCTACGAAGCCGTTGATGGCCTCTGGTTAAACTTCCTAAACCGCCGCGAATTGAGTTAGAGTTTGCCCTTATGCAAAGCCTGCTAGCCATCTTGCTTCACGAGCCTGCTAGCTGGCTTGCTTGTCCGCTTGCTTGCCGACGTCGAGTTTGGACTCAATTTGGAAATTACTCCCGCCGAAATAGTCGGAGCGGTTTCGTCATCTACGAAAATACGTCAAACCTCCCCGTTTCAAGATCGCCCGTGTTTAGGAATGCACTGTGAAGAATGTCATCGCGGCGGGAAACTTTCGGCTGCCCACTGCGGTTGAATAGTCCAGAAACTAACATTAATCCTTTGACTGCGAGAGCCATACGGAGTGTCCCCAAAATGTTGTTCAACCTTAAATGTGGCGGTTCCTGGGGTCATCTGAATTGACATTTTCATTTGCAAAAATGTCTGCCTCGGTTTATGTTAAGCAACTATTAATGAGAAACGACGTCCAATAGAGAGGAGAGTCTAGCTCGGCGACAGTTTCCACTGAGCGTAGCGATGGTGTCGCGCCGTGGTGAAGTAATGAACAAGAGAAGGAGCAGTAATTGATTTAATTAAAGTAAATCTATTTTAATTGTAAAAATCTATTTACTCAGATGTCTATTACAGGGTGTTATAGTTTGTAGTTTTATGTCTTTAACGATAGAGGACACAAGCCAATTACTGTATGCCAATAAGCATGAAAACTGGCATAATCAAGTCTTTTCAACCGTGCAATATATAAACTATGTTAAACTTTTATAAACACGTGAATATTTTTCATGCCTTGAAGTTATAATTAATAATACAGAATTTTATAAAATTGTATGTGTTAGTACTCAAAACGAGATAAATAATTAATGTCTCGATGCTAACGCGATCGTTTCTAATTTTGATTTGATTTTGGGAATGATTGAATAAATGTACATTGATATATGAAACAGATATATAAACGTATGATATTATTGTAGACACATTTGGAATAATATAATGTGAATATCATTTGCTGAAGTGGATACGAATATTTCGGAAGATTCAAGCAAATTTATTGAGTGGATTTCGTTAATCGGTCCACGTGGTTTCATATCACGTATCACTTTTCAATCGTGCATTGGAAAGCCAAATCAGAATTCGAATAATTGAAAAATGATATCCCTGTACAACCCATCAATACGTTCAATATATCCTGCTCGAGGATTTAAATTTCACTAAAAGGGTCATATAAAATATATTTTTGTATATTCCACATCGAAACGTTTGATAAAATTAATACTTTGATGGCTGCGAATTTCCTGCAAAATTGTCTGCTTATCACCAGCCGTAATACGGAAATGTAATACAATAAAAGCTTTGAAATTCTGCATTACTTTTCACTTTTTCAATATGCATCGTTCGATACTTTTGTCACTTTGATGCTTTTGGTCCTAGGATTTTAACACTTCAAAACTAAAATATAAAAATAATTTCGAACATCGATAACATTTTTCACGATCGAACATGTCGATCCTTTGTTTTAAACTATCGTCTTTTACTAACCAATAGTATTCGTATATATAACTACCGTATATTTTTTGCTTGAATGTGCAGAATAATGTTAAAAACACACAAATGTTGTTTCCGATCAGCCTATACACGTGTTGCGTAGAAATTGAAACAAAACATACGAAAAATAAAAGAAGCAACTCAGCGTTCGTTGTTTTGATTGTATCTAGAACAGTACATCGAGCAGGTTGTGTACTATTTTTCTATTGACGTAGTTATTACTGTTACTGTTAAAACAAATATAAGTAATGAATTTGTACACAAATTTTAAAATGAACATATCCTGGATTCAAGGGTGAAGCATGGCAAACTATTACCGCACCTCCTGTGCATTTATTTTTCATAAGTGAATCCGAAGAACAACTCGAAGCAACTAATGAGAATAAAAATTCTAAAACCTGTAGATGAAAATTTTTCAATTTGTCCTGGTGTATGGGTAATCAGGAGTGGACGCGCCTTTCCCGGAATGAGCTTCATAGTCACGTCATTAGGGCACGGTTCAACAGGTGCACGCCGGGGTAATTTCCACATACGGATGATATAATTCAAGACAGTTTCTTCTTCCGACGGTAAAGCTAAAAGCGGCGGTTGCTGCAAATCTCGGGGGATCGCTTTGTAAGTTGAGGGCCACGCGATGCATAAGTGATGTGGCGCTAAAGTGCCTCCGCGGAGCGGAGTTGGCTGTGTATGCAACTGCTCGGTTCCTGCCTATTCTCCTACGTTTTGATCCTTCGCCGTATATGTGTATAATTCCGCAACTGCGTACTCCCGAGAATGCGTTCTCCCTCCCCCCCTCTCGCGGTTGAAACACACTTGCCTTTTTCATATTCACGCGGGCTGCTGAAAGTGAATTGCTTTTTAAAAGTTCCCCTCGTATATTGAAATATGGGCGTCCTCCAGACACGATACCGCGCGGAGCAAAACGGCCTTTATTCTTGCCCTCTTGTAATTGCTGCTCTGCGGTTATCATTCGCAAATGTTTATTTCAATCTTTAACTACTGTTGCCGAGTTAAAAGCGCCCCTCGGGGGTTGATGTTGCTTTTATATCGCAATTGTTACCCCCGGCTCGAAAGTAGCGTGCAAAATTAAGGGATAAACGTGTTAGATAGAATTACGTTCTTCTAATTATTAACGGTACCGTTCCTCCGGTACTAATGTATTCATTGCTTTTCACTGCACGCAGTAAACAATGAAAGTTCTTTTACTGTTATCGCCGCTGTGGTTTACTGTCTACAATGCCGGGACGCTGAAATGAGGATTCCTCTCTGCCGAGTTTTAAAAAGATGCAGTTTAACGCGCGTTCGTGATCGAGTTCGCGTTCTTCGGTTTTTTGTTTGTTAAAGAACTGTGGGAGTTAAATAACTCGCTGCTTCGTAAATAATCGTTCCGCTTGTGTGCACTATTTCCTTTTGTATGTGGTTCATGTACGATGTTATTGGAAAATTAATTTGAGTCAGACTGCAATTACGATGAATTTTTAACGCGTGCAGAAATTGTTATCTGTAACACAATATAAAAGCATAGAGTGATCTGGTAGCGATTAAACTGACACTGAGAAATGACCATATGGTAATAAATTAATACCGTTTTTCCATACGACACTTAACGTATACAGACACGCAGCTTACGTGCAATTCTAACACCATTTTCTGAATGTTTCATGACTTCAAAGTATGCGAATTTATTGGAGCGTTGTGCATATGCTATGGACCATATGACTTAGTGAATAATTTTCTCCTGAAACATTTTATAACTGCAGTACCTCTAAACTTCAGAATCTGAAGTGGATCATTGTCATCTGAAATCATCATCTGATCGTTATGAAATAGTTTGAAAGCTTGGCGGCCTCGCGCGTCCCGACATTTGGGAGCAGTAGAATTGCATAGCATTGGTCAGACGCGTTCACCTAATATTAACACTCAATTTTCTCGAAAACAAATCGTTAACCAACAAAATATTATCCGTCTTTTGCTACTTATTTTTGCACATAGAATCAGCATAGATCTTAGACACATTGTATATTAGATATACAGATTAATTCATGACCTCCACAATCAATCAGTAGGAACTTTATTTTAAATCTTTTGTCCGTCGAATTGAAGATTCAGCAAACATTTGTGGGATGGAATAAATGTACAAGAATTCGGGAAGGGGAGGGGCTATGAATTCGTTTGTATACCTGATAATTTAAAATAAATCTTATGCGTCGGGTACTCCGAGAGCTCCACCTACACATTCGACTATTTATCGACAGCGATATCGTTCGAATGGTTTCGGTGACCGTATCGAGCAGAGATTCTTCCCGCAGACGGGTAGCAATTTCCTTAATCCGTTGTACCGAAGCGCTGACCCGCGCCATTAATTCAGGCACGTATGCTATCGGTTTTGACGCAACGACAGGTTAGTTGCACGCTCACGCTGACGTTGTAATCTCGTTACCGTTGAACTCTGCAGCTGGTGCAGCTTACGTCTGATCCCAGAAGAGGATAGAACACTTAAACATTCATAGAAGCCTGCGCCTCGACGTTGAAGCAACCTGCTGCTCGCAGCTTGGAAGTTGCCCTACCCGGTACACGTATGCATGCACCCGCACCTGTACACCAAAACTCTAAGACCAGGGTAACACACCATTCGGGCGAGCAAGAATGCGCGGAGTACTACGAGAAACCGAGAGAGAGAGAGAGAGAGAGACAGAGAAAGAGAGAGCGCGCAGGTGACAACGAGAAAGGGAAAGACTGAGACTCGTAGAGAGTCTTAATGAAGCCCATTCAACCAGCCATTATCGCGGAGACCACGTAATCGTCTATGGCAGTTCTCACTTAATAATCGTACCCCATATTCCGAAGTCCCGGTAATGAGTTTTCAGCGTGCGTGCACCGTTTACGTGGCTTCCGTTCGCGACGCACAATCCTGTATTCGCGTATTCAATTCCGTGACAATGGCTGCGCGTCGGAACGGTTCCTTGGCACACTCAATACGATTTCCGACAAAAGTTATGTCCGTTTATAATTTCCCCTGTCGCGAACTGCGGAAATCAGCCGCGCCTTTGAATCTGAGACACACAGAAGTTGCTAATGGAGGTGGAAATGGGATTTGTGCCGCGAATTACGAGCCTCTGGCGCTGTCGATCCATTATTTTATAAAAATCGCCCTCACCGATAACTCCATCGACCAATTTATTTCGTTATAAGCCATTTCACCAGAGAATATTGCGTGTCCTTTTTTCTTCATAAGACATATCGAGAAATTACTACAAAGTTCATAGAATATTGGATTTTTTCTGAAATCTGTGTTGCGAAAGGATAAACTGTTGCAAGTGATTCTTTTTTTCAATTTGTCGTCTTTTTATTCGATTCTGACGCAACTGAATGTTTCCAGCGTTCCAATAGTCAGGATAAAAGAACAGAGGAAAGTTGGAATAATTGTTGTCACATCTGAAACGTTTGTTTTCTACAACTTTAAATATTATATTTTTATTTATGCAGAACGATCTCCTCCCACGCCACGTTCAGTTTGCAATATTAACCGCGCATGTAGTTCAAAAGGAAACAAAACAAAAGGTATTGTTTCATTGGAAAATCTGTGGAGTTGATATTTTATGAAGAAACAGTTTCTGTTGCAATTTGCAATGATCAATTTTTAAACGAATCCATTCATGTTAAAATATACAAATTTGAATGCCGTTTATGTTCAAATTCGTCGATTTAAATAAATACAAAGCGGGTGGTCGTTTAAATACATTCGTTCTTGTAAGAAAAATGAAAAATTATATTTTATTTAAATTTTAAAATACTTAATATACCTCGTATGAAACATAAAAAGATATTTAGATGCATCAAAGGTTACAAAGGATAAAAATTGTTTGAATGAGCCTGTTTCACAATTAAGTAACTGTTCATTACGTCACAGAATTAACAACTGTACTTATTTCTCAATTCTTCATATCCCTATCTAACATTTTGTTTCTTTGTAAATAACTAAAAAAATTCATTAATATATGCCCTCCTAAAAATATTGTATAAATCTAGTACTATAATTTTCAAATATTTCGAGAGGGCCAGCAGAAAGGTAAACAAAAGCTGGACAGAACGTAATGACCCGTGGATTTGCCTACACATTACTAGCCGGAGCTATTCTCCTCTCGATAGATGCCATAAACGGAACCATTTCGGATTAACCGTTTGCATCAGTGTGTCGCGTGATATACGTGAAACGTGCCATTCAAACGTCTACGTGACTTTCGAGCATATTTTAACAATAATCCACCAACTGGAACGTTACGCGTGCGCAGCTATTATCTGAAACAAGTTGCCGTTACCACCGGCACGTTCATTAATTCGCAAGTCATTTCGCGACTGCTTTACGATCGCGCCGGGTTCGACCCGTTCGTACAATTCGTTCGCTCGCGGCCCCCTATCTACATTTGTATCGGAAAACAAATTTGTCCCGAGGATAATGGATGAAGCGATCGCCGAGTCACGGAACATGTACATACAGGAAACGTGCACGAAATTCTTGCACGACTCTCTAATTAATGAACTCGCGCCACGGTCGAACACACTGTCTCTGCTGGCCAGTATTCAGCGCATGACATGAAAATGTGGTAATTCGATGTACATAGCTTCTGGAACAGAGATCATCCGATAATTACACGGTACTGTTCCATGTCAAGTTATAATGGTTCACGTAAGTTGATGCAACGTCCCTGTATTACCGCAATATGCTCCTGTTTCGTTTCTATTTTTATTTTAACTATGACTTTAACAGAAGTTATCTGCAGATCTTGTAAATGATGGGAAAGATATTATATATAGTAGACGTTCAATGGTATGTCTTCCCACTATGATATTTTATTTATATGAGAACTAATTATTAATTACTACAGTCTACATTTTTTATTCCATTTGCCGCAAGTGTATTAAAATAATTTAAATATACAGTAATATTTTTATCTATATTCACATTGCTCTTTGGTCTTTTACGAAAAGCAAAAATACTCTGAACTCAGTATAAAATACTATAAATATCGTAGTTAGTAATATTTTATATAGCCTTAATAGACAGGAAGCAAACAAAATAATGAATGATACAAATAGTGATGAACATATTAAAGATTATTACTAAAGAAAAATTAAATACACAGGTATTGGTTATTTCAAAAAGATTAGATTCTTGTTTTATTTCTGCCAGTAAATGTGATTTCCTTTTCTAGTTCTAATTCTGTGTAGTGGGGTACCTCGCACCCTAAATATAGCCTACCTCCATAGATTCGCCCTTATCTTCTTCCGTCACCTGTCACAGATACCTTACCTACCTGCGTGCCAAAGAACTGCTTTCCCCTAGTCGTCATTTGGGTGGCTAGTCCAATTTGGTATTAACTGATTGAGAGATCGTCTTCCAGTATTCTTGTTGTATATTTCTCAGCTTTTCCTTTTTATTTTTGTTAGACTAATATAAAATTATACAACTTCTCGTCAGAAATTTTTACTTGAGCTCAATAAAAAATTTACAAAATTGTACATAACGAAAATCTGAGTAGCGAATAGCAAGTTTTAGCTTTTCCAAGAATATAAAATTCATTACTAGTCCTCATTGATTTTTTACTTCCTTAACTTAACCTGATGTAAGTATACAAAATGAATGTGATAGAAATAATGTTTTAAGTTTGCAAATTCCTTGATTGAAAATAGTAAAATGAAGATCTCTGGGGTTCAGACGACAAAGTCTTTAAATTTGTTGCAATGTGTACTGTGTTTGAAAAATAGACAGGAGAAACAAATGATGATTGAAGTAAAGCAGTCATGTATCCCATTATTTATTATAAGATGCTAGTTCTCCATTACATTATTTTTAATAATCTTTATTAAATGATCAATTTTATTTAACCACTTAGATCAGGATTACATTAAAATTTATTATATATTTTCCTCTCTAAAACTATTTAAAAACCTATTTATCATCCAGTTTACTGGTTAACATGATTTGGATACATTGTCTGCTTTAAATGTGCATTAGGTTTCATTTGTATTACACATGAATTTTTGCACCTCAAAAAAATGGTAATGTACTTTCTTTTTTTTAAATAAAAGGATTATTTAACCTTTAACTCTGTCCAGATGTAGTCTTCTCACAATTATAGATGACCTTATTCACTTACCTAAAACAAAAAACCAAAACAATTGGTTAACATAATTTTCCATCTTAATAATTTCTTATTGTAAGTTTAATTTGAGTAAAAAGTACATTAGATTCAATTATGATATATATGTATTAATTATGACAGAATTATTTCGAAGCAGCTTTTCAAATTCCCTGTTTTAGTTGCTATAAACCTGCTTGTTGTTATGAAATTTTACTAGAACAAACTGATCGACCATCAGTTCACAATTCAATACACTAGGTGGAGTAAAAAATAAGGTTTAGGATTCACAGGATTTAGGGGATGATATAGGTGTTCGGAAAGGATTAGCGGAACAGATAGCGTTGGAATTAGCTTACTAATTAGGTCATTACTCCAGCATGTGTCACGCTATTCCCCTTTTCAGAAACACACTCTTGTCAGATTTGGTGAATTACAATTGCATTAATAGAATTTAATTGCGCAGGGGAGCAACTTATTCAGATATTTATATCCCTAAAATAGAAGTATACCTATATGTATTCTTTCCCCATTCTACACGAAAAGTGGGAAAAATTAATTTCTAAACTGCAAATTTTTATGTATGTGTAATTTACTATGCTAGAGTTATTAACATGTGAAATGATATTTTATGTGTGATCCAAAGATTATATAATATTCCGGGACGTACATATATATTATACGTACTCATAAAATGAGCTAGTAGAATAGGAAGATTATGGTCAGACAAATCCATACAGTCTAAAATCAATGGTTGGAATCTAAGAAAATCAAACGCACACAAAAGTAATAAATACAGTAACACTTGCGAACATGTTTTTTACAATTCCACAACTTCAACAAACCCAAAAATATTTACGTATACTATCGAATAGGAATTGTCTCGTGCGTCTGACTTATGATTTGTCAGTTCTACTTATAAATTCCATGTTCTGCTAAAATCGAGGTTCTATTCTATCGTTACTTAAACAAGTAAATATGATCCAAACTCTACCGTGTTTGCAGTGATTTTAATCTGATAAATGTCACAAATCTCCCTCTCTCTCTCTATTTCTCTATATTGGATGAAGATAAAAAAAGTAGAAAACAACAAATTTTTTTGACTCACTCTGTCACGTCATGTGAAAAAACAATGATGTAGCATAAATGAATTTGTTACAAGTCCAGATACTCGTGAACGAGAATGCATGTGAGCGTAACCGAAGAAACTTGCAGAACACGATCACGCATTCACCGTTGAGGTCCAAAGAATTCTCTTGAATTAATATAGCCGAGCACGGCGAATTACTTGATAAAATTCGTTACAGTATATGTACGTGACTGACTCGCAGGCAACGTTGGCGACGGCGGAGGGCTTCTCGCTCGAATAGTATCCAAGAAATCAGCGCCGTGCACTACTCTCGTAATATCGGAGCCCCATTAGACGCAACTCGGTTCCTGAATTGGGTTTCGAAAGACGTCACTTTACGGAGGAAGCGCGACGCTATTACAGGCACAGCTAGTTACTACGATAGTTCAAGGAAGGAGGAAACTAAGAAGGGGTGAGACTCGGGAAGAAGGAGAGGAATGAGGGTATGGTGGAGCGTAATTTCGAGGCATCTTGGTACTCCCTGTCGCCTTGCGGAGGGAACCAGTAGCGTAGGTACCCCCCGGAATACGGGAAAGATGACTGCGGGAGCGAGCGAGAGAGTATCAGAGTTACAAGGGGAGAGGGTAAGAGGGGGAGAGCGAGAGAGACGAAGAAGAAGAGAGCTCAGTACCTCATCGACGCGCTCTCTCCCGATTTCTCTCACACTTACCCTCATGAGCGTGGTAACGTCTCGATGGTGCAACTTCTCCAACGACGGAGTATCTCTCCGGCGCGGCGTCGAGTACGGAACAAGTTTCGCGGCGAGAGTGCACACTCCACCTAAATTAACTCGCTTACTTTGGACTTGATTGCATATCCTTATGGCTCAGCGCCTGCGTCCCCTGCCGTCGATCGACTGTCTCTTCTTACCCTCGTTTAAATCACGCAAAGAGCAGTAATTATTAACGAACACCGCGTTTTCATTAATTCGACGTGAACGACGTCATATTACCTTATTATGCTTTCGAGGAAATTGCCTGTTCCGAGCAGAACCTTTCCTGATTATTCCATCTCCAAATTATCATTTCGGCAACCCCTGTGGCAAACGAGTGACGGTGTTCATTCCTATATCTTTTTAAACAATTTGCTGTGTCCTTGGGAAAATATCACTCACTATGAACACCGTTAGATCGATTTATATTTTTAAGACGGAATATTTTTACAAAAAATAAATCTTAAATATTTAAACTTTGAACTTATCTATCCCTTCTGGTTGCCGACGCACGGTGTAATTGCAATTGCTGCTCTTGGCTTACTAGCGTGTGTGTGTAACAAGTATTTAAATATTAGATGATTGCATAAGTTCGTGCCCGATTTTCATAGACTTCGCAAACTGTACTGCATGGCGGAGTGTAAAAAAAAGATTATATTTAATAAATATATAATATATTTTTAAAAAATTATATATTCTACAATTAGAAAAGCTGTATTCTAATAAATTTAACCATTGAATTTTATTTTCAAATCGGGCACGAATTTATGCAATCATCTGATATTCACAAAACGTATTTAAAATAACGTTATTTGGGTTATTTGAGGTTAATTTATAAAATAGAAATTACATAAATCCTCTAATCCTCTGTTAAGGGGATGTTCAAACTCTAAATAATGTAAAAATTGTTTTACGTTGCATGAACTGAATATAGTCAGTTAAATAATTGCGCCAGCTCTGAATGCTCGAAATGCAGTTTAGTTATAGAATTTGCAGGGAGTTAGTTACGCTGAGATCTTGGGAGCAGCTTTAAGATGACGTTCACAATATCAAATTTCAATAGTGCCCACTGTCCCTTTATGCGGAGATATGTGGGTGGTGCGGGTTCTAATCTTGGATATAGCTGGTTGGTCCCTTCGGTTCCTTAGATCTCATCATCCAATCCTTCCACAGGATTCGCATAATACGTCAACGTTTGCGAGTGTCGAGTGTCGGTATTCGACTGTCGGCAGCTAGGCGTAGCCTACAATGGTCCGCAGACGTTACCAGTTTGACTTTCACCGACATTGCCGACTCCTGCCGCCGTCACCGTGAATATCCTACAACTTTCTATTGAAATCTCCGGCGGGTAGGAATAACGGTTCCGTGGTTGGTGGCGTCGCTGCCGAAGAGGGTGGCGAGGGGGGTAGAGGAGGGTAGGTCTACGACAACACGGAAGATTGAAATCAACCGTAACAGTGCTACTCGCCATTTAGGTTATTGCATTTTTATAATGCAAGAACGTCAACATAATATGAACACAGTACTTCACAAAATTAAAGAAACTGGATTGTCACGGAAAAATCGTTCTTCTGTAACTTGTAAAAAAATCTTAAAATACACTGTTTGTTGCATTTGCCATTTTGCCAAACATTTTTATAATGCAAGAACGTGAACATAATACGAACACAGAACTTCACAAAATTAAAGAAACTGAATTGTAACGGAAATAAGTAACAGGTTTAACTACATCAAGTTTTATTTTTGCATTACTAGAGACTCTTAACCCCTATTCTTAATTCTTAATTCTTAAAGAAGAATATTTTCTTCACAGTTACAGTGATTAAAACGTTTTCATCCCCAAAATTTATTTTAATGCTAAAATATTGATTACAAACGAATCAAATTTTATTCCATTTAACAAGAAACATATTGGTTAGGCTTTGCAAAAACTTCACCGCGAGTTTGATTCGTTAAAATACAATAAGGGGTTAATGAAATAATATATTCTATAAATACAGTTGTGTCTGTTACTCACTCAAAATTTAGGGCATAGACATAGCACAATTCAACAGTGACAGCAAAACACAGAAAGAGAAATATACTCGTACTTCGAGAGCCAAGAGAGATGGTTGGAACATTTCCCCGTGTCATGAAGAACAAAAAATATGCTCAAGTGATTCGGTTACGCTGTGTACATACAAACACGCGTAGCAGAGTTTCAACGATTTTCCGGTTTCCTGTCGCGGGAAAACCGAAAAACTGGGAAACGTCAAACTCGCTTCGTGTTCCAGACAAGCGTCTGTCCCCGTCTGATGTCTCGGGAGAAGTAATTAAGTCGCGGAGTTCGTTTCGTGCGTCGCAGGTAGTAAGTAACGCCAAAGTTAGATACTGAAAGGCTTCCAGTAAATCAAAGGATCAAGTCTCACGGGTACGGAACGAAAGGAAACATGATACTTTAGAAATTCACGAGAAGATCGTATCTCTTGTAAGGAGAAAGGCACATCGGTCGAGGAAGGAAAGAAAGGGTGGTGGCGAACAGGGGATTGGAGGGACGAAGAGGGAATGTGGGAGTCGGGTTTAGTGAACTAATCAAGGATTTCTCGCCTTGAGCCGCAGAACAGGAGATCGTTTCCTTTTAGGTGACGATGATGAGAGGACGGATGAAAGAATGAGACAAAAAAGGACGGCCACGTACATGTCTCCCTCTTATGAAGATCCTGATCAAGTTGGTCTAATGAACAGTTTTGTAACGTGAGCCTTGAGATTAATTGATGTCCACTCGACTTCTTAACTAACTCACTTATTATACAGGCAGGGTGTCTCAGCTGAAGGAGGCCACCTAAATATCTCCTTTATTTTTAATGGCACAAAAAATATTTATGGCATAATTTAAATGGTATCGAAGAAGGAATATCATAGAAGAACAATTTCTTTTGTCCGGTTATTTTTCATAGTCTTTTCAAGGTCATCGTTATTTTTTATCGGGAAAACTTATTTCTTTTATTCCATCTTATAGCGGCTGAAAAAATATATTTGAATATGCTTAAGTCATTAACAAGATGGAATAAAAAAAAGTTTTCCCGATAAAAAATAACGATGATCTTGAAAAAACTATGAAAATGTAACCGGACAAAAAGAAATTGTTCTTCTATGATATTCCTCCTTCGATGCCGTTTAAATTATGCCATAAATATTTTTTTATTGCCATTAAAACTAAAGGAGATATTTGGGTGGTCTCCTTCAGCCGAGACACCCTGTATACTGATGTCGACGCGTTCTTCAAAACCCTAGAAAAGAATCTCGTCGCACTGTGTTGTATCTCCTCTAACTACTGAAAAAACAATTAACGACATCCAACGTAGTGTGTTATAGTTCAAAATACTATAAAAAATGATGCTATTGTTATCCATCAAACAAACAGAACAGAAAAATATTATATTATATAAGTAATCTTTGGAGTAAATAAAACTTTGAATCGGGACAGAACTTTTTGAGAAGTAGATACGTTAAAAAATAATATATTATATATTTTTGTAAAAATGTGTTACAATTAGTTAGGGCACATTTCGAATATTTAACGACGTGGCTTTAATTCGAAATATGCACTGACACACGGGTATCTAAATATGATTTCAAACTAAAACGTTGAAGTAAACTTCTAACACCGCGCTGACCACTCGTATTTTTCGAGAAATTGCTGATTCACGATGGGATAAATCAAAGTGTCCCGTTTCACTGAATGGAATGTCAGCAACCCACGTTCCCGGATGATGGCGATACGTCGTTCTAAGGAAGGTATTCTACTCGTTAGTGTCAACCCGTATATATTATCGGATATCGATCAATTGTTTGATCCTGCGGGGTTTGTTTTTCACCTGTATTTTTTACTGTTTGATTCTTTTAATGCTAAAAATACAGCACCTACGAGAAAACATTTTTATAACGACTATATTGGTTAAAGTCTTTTCTGTTCAATATTTCTGCTGATATTGTCAATTATTATTGCAATGATTTTCATATCATTTATTCAATAAAATTATTTATATGATATTACTTATATCGTTCAATGGAACTAGCACAGAATAAATGGGTTTTTTATGTATTTTCTAGAAACTTTGTTAACACTCTAAATCGATGGAAAATAAAAAAATTTATACTGCTTCAAAATTAATGTACAGGTTGCATATGGTGCTATTACAAATGCCATTACAAATGATGACGTCTTTCAGACATCATTTCTGACTGACTGTAAGTGGGGACAGAAAGTTTCTCGAGATTGGAGATAACTATTTATTTCGAGTCGCGGTTTACTGTATTCGATTAGAATGAGAATTTCCAATTAGAAGTTGGGGCTGCCTCCAGATATCCAGGAATAATGAAATAATGGGAGCAATATTAAAGAGATAAAGTTAGAAAGAATTCAGGAGGGAGTTGCAGGGTAGAAGGGGAGAGAATAAAAGAAGGGATGAGAGCACGATTTAGGTTGGAGATTCGAGGGTGCCGAACGACGAATGGATGAAGCCCGCGGAACCAGAAGCCCGATGCACCCGTCGGGTAATTCTACCCGCTCGAGTACCTACCACACTCGCGTATACACGAACCTCGGTAGGCATGCACGGTTGCGAGGGAAAGGATGCTGCTTTGATAGCCGCGGGGGAAGTAGATTGGTAAGGTTGATGCGCTAGATAGAGTTCATTGGCTCAGCTCTAGATCAAGAGGGTTTACGTTCAGGCATAAAAAAGGGGGCGGACTGCTTTGGAATTGGTTGAACGCGTCCAGACCGGCGATTCCACGCCGGAAATAGGACTACTGTCTTGAAAATGACAGTAAAACATCCACTTTTACTGTTTTTTGCCCCGATCGGCGCTGCACACGTTGCGCCCATTAATTTGTATCTCTTTATATCGTCGACTGTAACGTTTGATTCCCGCTTCCCGCGATTTATCCGAATCCGTATTTACAGGAAACGGAGATCAACAACCGTGAAACGCGAACTTTTATTATTTGCAAAAATAAATTTCGGTTCCCTGATCCTCGTAAAGGGGATTGCTGTTTTCATGAATATGCAGAGTTGTGGGATTACCAGGAAAGTATGATTCCTTGTCCAATATCGAGTGCAAAATGTACACAGAAGTTTTTCTTTGCGAGAAAATTCCAGTTTTTAATATTACGTCGAATTATCATATTATTGAGCTTTTTATTTTTGTCTAGAGGACTTAAAAATATAAATAGGTAAAATGCAAAATTAAAATTAATTTCGGAATAAATCCGATCTTATGGATTTTCTATGTTTAGTAATTGACACAGAATAATTTTGTTTTATTTTGCATAAATATATATACCATGAAAAGGAAAGGAACATTGAAATATTCGTGAATTGAAACATGCATATAAAAGAGCGATGGGTATAGCAATTTTGATTTTTCAATTAATTATTAAATCACGAATCTCTTGCTTTCCACCGCAATTTCCAATATTTATATACCGATCGGTATTTATTCGATCCGTTATAATATGATTGATAGCGGAAGTAATTTTGCCATTGGTAGAACTTTTCAATAAATTATGCGGTGTCGTAGTCGTCCCTCGGATTACGTTATCAGTTTAACATCCCGACAGTTCGCATCGCGGCTTTCGTTACTTTTTCCATTAGCCCATAATATTTTATTCGATTCCCTGACAGGATAACGTCTTGTTTATGTAAACGTGACTCAGCGCGCTCCGGCGCGGCGTCGAGGCAATTTTTGCACGAAGTGTCCGACGACGTCGCGCCCAACGCAAAAGAAACATAATTGTGACCTTCCCTTTTTCATCCGTTGACAGTGAAGGGGGGAAGAGGAGAGTGTGAGTTACCTGTGACACCGATTGCGAGTGTGTCGCGTGTCTCAGCGCCCCCAGCGATATCATCACTGAATAAACATGACATTATTAAGCGGACCGCTGCCCGGCAAACACTCGCGAATTAACATACAAATTGAGCAGCGAGACCGTTCAGCTTCGAGACGCTGATTGTGAGAAGAGAAACATACTCGTGTGTCCACTATGATATTTCGATTTAGACGTTACATGTGGCGGACGCGTTACAGACGACCGACTCAATGATGCAAATGTCTTTTGCCGAATATCTACGAGCTCCGTGACTCTTCGAGCTGGTATTTGAAATTCAATCAAAAATGAAATAAAAATACAATTTTGGGTTCTTTTAAAATTTTTCATTATTATACTATTATTACGTTTGTTAAATATAGAAGCGATATGTTCCATTTGTAAATACATTCTGCATCTTCCTGCTGCTCATTGATTTTTCACCCTGTTCGAACACTTTTTCACACTGTTTTCACCCTTATTTTTGAAGTTAACATAAAAATCAAATCCAAATAAGATTTTTAATACAACTCCGGTATCGTTTTTACATTTGTTCAGAGTATAATGAATGTGCTTGATTTATAAGTACATTGTGCACCTTCCTTTAATATAGCATAGCCAATTAGAGCTCTGAAAAATTGTTTAAATTAAAAGTTATGATCAGACTGCGAATTTTATGCATGTATCGAACAAAGTAAGTAGATAAAATACCCAAGTCTGATCATGGTCAATCAATTCTACTTCTCATGGTTGCCAGATACTCTCGAAAAAGAAAGCGTCAACCGAGAAAATGTAACTGGTTTGTTTTTACTTATTTTTACAATAAAAGACCACTGCAATACAAGAAACACAAAGAAACACCAATCCCTGTTACATTAAAACGAAATATTTCGACTCCGTTTAATTTCCACAATCAATTATTCAGCAACGTGGAAAATCTGTAACCAATATAAATATTGATAAACCTTGTTGCACAAGCTCCCTGACACACGCTCGACAGATGACACGAATAGAAGGGCAGAGTCATTTTCGCGGTGGGTATTGGTCAGGTCGTCGGGAGGGTGCCGGAGAATTATATTTTTCTATAGAAAAATAATTCGTCCCCGGGCAGAGGTTGGCCGGTATCGTTTTCATCCTGGTAGCGCTTCGCGCTCGTTGTTCCCTCGCGAATAGCTAATGAAATTAATTTTTTTTTCATCAATCTCTATGTGAAAAAGTGGAACAGCGTGCGCGCGCGCGTGTGCGCATTCACCGGTACAGGTCCGCGTGTTATAACGGCGCACGATGAAGCGTGACCTTAAGTCCGCCCCTTTCCATTTTCTCTTTTCCTCGTAGAGAGAGAGAGAGGGAGAGGGGGAGAGAGGACATCGTTGGATCATTTCTCGGAGCGAAATGCATCGACAGGATCCTCCGTGTTGGCCGCCCTCTATCGCGCTGCATACAAATGATGAATTACGAATATCGATCCTGAGCGGGGAGGGGAAGAACCGACAGAGACCGAAAGCGGGGATGGAAACCCGGCACACGGAGAGAAAGAGAGATCAAGGGAGAGTGTGAGAGGACGGTAGGAGAGAGAGAGGGGGGGAGGGTGGCTACATAGAAGGGAAGGCAGGAAAATTATTCGCGTCACGCCAGGCGCAAAAAGCGAATTTACGAATGAGATGTGCCGGCGCAGCGACGCCGATGCGGCCGGTTGGTCCCAGCCTTGATTTCGACCAAGTTTAATTGAGTGTAGCACTCTTCCGCTGGGAAAACGACACCACGGCCAGTTCCGAACTTCAACGAGAACTTTGTCGCAGAATACAGACGTTATGGAGGTCCCGTATACCATGAGTCGGCGCGAGGAAAGTTGCAGAAGTACTGGTTCGACGTACCTCTTTCTCTCTCTCTCCAGCGAGAGAGAGATGTATTTTTTTATGAGTGGACGTTTTTATTATTACTACATTGGATACTTTTCTAACTTTCGGCCCTTTATTCTGGACGAGGAATTAAGATCGATGGTATAACGCTTCGTTTATGTGGGAAGTGAAGACGAGGAAAGTTCTCCTTTTGAATTTTCGTGCAACTCTACGGTCTTCTGTGGACAATTTCCTCGAAAATGAAGTGGAGAAGATTCATATCTTTTTGACTGTTATACGTTGTTTGTTACTAATGTACCTTAGATAATTTAGATGGAAGGTAAATGATAATCCAAAACGAAATTATTAGATTACGTTTCTGGTGGTAATTTACTGGATCAGGATTGAAATTGTTATTGCCGTTGATAGATCTATTGAAGCCCGCATTAATGGACCATAGACTTTAAAAAATGACGTAATAATCACCGGTAGATAATTTGTTAAATATAAATGTGATTAATTTTTATAAGCTTCTAGAAAATTATTAACAGCAAAGTAGCTATAAGTTTATCGAAGTTCTCAAATTTGTATTACAATTGGGAAAAATCTACATGGACAAACACGTCAGAAATGGCGAGTAACATTTTCCCATATTTTCGAGGTACATTTTCTAAGTAAGTCATTTAATTTACCGAAATAACCTTTAATTTACCGAATTTAAATTTACCAATTTAAAATTCCACTCAATCTTTCTTCAATTCAACTATAATCTTGCTTTTAATTTTTAATGGAAGAGCTTTCATTATTCCCGTACGTAATCCGGAGTGCACTCGCGACTCGCAAACGAAGAATCCAACAATGTCGAAGAAACAAATGGAAATTCCGTTGCAGAATTTTTTGCCAAGCCGCACTTTGAAACAGACGAACAGAGATTCGAGGGGTAGCGCGGTACACAAAGATGGAGTGGAAGTAGCCGCCATCAGCGCGATAATGCGTGGTGAATCCAGGAACCAGCGGACCATGGAAAACGTATGAAGTTTCCGGCGTCGTGGTACGGCTGGCTGGTTTCCCCGGTTCGAATGCTGGAATTTTAACACTTCGGTCATGACGGTCACCGTCGTATCCACTCTATAAGAGATTATATCGATCCCTCTTAAATCATTACTGCACATAACACTCGCGAATTTATTCCATTTCGTGGTGCATTTTCGCCGCGTTTATTCGAGAAATATGTCTGCCGTTATATCGAACGAAGGTGGTGCAAAATTGTCAAAATCTGAGTAGATACTAAAATCCTAAGGAACTGTAAAAAGCACATTTCCTTCAAATATAAAAGGAAAGTTTTAAAAACTGCAGATGAAGAAGAGGGCACACAGAACGACTAGATATCGTTGACGTCGAATGTTTGTAACATCGAAATGCTCGAAATACGAAAACTCAAACCGTATTTTTAAGATGTTACGCAATATTCACATTGTAGTTAAAAATAATAATTCAATGCAATTCTTTCGATGATAATTCATTAGTAAAATAATTATTAAGAAGCTTGATATCACACCAACTCAAAGAACTAAAATATTATTGCAAGAAATACAAATTAGTCTGTGAAAATACAATTCTGTATGAAATACCTCTAAAATGAAGGGAAAAATTTTAGAAGATATCTAGCTTTTGACTTGATTTTCAATGCAGGCCCACATAAAAAGGTTGTAAACAACAACCGCTAGTATTTTCTCTATAATTCCGACCAGTTGCAATTTTTTCAAATAATTTTGTTCAGATCATATAGTAAACTAATTGTTCTAACTTCTAAAAAAAAATCCAGTTCGTACGGTCCACTATTAAAATAGTAATCGTGCTTTTAAAAATGTCCGAATATTACTGTGATTCACAGTGCATAAAAATCGCCGGAGTGGGAAATATTCTCGTTACCCGCGTTTCCCAGTTTCCGCGTGATCGAAGTCAGACGCGATCTCATTTCCTTGCTGTCGTTGTTTACGAGTCCATTATCGGCAGGCAGACAAACGAGCTGCGTTGTATCTAATTTCTGGGTGGCGAGCGAAAAGGAAACGTTTTCGTTTCGACACCCCTTCAAGAGCCTTGCCGCATTCTCTGACAGCCGTCGGCGCGCTAATGAAAGTACGATTGTTAAAGCTCAAGGGCCGTGAGCTTTCTGAGCTTCTTCGTTGGGCTCTCGTAAAGTACTCCCCATGAGACGTTGAGAATTGAAGAGAGCGGCGCGAAAAGGGACCGAAGGAGTAAAAAGAAAAGGGGGCGTGCGCATGAACGTGAAGAGAAAGGAAAGGAATGGTTTTTACGCGTGAGCACGGAAACGAAATGGGCTCCTCGGAAGATCGTTACAGCTGAATCGTCTCCAGAGGCGTCGATGCCGATGAGCGGATTCGCCGTTTGCTTAAACGTAACTGATTATTTTCATCGCATCGGCTCGAACTATAGCCGGTATTCCCGGGTATCTCTCGCGCGAGAAGATCGCCCAGCCGGGATAATATTAATGGTTCTTAATGTAGCTAATGTTTCATAAAAGTGGTACGAACCTCCCTCGAATCCATTGTGTAATTCATGAGGGGAATCGACGAATTTATGCAGTTAGCTCGTTTCATATCTTATTATGCCCGATCGCTGAATATTGTCAGTTACTCGACGAACGAAATTACGTGCCCTCCGTTTTCAGACCGAAATTTGAAAGTATTATTAAGTCAAACACATAGAACGATTTACTGAACTCGATAACCTGAAATCGATTGGACACTGTTGCGAACGTGTCACTGCACGAAATATTGGTAACCCATTTTTAAACGATGTATTCTATACAGAGCTTCACAGATTATAACGTTGACAAACTACTGGGAAAAAGAAGTATTAAAAGTACTCATTCATTATTAGTTTGTAACTAATAGACTGCGAATTTTTATGCTAAATAAAACAAATGTTGAATAAAAATTTATTTAATCTCTGTTTTTTAGAATTGACTTAGAAAATTGTTATATTGCATAAAAGTTCGCGTTCTATTAATTACATGTTAATGAGTTTTATAGAACACGGTGCAGCATGAAGGAACAAACTAATTTATCACGATAAATTCTCAAAAAATCATTAATTTTCAACTCAAATGTCCCGTTAGAATTCTCCGAAATTTTTAATTATAGATATAATTAAAGACGCTGAAAAATTAAATTCATATAAAGGTTGCGAGATATAAAATATGTATATTGTATTCGATTGGTTAAAATATTGAATTAGATATCGAAGTTTATGTCGTTCCCCAATTTCGCGGAGGTTTTGAAATTCAGAATCGATTCGGTGAAATTCTCTAACGTCTGTGGAGCCGTCAAAATATTTGCAGCTCGCGGGGTCTTCGCAGAATGTAAAGTACGCCTACCGGCTTGAAAAAGGGGTAGGGCAAGATAGGTGGCGAGTCAAGGTAGTCGTCGGCTCGTTAAGGACGAGGTTAGGAAGTGGTGCGCGGCATGCAGATCAGCTCATCGAGCACCCCCGCCTGGATTCGCTCTAGGCAGCCGGTCTGAAAAACTTGGTCGTTCCTTTCTGGCCGGAGTTAAATATTAACTGCTCGAAAAGCGGTGGTGCGAAATTGAAAGGCTTGAGCCGTGGAAAGGCTAAATGGAGAATCCTCGGGAATGGAGGGCCGAGAAAAAGGAAATCGTTGGCTGGCGATCGCGTAGAAAAGGGAGAAAGAGGCAGAATGGAGCCAAATCGAGAGATGAATTCAGAGGAAGAAAGAAGGTTGAAGATGAGAAAAGTCGACAGTGAAGTCTATACCGTTAGGAGGGACTTAATTAATCCGCCGTACCTCGTCCGGAAAGATGGTTTCTTCTCCTGATGGAAAGGTTGCACTATGTACTCCGGGACTTCACATCGAATCAGGCGAGTTCCTCAACTCGATAAATAATATATCGAGTTATTGCTCGCAACTGTTTAGACCCTAGCTGATGTTGCTTTCAAATATGAATCTCCCAAATGTACTCCCCAGCCACAGTATACTTAATCAATTCAGTTAGGTGAACTAATTTTTACATGTTGATCAAAACTATCGTAGAATTAAGTTAAACAGAGAGAGATAAACCGGTACTTTAGATAGTAGCTGTTGTAGAATCATCCAACTATTGTAGTCGTCACTAATTAGTACTAATTTCAGTATAATAAAAGTCATTAAACAGCAGAATCTCAATTACCCATACTAATCAGTTCAACAAGAATATTCAGATAATAACAATTAGCTGCAGAGAGCTAGATTAATTCACTGATCCGCATAATGAATTATGTTGTATATGAATCGCCTCAGATTTGTATGTGAAACACGTATTCGGATAATGGAGAGAATTCAGATATCATTGGTTCGGATAGTCGAGGTTCTACTGAATCGTCAATTGAACGAGCATACGTGCTCCGAATTATGTCATGTTTGGTCTCATTCTAATCAGAAAAATGTCACAAACCTGTTAGCATGAAATCACTGTAATAATTTTCAATTGTACGATTTCTCAATTATCATTACCGTATATGAGTAATTGTTTAAACTTGTAGGTACTCATTTCAGGGTGCACAAAAGTTCGTCACACGTCTGATAAAATAATCCTTCTAAATCCTTTAAAAAATCAGAGATTGTTTAATCGACTTTTGACAAAGTTATTCGAAAGGGTGGAGCCTTTCAGTAACTACAAGCTTGACCTAAAATGTCTGTCCGTTATTCTCGGTTGACCGGATCGTTAAAAGTTAATCTTGAAGTAGACTTTGGTTTTGTTTATCCGCTTAAACGATCAGGAAGGGATCCATTTGGTTATTCGACGGGTTAAAGAATCCACAGTTTCAGCAGCGGCGACGGTGCGGGAGGACACCGAGTGATTAATGACCGCGGAGTCGCATAGTGGGTCTGGCGATGCCGTCCCGTAGGTTTCGCGGGGAGATGTCTCTACGTTGATTCCATGTTTCTACCTCCCTGGGTCTGACTTTCGAACGAGACAGAGCGAGATGAGCGGCAGTCTGACGGGAAAGGCAGGGGCTGCAGGATGGTTACAGAGAGGCGGAGGAAGAAAAAAAGAAGCCACGCTTTACTTCCCGCTCACGAGTGAACGGAAGAGACGATCGTAGAGTACGAGGTCGAGTACAAATTGTCTTGAGGGGACAGGGCTGGGAATCAATCTACTTCTTGCCCTTCGTCTCCCCTGTCCCTCCCCCTCTCCCTCTTTTTATCCACCATCTTTTCTTCTTTATTTCCTTTCGACTCTCCTCTCTATCGCTCTTTCATTCTTCCTCTCGTCTCTCCTCTCTCTCATTCCGTTGCCCTATTACTCGTTTTCTTTATTTCAAACTTTACCAGACGTCAGCCAGTGATCGGATGAACTCATTGTACAATGGGGAAAAAACTTTGGGAAATTTAGGTTTGAAGTGACGAATAGCCCCTCGGTCTTGTCGAGAAGTCGAATGGTTCCGACAGGGTGGGCTCTGCTTTTAGAGCTAAATAAAAAGAGGCGATTCCGCCGAGCTGGCTTGGGTAAGGAAGCCACGGCCGCTCTTCTAACAAGAAAATTAAAGTAGTGACACCGTACTACGATAAACGCTCTAATTGAAACTTTATGTATGGCGCTTCGTTGGCCGAGCATCTTACTGCGCCGCGTAAATCCGAAAATTGCGCCATTATTCCTGGTGTGCTATGATATGTGGCTCGAATATTCTTAGGAATCACTTGATTAAACTTAAATTAACATTCATACTCGAAACTATTCGTTTGTGATTGATCTGCTTGTGTTGAAACTGCATTCGATTACGCAGATATTATTTTTAACTCAACACTAATGTGAAAGTCAATATTTCTTACAAATATTATACAGAATTATTGAATATTATGAGAAAGGGGGCTGTAGAAATTTAGAAAAATGCAAGAGATTGTACAAGTAAATCCTAAATCCAAATAATTTTTGAAAGCTGCTTTTATGCATATATTAACTATCAATTTATACCATATTCTCAGTTAATAATTCTTCAATATAAAGCAAATAAACTTTTTGAAATTATCGACACAAAAAATATTCGACAAAAGGTCTCTGAAAATTAATTTGAAGTTTAAAAAGATTTCTCCAGATTCATTGCTCTCATTTAAAAAATATTTCATTACTTAGATTGCACTAAATACAAATTCTTGCTTTATGGCGTCACGTTTGCCATTAATTCTCTGAATGTGACAACTTCATATAAAATTTAGCACTTTCTGCTGTTCGTTACATTACCAATCACTGCTTGCTGTGACACTTGTGCTCTGAATTTGAAATACACACTTGGCATTTTCATTCGCCCCGTACAGTTATACTTGGACAACAGAGTACTATACCTCATGGATCTTTCCTCATTTTTCATTACCCCCGCCGTTTCTATTGGGTTTCACGCGGATGTGGAACAATAAAAAGATATAAGTAATGGCATACAGCACACAATAAACTAGCAGGACACTCCGATACCTCTATCACTTGACCAGGTATAAAACTGCATTCTAGAAACTCTAACAGAGAGGCTTCCCGAGTCTATCAGTTATATATTTCTCTCACGTGGAATATTTAGAACAAATTATTTGTCGTAATTTTAAGCAATGTATGCTTAAAATTGACATTGAAAAATAATCTATACTCTGTTGAAGACATTCTATTCCAAAAGAACAAAGTTCTAAAATATAAATATTGATTGCCTTAAGCCAAACTAGTTGAATAAATTATTTATTGCCATTAAGATTTGTATTAATCGTTTTTAATTCAGCATGGATATTATTATTAATAGATATTATTTCCAAAGCAACAGAAACTAAATTATACGTGCAATTAAATAGATTAGCATATAAAATGGTACAAAAAATAATTTCCTTATTACTTCTGAGCTGCTGGAAGGAACATACATCAGAGTATAATGTATAATGTTCATAGTTCTCGATTCAAAAAGCAAACAAAGAGGTCACGCAACGTTAGACATACATGTATATCACGACCGTGGCTGCCTTATTGCTGTACCATATCTGAAACAACTGTGAAAATATCGCTGTCGATGCATGGAAATGCTGGGATCTTTGGAAATGTTGATCGGAAACAAGATTCTTCCCCCTCACGGGTTCACCCGTTTATGTTCCATGTCGAATACGAGCAGTTTGAAGATACGCGACATAGAGGTATCGGATTTCAAATATCGTGCGGTGTGAATCAGGAAATTCTTATTCTTGGATATCCTTGGATACACGTTGTAGCTTAACAACTTTTCCACATATATAACCGTATATTTTATTCTCTCGTATAAAAATTCATGTTTCAAATGCTATTAATCGGAAACATTGATCCCTCATTGTACAGGGTGTATAAAAAGTAATGGAGAGAAACTTGCCGTAAAATTGGTTATAACAAAGAAAATTGTTGGTAAACTTGTGTTTTACATCAACGCGTTCCGCTCATCCAGAAGAGAAAAAGTCACATGTCGCAAACAAATAGTTATTGAGATGTAAGCTCAAACAAGATGTAAGCAAAAACACTCCAGGTACAAATCTACTGGATTACATACCAAATACATCATAATTTATAGGAGAAAGGCACATTTTTGAGTCCGGTAAAGTAAAGTTTACCTGGCTTTTGTCTATACGATAATTCTACAAAATCAAGTTTTGCAAGAACTTGAACAGCTTATATCTCAACAAGTTGCGGCAAGTTTCTCTCACAAATGTCCGCCGATCCAGAGCTGTAGATTCACCCCTAGAACGGATGACCATTACTTTTTATACACCCTGTACATACCTGCAGCTCTTTAAACATTTAATTTGTTTAAATTAAACGAAAGATAAAACTATTTTCTGTAAATTTCACTTAGTTTTATGAGGATTATTATAACATATTTTAACAGAAGTTTTGTTCCTTTTTGATATAAGCGAAATCGATCATTTGGTCATTAACTTAATCAAATAATTCTGTACCTTCAGATCTAGTTACACTAGAAAGGTCATTTTATATTTGCATTCTAGTTCTTTTCCCACCCTCTATATAACCAACATGACGATCGAAGATCGTTTATCTGCCAATTGTTTGCAGTAGCTAATAATTGTTATTATTTCCGGGCAACATTTCTGAGCATTTGGAGGCACAGCAGGTCGCGACACGTAAGTTCGAACTGTCCACTATGGGTTGTATCCTGATTCACATTAGTACGTATGCGGGCGCATTGTGAATAAAACAGAGTCAGGAATGGGCAGCTAGTATGATTATAATGCAGTGGCCGTAGCGTACGAGTCGAAAGGGTCTGCACTCCCTTTTCTCTGTTCTCGTTTCGCCAGGAACCTAGATTCTGGATACACTGTAGCCCGAGTCCATTATAGAGATTGTGGTCGAGACCTCGTAGCCAGGGACCCGCCACCAAGTTTTTCATCCCCACTTCTTCTTCTTCGCGGGTGAGACCGAGTATTTTTATCCTTCCTTCGAACAGCGTCGCCTAGCTCGTTTCTACTTCGTTTTCTTCATAGTACCCTACATCACGTCCTTGCGTAAAGCATATTTTACGCTCGGTGGGGCTAGCCCCCGATGGTAACAGCGTAATAAGAACACGGTCCGGAGATGACTGGTGTCACGACAAAAGAAAAATATTCTTTCCTATTAGCAATGGGACCGACTTAACCGTGAGAGGATGGAAGTCGAGGACAAGCCGTCGCGTAAATTAGAGCGGCGGAGGGAAGAAACGAATTCTCCCAGCGGACAGAATTATTCTCAGTAATATATTTCTCACGGCGGTGTTCCACTCGTTTCTTCGCGCAGCTCCAAAGGGATGACGCAAATTGTGATTACTGTACTGCCCGCGCAATTGTAACTTCTATTAAACGTTGCATTACACGCTGTTGTTAATATTTTTCCTTCTCCGGTCCGACCAACACTAATCAAGAAGGAAATTTCTCAGGGGAGAAGCCGACGCCGCTTTGGGAACGCGGAGCCGAGATAGGGTAGTAGAGCAAAATGGGGTTAGTGTTCATTTCTTACAAAAATATTGCCCTCTTTCTGAAGACTGCGACGCCTCAGGAACTCTCCTGGAGTCCCAACGATTTCAGTCAGCTTGTGCAACGTTATTGCCTATTTCTCTGTGTCTCATACTCGAGAAATTATAAACTCCATTCCTTCACTGTACCAGATAAGCTACAATTTACAATACACGAATTTTTAAATCCTATTATTACTCGGTTAGTCTCTGGAAGAACATTAATTTTGTTCGCAACGTTATTAATCAAGGACAAACGAATGTAGATAATTTTTCACTAGGAAATACAGAAATACTTTTCAACCCTTCGATTTTTTCAGAAATAGTTGTGGAGAAGATTCTAGAGTAACACTCAAGTTTACTTTACTGTTTTATTTATAATTCACTTATAATTCTAAATTAAAGAAATACATAAATAATAAAATGTTGATTTCCGTTAAACAAATAACTAAATTATTTATTTTCAACATGAGAAATTAGATGAATAGTCCTGGTGTCATTTGTATATTCTTCCTCCGTGAACGGTGCAAAACTTATGCTCAAAATTGTTCTTTCTGTATTTAAAGTAGATGATAAAAGTTATAAAAAAATGGTGCTCGATAAGTACAATCTGATAAAGTAATTTTTTCCGAGATTGTGCTCGCCTGCAGTTGGTACAAAGAGAAAGGCTCGCATGAAACTGAAGGTACGTCGGTAAAGCTTTATGATTACGCCCTTGAAACACACTAATGCACCCGTTACAAAAGCGTTCGCTTTTTCGTAAATAGCTTAGTGTCGTTCGGGTGCATTCTTTCCTCGGCGGAAATACAATGCCAGAATCTCGTTTGCCATGTTCTCGGGTAACGGTTCTCCTCGGGAGCAGCTACAGCGATGATGTCGTGCGAGAAAACGAAATAATAAGACGTCTAATGGCGTCTGGAATTGCGGACATTCAGGCAGCGATTGGATGCAGTTCCGGCGCAGCAATTCTACCCAAGCAGTTTCGTCGCATACCTCCGACCAACGAACACATCTACCCGTTTGCCTTTGACTCCGACTGCCTCCTATTACGGGACGCCAACGGAAATGACTTCTTAATCGATATTCGTTGATCCTTTTCGTGATCGGATACTGATTCTTTTGACAACGAAGCTGTAATAACGTTTGTAACGACCTTCGAATAGGAAGACTCGCCGATTCGAAATCGAATTACTGTTCCTGTCTCCGATCGTTCAGTCTCAGAATTATCTTGCAATTTTATACAGCGGTTTCATTTTTAAATTATCTTCAAGTATGTTTAAATATTGGGTTGTGATATACATTCGTTCTGTACAAAAATATAAATATTATATAGTATATTCAAATGTTAATGACTTACTAACTTGCTGACAGGTATTAGACAACTGATCGAATATAATTTTATAATTTATTGATAAATAAAAAAAGTATCACCGAATATAATCGGACATATATTTATGTTACAACCCAATACATTCTGGTAGATTATTTTGATTCGTAACATTTGAATTTAAAATTTTTAATATGAATAAATAATAATCTGTACCTCATATTATTTACCAGTATGAAAATATCGACAGAAGGTTAATATCAATAAGTGTATTAATCAAAAAGTGAGTCTCGTTCGTTGAACTAATTATAGCTACTGTAATAATAGTAACTTTCAGGCATTTTCTTAACAAAAAACAAAGCAGATGTGGGAGAAAATGTTCAATACGGAACAGTGGTTAAAAAATGGGGCCTCTACTAATGCGCATGAGGTTAAGTATACTATTAGAGCAGAGGCCTCTAAATTTATTCTCAGCGAGTAAAGTAAGAACAAGGAACACAGCTTCTGCTGAGTTTTTAGAGTGCGCCCTCAACGGAGGAAAGTTATAGCGACAGTAATAAGATGTAGTTGTAAACGGAATGATCTTGCTATTTGCTATAAATTCTGCACTACCACAGCGGCTCATCTTAATTTCCATAGTGGTGTCCTATTATTCATACACCTTTCCACGAGAATGTTAAACTTTTATAATTAAAATGTGAAAGCAGCATTCGAAAATCATAAATTATGGAATAATTAAAGCTAGTCAACCAAATGCTATCCATCAGAACATAGTATCGCAATTTAATAAAAAAATACTTAAAGAATTGTAATCTCTAAATCTCTAAAGGACCCTGCTCCAAGAATCTTTTCAGTTCTCACTGAATATTCCTTCCAATAAAGTACGATTTTTCCGGAACAGCTTTCTGTAGCATCGATACGTCCGAGTGTCACCTGTAACGGTATAATCAGAAAACGTTCGAGAAGGAAGCTCAGCGTGCACTAATTGAGAATAATTTTCCTTTCATCTTCACTGCGCATTTATACTAGAGCCGCGAACCGTGATCGTGGAAGCTAATTGAATTATTCGTACATCGAATCAGCAAGATGAAAATGTTGCTTTATACCTCTCCGACGATAGTGCACTGATAATTATGGGAGCTTGTTATTCGCTGATTATATCTAGTCGACCGTGGAGCCAAACGAGTTTCTTGGTCCCCGGGCAGCCGAGGAGGGCGCCGCCGCCGCTAAGTACTCAAACGGAAGAATTACTCGTCGTTAACGTCCATGCGTTCGCGAAAGCGACAAAGAAAAGCGACGTAAATAAAGATTCCACTTTCTGATGTTGTTCACTCAATTTCACAGTTGTCGTTCCGCGATGGTGTTCCTTGTAAGAGGAGGGTGTCTATAAAGGAGACTCGCCATCAAAGATCGGCGCAGCGCGCGCGTGGGGTAGCAACATGCTTTCTGCGAAGTATTCCGAGCCCTTTCTGCCCCGTAGGAATTCTTCGAAACCCTTCCCACCTGGAGCACGGTGAATCTTTAAGCAAGCCAAAGAGAAATTATTCGCGCTTGATGGGAGCCTCTTTGATAGACATTGCGAGGAATCGAGAATCCGGCCGCTGCTACTTTCACGAATATTCTCCCGGAACAATATCTTCGAGCCCTGGCAATCGAGGTGAACATTTTCAGGAGAACTGAACACAGGGTTACCGGAGTAGATTTTCCAGGAAAAATCGGCAACCCGACAGCGTAACCTCGCACCTGTACTTTCGTTGGCCGAACAATGGATAGTCCGGTGGTATCCACGGGATTAAATATCATAATTAATGTCGTCACGCTACACGGGCCTGTGTGTGTGTGTGTGTTGAAGAATCGTCACCTTGGAGACACCCGCTATCACCATCAACCTTTGCACCTTCCCCCTGTCTCTGCATTTTCTCACGGCTCGGCGCTCAGCTCGTTACGGGGATCAAATGCGAGTAGACAGAGTGTCTTCTATTGTGTACACGCTCAACAAACCTTCATTATTAACCTCGATCACGATTCTTCCTCTCACCTACCAGTCCCGGCGGCTGTCTCCTTCTCCACCCCCGCCGCGCGCTCTTTCATCTCGTTTTCTCGTTTCCTCGGCCGGATCGAGCCCCGTTGAAATGCTCGGGAAGCTGCTCCGCGTCTAGTGGAAAACCTTTTATTCAACATGCAACGTCGTCGCCGTCGTCTCCGTCGTCTCCGTCGTCGTCGTCGTCGTCGTCGCGAGCGAAACGCGTATAACTGTCGACAGACCGACGACGGGAACTCCGAGGAAGTTGTTTACTCGAAAGGAGAAAAATGACTGTTGTCGGACGTCCCGGTGATAAATATACCCGTGGATGTTCTCGCACTTGTTAACTATGCTTAATAGAGTGATAAGGCGGAAACCTGGACAGCTGCTATAAATACAACGACGGAGAGCGTGGTGAATTTTCTATATGGTGGATGGTTTTTCGCGAAAGTTCTTCATGGTGCATAAATTAGAGCTACATAAACTCCAGATCGCTCACCTACGAACAAGTATCAGCATAATTAGGTATTGTAAAATTAATTGTTATATACTTGATTCAGATCTCCTTTAAAATCAAAGCAATTTAATTAATAAAACATAAACTAAGAAGTTAAGATTTATAGTATTAACATAACCGTACCACGACCGGTTTCTTCACTTCCTTATTTTAGAATTATTGAAATGACAATGATGCTTCCATTAGAAATTATTAGAAATATGTTCAGTCGAGAACATACAGGGTGTCTCAGCTGAAGGAGGCCACTTAAATATCTCCTCTATTTTTAATGGCACAAAAAATATTTATGGCATAATTTAAATGGTATCGAAGGCGGAATATCGTAGAGGAACAATTTCCTTTGTCCGGTTATTTTTTCATAGTTTTCCAAGGTCATCGTTATCTTTTTTATCGAGAAAACTTATCTTTTTTATTTCATCTTATAGCGCCTGAAAAAATACATTTGAATATGCTTAAGTCATTAACAAGATGGAATAAAAAAAATATAAGTTTTCTCGATAAAGAATAACGATAACACTATGAAAAAATAACCGGACAAAAAAACATTGTTCTTCTATGAAATTCCTCCGTCGATACCATTTAAATTATGCTATTAAAAATAAAGGAGATATTTAGGTGGCCTCCTTCAGCTGAGACACCCTGTATTATCATAAAAATTGCGAGAAATCTACATGAATTCAGTCTTACAATTTTTATAAAACATCATGTTACATTTCACAGACTATAAAGCAGCACACTCTACCTGACACTGCAGAAATTCAGTTTTGTGTCTGAAGAAATAGTATCCCGTGATCCAAAATGGTTGACGTGGTAGAAAAAGTGCGAATAAAAAGAAAAATTCAATGATTTTTTTCTGGTGACGAAAAAGACTTGTTTAGCTAGATTGTCGATAAATTTTAGCGGTGCTCCAGTCTCTATTTAGGCGGCCTGTCGGGAATTAGACGGTTTTTATCCGGTTCGCTCGACGGTACGCAAAATGATATTTGCGCAAGGAAACGGAAAACAAATCAAATTAACGCGCGCACGGATTCCGACGAATATCGGTAGACCGAGTCGATTCGGGCAATATCCGGCGCCACGAAGCACCACGAACGAAATTTACTTCCTTTGATAGACACCGGGACCGTAGTTACGGCGTAGGCATTGTCGGGTGTAAACCTTCTGCTCTCTGATCGGCACGCTGAGGGTACGTAGGTACACATTAATTAGGCTTAGGCTCGTAAGGTAGGTTTAATTACTTTCGCCAGATCAGAGCCGAACGGAATTTAGCTCGGCAGATGCAACCAGCGAGACGAATGGAGAAAGAGGGAGAACCGGGGCGAAACAGAGACCGACTACTTTGATCGAATGTACCGAAACTATGTAGAATTGTTTAAATGATTTAACTGGAAACTAGTAATCGCGATATCTTTGTCGATGTGAATGTACTTTATGTATTTATCGGAAAACTTATCAGAGCACTGTCAGAGGAAAATTGTTTTTCCTGACGAATTTAGCAGAGGAAATATTTAATCTAGCAACATTTACTTTGAGAATGTTCGAGTTGAGGATGAATCGAGTTCAATTAACTTTGTTAGTAATATAGCGTTTGATCTAACGAGACTACTTGAAAAGAAGATTTAAGTATTAGTAACGTGCATTACCGAATCATTTTTAATGAGATAAAGTATTTTCAAACTTCAGAGACGTTTCTAGAAACTTTCGTAATGACATTGTAAAATAGTAAGTGTTTTATACCGTTAAAAAAGGTTTTATTTTTTTTTATTCATGAAAAATACGTAGAGAGAGAAAGAGAGAGAGAGAGAGAGAGAGAGAGAGAGAGCCAGTAATTATTGCTACTTTTGATTAATAATACAGTAAAAACATTAGAAGAATTTAATTTAATTAAGTTATTTTTTATGTATTTAATTTAATTAGAAGAATAAATTTCTATTTGGCTCAAGTCTGTTGTAATTCAGGTAGAAAATTTTTATGTTGCATAAAGATCAACTGTTTACTTATAGGCCATCAAATGAATTCCGATTTGCTTCATTAGAATGTGAAAGTTTTCCTTTCTCATTAGTGACAGTAAAACTTCCAGCCAGAAACTGATTCCAAAATCTGAATGAGAGGTTTTCTTCAGGTTATTCTTACTCATATCGGTAGATTACTATTTTCTTCATTCTCTTCAAACCGTTTTAAGCAGAATTTCTCTCTACGATCATACAGAACTGGAAATCCAACTTTAAAATTGATTTCAATCACGAACTTCCGATTCCCTCAAACTTGAACTTTAAAAATTGCCGGAGTTTAAATTACTAAATGTAAAAGTTCTAAATTCGTAAGAAATCTCTCTAATAATATCTCTCCCATCAACGAACTGATATCCTAGGAAAATATTTAAGATGTTGAACTGTATTTTTAAACAGCTCCTCTGACATGGCGAATTGTAATTTTTATTTGTATATTTTTTTAATATACAATATAAGAAACATATTCCCAGTAGAATTCCATGTTTGGTGGTGCCGGTATGTAGTTATTACAAATAATACCAAAAAGGTATGTTACAACCAACTAAAAATTGAAACTTGACAACTACATGCAGTACATATCCTTTTATCGTATGAACTATTGTAGAATTAAGTATGCGCGGTGAAATAAGACGATAAAGCACAATCGTTAGTACCAGAAGGCTCACTGTTACACTTTTAGAGCTGTATTCGAAAATGTTCCACCATATTGTCAACCTTAGATTCTAAGTTATCTTTGTAATGCTAATAATTCCATGTGGTGTTTTATAATTTATGTAATAAAAAAAAATGCAACATTTCCAGCAGAAACAATTTTTATTTTGCACAAAGATCGGCAGTCTAGTAATTACCGACGGGATCGATGCAGCAGTACGGAAGAGCTGATCGGAAAGAGACAGAACACAGCAAGGCAGTGGAGAGATGGGATAATAGCACGGTTAGGGATATGAATCGCATGAGCGACTGAGCCATTGTAAACACGAGTGTAACAGGGACTCATCCCCAGTGACCTGGCCCTCCTAGTTCGTAGCTAACCGGCCAGGCAGGAGTTCTCTCGCAGGTGCGGAGGAAGCTAGCGGAATCATCGGTGTCGGTATCGCCGGCACTTCGGTTAGCTACTGGCGCTGGTGGAGATGGTGTAGCTCTTCGTGCTCCGAACCCTTCACCTCGAATTCGCATGTCCCGCTCTCGGTGTGGAAGAGATAGAGAGTGAGAGAGCCCGTACATTGTAATCGCGTCGCGTTAGTTACCTACACTTCGACAACCACTGTAATTTGCGTACATTGATTAAATTGACAAGTGGAATGAGAAACGCATGACTGGGGGATTGAAAGAGATAGGTACGGAGAGAGAAATTGTAAAGGGTGGGTACAGAAAGAGAGAAACAGAGATAGAGTGATAGAGAGAGAGAGGGAGAGAGAAGTGTTGAAAAGGGGAGAAAGAGGAGAAGCAGCGAGGAAGGATAAAAAAGAGAGAGAGAAGCAGATCCGAAGGAGAGAAAGAGAGACAGGTGTAGGGGCGTGGGGGTAACGAAGGGAGTAGAGAACGGGTTTAAAGGTTCGCTCGATACTCCAGGGTCCTGTATCAAATTAAAACTTGCCAATCAAACGCAATATCGCTGCAGCTTGATAGTAACTTTAATTAAAATTGCAACTGATGAAGACCTGTTAAGATGCGAATATTCCACCTATAATAACAACCAGGGATATTGGATTTACTGTTCGGTGAAGGAGCTTCTATTAATTAGTATTAGAGTTCGTAGACATACGAGGATTATTATTACCGTTACCGTGAACGAAGCGTGGAGCGTGTGAGTACAATTTTGAACGTTGCCGCGCTGTAGCACGGTATTTCTCCTCGAAAATCTCGAAGGAAAAAGTACCATCGTCGCCGGGGCAACATCGACGGCATTGTATCGCGATGACGCGGATACTCTCGGTATATATCAAAGGCGATCGGTCGTACGTCGTCGAGGTTTTTGGTTGCATGAAAATTTCATGCAAACGGCAGAGCGCGCGGCGGCGACGCGCAGTATCAGCCGGAGCTGAAGCGTATTTTATCGCGGCATTTCGAAACCGGTTAAGGGCACCGTGACGAGAAAATGGCATACACGTCGCAGTTCGGTAGGTGGCGTTACTTTTATGGATGAACGTAAACCATGCGCCGCATACTCGTTCGTGTTAAGAGAATAAAGAAGCGATGGGCGTGGTCCTGATGCGGTTCAAAGCTGCGCGCACGATGCAGGTAATACCGGTCATAAAATGCTTTTGCTGACAGGACATGCTTATGACGGAAAAAAGTGGTCATAGATGCAAAGGAACGTGTTTAGGGGGGGGCAGGGAGGGAGGAGGAGCCGTCGGGAAAACCGGAGGCATGTGTCCGACGTTACATTTCACGCAGCTTACGCCACACGCGTCTTCGAGGAAACAAATACCGGGGTATTATCACGCACGTACGATTCACACCCTTCGCCTTTTCGGGCCATATGCTCCGCTGACAAACCCGGATAACCAAATCTGAGATGCGATCTTGCTGTTTCTGGCTGCTCCAACGTTGTTAGTCACGCGCCGAAATCGTATGCCACAGTGCAATTCTTAACGCTTTCACTGACACATCGGTCGTTTAGGGTGACAATTCTTCGTACACTTTTTAACCCTCGGACGGCAGACCATTCTTATAGCTTTATAATTGATTAGACTGCTTTATTTATCAATTTATTTATCGAAAACATTTGTGAAGGTACTTCTTGTAGATACAGATTTATTTTTCTATCTCACCGATACAATACCTCGTCTTTCATTAAGAGATTGCAAACTTAAATGAATATTTAACTATCATATTTAATAATGTAAACAATATTGTGAATGATGGTCGAACAATTTTTAGCGATGACTCTGTGTCGCCCCTCGACTCTCTCTCTCTGTTAAGGGTTGATATCATCCCAACACTCCTACAATTATACCTACACAGCGATATTAATACAGGTGTCACCTGTAGTTGACCAGTAGCAATCATATGAATACCATGCGAATCTGACGTAGTTGGTTGTGACGATTCCTCGGAATTTATTTTATGGGGGCATCTTATCGCGGGAATCGATACAGGGTGCGGGACTTGGCGTCTGTGTGGATGTAATTATTTCCATCTAAGGTGTCAAAGTTTAGCGCAATCATTTCTCAGGAAGGATGTTCCCTCTTAGAAATTGTTAGAGACGAACAGCTTTACTCGGGAAACTTTTACGAAGCGTCTCCGGTCGCGCGACGCTTCCTCTCTCTCCTCTCTCTCTGTCTTCCTTTCAGGATTCCCTGGCTACTATTACCTCGACACGGCTTCGCAGAGAGCGTAACTAAATAGAAACTGATGCCGGGAGCCCGGCAAAGACCCTTATTGTCGTTCGCGAACGCACGGGAGTGGAGGACTTTCCTCGCCTCGTGTTTTCTCGCTCGAATAAGACGATTCTTCACGTTATTCTCACTCGCGTCTTCGCGATGTTGCGCTATTCGGAAGAGGTTCGGGGAGCGAAAAGTGAGCGTCGCGCACCCACCGAATACTAAACCCCCAACCCGAACACTGTTCCAACCGCCCTTGTCGAAGCCTCGTGCTACCTCACGGTACAGTCTCCCAGCCGATAGTCTGACGAAAAGTCTACGTTTTGGCCCGATATGCCGTCGACAGAGCAATTGCGCTGAATTTTAAACAGACGATGTGATTGGACGTCGCGCGGAAATCGTCGTGATGTATAATTCCGGGTTTCGTCGCGGCTAAATTTTAGGGTACCCGCCTAACTGCGTTACATCTGTCTTGACTGCCAAATAAGCAAATTACGCTGCCGCTGAACGAACCGAATTTCTATGCACGTGTAGGTCGCGGCCAATGAACTGCAGACGTTCGCCATTCCACTCTAGATCTTACCTATGATCTACCTATACCGGCTGAAATTTATTTTGCGAGATTCTTTTCACGCTGTCCCATAAAATTGTGGTATTGAGGAAGACGTGGCACATTGGCGTTAAAGTTGCGATAAATATGAAATTTTATGTGAATGGGAATATATGAAGGAAAGACATTTGATTATCATTCAATGTTTTTCTCGTGCAAAAATATTTATGATAATAGTATCACAATGTAACTTTTTCAATATAGCAATTAACTAATGCTCATATTTTTCTGAATGTATATTTTACATTTTACGTATTTTATTGAAAGTACCAATTCTTTTAGTTTTTCCTTTTATGAAAATGTAACTTGGATCTCCATTACATCAGTGCGTGTTCACTAATTTGATCAGCCACCGTAAACGAATATATCAAATTACATGATAATTGTAGAAAAACAAAAGTTTACAGTTTATAAAATATGAAATGGGTGACTTTTCACCTGGGGAACGTATGAAGGTTAATGTTTGTAACTTGGTTTACACAGAAATATTCTGTAAAATTCACATTTCTCTGGAACAATTCGGAGAAACAAAAGCGCAGGAAGATTTTATTTTCATCACTAGCGGCTTCAGTAAATTAAATTTTTAATGAAACCGCGTGCTGTTTTGTTATACTTTTCATTTTTCAAGTTTTTGTAAATGTTTATGTACGTCACGCGCGCACAAAGATCCGCACTTTACTTTTCACAGAAATTAAAATAAGGCAGGATTTGGTTTTGTCATATGACACTACAGAAAGGGTGGAAAGTCTGAAATTCTGTTGACAGTTACTTCATTTCCTGTGTTATTTCCGTTGACTTGTGTGGGAACACGAAAATGGAAGAGTTAAAAAACTCGCGTTTGGTGCTTGTACAGCGAGTATGTTTACAATGTTGTTTTTCAGTAAACTATTTCGAACCAGAACGGTTGTGCTCAGATCGAAGGAAAAAAGAATCCCGGAAAACATTAATTAAACGTGCATTGAGCATTACCTGTCTGTTACCTGTAGCTTTATTGAATTTCTGTCTCTCCTTGTAAAAAAGGAAAAAAACCCTTTAGTCGAGGAATGCTGGCTAATGTTGAATTGCTTCGATAGATTTTATTAAAAGAATTGCTACATGTGTAATTTAACATGTACGTATACTTTAAAGTAAGGCTAAGATTTATATACATATATAATTATTACAATTTTTCCATTAATTAATCACATTAATTGAATGAATCACAGGTTGCCCACACGCCTTAGCATTTCTTTTCTCCATCGATCGATAGTATCGTTTGCAAGAATAAATATTAAAATAAACTAAAAACAAAATATCAAGACAATTCCGAATAAAACAGGCAACACCTATGTTTTATTCATTTCAATTTAGTAGAGCGGAACTCACCTGTCGACACTAAACATGCGCAAGACCTAATAATTAAAATATCTAGATCGCACCCTTCGGAGGATAAATACATTTCCTGCAAGCAAAATAACATAGTCATCATCAGATAGGAGTGGATAACAATGTTGCATGTTAGTAATAGTACTTCCCAGAGTGCCGCATTTCCATTGTAACGTGTTCCGCACATAGAGTGAAAAATGGCGAAACATATCACGCGCTTCGACAGAGGTTATGACCCGTTCTTTCGGCAATAGCCGGTTCTCGTTTCGCACAATAAACTCCTCCAGGCGATGCTGTCTTGCTCGGTCGACAGTTTCTAATTACGCGTCGCGCCAGCGGAGATACCATCTACGGGATAATTATATAATGCAGCATATTCCATCATGCGTGCAGCGGGTGGGCCGAGTGTGTTTGAGGTGGTGAGGCGTGCTGATGACAGACAGGGTGTGCGGGTCCGATAGCGATAGCATCCCTTGTATCGTGCTGGACGATGGGCTGGCTGGTTCTCCTCTTCGTCCTCCCTTCAGGAACCATCGTCGCATTACCCTCTTCCTCATCCATCATGTCGACAGCTTCGTTATGACCGCATACTGACTGCGCCTCTGCCCATCGTCTCATGTACCCTTTCGTCAAACTAAATCTACGATGTCCCGTTCTCCTGTCGGTTATCACCGAACCGTGCGATTCTACAGATACTCTATGTTTTTACTGCCATCTCTAGACACTTTCGATACTGCGTCCGAAGAAGAGTACGCATCGTCTGCTGCCATTTGTTTCCCGAAGTCAATTACTAGTTTACTGTAGACACACTCGATACCAAGGGAAAAGCATCGTAATAACATTAATTTTACCGAAATCCACGATTTGTGACATAATCTTTGATCTTTTTTAATCTAAATCAAAACCTAAGTTTGAAGAAGAGAGAGGAAGGACTATCCCTCCGAGACTACTTAAAGGCTTATGGCACACAGCGTATCTTTATGCAAAATATAAATCTTCTGAGTTGATTGTAAGTCATCGAAGTTAAATGTATTTCAAATTTTTCTAATGTCTTTACAGTTCAATGTTGCATTCGTTCTTTTTGGCCATAAATAACACAAAATTTACTGTTTAGTTATCACCATCCGGTGTGGTTTTACACATATTTAATGTTTTCACTGCTGCATGCAGAAACCCTTGATACTAATCGAAGAATAGAAATAAACATCGTAAAGTGCCATTTGTTTTCCGAAGAACCCACCAATTAGAAGTTTGGGAACATAATTGTAACGATAGTCTATCCGCACTTCGTCAAATGTAAAAATAACAAGGGACACTTGCACGGAGATAATTGTTCATCAAGTTCGAGAGATTGCTTAATGCTAATTGTATCAAACCCCCCAATTTTCTGTTCCCTGATTATTGTATTGAGTGTTTCTGTTTTAATGGCTTTTTTGTCCCCGTTGATATTGACTGTGGTTACACGAGTGATCTTTTCTACTCACCCTAAGTTCGAAGAAGTAAGGACTATCCCTCCAACTTCTTCTTGAAGGCCTATGACACAGGAGCGGGGATATTTATTTATCAATCAGGAATGTCTTCTTCTAGAGAGCTTAATGCAAGGGATGGAAGGTGAAACAACCCTTTCGCATTCTACTTCCCAGGAACCATGTTTACGGTGAACGTTTTAAGGTCTGGCATGCAACTACGGTTTACGACTGTGCTGTCAAGATTTGAGGAAGGTGGAAATGGCTTCGAGGCCATTTCTGGCTTAAATTGCTTAAATCGGAGTCTTAGGTTCGAGGAAATTGGGAAGTGTGTCAGTGTCATAGTTAATTGCTTATTTGTTGGGCATTCATGTAACTTTAATTGAAATTTTTCAAATTAGAGTCCACCTCATCAACCTCTGTGATGTTCATATGTTATAGAGAGTCTAATATACAGAAAAAGTAGAAACAGTCAGTCATGAACAGACACAGTAGCCAATACGTAAAAAATATCGCAAACATCTAATATATAAACAACACAAATCTGTTCTAGATGGACGTGCTACCATCAAGCAAATTGTAAGCCAAATTTGGACAACAACAAAGTTCACCTTGAAATCTCGGAAACACGTCAATTTGGAGAAGATTTATGACCGCCATAAGATGTCTCACCAAAACAGAGTAAGTTTTATTTGAAAATTACAACGAGCTGTAGATTGGGAAATGATTGCTTGGGAAACTTAAAAAGCAGGTACCCTGTACATATACATATGTCTAGAATCGTTTTAATCAATTTTACGTTCGCGAAATACGTAGCCCAGCGTAATAACGGCCACGGTGGCTGGGATCTAGGGAATCCGGTAGCGTGAAATCGTAATTGTCGATCGATCCTGCCTTGAAATCCCGGCGAAATATCTGTCCGGTGAATCATTCCAGGTAAATTGGACCACGACGAGCGCATTATTGTCGCAGTAATTTCGGTATCACGTGCCACGAAACGTCAGCGAACGTCGGCGTCATATCAACGGAACGATGCGTGGCGAGCGGTTAAATCACATTGGTCGCGCTACGTTGAACGATGATACGTTTCGGTCGGGCCATCAGCCGAGAGGGGTTCAGGTGACACGAGAGCGCCGGTCGCTGATACAGTCTGGAATCTGAAGTATTTTTCTCGCCCGGGCACTCCGCATCCCAGCGGCCTACCTCTCTTTCCTCTCCTCGCTTCGCTGCTCTATCAAATTAACAAAGGGGAATATCAAATTAAATTACGGGTGCGCGGGAGAGTGCAGGGCCGTGTTTCGAGCCGGTGCAAAATCCGGGGGATAGTAGGGTGGGAGAACGGCGAGAAAGAGAGAAAGAGAGAAAGAGAGAGAAAGAGCGGGTCGCACGCACCCGCTTCGATGTACCCGCTCTTCCATACGGAGCCGGTTTTCGAGGCGTCAAATATTTGGCGGGGAACTATTTCCTTTCGCGCGTAAACCGGCCGCGCGGCATGCTCGAACACCGGGCCAGATAAAGAGAGCTATTAGATTAAATCGGCGAACGTATTGGGATTTGAATGGAAACCAATTCATATCGCGCGCGTCGACGCTAAAATTAATGGCTCGATCGAATAAGCTTAAAGCACTTTTCGCCGGGAGGCCATGCGCCCTCTCTCGCTCGCGCATTCGCGTGTATTTGCGTATTCGGATTCCATTGTGCCCCGTTCCGCGAAAGAAACAAAGAACCGGGGCTAGTGAACAGGAACCGTATCGAAATGCCGGTGTTCGCCGCGAAATTAAAAACTACACACTGGTTACAGCGACAGCTGAGTGCGGGTGGTGTGCTCCTCCCTCTCACCATCTCTCTTTCTCTATCTCCCTCTCTCTCTCTCCCTCTCCACCGATTTTTTTCTTTTTTCTTTTTTTTTGGTTCGTTTCGCGCGACACATTCCATAGAAGCGCGCGGGGGCTTCGATACAATCTCGACCGAGAATATTGAAGCAACAAAGAATGCTTCCGAGAGTATCAATTCAGTTGGATGGCCACATTGGTTCGCTCGGTGAAAAAAAAGGGAGATGGAAAGAGAGAGGACAGAAGAATTCTTTTTCCGCTGGACTTTTCCTTTAGCCCTTTATACGGCCATAAAACTGGAAATTTCTTCGTATTTCGCCGCGCGTCGCACTCATTCTGTGTATTCTACGCGCTTCGACGCGCATCCATTCGTCTCCTTTTTCCCTTTGGCTCGGCCCCGGCTGCACCGTCTTTTCCTTTTTCGGTGCAAACATAATGAATATTGACAAACCACCCTCCCCCGATCTTTCTCTCTCTCTCTCTCTCTCTCTCTCTCTGATACCCTCTCCCTCTGCCACCCCCTCTTCGCCTAGCGCTCGAGGGTGCGTCGTACCGGCAAGCAGAAACAAATAGGATGAGACGTAGGGGTAGCAGGTATCCGGCAACCCTTCGCAATACAGAACTACCATTGCGCTAGGTACAAAGCACACTTTCTGTCTTCTCCCATCTTTTGCCTCCGCTCTCTCCATCCTTCCACACCTCCCTCCCCAACCCCTTTCTCCTCGTCCCTCTCTCTTTTTACTCTCGTTCGCCCGTACTTTCGCTCGCGGTTTCCCTCTTCGTCTATCGTCCTCGACGCAATCGGGTTGCTTCGGAAATATATTAGTTCGGATTCGCGGTGTGGCGGAAAGCGAAGCGATACGGTTCCCACCCACTGATTTGATGCGATTTCCACGTGAAATGGCGTCGAGGAAATTACGGTGAAAGCGCAAAAATTCGTTTTCGTTGAAATTTCGAGAATGTCGCCGGCTACCTCTACTTTCTCGCCACCCCCACCCCTCTCTCTCGTACAGCCTCGTTTCTCGAACCCCTCTACTTTTCTCCGTGTGCTGTGATCTTGCTCGCTCTTTAGGCTTTCCTCTCAATTTCAGAACGAATTTGCATATCTTTGGACGCGGCACTGGTCGCTGGATTCAATATACAAGCTGCAGTGAATGTACCCGTGCAAACCGTGGCCAGATATCGTCTTCATTTTTTTTTTTTTTTTTAGTAAATGGAACGGCGCGCTTATCGGTCGGTCTGCGTTTGATTTTTCGGGGTCGATTTGTAACGCGATGGATTCTTTTTTATTTGGATCGCTGTTATCGGACTGAATAACATTTGCTCAAAGTATTAGGTTCTAGTCGGGCGAGCTTTTTGTTGTTGCGCGAATGCAGCACGGTCGTGTTACTATGCATGTTTGTTTGTTATTAGAAATGAAATGTTTAAGGAAGCATTTAATTTTTTTTACCAGATAATTTGAAATATTTGTCACTTGTAATTACATATTTCTGTGAGAAACATATTGAAATTTGTTTTTAGCTGCAATTACGTTACGCAATACATTTGAAGATTGCTTTCCAAAGTGCCCGTTGCTTATACATGATGAGATAGTCTTCACCGGCACGACCGCAGGCTTTAAAACAACAGTCTGACCTATTAAATTGATTATTTTTGCGAACGAATGCCGGAGAAAAAGTGACGCCATTAAAGTCAAATTTAGAGGCATCGGCTTCCTTCTTGCTTTTAAAGATAGCAAAAGAACGTCTCAGCTTAAGGTTTCGGGCGCAAGAAGGATTTTCCCCATGCTCTCTTCTTTAAGAGCAAACTACGTCCTTATTTGCCACAAAATCGTAAACAGCACTTTATGTATCCTATCCATCTTGTACAGGTACGTGCGCAAGGCCTGTATGTGAACGGCACACAAACTTCCACGGGGAACACGCAACTCCATTTCTTGCAGGTGTTGCTGAAAAACTACGATGCACGTCACTGCTTCCTTTTTGCAATCCTTGGTTAAACTCATTACTGAACGTTAGATATACAAACACTGTAGTGCAAAGTCGGTGCGTCTATGTTTTATAAATATTAATTCTGATTTTTATGTTCATTCGTTTTTCAGTTACTCCAGAGTGACTGTTACTAAACTGCTAATATTTGCAATCTGCTTCTACAATAATCAAACGGGTTCAATACTCTTCGATTGATTTCATGCATGTTTTCGACATTGCATGCCGATGACGTGTATAATAAGAGACATAATTGATTGATCACTATATTCCGCTGTGTACAATATCATTTATAATGTACGGTGCACCGTGCATTACGTATCGACGTTCCATTCACGTAACTAATAAATAAGTAACATTATGGCAACGTGCACACTCTATGGCGAGCCTCACTTTGTATGAATCATTCTGTACATCTCTAGGGTCTATTGTAACATAACAGAATTTCTTCTTTAACTGTATCATAACACATAAATAATTTATTAATATCTTTCGAAGTTGTGTGTGTGTGTGTGTGTGTGCTAACAGTTCAAATCGTTAAAAACTGCCTATTATATTTTTTCGTTATTCATTGACGAACAACAGAAATAAAGGTGATATCACTATGATCACTTGCAGCAGTTAAAATTAATCATTGACGATGCAGGTGCATATATAATTATTGAAGACGACGTTAAATATGATTGTGACGCTAATAGCGCCACATTTTTTCAAAGATACGAAATAAACTGGAATATTATTCTGATGTCTTCGGAGAACAAATTGTTCGGCTGCAGAATATATAATGAAGCTCTTTTTACGCTATTCCTCTCATTTTCCGGTGGTGGTTACGCAACAAAGGGTATCAATTTTCGGTGCTTCTTTCCCTCTTATTTTAGTTGTCTTTCCGCCTTTCGTTTCACCACTTTTCTAGACTCCTGATCGACCGTACTTAAGCATCGAGCCGAACAACAAGGAACGAGCTACGGCGCTTTCCTCATTACAAGCCGGACAGTTTCGGTCTCGTCTTTTCTTTCTTGAAGGCGGGAGTTTTGATTGAACGAAGGCAAAAGGCAGCCCCGAGTCTACCAGGAAGCCCTTGTTTCATCGTTGCCTCAATTATTCTATCCCCACGTTTTTCTTTCACTGCCTTCTTCTTCTCTCCGAGTTCCCCGGTGTCTCGTCGACGTCCGATAGCACTTACATCCCTCACGATCGAAGCTGCCTTAAATTGTTCTCAGACGTGGCTCAAATTCAGTAAAGATCGCTTAGAAAATTCATCATATTTCATATATTAATTCGTTCGAAATAAACCGTATTTTCGGAATCGATAGATATCTTCAAAGAAAGTCGTGTCATTTTATTTGTATTCCAGTCTGTTATTTCACAACTGATGAATCGTTTCTGCAAAATCTGTACTTGAATGAGTTTGTCTTGTCAGAGTTAAATATCAACTCTTTGCAAAAGAATTAAACATTTCTTCCGCGCGATCTAGAATAATTCCATTCTATATTAATCTTTTTTTTAAAATTGAATATGAATGAATATGAATACGAATATGAGATTGATTCATAGATACAAGACGTCCCTTCAACAAACACAATTTCATAGAAACAATTGTCGTACCGTTGAAAGGTATGCAACCCCTTAGAAGGAAAGTGTGAGTTTCCAAATACTTCCGGACGGCGCGGCGGTGTGTACGATCAGTTTCCTGAATGTTCGGCAAAGGCGCCACGACGGCAGAGCGTTACGTAAGCAAGTCTACTACGTAACCGAATCAAAATAGAAGCGCGAACGTAGAAATGTTGTTGCATAAGCGACGAACGGTTGAGCTCGCAACACCGAGTCGGCGGGGGGTCTTTTCTAAGGATTCGCCGAGAGAAACGCAATTAAAGTTAAACGCTGCCCCCACCCACTCGCCTCTTTTCCTTTCGCTATTTCTGTTTCTCTTCAGACAGAAACGTCAGTCTATAAGCGAGAGGTTTCCCCGGTTCCCTGTTGGGGTTGGTTGGAGGGTTAGAGAAAAGCGAATTCTCGTTCAAAGGAGCATTAATTCACGAGCTTCTCACTGGATGCGAGATCAAACACTTTCGTCAATTAGCTCACGGTTCTTGCATGCGTATAATTGGCCTGGCGACCAGCCAACATCGAGAGATGTCGATAGAACGTGGCTAACGTTGAGGAAGGGCAACGGGGTGTGTGGACCCGACTACGGATGAGGAGGGGGTGGAGATCACATTTTAGTTTCCAATTTTTATTCCAATTAACTAGTCGAATAATATTTGCATAATCGTGGCCGGGGCTCGGCGGACCGGGGATGCCGGTGTTGAAATTCAGTAAGGTTACATGAAAAATGTCTTCATCCCACCCGTTTTAAAGTCTACTGGCACAGCACGGGGAGAAAATTTTTAGTGCAGCTCTTAAAGTCGGTTGGAAGTGTACAAATAAATGCAAGCTTCGAGCAACTGGAAAACCTGGGGACCGAAAACGCCGAGCTGGACCGCCATCGTCATCCCTTTTCCGCTGCGGAGAAACGGAAATCTCCGCGTTTAATTCACGTTTAATGTGTGCTGCCCGACTGGATTTCTTTTTTTATGTGCCTTCCCTTCTCACGCCGGGTGGTATAATTAACCCGCCTCTGAAAACGGCCTGCAGGGACCAAGCGCATTTTCGAAGGGACTCTTGCTCCGTGAAAATTCCAACTCGTCTGCACTTCTCCATCCGTGCATACCGGTCCTCTTTTTTTCCCTTCCTTTTTCGTCTATTTTTCATTCGTTCCTTTTTCTTCTTTTATTACCGGACGAATGTACGGACATAAAATTAAGTATGTACCGTATTCGAGAGCAGTTAGTCGCGTAGACGTCTCTACCCCTTGTTTGTGCAGAATTTTTTATTCGACGCGGCAACCTTTCGCGTTTTCACCGTTGATCGAAGCGTTTCAGCCTGCAACTTTTATGAACGTCCTGTTAACATTTTAGAAAACCGTTCCGATGAGTTTTCACGTTCAATTTCTGCTCGGCGTGTGTTCCGACCGTCGATTATTAACCATGTCGATGTAGCTGTATTTATATGCATGCACAATTTAAACATTTTTTGGCAAGTCCCTGAATGTTGAATTTGGGAATCATCGTGAAAATTAGTTTGTATAAGCATGTTTACTTCTGCGATTTTATTCCTCGTAGCTTCATGCATAATCGATAAAGTTCCATTGCAATTTTACTAGCAACAGGTTGATAAATGAACTAAAAGATGATGCAAATTCAATATTGTCTTGCGTAGATGTCAACAGCTAGTTGATGAAGTGCAAAACAGTGAAAGAATCCTGATTAGTGTAATCAATGAACACAATTTTTATTCTGCACAAAAATCACCAGACCAGTAATCAAAATTAGAATACTGAACGAATGTACTGATCGAATTTCTAGAATACCGTATCAAAGAACTAACTTGTCGCGAATATACTCTAACAAGGGAAGGACCCCACGTGTCCGACTTCGATTTTGATCATTTTTTGTGAGATGATGGTATATGGATCCCTAATTATGTATGCAAAATATTAGGTATAGTTACTCGATAGTTTTAAACATATAAACAACTAAAGTTTAATTAACTTTAAACTAAAGTTTAAAAAAATAAAACTAAAGTTTAACTAAACTTTAATTGTTTATATCTCTAAAACTGTTGAGTAACTACACCTAATATTTTGCATACATAATTAGGGATCCATATAAATACTATCATCTCAGAAAAAATTATCAAGATCGAAGTCGGACACTTGGGGTTCTTCCCTTGTGAGTGTATTAAGTTGATCGACCGAATCGTTTCCAACGAATACGATAAACAACAATGTAGATCCAACCGAGACCTTATCAGCATTTGACTATTTTACGCGCTTATGGTTGGTAAACCCGCGACATCGGAATAGAAAGCTACGATTTGTATAAGTAGATGGCCGAGCTCGCCGAGAGTTTTCATAGAATCTAAGAACGCTCTATCTCAGACCCCGCCGGTTTTTTATTCGAGCAATTTCCTTCCGCGATTCCTAACACAGTGGTCGTCGACTCTCTAGTCGGTGGAAAACAAATAACAAACTACTCTGGCGCCAAATCGAATAGATGGCATTTTTTCCCCGGTAGAATTTGATCAGCGACGCCCGTAGAGACAGCGTTCGAACCGTTTCGATTAGAGTGATAACGAGAGATCGCTCGGGCTGGCCGATTGTTGTTGTTGCGTTTACCAAAGATAGAAATTGGTCGATGTTGAACGATGCAACAGAGAATGAGTTCGGTGGAAGTCAGGGGATGGGGAACGGCGTAGCCAAGAAGAACGAATGGGGATGACGAAGTTGAAAAGGGCGGAGAAAGGGGGCGGGCAATGGTGAGATGCCATCGGTGTCTCGCTCTTCTGTTTCTGTTTCGTGGAAGGAGCAGCGGCTATCAAATATTTGCAGCGTCTCTAACCCACAATGCCTCGCTCGATAAAGCCGAAAGTTTGTTTACGGTTGCCGGTTATTCCTTCGTCGCGTTCTCCTTCAAAGTCACCAACCTCCCCGGCCTCCGACGACGCCGGATTCCTTCTGCCGTGGCACTTTAACTTACAACCTACCGGAGAAATCTCTTCTTACCCTCCGTCGAATTTACGGCAGTTGAATGTGCTCGATCGGCGGAAAATACTGGCGTCGACCTTTTTTTATACCGATCGAAGATAGAAAATTGACGTAACAATTTCGAACGACCGAACGGACGCGCGAATGGAAGAAAATTGGCAGCCGCGAGAACCATCCCCCGGAACTTTACTATTTTTCGCTGGCCAGTTAAATTCCTCGTCGTCGACTCGAATTCCTTTCATTTTTTCGCCGAATGATCGAACGGAGTCCGCTGTAACCGGGTTGCATAAAACTTACGCGGAAACATACGTTTTATGCATCGCGGCCGGGAAATAACGCGCGAGCGCAAGTCATGAAAAACAAGCTCCGGCGAACTTTTTCATTGCGACCCCGTGCCTGCTGATCGAGGAGCTGCGGATAGACGCGAAATTGTCCTCGTCAAATTTTAATGCTGCCATTCCTTCGACTTGGAAACTTACCACGATGTGACGATGGCGCTGCCCGTAGAACAATATCAAGTTTTTTAAATCTCCGACGGCGAAAGAAAGTCCGTGTAAGCAACTTTATCGCTTTTATTTGAGAGGCAAACGACGATAATTATTGCGATCGTTAGAATGTGTTTTCCTGAGCGGTGGGTACGGTCGAACGCATTTTTATATTGTCTGACATTCTGACTTCTTAAGTGTTTGGTGGAGAACTTTCATTATACAACTTGAATTGTTTCAGAACTTTTGCATACTTCAATTTCATCTAGTTATTTATCTAAATAATTCATATATCAAAGATTCTTTATGTTACCCTTATAAATTATTTTTTAATAAACGTTCTAAAACATCTGTTCCATCATAATACCTTTTAACCCTGTATCTGAATCAAGAAGAAATATTTGTTAAAAAGATATCACAACATGTTCTCTTTCAAGGATAAAAAAAATTCTTGTTACCAGAAGTACATAAAAATGGGACTTGAATTTCATATTGCTTAAAGGTTACAAAATTAAATACAGGGTTATAAATGTTCTAAAGGATGTCGTAGTTCAAAGGATTTTATAATTACATGCATTTAGACTTTATTAATTAATGCAAATGTTTAAACGAGGCAAACAAGTTCATACAGAATTTCACTTAAAAACGGAACGCCTATTTATGTTGCACTCTGAATAAAAATGACGATGTATCATAAACGCGTAGGTGTCCACTCGGTCTGATCAAAATGTTAGGGGCAATGATAGGAGTTAGTCAGCGTGGGTCGAACGAGCAAAAGAAAAGATCGCGGCTGTTTCTTCAGTGATTTGCAATTGCTTTATCGCAGTTTCGGAACGGTATTCCGCGTAGGACACGGAGCGGTGAGGGGGGTGGCAAATGGGTGAGGGAGGGGAGTATGGGGGTTCGGTGGAATGATTCAATGTGGCCTAGATGCTTGCTGGCGATCGTCCAAATCACTTCTGGCCCCGGTAGTCGTCTACCCAAGTTCGGCCCGCGGACTTCTAAGGGCTATTTGTACTTAAGCGGGCCAGACGACGCGCGAGACGACCGGGAAAACATTTCGTTGGGAGTGCTCTCTCGCTTGAAACAATAAACGCTCCGTCCAATCGAGCGTGGAAGATAACGAGCGAGAGAAACGGCTGGGAGAAGAAAACCGTCGGAAAGAGTTGTTTGTTAGATTCCCGACGATCTCGTTGAATTGCGAGACTGGCGAAGTTTCCCCAGCGCCTTTGCTTCCGCGTCGAAAGATTTCCTAATAGATCTTAATAATGCACGTCCGGGACCGGCTTCCCCGCGTCCCCTTTCGACAAAGGAATATTAAGTTTTCAAGAACTACGAAAACTTTGGTATTTCCGCTTATGAGTACTTAATTGAATTGTATTTACGGACAACGCGAAACCAACATCGAACCGGCATTAGCGAACGTTTTCTTTTCGGATCTCGGCAATCGCTTAATGCACCTCGGCGCATTTGTCCTCACGTACTGATTGCGTCTAACACTCTTCACATCATTCTTATCCTAGATTTGTATTTAAAGCGTCGATGGCGAGCTGTTTTCACGATTTCTTAGCAGCCATAGCTGGATCTATTCAAATTTTTAGGTGACAATTTTTTCAGATTGTTAAACCCACTTCTTTTTAATAATATAAACTGACAGCTAAAAAATTGAATTAGCTGTTACGTTAAGTGGTGTACCCAAATTTTCAGAGGACTATTGCTAATATTTTTCTAAGTCGTAGATCTGTGAGCTGACAGAGACTGGTCGAAGTTTCCGCGGAAGATCCAGGGCTCCGGTAAATTTATGAATCGAGGAAATAAAAGTTCGGAGCCCTCTTTATGGCATATAAATATCATCGCTTTATACGGTCTACATAAATCAAAGGCTATGTATAAGGTTTACGATTGATCTTCGGTAGATCGCGCCGGGGTGGCCATTAAATTACAGGGTAGTAAAGTCGTCGACAGTTACAATAAAACCGGCATTACGTGTTGCATTGACGTTTATTAAAGTTCGGCTGGGATTCGTCAGCAAGTTTCCCCGGCCGCGGAGAACGGTTCGGTTAGGTGGTGGTCCAAAGGAAAGGGAAAAATACGGTTTGAGGAGTGGGTTGAAGAAAAACGCGAAATTGCGAAATGCCGAAGTGCCAAGCCGGATGACAAACGATTTAGGCGGAAACGCGGAATACGCTTTCCGGTTTTAGGATCACCGGCAGCTTGCATTTAGCACGCTTCGACTAACTTGGCTTCCACCTCATCAATCTTAGGCCACTTGGGTAGCACTGGCAATTACAATATCGGCTTGCTCGACGAGAGTTTGAGGTTGCGGCCGAAAGGGGTGGTTCTTGGCACGCTAACCCGAGCCAAAGCTTCTGGCTCAGCTCGGCGGTGCCCCACCTGCCTAGGGAACATGTCCCACCTGTTGCGAGCGATCAGTCACTTGAGCCGTGGATTTGTTTAAATCTTGATAACGTGGACCTCGTATCAGGTTAATTTCAATTCTCTCGGGAGACGGGATGGAATATCGCGGGCCTTTTCAACGGATTAACAGGTACTTCGGTCCGATTCAATGAATTACATCCAACTGCTCAATAATTGAAGGAGAATGGCGCTGATGGGATACCGATAGCTCCTCTAACTGCCCTGCTTTACATTTTCAAGGCGAATCGAAGCTATTCCGTAATCCAATCTTCGCAGATATAGAACGATACTCTAATCGGACAAGTTCAGCGTTGTACCTGACACGTAATCAACTTTTCACATTCTTCGTGGCACATATACTATCCGTTGATACATTCACAGCCACACTTCATCAAAGTGACACGAACTAAGAACAAGTTATTTAATAAAAATACAAGAATACAATAGACTGGCGTAGCAGTCAAAGTGTTAATAAAAATTAATATTGCAAAGTTTGTGAAAGAAATGTAAGAGTTTGGAAGCTAGGCGGATAGATATATATGCACACAACCAATGTAATTAATGATACAGTAGGAAATAATTTGAATACTTCTCCAACATGTATTTAATATTTTGAATATAAATCGGAGCACATGTCACGTTATTATAATAATAAAAATGTGTAAGATGTAATATAAAAGAGTGCACGTAGAAATCTTTTCATATTACGCCTTTAAAAATGTATAAACAAATAATGAAGCATTGAAAAGATAGTTCACAGATTTAATTTTTACCTACGAAGTCAATAAAGGTAATTAATCACTGAAATAATCGTAATAAATCACGTTATTAAATTTTCTGCAAATATTCTTATATTTGGCGACGTTTGGATTAAAATATCCAGAGATAAACGATGTGGAAACTTTTTCTATCAATGATAAGGGTCGGAACAAACGCAGCAGGGTACCAAAGGGAAATAAAATTAATCTGGAGTTTGTGCTCTAAGATTTACAAATCTTTGTCGACACAAAAAACCGAATGGCTTAAAGGGTTAATTGTACGAAGCAAGATCTCCTCTCGTTCGTGTTTTACAGGAACGCTTATCCAGAGCTTCGAGGCAGAAGATGACCGTTGGAATTTATGGGGCCGTTAAAGCATCCCCTTTGGTCTCGTAAGCTTCTGCCCTACCACTTTCTTTTTTATGACTCCTACGTTAACACGTTTACCACTACATAGATCGTTTTATCACATCATGTGAAACTATTTGCGAAATTCCGCGAATCTCTGTACACTCCAGTTATCGGAATTGAATTGCAAGCTTCGGTGTACAAAATATTTGCCCTCATTATTATTCGTTCGAAATAAATACCGACCTATTTTCTCATTTAAATTCACAGTATGTGTACCCAAACTGCCATGTTAAAATTCATTTAATTCATTCAATTAAATAACCAAGTTAATTCGAATTGCAATATTGAAAATTTAGTTTCTTCTTACTTGTTGATAATAAGTATTGCATTATAAAATTGTGTGTAAAATTCATTCGTGTTCAGTGTTGCTAAAGTTTAAAACACTAATTTATGCTAGTCTTAAGAATTGAACTAAAATGTTAAGAAGACGGAGAAATTACTAAATAATTTCGACAAGATATGATTATAATTATATTTTTGAATTAACACTAATTTTTAGGAATGTAGGTGGTTTCATTACATTACACATGGTTCTACATATTACTCCAAATAAAGGAATCATGCAACATTGTGCTCTATCATTTTAAATATTAATAAGTACTATTAAATAACATGTAACATTTTTGAAGTCAACAAGTTTTAAAATAATTTCTAGGAAAACTATTTTCACGTCTCGTCGTATCAATTAATTGGCGATCCAGTACACCGCGTGTTTCGGAAACTCTGATATTGTTTGCGAAGTACTGGAGGGTACCCTAAAATTAATAAGGCTTCTGAAAATTCAGAAGTGAGCACGGTGAACTATGTATAAGTTCTTCCATTCTTGACATGCGCCGCGTAGTTTGCACTGATAACAATCCGCCGGAGTTTAGTCCGGACAACAGTTCCGTGTCCGGTTTATGCTCCGGGTACCAATTAGCTGCGGGCATCACGAATGACTTCCTTCTAATTAACAAAGTTTTGTTTATCGATGACAACGAGAAAAGGAATAGGTGTAGAGATTGCGAATGATTAGGCTTTCCGAACCAATAACATTGGTCGTAATTGGTCGCTCCAAAGCTGAGTTGCTTCAAAGCTTTAATTAGCCAATTCTCGATAACTAACTATTTCGAAACTGGTGCATATCTACACTTCACCTAAAACAACATTAGAAAATTAGAAATCATTCGAAACTAATAATAATAATTTGAATATTCTCAATAATAGAAATCAATAAAATCATTATACAATTCGGACACCATTTTTATGTTAATTTGATGTTAGCCAAATTGGTAAAAACAGAATATGGCTAGAATATATTTTAACGTGGAATATAAAAGATAACAGGACAAAATGTTTACTTTCATGGAAAAAATAATCCTTGAGAGCAGAGTCGGACAAACGCTAGTCACAATTATGATTATTGACTAATAACTTCATAAGCTCTACACAAAAGTGACTAATAATTAATGACTAAGTAAATACTTGAGCGTGAGTATGAGTAATGACTAAATTTTTATTAATGATGAATATTGAATACTGACTATAATGGCATAACTAATGACTAAAAATGGTTTTAAGTTCAAATAAGACATTATAATAACAAAAAAATATCCTATTAGTTTATAAACATGTAAAGTACAGATTATGACATGTTTGGCCACAGCAAATTCCGATATAGTTTAAGTATACATATTGATGTATGTTAATCGCACACAATAGTGACTGACGACTAAAGCTTGATGACTGATCATTTGAACTAACTAATGATTAATCATAACTAATAAGCACTAACTAACGATTACTTAGAGTTGTGACTAACTAGTGCCATGTAGTTATGACTAACTAATCAAAAAGTTTTAACTAACTTTTCTTAAGTTTTGACTAACAATCAATCAGACTACTAGTCATTTTTAATTATTAGTTGATTTTTGCCAAACTCTGCTTGAGAGCACCGAAAGAAATATTTTCGATGATCACAATGTGCTCTTTCTAAAAGTTAAATGTTCGTATGTTGATGTCACATTTTAGAGACTGCATTAGCATTCCATTAACAGCAATTACGCCGCCATAATCCTTTATTTTGTATGAAAGCTTATTTAGCATTTGTTAATTCACGAGATTTGCGCACATTTACCAGTTACTCCACAAAGCAGCGACATGAAACTACGCATCTAATAAAACCAAGCGTACCGGATGTAATTGAATCTTGTACAGTATGATGCGTTATAATTGACATTAGTCATACATAGTAGTGAAACTTGTACCTCGAAGCCGTACAGGCTGCCTGATCACATTTATTTAACGAAATTCCTCAAGTTCTAAAATATTCCACCCGACGGGTGCTCGATAACGGAGTTATTTAATCGATCACATGTATCGCATTACTAATTGAAATGTTACTAATTGCCATAAAACGGGGACCGTGTACGATGCACGAAGTTTAATCGAATCTCGTGCAAATTTTCATCAGCTCCCCCTACCCCCGGGGTCTAGAAAACGTACTGATCAGTCTGTCGGTGAGTCGGGATAATTAAGTTTGACGAAAAGTCTACTTTCAAGGAAGCCAGACCCAATATGGGGCGTGTCTTTAATGGCGGCTGTTGTTAGCTGTAACCCCCGTAATCAACCGTGATGTCGAACTCCGACAGGTTTGACAAAACCTGTTCTTCTAAGGGATAACGTGATTAAAAAGTTTACCGTTCGTTCACGGCGTTACGTTGTCTCTATCGTACCTGACGAGAACCGATGGATTATCGATAGCGATAATGTACCATGGCGGAAGAGGTAAGCAACAACCTTTCAAGCTCCAACATAATTCATAATCGACCTATATTTTCGGATGACTGATCGCTGTTTTATAAAATCACGGTGCTGCTGCGAATTGATTTGAATGCAACAACGCAACATGCAATAATTTCATGAAACACATCGTAAAAACGCTTGCACAAAGATTTAATAACATTGTATTCAAGCTGAAGATTGCAATACATGTGATAATTAGACAGCAGATCTTTATGCGTGTATGACCACAGTGATTAAGAGACCAAAGCAAAGTTTTTTTTTTACTGTTTTTTATACGCTCTATTATTAGTTTACTAGTAATTACTTAGTGTATTACTCTAGTTTTTATACTATTATATTATTTGTGTTCATTAGTTGGTGCAAATAGAACACACATTATTAAATTTTTTCATCGCATCTTGAGCAACAAAAGTATCATGATGTTGAAACTTTGTAATTAGTAATACAATATGATTATTCTGTAACACTGTAACATGATTATGTCATATTATTATTCATGTAGATTATTCATTATTATTAATACATACAAGAATTTACCACTAAAACTCCAAAATGTACTTTAAAATCAAAGTACACTCAGTAAAATAAGTCTCGAAAATAAAAAAGGCTCTTTTTAAAACATTTTTATTTGGGCCCTCAAAGAAAATTTAAGATATATGTTTTGTAGATCTGTAATAGTTACACACCGGCTGAAAATTTCGATTGACATACACACGAGCTACAAGCGGTTAAAATTGGTGAAAATCGTAGTTTTACACGACTTTTGATCAGTTTCTGCTTAAAATCCACAGAATCGTACATCTTTCGATGCGTGTCGTTTTTTCCTGTGTCAACCGATTTCGATGAAATTTTCAGCAAGTGTGTAACTACTATAGGTCTACAAAACATACATTTTAAATTTTTATCAAGGGCGCAAATAAAAAAGTTTTAAAAAGTGCCTTTTTTATTTTTGCATGCAACCTTGTAAACTGTAATTTCTAGAAAATATTTTTTACACATCATTCAGTAAACCAATGCTTCTAATTGCTTACAAAACATCAGGTCATTTGGTATAATTACAAAAAAGTTTGAGACTTATTTTACAGAGTGTAAATACATTTTAAAGAAAACTACTAACAAATCTAGAGTACACCAATCGAATTTACGAATAAAACGTTTCCTCAATTTTGTTAGTGCACATTTTCAAAGCTAAAACAAATCTAGCAGATCGTATCTCAGGCAATGAGACGGTGTCAACAAGGGAAATTGTTCGAGCGTAGTAAACGGACGCGTCAAAATGTAAACTGCTTGGGCAGACGTCGGAAAATTATTCTGTCTCTGCGGAAAGATGAAAATTTAAAGGTTTCCAGAATTTCCCGGGAACTTCAAACAACATCATAAGATGTACGGTGCCCCTATACTACTCACAAAGTAGTTCGTAACGTCGTTTTTTTTATGACGTCGTATTTCTTGTGCTTGTGACACACTGACGCGCACTTTTACTATTAAGACGCTGGCCTCGCATTGTGTAACACAAAAACACATCGTCGGGACCAAGAAATAGGGAGAAATGAAAGAAAGAAAGGACGAAATACGATATCGCCCGCTTCCTTCATACAGCAATAAAACAATAGCACGTTTGGAAGGACAAATAAATTTATAGGCAATCTCGTCAATGTCCATTAATGGATCTCCGTGGATCCTTTCTGGAATCCGAGGCACGGCGATGTACACAGTGATGTGACACGGATCGACAAAGGGGACCAAAACGAATTGGTAGCCGAGCACGTAGAATAAAGTCGTAAAACTCGACTTACGCCAAGTCGTAACGCAAAATCTTTCGTCCATTTTTTTTGCCCTCTCATAATTGGAGCTGTTTCGACGGAGATAAAAAATTAAGCTTGTAATAAGGAAAGCGGGAAAGCCAGCTTAAGCATTCGTCTGACCTCTAGCTGCTCCTCCGGTTTAATGCCGTCATTTTTATTGAAAATATTCAAGCTGTCTGATTAAGTAATAAAAAAGGTACACCATGTAGAGACCCCTTGTAACAGCGAACGATAAATAGCAAGCGAAGTTCTGCGACAAGAAATTCTAGGCTCATCTTAACGGCACAATAAAACTCTTGCGGCTTAATTTCAGGCTTTACACGACGCGACCAGATGACGCCCAAAGTATTTTGTTTTATTCACACCGAGCCGAAGGAAAAGTTCCTTGATCCAATACGGTCGCGAAACTGCGCGAGTTTAGGTAGTTCCGAAATTTGTGTTTGCACTATGTTTTTAAATTACATTGTAGGAGTTTATTAAAAAAGAAAACACGCACAAGTATTTTTAATAAACTGTGCCACATTTTTGCAAAAAGATTTCTTAAAATTCTGCATGACTTTGAGTACTCCAGAAATAAGTACTCTGATAAACGAGAAGGGTAACAACACATTCACTTTTGTAATTTTCAGAGCACTTATTATTATATAGTTCAAGTTATTGCAAAACTGTCTGCAAAATCACGGAACTGTGAATTGAATCGCAGGTTCATATAAATAATGTTTCATTTAACATTGTACGTCAAAATATAAATTAAGTATCATCGACTGAAATTCAAATAATGATTCCGTTAATGAATGTTTTAATTGTTATTTAATACATCACGTTGATCAGTATTGTCATTTCATGAAGACGAAACGTTGAAATATTTTACCAATTACAATTGATACTGGTAAATAACAATTAATGATGAAAATCAGTTATTTCTGCGTAACATTAAACGAATATTAAAATTGATGCAATAAATATCTCATGTATTAGTAGTTGTATCTTGTATATATAATGTACTTGTATCTTGACTTTTATGAAATAGTAGATTCGAATAAGTATGTTAATTACATTAAAAAATAAAGAAATGTGAATGTGAATATACATTTAACTTCCTATTGCATGATAATGTGTTAAAACGAAATGTTATCTTGAGCTAATGAATTCTTAAAATAATTAATGGTAAGATAATTCTACTGATGTAGTTCAGAAAATAAATCGCAAGGGCCGACCATCGAAACGGTGTCAAATACAGCGTACATATGTTTTGCATCGGGAAATCGTATTCCTATGAAGGATAAGAAGTGGCATAATATAGTTCGAGCAGTTCATCGAGCATGTATGTCGACAGTATTAAAAAAAAAAAGAAACAATTTGTTTCATTGTAATCCGTTTCCCATGGCCGGTGATAAAATAAATCTATAAGTTGTTTTGCTTTCGTAGAGTCGTCGGTCGCTCGCTCGTAGCAGCGCCAGTCCCTGTATTCGCCTTTTTCTACGGGCAGACCTTGGTTATTGGTAGGTTGCCGGTATCTCGGCAGAAGCTACGCCATCGTTGCTCCACTGTGGTGATATACAGCATAAAACCGCGAGAGAAATACTATCTTCATTGTCTAAATGGCTGCCGATAAAGCAACCCGAGTTTACTGCGGACGAGATTGTATTTATCATCTCGCAATGTCAGCCAACAACGCACACATTATGTACCTTACGGGCCAAGCTATCTAAGATACGTTCGTCTATCTTCGAAGAAAAATGGATTATGCCTTTTTGGACCGCTGAAACAAAAGAAAGAATAGGACTCCCGAACTCCTCCGATGATATATCCGAAAGAAAAACATGGCTCTCTCGCGATCATAACGGCAATAATAATAGAGGCGATACAATTTCCAATGGAGAAGATAATGGATGGACAGTTGCGGTGTTGTGATAAATTACTTTTAATATATTTATTCGACGTAATGAACGCTTATCAAATATTTTGAAATGGCAGTACAGGACATTCCATTAGTTATACATCTGCTAAATTTATATGAAATTTATATGATCAGCCAATTAACTTGATGTAAAACAATAATTATATTTCAGTACTTGATTACATGTAAAAATAATATACCTTTTCCTTGGGTAATAATGGGTATAAACAAATCAATTTCTTAGTGTCAACACAGTAATTAGACATCTAAATTCGATGTAATAATCGAACAATTGATCAAAGATCCTAACGAATATTTCTTTTGGATTAAACTAGGGCTATTTTAACCAATCATGAAAAATGTAGTGCGAGCAACTGAAAGTATTTTAGTAAATTTTAACTGAATTGTTAAGAAGATCTCAGTACAGTACTTCCTAGATTGAGGAAACAGTATATCACTTAAGAGTTAAAAATGTAGCCTACAGTGCACACACAATGTAGCCTCAGTGTGCTGTATTTTTATATAAAGCTGTTTCGAAAAAGCCGAGCGTACAAATACTTTTCGAGCTGGTGTATTTTCGGGTAGGTAACTTGTAACGTCTCCAAATGGAACAGATAGGCGTTACGTGGACGTTTCGGCCGCAAAAGAGAATACGTGCGAGTTTAATACAAAATTTAGCAGGCTACCCTGGCCTGTGCGGCTTTATTTTCTTCTCTGCGGGAGAAAAGGTTGTGGTCACGTGCCGCGGAAAATGCCGGGCACGACCATCCACCGGCGACCAAAGAAGGATTCTATGCTTGAGCGAGCACACGCACGGCCAAACCTTTCATTCCACGTACGAGGAATAGATCTGCAAGCTCTATTAAATCGTGATTTGCAGGGGTAACTCGATTCGTACCGGAGAGTTCAAACCCCGGGATAAGATTTTCTTCCGCAAGAGGTACCCCGTTCTATTTATGGCCATACATTTTGAACGTAACACCCGTTCTCCTGTAGTAACACCATTGAAATTTATAGATTACAAGATTACCACTAGATTACGAATTTTACACACAAGAGCTTCCAGGAGAAATGTGAAATGAAACAGTTCGAAGAAATATATTGTTTACGGGCTAGGCGAAGTATTAACGAAAGAAAATAATTTTTGTGCGGCTCTTAAAAAGTCCAGAAATAATATACAGCCAGATTTTGTAAAGTTAATCGCATGCAACATATTAGATCATAGTTTATTTGCAACAAATAATACCCAATTATTTCTCATTATGAAGCATAAAAAGGACAGAAATTACTAGTTAATTTTATTGTTTTTGTTGTTCCTAACTAGCTTTTTTTTCATCAATCCACAATTTCTATCGTTCCCAACCATTTTCTTTATTAATCTACAATATTTGTAATTTTTCTGCAAAACGTTCTTTAAATTTCTTAATTAGAATTCTGGAGATCCTAGTCTACAATGAAATGTCTCAACAATAATATCCTTTAAATCTTGTTTCTTCGCACCATGAATTATTAATGGCACATTATTAACGACAATTTTACATGCTGATTAAATTTAATACCAGTCTTTATTCTTCACTTCTTAGTTCATGCAGTAAATTGCATCATTTTCATAAAATTATCTTCACTCTACCGAACATATTAAGCAAGATAAATTAATTAAAAATTTTACCTACATTATAGAGCACTCTGAGCTCCCGAAGTCTGCATTAAAAACAATAAACTCATAAATAGCTTTCAAATATCGAATTAGACAGAAGTTCTCGGTTCACACGGATGGCTGGAGCAGGGGGTTCCCGGATAATAAAACCGGGGAGATCATCCAGCAAAAGTCCGCGAGCATAATGTGGTCTTTTCATCATTCTTTTAACGTATTCTGCAGCCGTCGCGACGTGCAGGCCACGAGGGGGTGGTACTGTCACCATGGGTTTGGAAAAACTCTGAGGACACGAGGCAGGAGCAATACTATCGTGACTGCCACACGATGTTCCTATGGTAGACCCTCTCTTCTACACACATATGCGACCATACAACCACCCACCAAACCACCGTGATCACACGTATACAGAACCTCCTCGGCACATATACGCACACAGACAACATTTATGTACACGTTTCCTTGGAGGTCTATCTCTGCTCGTGTTTACTCTTACTACGGTCTGTTCTCATCTTCAACCGTCTGCAGGGCTCTCTATCCTTCATATCTGTCGTTCTTCCTCCCTCCCTCTTTCCCTCTCCCTCTCTTTCTCTTTCTCCTGCCTCCTCCTCATCCTCCTCTGATGGAGAATTCGACCCAGACCAAAGGACGGAGTCACGTCTCTAGACCGGAGTTGTTCTAATTAAATTACTTAAGCGTACGTGTATCCAGGGATGGTTTCGGGCTGATGCTGCTACACACAACTGCATGCCATGAACGTACTGAAGGACGTTTTGGTGTCGGGGAATGTTTCATTCGGACTTCACAAGTCAATGCACCTACAAGGTCCGCCCTGTCTCTATTCTACTGCACCTTCGATTCTACTGCAAAAGTGGATTTTGCATTCAGAGAGGAACACTGTCCCCGTTTTCGTGCTTCTACAGAGAAAAACCAGTGTTCAGCAATAATACAGAACCGCTGAGTTCACACTCCTCAAAGAGTGGTAAATGAACGATGGTCAGGATTATGTATAACTTTTATAAACTGCAGATGATGAAACGTGCTTGTACCAATCCCGATGACGCATTTCAGCAATCAGTGTGTTGCTAAAAAATTCCAATTCGGAGCAATTGAAGTACTCTGGATTTACAAAAGTACAGTATTAACATCACGTCAGCTTAGGCCACGAAATATTCGGCGAAGTCCACGGGATTTGTGGGTTTTCGTTCCACCGCAGCGAATTAAGACATCGCGTTTAATCTCCCGTGAGAAGTAGCTGTCGGACTGATACTTTCTGTACCAGTTGCCCGACATGCTCCCCATAGAAGCAGAATTTCCATAAGCTCGGCGCGGAAAGAATATTCGCCGTCAGGACAGTTTCCAATCTCCCGAAAAATGTTCTCCAGGTGAGTGATGGGTTTTTTATTATCCGAATACGCGCGGGTCCTTGCTCTGTTTACGATTTAATGAAAATTCAATGTCCTTCCTTGTTGCATCTGCCGACGTAGTTTCATAAGCTTCCGTCGCGCGCAGGGTGCACGGATTTTTGCGCTGAGGAAGAAAAAAAAAGGAATAACTTAATATCCGCCATCCTGAAACTCGTTTAGTAACGAAGAGTGTCCCCGGCAGTCTTATTATAGTTGGTGTCTTCTTCTCCTTCGCCCACAGAGCCCCGGCGACATCATGACGACAGGTGGAGGGTTAGAGAGCCGGGATTCCTTAGCTACCCTTCTCCTTTTCCATGACATCATCAAAGGATCTGTCAACCTCCATTACTGGGAAAGCGAGTGAACAGCGAAACCATGAAACGGCACTACCATATTACATGAAAGCCATTGTTCACTGGCGACAGTTGCACCATCGGCAACATAGTACTGGAGCAAGTATTCGATCCCGTAGAGACGGGAGACCTTCAGCTGGACCTACAGCCGCGTCCGATTAATAGTGGAATAATAATTCACTTCGAAAAATGATAAATCAAAGATTTTATACGGTTATGAGAAAAATGAGTACGAAGAAGCACAACACAGCAGATTAGGAGAGAGAGAGAGAGAGAGAGAGAGAGACTATAAATTTCTTAATTAGAATTAAAGAGAATCTTAGTCTGTATAATGAAATGTCTCAACAATAATACATATCCTTCAAATCTTGTTTCATAACACAATGAATTACTAATGACACATTATTAATGACAATAAAGACATTATATTATTATACATATGTATAAATACTATTAAATACATATATTAATATTATTAATTTTTAAATGTGTGAGATATTATTGCACTCGCCAAGATAAACGCGATAGAAACTTCAACCTATGCCTAGTTGAAGCAACTTTTAAGTAGTGTATTTATAAAAATGAGTAAACTAGCCCCGATTTCCCCTACATTGCAAGTACACTAATGGAAAATCTATTAATTTTGTGCAGGTCATTGAAGTAGGCACAAAGTACACATATTGTGCTTGCACACCTAATTAAAATCATACTGCGCCTGCATAAATGCGTAAGACCGTAATCGGTATAGTAGATAATTTTTCCGGAGAATAATAGGGGCTAACTTTCTGACTGAGAAATTGGCCCTCGCAACCTTGTATTGTTTCGCGAGGTAAAGTGAGCGGCGCGGCGGCTGTCGCCAGAGTGTACCATGGTGTACCTCTGCCGCGAACGTACAGCCAATTACCGGTGCCTGGGCATGAAATAACTGCATTATCTCTGTGGAAGCGGCTGCTACCACACTCTACGATCCACTCCTGGCAAAGTACACCGACCAACCGACCGACCGACCAGTCGGGGGTCTGCCTTCTGTCTCGTCTCGTCGTCCATTCCGCCTCGAACTCGGCGTTCCCTTCGATTTCTCACTCCGTCCCTCCGAATTGCGCTGAAATTATGTTGCCTGAAATTTCGATGAAACGGGATTCGGTTCGAGTCGGCATTAGATTGAATTTGTCGAGTTATAGTCCTCGAGGACGGAAAAAAGTTTTCGGACGGAAGAACGGTTGGCTCAGGGATTCGAGACGACCCACGCTTGCTGCACAGTCTGCCGACTTGTACACGTTTCTCCCCGAGAACCTCTTCCTCTACGTCTTCGCTCTTCTATCCCCCACCCCTCTCTCATTCTAGGACCTTCTCCTTCTGTCCTCCTGTCCCTATCCGACTCTTTGCCCTGTAGCTACCTTCGAACCGGATAGAGATTCTCTCCCGGAGGGATTTCCTGACGTACTACCTAGGAAACTCGTCTCCAGTGCTTGCGACAGTTTTCCTAAATTACGGTCAACCGTGTTCATATGAAATGATACCGAACACGAAATAAAGTCATTTAAATTCTTACTTCGTGGACTGTTCCTCGACATGTTTATTCTGTTTTATAACTCTGGCTCGTGTCAATTTTATTCGTTTAAAAAGGCTGATCTATTGTACTAAATCGATCGTGGATACATTATACATACTGTCGCATGTGAAATGTCCGATTCATAACAGTAACTTTAAGTAAACATAACTTTTATAGTAACAATAGTTGATCAGGAGAATTTGAATTTTATTCATTTACGTGAAAAAGGAGTGGGTCCAATTTTTATTTTATTTTTATGTATCATATATAAACAGGATTTATTATATATTAGTTTGATTAGTGTGTAGAAGTGATTGTCACATATACATCAATTTATTTATTTATATAATATACAGTCATTCCAGATTCTTAAAAGTGTTATGTTATGAACTTTTCAGTCGTACTATCGCTACAAACAAATGTGTTAAAAAATTGAGGCATCGTTGATCCGTATTGCTACCAGAAATATTGCTATAGCGTTAGGTTACGAAATTTCCGGGAAAATAGATAGGAGAACGAGGAATAGTGAATGAATACAGATGAACACACGGAATAAGTTTACCGCTAGCATATGCGCGAGATCCGACGGTAAAAACGGCAGGCAAAAAGTATTAAGCTCCGCTCACATTATCTGATTGCGATAGCTGTCAGCGTCGAATGAATTTCGCCAATATTTTACTCACGGTGGATTTCATACGCGCTATCTCACCGAATCGAATAACAAACGAACTATCACGGTAAAAGGCGCGTTTAACGTTATTATCGGGCAAAAACTAAAGGATCGATGGAGGGACAAAGAAGAGAGCAGATAAGGCGGAAGGAGGAGAACGAAACGCATTCCTCGTTCGTAAATGATGTCAAATAACTTTCGAGCGAAGGAAGGAACGGATGGCCGGTACGGAGCAGAGGAAAGTAAATAAAAGGCCATTCCGATTGGGCGATCAATTACATCGAGTCTGCATTATTCATGGGGAGTTGGAGCAGGCCGCAGAAAGCTCTACTTCCTCTGGCCCCTCATCCTTGAATCAAACTAACAGGGACAGAGAGAGAGAGAGAGAGAGAGAGAGAGAGACCGGCCACCGGGGGTGAGAAAGCGCGAGAGAGAAAATGTATATTTGCATTGGCAATCACTGCGAAATCATGGATATCGCTCCTGGATTCCTAGGCATCGAAAAGACGCAGGCTTTATTCCGAATAATTTGAAAAATTAACAGACCAACTACAGACCCGTTCATGAGACTGCAAGAAGTTCGCCCAGGTCGTCGCCTAATAGATTAATATAAACGAGCAAACATCGAATCACTAACCTTTAATCTGTACATTATTAGAGAAGTCTCAGGAGTTTCTCTGGCAACGTTTTAATATGAGCATGTACAAAGAAAATCTTAATAGTGTCTTTTAATAGCATTGGCAGGGAGTAGTTTAGTAAAAAAAATTTTTAATTCCAAATGACGGGTTCTAAATTTTATAATTCACTATTATTAAGATTGCAAAGATTCGTGAAGAAATATTTGATACAAATGCCTTTGGATATGTATGTATATATAATTAATTTAACCACGGTTATTCTCTCGCTCGACCCAAAAAGATTCTACTGGATAAAAAATTGTTAGAAGTTATCGGCTATTTCTTTGTATGCCATTCAAAATTCTAATGAGGAATACTTTATGTTTAAAGTTTAAATCATTGGGATGCAGCGTTATCAATCGTCCCATATGGACTATGGAAAATCGGTTCCGCGACTAGACACGGAAGAGTCACAACCGGATACGGTGCCCGTAAAAGTTAGAGATGTATAATTTGATATTCGAGAGAGCACGAGTGAGGTACTATAAAACAGCGAAAATTAAATTCTTTTATAGAAGCCCGACATGTAATACACAGTTACGGCCGTCTCCAATATTATTCATCACAGTTATTGAGCTTCTCCTTTCTCAGTTCCGTAGTTTCCCGGATATTGTTCGACGTCAATATTGGAATTCCATGCTATATCTTCGCACCACCGTTTCGCTTTATATAACATTCGCGAATAAGGAAATTATCACGTTCGCCGTGTCACCGTGTCGGCGGACAGCAGCACAGCGGCGGCGGCGCGGCCTCGGAGGGCTAATAAACTTCAATAGAAAATTAGTTTGCAATTAGTTTCTAATTACTTGAGGAAAAAAAAAGATGTTGGCGTGGCCGTCTCTCGCCGCGCCGCGCGATGAATATAATAATGTTGAGTTTCTGGGAAAGAGCCGTCGCTTTTAACCGACTTAGACGGAAGTTATGCCTCAGAAGCAAGATAATAATGACTTTCGAACGTAGCCGACGACCTTAATGGCGTTTCAAATCGGTTCATAAATGTAAAACGGGACGGTTAACGGCGCAGGATATGATTCCGCGTCGACGAAAATTATTGTACCGACAGAAGAGGCAATCTGAAATTGAAGTCGAAATAACGTAGAAATCTCCATGCGAGAGTCCGGGACGGGGGTGGACGACATCTTCATGCTTGGGTGCACCCACAGTACGCTCCGACGAATCGGTAGCATTCGACTGCCGCAAAAGCGAACCCAGTCCGAGTACGTCATCCGGTAATCAAAGTGGACTCGACCTCATCCTCCGACGTAACGGCTATATAAGTATATCAAAGCAGTGGTTTGGTCATCGTTTCAACCGCTCTTCGTTCCTTCCTCCTTCTTTTCCGGCTCTTTCACCGCTCCCCTACCCTCTCCCCTTTCTCTCTACCTCGTGTTATTACGTTTCTCCACATCTTTGAAGGTGCCGTTGAGCAGAAATTATGAGTCCTCATGCACTATGGGTTTGCTCGTCTACTTTCTGCTCGAATTAAGTATGGGGCAAGAGGACGGGGGCAGGGTCAGAGAACGGTCGAATGCAAATACAAAAGCGAGCTTGAACGTTCTCCTCCTCGTCCTCCTCCTTCTCCCATTCCCCTACTCGAGAACTACCTATTTGTTGCTACCAGCTAAGAGACCGACGAACCGGCGACGGCCTCGTTGTTTTCATAACCTCTTTATTTAGCGGAGATGTGTACTTTCCAACCGGCGCAAAGGAAAACGAATATTTTATAATTTCAAATGAAAATTTCTCCCAACCCTTTCCTTCTATGCCTGTGGTGGAACGTACTCGAGGGAACGCGTCGAGACGCACTTGCGGCGAACGATTGCGTTCACTCTGCTTCAGAATGTGCTTATTATACATAGTAATTAAAAGCATTTGTAGAAATACTGCAATTTTATGCTATCTTATAAAGCCTAAGTGTGGACTTATAGTGGAGCAGCGAGGTGAGCTGTGCGGTGAAAAAAAAAGAAAAACAAAGAAAATACATATGTACTTTTTCTTTAGTATGTGTCGAAATGTTGTCACGAATGTTGATTTGTTTTCACCGCGCCGCTATCATCGATGCTCACCGCTCCACTATAAATCTACCCTAACTGATGGCATATGTTCAGCGAATCAGACCAGTGAAGACAATTAAAAGAAGAAACACATTTTTCTTATCTCCCGTTCTCTACAATGGATACGGAAGATTTGCATTGTTCAGGAAATTGGAAATCTAGCCAGAAGTGCAGTCTACGAATAGAGCAAACCGTGTTTTCAGGAAATGGGAAATTCCGACTGAAAATAGTGAGCAACACCTTCGCCATTATGAATCCGCAAAAACTCGCACGTCCGAAACGAGTGGATTTGAATTCGAAAAGTGATCGAGCACACACAGCCAAGTATCTTAGAAATTCAAATTCAATATATTTTCCAGCAATAATTCCGGAATACATTTCGTTGTATTCGGAAACCCGCGTGCCCGCATATGCAACGCGCGGCGCACAACACACTTGAAAACCCCTCTTCGGCGCGTGATGCCTTTGAAAAGCGACCCTTTTTAAGCGCTTCAAGTATGTTCCGCTCCGCGCGTTGCGCATGTTGAATGGGCTTCAAATGTTGTAGCACACGAGTTCCATCGTACGGTTAATCGCAATCGAAGACTTTAAACGCGGTAGTACATGTAGTTTCAAGCTCTACCCTGCTGTGCTCGAGTCTCGGAGGTTCTGTGAACGTTCTTTAGCCAATTTGATTGTATTCGGTATAAAAGAAACCAGGAATCGAAATAAACGAGTACGTTTCTGTAGAATTTTTGTTTGAATTTATATGTTTCATTCAGGAAAATATTACATGTATATGTGCCCGTAGCATATATATTTTTTCAGATATTTTAGTTACTCCTAGAGAATTTTTATTACAGTTTCTAAAATGTCTGTTTTATGAGGACAATATTATAACGATTATTAAAAAAGGTTTGTGTGAAAGAGACAGAAACAAATTAAATTACAAATAAATAACATCGAGAATGCCAATTCAATTGTAAAAATTCTTTAATATTATTCTGCTACTATTCGTTGAGTAGTATTCAATATTTCCTGTAGGGGATGAAACTTTTATAATATTAAAGCATGAAATATCTGTTCTTGTTGCAGGAAAATTGAAATTTTTATGTTCTATAAGTTTATTGAAACTAAAACTTTTAGTTACAAGAACTCTTTTCTACGGTTTCGTCCGTATTTGTAGTATGACTGCGTTTTTTGAGAAAGTTTCATTCTCTGTCCATGCTTTAAATATAATCTATTGCGGAGTTTTTTCATTTCTTCAATCTCTGAATAAAATTAAAAAAAAAAGTTACTTTTTTCCAACTCTCGGAACAGTAATTCATAGCAAAGCTTTTATTTCTTGCATATAAAATTCTTTAAATGTTTTTAAATGTGCAGTATTGCGAACATTTAAAAGTTTTTGATGCGAATATAGTGACATGACGTGGACATTTTTTAACATTTGTTTGGGATTATTTGCTGTTTCCGGTGCACAGGTCTGTTATACGCTTGAATTGTGTTTGTGAAATTTTGTTTGCCAGCCTGGAATTATATAGCATAAAATGTGAATATAATATGATAAAAATCAGTTGCAATGAACCTTGCGACACAACTATGAAATACGGCTAAATGGTTGGAGTGTGCGTGGCTGTGTACGTACTAATGTATTAGGTTGTTGCATATGAAATGCCCGATTTTAGATTGCAACAATTAATAAAATTGTAAAGATGCTTTCATAAGAAATGATTTAACAAATATTTTTATTCGAGTACATATTATAATAAGAACCGCGCAAAGTCTAAATAAATTAATTCTAGTCATTTTTATAACGCAACCACGTGCCTGTTGCTTTTATAGTTCGGTGTTACGTTTAGTGTTAATATCCTATATTCAATTTTTATTTAGATGTACAATGTTATTTTTAAATCAAGTTTATTTCGACGTTAACCAACACAACTGTCGTGTATTCCTTTTAGATGTCTGGAAAAATAACTGTTATGTGATTCTTGGTCAAAATGTGGTGATTAATTAACTTACTAGTCGTTGGTGGTAAAAAACAACTACAAAATCAAAATAACAATCTTGTAAATGAAAAACGCGAATGACCATAATATCCAATTTTTACCGTAACACAATAAAAAAAACTTGAAATTTGTAGATAGAATCCATTGGGTACAAAATTGCGTTTCTTTCTTCATGTATTAGAATTTACAGGAAGTAGAATAGGCTGGCCATGATCAGACGCGTTAGCCGATATCGATTCAATAGCAGAGGTACTCGATGAAATTATGATTTCTATGGTCTCAAAGACAAAATCCTCGACAATTTCTAAAATTAAACTCTCGCAATTATTTTAGTTGCAAATCGTCGCCGCGCCCCCTTGCAACGCATCACAGACTGCAGCGGGTGAAGGGTTAAATTCCGACCGCGACCAAGGAGACAGCTTTTGAGCGTCCCCGAAAATTCCAAAAATACGTGTACGTGTTTGTAAGATGAGCCGGCTCGCGTCGTAATCGCACGGGTATCCGCAACACTCAGAAAGGATCGGATTCGTAGCAATGCGCTTTGCGGCTACGACGCCAATGCGTCGAGGCGTGGCGAGGTTAGTTTAGTTGGAAACATGCCTGGGCGAGCATAGCAAACACGCGCAACTGACACTGGAGGGCCGGCCTCATGGCGGAGGCGTATACCAACATATATACATATATATATATTGTATATAACCCGTCTATATATACACGCATACATACATATATGTACACATACAAATACATATAGATACAGATCCGTGTGTGTGTGTGTGCGTGTCCATCTCCACAGACACATGGTCGAAGCCTGTGTATATACGGCTAGGTATACGTGTGTTCACGTATAGGAGCCGGAGGAACGGCGAAGAGGGGTCGAATAACTCGGTCGTCGGAGACGACGTGGACAAACAGACGTGCCGACGTCCACGGGGACATGGAAAACACGACGGCGTCGGCGTCGGCGTAGGCGGCGCCGTGAAACGAGAAATCCGCGTTTACCCTCCGGCCAGGTTTTCGATTGTCCGGTCTACAGCCTTCGGTCGTATCACGATGAAAATCGATCTGCAGGGACATGAGCTATCGGAGAGGCAGCGCAGACTTCCCGTCATGAAAATACGACAGGCTTTTCCTCATCCAGCGAACGCGATACATTCGATACCCTCGATCTCTCCCCGCATATGCGCTCGCCAGCTAGCGAGCACAGCTACCGAGCAGAGCCAGCGCGCGTATCCGAGGATACGCATAGCGGTATCGAATTGGAAACGATCGCCGGCGCATTCCTGAATGAAAGGAGAGACCCGCGCTCACCCTGGAACGGCTTTGCTGCCCAGACACACTCGTTTGACAGGGAATGCAGGTTCCCGAGCACGAACGGATCAGCCTGATTTCACTCACGCGATGATATGATTGCTATGCTGGATTTCGAGAGCCGGACCCCTGCCCCGGAAAATCGCTCGGATTGAATTAATCTTATTGTTAATTTATTTGTGCCATCGGCTGGGGAAATGATCGTCTTTCCAGTATAGTTTGTTAATCTCTGTCAGGTCGTATCCTTTCAAAAGTTTCAGCGGTAACGTCTGTGAGCTGATTGCAACGAATGTTCCAAAAGTTGTTACACCAGGCCTGGCTCTTAACATTAAACCATTAAAAGTGGTTGGTATGTATTGGCTAATAAAAATAATACTATTTATTTGGTAGGCTGTGGCTTGAGAAATGTCTGATGTGTAACAGTAACGTTAAGTAAACACATGTTTTTCTAAATGAAATTCCGTCAAGGAATTTTTTCAATACAGTATGACAAATATTGAATTTTTTCTGTATATTAGAAAATGCAATTTTTTGATCGTTTATGTTTTTCATTGTCATCTCCATTTTTATGTTTTTCCACCATCAACGAACAGTACGATAATTTACCACCATATTTTTTTCAAACATCGCTATTTGTCAATATATATCCATTTTCTACTCATATAAAAAGAATATACAACGAACAGATTGTGGCATTGTACAAATTAGAATAAAATATTGTTTAATATTCACAGCAAGTATACCAGCAACGTGTCTATCATTATCCTAGAAAGCAGAATAAGAGATTTCCTTAAAGTGAAAACAATGAATTCGTATATTATTAACAGTACGATACAAATCTCTCTCTTTCTCTCCTTGCATGAGATTTCGAGTATTTATTTTGCGAGCGTCACGTAATGTTAGCGAATTCCAGTTCATTTTCAAGAGCTAATCCCAATTTCCTCGAATTTCTCACAATCGGATCACGTTCTGAACAATAAGTTCGTGTTACGACGGATTCCATTCATTCTCCTCAGTCCTTTAACTCTATTCGTCGCTTTCCACGACGTCGTAAATAATTTACTCGCGCCAGGGTGTAGGATTACAGATTCCCGTCGATCGTAAACCGTTAGGCCCTTTTCACATGAACTTTCGCAAGCTGAGCTTATGCGAGTCGCCGTGGTTACCTGAGCGATTTCAGCGTCGCCGGTACTTTGTTTCCTATTTTCTGTTCGTTGTGTGTAATGCGCTTTCTATCCGTGTGCCTACGTATACGCGTTGCCATAAAGACGAGGAACATACTTTAATCTAAAAATCAATAATCAAACTTTTTAATTAATGAAAAATATTGAGCGAGATTATGAGCATAGCGGTGTAAATGAATATAACTCCGTTCATTTTAACAACCTCGCTATTATATTTGCTGCAAATTTTGTATTGTACATTCTCTATTGATGTACTCCATTAAATTTATAATGACACAACATAACGAAAAGAAATACCATATTTTATAGTTTTATTATGACACAGAACAGAATAGAATTGTCTGGTACTACTGAGAAGAGATGTTCACTATTCTGTCTGACTATAACTCACTATTTCTACTTATTATGTTACTGATATAAGACACGTATGTATACAATAGTTTTCCAGATCGATTATCATGGAAACGCAGCTGCGTATGAAAGATGAATATACTTGTACATAGTATAATAACAAATTACAATACATTATTTATTGATACAAACCTATTTGTACAAATAGAAGTGTCATGAAGAAAACTTTGATACTTTAATAGCTAATCAAAAAGGAGGTCTTGATTAATAGAACATTGCTCGTACTTTTTCAGTGTTTAGTTTGCATAATTCTGAGCAACATTATAAATATTATAATTGAGCATTCGAAAAAAAGTTGAAGCAGAAATACCCTTTGACAGATTCGATATTGAGCAATAAACATATCAAATTAGGAAAACTCGTGGTATTCTAACGTAACGATAAGGACACGATATTTATCAGAATTTCGATATTCACGTGGCCACATAAAAGGCATTAAATTTTTATACCCGATGAGCTGACGTCGGTTAGCAGGAAAGCGTGGGGCACCGTCTGCGCGTGAGGTGTACCAAATCACGTGTGCTCATGTGAATTTCAATGATATTTCTCCCTTATGGCTTAACTCGGCTCACATGGGTCGGCTCGTGCCAACTCGCGTGAAAAGCTTTTTAACACTTTCGCTGCTACCGACGCATACGTTACGATCCGTCAATTGTTTCAATAATGCCGCTGACATAACTGTTGCATTTTTGCTTATACCAGGCATTCGATGCTGTTACGCTTGCGCGAGAATGAGAACACTGCATCGCTGCGATAACGTAAATGATCCCTATACAATTCCCATCGAGTATCGATGATCGACATCCTTCGTATTTTTACCTTCTCATATCTCACAATACATTTCTAAAATGTAAAGCACACCTTTATGACTGAATTAAACTCAATGCCCCTCACATAAAACTTTGTTTCTCGATTGCTTAATTTAAGTTAATTTGATGTTTCGTGTTTTTCGTGAGGAACATCATTTTTTAGTATAATAATTTCTTCAAGAATTTCTTTAAGTATATACTAGCTATTCGAAAACTTTCTTTATGTAGGATTAATCTTATTATTACAGTAAGCATTGCTCTCTAAATCGGGTTATCGCTATACGTATTCTCTTTTTATGAAGAAATATTTAAAGTTACCAACATTTGGAGTACGTTCATTTTAACGCACATGAAAAATATCTGGTGTGTTTTTATGTAAGTAGCTCATATAAAGTAGTATCAACGAGGCCATTAAGATCTTACTTACATTAAGTTACATACAGTTACATTAAGCGTCTGAAAATCAATTATCTCGCGACAATCATGATCAACTGCTTAATCCTTGGAGCACGTAATTAAACAGTAGACAATGGTCAAACTGTGCAGTATTATAGCAGACATATTCTAAAAGCATGGAGTAGTACCTTTAGAAAAGTCCGTGTGTCCGGAACGGTCGACTTTCGAGAAAAATCTATAAAGGAGCTCTAGGAATGGTCGAGGAGAGCAGCGGCTACAATTTTATGATCGATCATGGTTGTTATTATCGCGTCGCAACGGGCGTCTCCGTTGCATGGACCGTGGAGTGCAGGGTTACCAATGACCGGGACGGAGCGATAAACGACAAACAAGGACCGTTTATGTCGATCTTTTCGAACGATTTCATGCGCTACGTGTCCCGCCGCCGCTAGGTGGATCTTACTTTTATGTCGTGCAATACGCTCACGCTTCACGGCAATGCGACGTATCAGGAGAGTCCCGACGCTCCTTTGTATGCCGTGATCTCTCCTCCCCTCTCCTCTCCTCTCCTCCTCACCTCCTCTCCTCACCTCTCCTTTCCGATCTCTCTTCCGGCGACCATCTCTGCTATTCTCGTGTGGCCGTTACACGCTGTAAACGTGCGTTTATACAGGTCTCAAACTGTCGAACAGTGTGTCGCTTGATTGCGCGTGCATCCATTTTGCTGGCGAGGCCGTAAAACGTTTATGCGACGGATCGATGTTCGCTGCGCGTTCGCTAATTTCTTACCGTTCGTAACTTCGCTAATTCAAGATTCGATGCACAGCTCGAGGAATTATTGGTATCGATCGTTGTAAATAAGTTCTGCGAAAATTGAGAGCGTGAATCACTTCGGCAAGAATAAAACGAATTATTAGAGTGTCCCCAAAGTTTGTTTCGCAGTGATTCGTACTGTTATCATAGACGCGATCGTCGGTTCGTTAATGTTTTACTAGTTCTGAAGCTTCCCTTCACTTAACCAGGTAATTTGTGTTTTCTTAAATTAACTTATGGGACAGCCTAGTATTTGATAACATGCAAAAATATAACAATATTGTCTGGTGGCACCAATATGCGTCTTTAATCGCAGTATATTGTTTTCCGCCGTGCCAGAAAATTTAGAATGAAGTATGGTAAAAAATTTTTAGTTTCATTGAACAAAAGCGTTGCCAGCGTTCGAAAGTGTCTAGCGACAGCGTATTGACGCGATACTCGTAGCTGCGCAATTTCGCGGCGACGCTTCATCTTTAATAAAAAGATTTTAAAGGGATAAAAGCCTCCATTTACTCTTCACTTTGGTATACGGGAAAAAATTCGAATAAAACCGCTCTCCGCGTTTACCCTTTCATTTAATTATCTGACTATTCTCGTAAAATTATACTGTTCCCTGTGTGTAACTGCGGTTTCCACGGTCCTCGACAGCACCGAAACCCATCCGGCATTGTGTAAAATGTACGTGGGAATTTCCTGTAATAATAACAGAGTGCGGTCGTCGGTTACTACCGGTAAAGTTCAGCAAGTAGGAAAGATTCGTCAAAATTGTTTGCACCGAAATTCCGTGCGTTACAGCGAAATTGAGAAATTTGGTTGCACGTTAGACAATTTCTCATCTCGTCGTGAAAAAAGGCCAGCGGCATCGCGGCGGAATGTCGGATTCGAAACGCCCACCGAGTTCTCTCCCTTGTGTCCGTGTAACGAGTACGAGAAGGGCGTATCCTCTCTCGGAAAATATGTTCGCCGTGGGCTACTAGTTTTAATTAAATCTGCGCTTTCTGCCGTCCAGGTATGCCGGCTGTACAACCAAGACGATTAGCCAACGGTTCCACTGTCTCAACGCGGCCGCGTCACGCATCCTACGCTTTTAAACTGTTTAGTTCCGAACTAAATGTCCATCTAAATCTCTGTTTCTGGCCTCGTAATTATTCGTGACACCGCTTAACTACGCCGAAACGTTTCGCGGTGCTACTCTGCGGCTGATCAAATTATTTGAACCACTTGGACACCTTAACAACCACGCGCTATAACTAAGTAGACTGAGGTTCTTTTTAATAGGTTTAGCAGATCGAAAGTAATGCATCAATACTTTTCAATTACTTTAGTCTTTCTACTATCTTAAATTATATTAGGTTGGCAAGAATTTTTCTATTCAAGCAATGAACTATTTTCCCTTTTGTTCGATGTTCTTTTACCAAAAAGAATAAATAAGAAAATATTTTATTGATTAAAGTTCATCACTTGAATAAAGAAATTCAGTTTTATATTTCACCATAAAATACCGAAATTACTTTCTTGCCAACCTAATATCTACGCATTTTTGTTGTAAATATATCGTAACGGGATACGGTGCGCCACGATCAGACACGCTAGCCATTAGTCACTGAATATCACCCTACCCGAGAAATTTTCAAACTCAGTTTTCTCTAACTGGAAAATTGATATAAAAGATAATGTATTTAACGTATCCTTTTAAATTATTTACAGTTTTAATTCATTTGTCTACCTAGAATAATTGTACTTTCAGTATATGTGAGTGTCTAGGGAAGCTCCGTGCGAGTGGTGCCCATGGGCGTTTTATATATTGCCTTTTGCTGTTTTGCTTGGAAACCAGGCTTCTTGATTGCGAGTTGAGTAAAGTTTGTATTGTGCTCTCTTTGAAATCAGATTCTGTTTATAAACTACCGTTATAAATGTACCTAATTTTCCTCTCTCAGAATTGCCACTTGTGATAAATCGCACAGTGATTAATTTTGCACGAGCCCATTCTATCTGCACCTACCTATACGCAATTGAAAGAAAGTTTCTCGTTATTCTTTAAATTCACATATGCATTACAATCATATAAGACTTCATTAAGTATGAATCAGATGATGCAGAAGCGGATTATAATCTCCGAGCGAACTGAAAATAGTTGACCACTTTCCGTAGCATTTTTCGTTGAGAGAGCCTGCAATCTGTAGTGACACCGGCTGATATTTATTTAGACATGCCTCTTCTGCCAAGCAGAGTGTGTGCACCGCCAGTGGATTGTGCAACGACGGCTTCCTTATTTGGCGTGAAACTGACGCAAAAGCCCGTAGTCATCCGACATCACGGTCCAGCGGTTATGGTTCGGTCCCATAGTGTCTTGTGGCGGGTTTACGCCACGTCGTCTACCGGAGGAAACATTCGCTTTGGCCATGGTTTAAGACGGGTCGAAGGTCTCCCGGGCAAAGCTTCTGAATAGAGTTACCTAACGGCGCGCAAGGGGGCAACAAGCTCCCTGTACTTGGTGTACGTACGTATAGGTACATATTCCCAACCGGCCATAGGAAATCTTCGATATGTACCAATCGTCGAGATAGTCTCGTAGTGGTAAGCCTGTGTAATGTTTGCCGGATGAGCGGCTTTCACCGGCATCTGTTTACCGGACGAACGACTCCTTCCTAGCCGATAACTCGCCCTGGCCTTTCTGTTGCTTCTTTCCTTTTTTTTTTTTTTTGCACAAGTTTTTTTGTTCCACCTTTCCCATACTTTCCTGTGCTCAGTTGCCCGTGCACGGTGCCATTTATCGCGCCACCCCAGTTGTCCCGACAACTCCCGCGGAATGGTCACTTCGACTCGTTTCACTCGATTTTTGCACGTTCATCGTGGTCAATAAGTGTTTAAGTCTATTTTGAATTTTTTAAATGAGTAATTTTTTAATGTCCAAATATGCTCAAATTGCTCACGAAGTGCTCCTCCTCTTCGTTACTATTGAAACAACATACTCTCAATGTCTGTTTGAATGGTTCAAACAAATAATCATCCCACGATAATAATTCTAAGAAAGAGGGAGCAGATAGTATCCTTATGGAATAAACTATAATAAAAATGATGGAAACGTGAATATCGTCCAATAAAATAGTAAATTTATATATAGAGAAAATATATTCTTGTAAGAATAATAGACTAGACACCTCTACGAAAATTACAGTTGTAACTCCGGCTCGTATCCGTGCAACATTTTTGCCTGAAAGTTGAAATCGCTGGCCAGACCGTTCCGACAAATCGCTCTCCAGCCACACAGGTTGCAAACTATACAACCTGCACTCCGACAGGTTTTGTGACAGTATCGTAGTCAAACCCAATCGCGTCGTAGCACGGTCCCCCACGTTACGATTATCGTCCAGACAGTGGAGTCGTACAAACTTGTACAATACATCTCACGATCAATCGTAGCCGGAGCTCACCGAGATCATTCAACAAACGCTATCGTAGCACGTTTCAAAAGAAAGCTGTAACGTTCGCGTAGTTAAATAGCCGAGCAGCTTATCAAAGTCTAAACAACCTTGTACTTCTTTTCATTGTTGAACGTTCCGTTTCGAAATTTCGCGATTCAAAGTTAAACAGGAGTGCTCCTTTTCCCTTCGAATTCCTTTTCCGCTCTTTAAACATCGAAAGTTGGCGGGAAAAATACGGGTACGCGGCCCACGTCCGACGCACGAGAAAAATAATTTGTAAAATAAACTTGTCGGAATGCGTTGGCCCGCGCGACAGCGAGAAATATTCTCGGCTCGCTCTACCGCGAAAGCGTTTCGAAAAAAAAAGAAAAAGGAAAAAATGTGAACACGCTCTGTAAAATTTCAGCTTGATTCGAGGCCTGAACACCGCACACCGGCGATATTTAAACAGCGTGGTGCAGAGGGCGGCGAAGAAATAGAGAGAGGCGTGGGTGGAGCCCGGTGCATAGTCGCCGGCACGTTCGCCTTAAAAATTACTGGCGATATTTCAGACGCGGTAATACGCGGAGTTTAACTACACCCACCAAATAACAAGAGCAAGACGAATGAAGTACTTTGCCTTACATAATTCATTCTCGAGTTTCTATATAGCCCGGCCGGAATGACCGTATTTTCTATGCGCCGCCAGACCGCCTAATCATACGCGCTGAATGCTAAATGTCCACGTCTCTCCACCGGTGCCTTTCGAGCTTTGACTCGACCAAAGTATTTCGCTGGTCTTTTGTACCTCACGCGGCACAATCGTGGAATTTCACCTCTGTTTCGCGCACTACCCTACCCTACACTTCGTCTACTCGCAGAATTTCATTGAATTAAGCGACATCGGAATTTTATCATAAATCCTGTCACATCTGCAGCCTTCGACGACGCTCGCTGCGTACGTGATGTCGAAATTCGGATCACTGACATATAAAAACGTTCGAATTTTTATAATTGTGATAGGGCACATATTCAACCGTGAAAACAATATTGACCTGATTTAGAGGACTGGACTTAATTAAAAATAAAATAGAAAAATTCAATCATATTGTTATGCTATTTTAGACTTCCTAAATTTATTTAGAAGAGGAAATACGTTTTCAATGCAAAAGTATAATCAAGGAATTATAATAAGTAATTCAAGTAATAATCAAGTATAATCAAGTAATAAGTATATTCAAGGAATTATGCAGGGTTTTCCAAAAAATGTATACACACTTTAAACCTGAAGATTTTACCACTCGATTAAACTTGAATGGAAAGCAAGGAAAATTAAGTTAATTAGCAGCTGGTAAAGTGTATTATATATTCTTGGATACCCTATGTATTCGTTTAACTTTCATTCAGTCTATGCAACTGATTATCCAATAAAACGGTCACGTTCTTTCATCTGCTTCATTTGATCCTCAATTTCCAAATACCGATTAAACACATTTACTGCTGAAATAATAAAATACCGTCTCCTGCACAGCAAATATCATTGGCATTAAATAATTCAACGGGTCGAAACTGCAGACGAACGTGCAGTTACAAACGCAAGAGCGGAAATTGGAATCCGGCGTCCGCCTTAATTCGTATTGAATGTTTTAATCGTTCGTTAGAAATTTACGAGACCGTACTGTAAACCTCTGATTCTTTCTAAAGTGAAAAACAATTCATAGGATTAAAGAAATCCATTAAAACCTCCCGACTGGATTACCACGATACAAACTGTCCCGTCGGTAGCGAGAAAGGAGAGAGGGAGTGCGGGGGCGGAATCAAATGAGTGAAACGGATTCTAATGATCCAGAAAAAAATCAGGGCCGTCTCACTCTCTGCGGTGAAATATATGAAAATCATACTAATATTTTGCTATGTTTTTGTCCCAATGTGTTCTAAAATTGCCATGTAATTTTTTACAATGTGTTCCTGAAAGATAAAACATAGAGTTTACTGATTTAAAGTCTGGCCAAAAATGGGCGAATACGTTTTCTAAAATACCATTAAAGACTAAATAATCCAAATGTTCCAAAGACGTTAGAGAAACTTGATAGTTACAATTATTGTACAATGCAGTAGCGAAAGTTAGTGTACAGAAATGTTGTCGGGGTCATGAGGGAACCCGGTATAGTATTTAAGGGTTAACTTGAAGGTCTTAAACCTTCTGAAAATCCCGACTGGATTACCGCGATACAAACTGTCCCGCTCGATTGAGAAAGAGAGAAAGAGTGGGGCGGAATAAAATGAATGAAACGGATTCTAATGATCCAGAAAAAAATCGAGGCAGCCTCACTCTCGGCGGCGAATCGGTGAAAATAATTCGAGTGGGTACTCCTTCCGGAACGCCGGGGGCTACGAGGGATAAGTAAGGGATTCTGTCGTGGCTGTTTAAGCGGCGCAGCTTCGTGGCTAAGATTGGAGTTAGCTCACCCTCCACCGGATACAAACTATTGCATCGCATCGTCCGCCTCAGGATGTCCGATCGAGTTATCGTTCGGTACCCTCCTCTGCTCGCCTTCTTCATCTAGAAACGCGGAACGTACCTACAGGCTACAAGCCACCCCTTGCTACCCGGCTATTCGCTTTCAACCTCGTTCCCTCTCACCGCCCCCACCCCTGTGTAACCCCCTAGCCTCGGCCGATTTTTCTTCTAACCGGAGCTACCATCCGGTATCAGAATAATTCGCATTTATTTGATGCGCGCCTCCAACAGGGCCGCCTCGACTTGCTATAATGAAATGTCGTCGTGTGCAATAAGACGAAGGTCGATTCTTATATTAGCGGAATAAAGCTTTTATTATGTTGCCTCACGGACCCTCGCGGGATCACGATATTGTCTACTTTTAGATCTGGATTGCATGTAGTAGTGCAGCGTCTCTTTGTTTCACTTAACTCAGACCTAACCCAGACCTTGCGTACTCGTTGAAAATAACGTTTGTGTAAAGTAGTTAATATTACTTCTGTGAATGATATTATATTGTCGAGCAACACCGGCTGAGATAACGTTATATTAATTAGTTATCGATTTCCATATTAGTGGGTTTCTGCGTTTCCTGTTAGTGGATGCAATTCTGTATACTGTGTTGCATATTATCAGGGACCAAATGTAACAGTTATTTTTAAATTATCTGCGATAAAAGTCATTCATAAAAAGTTGATTATTATTGAAATTTAAGATAGTGTACACAAAATATAAAGAACAAAATTCGAAGAACAAAACGATTAAAAAATATCGATTTTTATACTTTTTGTTTACGAATAACAGTTATTAGTGTCCTCATCGATAACTGTTATAACTTTTTCGATTGCTCAAAGCAGTTATCGATGAGAAAAGTTCAGTTTGATCGCTCACAACAGTTATTGATGATCGAATTTCTTTTCACTTATTTATAATAATTATTGACGAGAAAATTCATTTTGGTTGCTTATTTAATTATTGAGATGTTTAAATTTTGATTGTAGCAATTAATTTTACGAATAAAAAATTTATGAAATAATTGATTGTTATAACTGTTATGATCCCTGCTTATGATTGTTTGAACGATAGAGATTGCATGGGTTAACTTACAATATTATATTAAAACATTCAATTTTTAAATGAAAGTCTAGCTACTACTACTCTTATCATTGTTGTTTTAGGAATTACTAAAGTATTCTCTTTATAATTTGGTTTGGTGCAGATCAAGATTATTCGATTAGTGTGAGCATGTTATACGAGAATGTGAATGTTTAAATTATTTCCTGCTATATTGATGTTCCTTCGATGACATCAGCTACGTATTATTAGAATAATTGATATGGTTCTCATTGTAGAATACTTATAACAGCATGCAATCTAAATTTCTGTCGTGAGGTTTTAATTTGATTAAACTTTTATAGGACGAGTTAATTAATGATGTGAAAATTGCTTTTTCTACCAGGAGACATGTAAAATACATTAATGTGACAGAGACGTAATTAAGCTTAATTTGACGAACGTCAGCAATTTTATAATGCAGTAAGTAGAGCGCAGGATGCATTTAAATGTGAATTTCTAACAAAATATTCGTAACTAAATACAATTACCTTTGTAATGTAATTTCTGTGCTCGACGTGTAGAATGATTTTGTTCTACATACGTCATATTATATTTTCTGAATATTTAATGTCGTTCTAATAATCGCGAGCAGAGTGTGTGTATATTGAAATCAGCGTGACAAGAGTTTTGAAACTCTTACATATGTATTTATGTCGATATATGTAGTTTGATTTAAATATTTTGTTCCGATTAATAAAACAATGGGATGATTTTTTCATTTCTTAAATGAGATGAAATTTCATTTTCTGAGCAGAAATACCGGATGCAAAGGGAGTAGAAGTACATATGAATTATAGCTATAAGTATATACATACGTACAGGTATGAAACCCTTATCAAAAGTTAGGGTACGTCAATGCTATTGCAAGAATATGAAATAGACTCGCTCTGTATTTCCATGTTACTTCCCTTTTGTACAGACATACAAGCTACCAGTTTTTCTCGTCTATGGATTAACATTTGATTTCCAATGTTAATATAATTACGCATTTGAAGCTCTCTTGAAAGTTCGCCCATGAAAGTTTCGAATTATAGTAATACTTTAATAACATAACATAAAGATACCAAAAACTATTTTTGACATAAAGATACCAAAAACTATTTTTCAGGAGAAAACAAATATTTATTTCGTGGCCTAGCCCTAAATTGGGCGAAGCAGAATCGATTTAGCTGGGTTGTTTGATAAATTTGCATTTTCGCGGAAGTAACAGAGAAATTGAAGCTCGCGGAATTACCGTTGTTAAATTACGGAAGAGTATTTAAGTGACTTTCATGGAGGGCTTTGAACGAAGTTTGTAAAATTCCTCTTACCGGCGACTCCCGGATACCGTAATAGGAAGTAGCTTCGAGATACATCACTCACCTGAAACACGAAAAGGGAAAAAAGGTGTTATTGCATCGCTTGCAGGATATATATCAATTTAGGGAGAGGAATCTACGTTTCTATAGAGAGTCGAACAACGAGGAACGAGTGAAAGTCGACGCGAATTAATGCCTGTCGGACGTATTGCCAGGCAAAACGGTTCGGACAGGATCGATCTGCAGATTAAATTTTCATTTACCGTAACGCCTGTGCCTTTGCGTGATAATGGCGTAAATTCGCCCGCTCGGCTGCATCGCCCGGGTTCATTAAAGCGGGCTGGCTCTCGTTTAATCCTCGTGAACCAACCGAAATCATGTTCGATAAACATTACCGCAATGCAGCGATTTTCTTCGGTGACTGAGTTAAGAACCGTCCAGCGACCGGGTTTACTTGACTGGTTAGAGAAATTCCCGTTTACAAACTACTACTGATCCTTTGAAAATTGTTCGCCTATCGGCTGACGATTACGCCCAGCCCGGCCCGTTGTGTGCCCGCGCAAAAACTGTAAGCCGAAAATGCGTTAGGGCAGCACGAACTCGATGTTTGTTCTTTAAGGACGCCGTTAATCCCCAGGGCTTTCTGCAAAGCCTTGTTTGGTTCTCGGGAGGGCGATGTGCGTTTCCATCGCCGGAGACTTCAACGATGGCAACGTAATTTCTGGTCTTAACTCCTGAAATATTTTATTACTCGCGACTTCGAATTTACGTTTAAGTGGCATTGGAACGCTTTAACGCTGCGCCACCGCTTGTAAAATGTCCGGTTTTATAGATTTAATCTTGCAATTATCTTTCAATAGGGAATGATTCAATTATATTTTTATGTCAGCTCGTAAGGAGATAAAAATTGTGGCAAAAAACCAAAATAAATTCTTGTCAATTTTATAAAGCAACGTATGATAGCCACTGTTATTTCAGATTCTGAAAAAATGGTCTAATTTCGTAATAACAAATAATACAACAACGTAAAAGAGACGGAGCCACTTTTTTGGGAAAATTTTGAAACACAATCAATTTACAATGTGTCCGATAGAAATTAAAGTTAGTATACATGACAACTAACTAGTTTTTGACGAGATGTAACCGCGAATTCCGAAAAAACGTCACATTTGCCTATATATTCGTGTAACATCACAAACTCCAAAGAATCCAAAGAAGGTTGAAAAATAAGGAGAGCACGTGGACAATATAGATGAATGACGAGCACTGTACGTGCATGGCAAAAACAGGCTCAAAATTCCTCCTCTCCGAAAACCAGCGGCGTCATTCCTGTTCAGTGATCCATGCGTTATGATGGATCGGTCGATTTCTAATCATTATATTCGCTCGAATCATTTCATTCGCCGGATCACAGCCGTGACACATTGTACAAGATGGAACGCGGAGGAGATGTCAGTGAGTTTAATGTCCGCTTCGACCCCTCGTGAATTACCTCGCAGAGATTTATTAAAACCGTAAAGCAGAAGAAATGGCTCCGGCCGAGCGTGATGGTGCTCTCCCCGTTGTTCTCTGTGTTGGAAAGTGGTACTGGAAGCTCGTCGAGGAATGGGCAACAAAGAAAAGAGAACGAGCCTGTGCCTGACGTTAGTGAGCATGGGGAGGGGAGTATGTTCTTGGTCAAGCTTGTCCGGTCACGCTGGATTAGTTCCCGTTTTCTAACTCGAGACGATGCAACCAGCCAATTAAAGTGCCGTTAACCTTTCTCTGGTCCGTTGTTCCAGCTCCTCGGTTCATTCCTTTATCCGCGGAAATGGACAGATAGCCCGGGTCCCTAACAGTTCTGCCCAACGGAGAAAAGAATGCCACACAGTCTTTGAACCCATCAAACCGAACGATTCTCTTATTCCGACCTTTTCTCGCGCTCACAAACCGTCTTCAATTCAAGCAATATTTGTTTTCATTTATTCAAAATTCGAATTTAATCGTAGCGAATAATACATTCCGTGTTTAATATCCGAGCACTAATATTCTATAGACATAATAGTAGAGCACAAGCTCTAATATTCAATTAGCTTGTTAGGAAAATCATAATTAGACTGCGAATCTTCATGCAAACTAAAAATTTTCTTCGTAAAAAAAAAGTTTCTTTCTATTTTTAACAATTTTGATAAATTGAAGATAACACATGGACGTTCCTAAATTGTCTTAATATCGTTACTGTTTTAAATTACATCCGCCCGTTTTTGTCATAAATGCATAAAATCCGCAGTCTAATCATAACAATAAAACAATACAATAAGAACTAATAGTTATCCTATACATATAACCAGGTGTATACCTATATTTCTAGACCTACATTCACAGTAAACGGTTATCATGTCACACCTTTCAATCATTTAGTAAGACATAGTGGAATCGCGTTTGGAAAGATACTGTTAGTAAATAAATCGCAGCGTAATCGGGGCTAGAGGATGTTTGAAAACATTCCACAGCATTGAAGGACCTTATCATGTTTACTACAAGTCTCTCACTGGTGATAAACGTATTCTGCTTCCATATTTTAGTTTTATACGTTTTTTCTATCCGCGATCTTGAATGACCTTGAGTAATTATATTCACTGGATGGTTCCATTTAACAAAATGAAGGTGACCTTGATATCTCTAAAAAAATTACATAGAAACAAAAATTGTTTTGGTATCGTATGAGCCCTATTTTACCATTCAACTTTGTCCTTAAGACATTTAATGTATCTTTAAAAACAACAAAGACACTTGAAGTGATAGCGTTAGGTGACTCACCCTGTATATAAGAAATAAAATAATATATAGTTGACACCAACCATGATTATAAATCGTAAATCAACAATTTTATAGTGAGAAAGATTTGTCAAATTTTGTTTGTAGAAGCGTGTGAAGAGCGCGACACGTAACGAGTGAAAGATCTAACGAGACTGTGGAAAGAGAGGCGATAGTGCAGGAGTTTCCCGATATCTGTAAAGGGTGCGATCCATGATCGACATCGGGACATTCAGGAGGATCTCGAAAGTCGCGAGGCAGAGCATAGCCAAGTAACGAGGGAACTTATCCCGGCGCGATTGCGGGAGTTATATGTGGGATATTCGGTGACGCGACGACTTTTTCAGGGACGTCAATATATTTGTCCCAGTGTGTACTTTGCTTCGTCTTATCTGGTTCTCTTTCCGCGCAAACTCAAGTTAAAGTAAAGCAGTGGCTGGCTGGCTGCCAGCCAACCTCAGTTTTTTCGATCGTGAAGACGAAGCGCCGCGCGGAACGTTACAACCCATTGCACACGCCAAATCGTTTCTGGTGCCTGGTGCACCAAGCCAAGTCCTGCCCACCCACCTATCCCTAATGTCACAACATTATTCGACATACGGGAATGCGAAAGTTGTTTCTTCGACGATAATTATCCACTTGTCCGGTCTACGGGAAGATCAAACCTCGGTCGACTTTCTTTCCACCGGCGGACCTTGCACTCGTAAAAGCGCCGTTTCGTATTGCCGCGAAAGTTCTTTGAAACACACTGACGATTAGATGCAGATCCCCGGGTACTGGGCTCGTTGCCGCAGTTAGAAACAGAAATTACTTTCTTGCCTTCTTTATTCATTTGTGTAAGATTACAACAAATAGACTGCTAGATATTTTTTTGCAAGATTTTTTCCACACCACCCCTTAAATTGTATTATTCGATAAGAAAATAATTCTTGCAAAAGATGAAGTCAATCGGATAAAAGCTCAAAAGCTGATCTGCGACCTTTTTGTCACGGTTTTATTGTACTTTAAATGAAAGTCACTCTTTGAAATCAGCACAAGCAGATTAATTTAAGACTTTTGCACACAGTTGAATTTTCTTTGTTTTGAAACATTTCGTTCATATTGTTAGATGCTTAGAATACACGGTTATTTATGGATACTAGTAATTTAGTAGAAATTGTTTAATATTGATACGACTCACAATGTCGATGGATTGATTTATTCAAGATGTAATATTTGTTTATTAATTTGTTTATTAATTATTATTCTATTCTATCAAATTTGACTGTGGCAATACTGCATTGAAATCATGTGTAATATGTCACATCTACATAATTGCATCAAATGTTAGTAGTTAGTACTAAAACGACATTCTAAAATTCATATAAATTTGCTAATAATGAGAAACAACGCAGAGAATTTTCATTGAAAATATTCTGTAAAAATGCTCTATTATATTACCATTTTGTATCATTTCAATAATTGCATACCTTTCATGTAATTCGATTAAACGAAGAAAACGATTTCAATGTGGTTGCAGGGAATTTTTAATCATTAGAAATCGTAAATTATTGTCCCAAGGGGTAATTTACTCATTGTAGATTAAATTTTGTTGAACAACGCAGAACCGCATTTAGTGATTTACACTTCAGGAAATATACTATTTACAAAACTTCATCACCTAACATTATGCCCCTTGTGATTCTTATCTCCCCTAGATTCAGCGTGCTCTCGTCTTCGCGCTTTATGTAATTTATGAGACCTCCTTTATATCTGTTCCATCCGCAATACATATAAATTCTATTTAACGAGAGTGACATTTATTGTTTCTCCAGTGTGATCTAGGTGAAGGAAGCACATTATAAATGGTACATGCCTCGCAAAGATTTGAATTTGTTTTCCTTAGAATAGCTGTTTAATCTTTGTCTAAGAGGGAGTTTCAACAATTGGATTTTGCTTTGAAAATAATGATAGGACTAAAAGCATTTTTTAATTGTGAATAAACCTTTGTATTACCCCATTGTGTAAAAGCATTTACCACAGCTACACTTTCTTTTTAGTTTAATGAATTCAATCATGGAAAAATTAAGATTTTTCTTAAATATAAACATAAAAATAAAAATATACCAACCACAATTATTATGATAAAATAATTGTTACAGACGAAAAAAAATTATGAAAATATTATGAAATTATTCAGGACCATGAATGAATGTAATTGAATATGAAATTTGACACACATGTTATGCGAAAATTAAATGTGCGAAACCTTTCCAACTCTTTCTAAAAGTTAAGTACGATCTCTGTACATTTTTAATGGAGTATTTCAAGCGAGGAAGTAATTACATTTTCCACTAAACGGAATCATTTAAAATAACTTTCTTTCGTCATTGAAGCGGGTCAGTGGAGTGGAGATGAGTCAGAGTGGGAACGCGTAGTGGAGTAGGGAGCGCTGTCGCGCAGAGTGGGGATCGCTGAACGCGATCACGTACTACAGAGCGTCGCGCGGGGAGGTGTAACGGTTAAATTTAATAGTTTATATCTCCTAAACGCATAGGCTTTTTTAAAAAAAAATTCTAAATATTGCATTGTCATCCAGTTGTGAGCTATGTTTAAAATTTCAAGTCTCTAGCTCCTCGGGAAATTAGTTTAAAACCAATTGCAAAATTTGTACCGAACAGACAAACAGACAAACAAACAGACAGACAAGAAAGCGAGCTAATAAAAACGTGGTAAAATAATCTTGCTGTTACCAGCTCCAGAATCGTCAAATAAAATTGCGATTCGTTTCGCCATTCTCGCGCTGAAATTAGATCACGAGATCTTGTGCTGCGAGCGTGTATTGCACGCGTGTCCATGCGTGGATTAATTTAGTGTTCCCCCGAGTATCTTGTATCACCGACAAGTACCGTAAATACGGCTATTTTAAATCTACATCCTGCAAAGGGTAGTAAATTGCGAAATAATTACGCTTGCCTGTACACCCCGACTGGAAAGGGTCGGTTGTACGGGGAACAGCAAAGGGGTGAAGAGAATATTCTCCATGGTTTCGAGTGTACTACACCGGTCCGCGTCCCCTCGACGGAGATAATACTTCGTTTTGCAGAAAAATGTGTAATGGTCCCGCGCAACGCATTACACGGCCAAGGAGGAGGCGATATGGTCGTTCGGAAGAGCATTACCTCCAAGAAATTTTTCTTCCTCGGTTACCTTCGCGGAATGTTCTATCTGCGGCAGAATACGCAACGAGAGACCCTCAACGTGTTGTTTTATGTCCACTGTTCCAGTAAGAGTAACATACTGCGCTATGAATAATTGTAGCCTCAGACATACTTTCGCACTTTTCTGAAAGCCGTTGTGATAGGTGAGCTGTTCATTTACCAAATTGATTTGCTCCACGAATTAATGGATAGAAAAAAAAATGGTAAAATAATTTTTGTCGTTTAGAGGTAATGAACTTTAACCACTACAGAATATCGACATTTCCGAAGTAGCACTGTAATATAAAAAACTGCAAAGCTTAATTTCAGAAAGACCGCCGCTTCGTACTGTACGTTCGAAGAGCCGAGGTAAAAGAGATCGCATTATCTACAAAAGAAAATGTATATAACGACCTTCGTGCAGTCCTCGTATCCCGCACAAAGCATCAAAGTTAACATTCTTTGCTATCCGTCCTTCGCTCGCGCATAGATCTTCCATTTCGAAATTAATTTGCACAGCGCGCGGGAGCGGCAAATACGAATTCCTCAATCAGAAAAGTTTCCCCATGCAGAAACACGCTTTACTTTCATTAATTATCATATCTCCGGGCGACTTTCGAGCGAGGTGCTCGCAAAGACAACGTTTCTTGTACCTTTTGCAGGAATTTTTCGCTGGCCGAGTACCGGACGTGTTTACACTGGCCGATTTCTCGGGCGAGTTCGTCAACGATTTGTTTGTGAATGCGAAATGCGGGGACGGGGAAATCTTACAGAAGTTTGTCGCGTGGCGGGATCTCCTCTTTCTTTCGTTTTGGCAGAGCCAGAAGCTGAGCAGGCGAGGGGAAGTTAGGGGGCCAGGGACTAGGAGAAGAGAAAATGGGAAGAGCAAAAGAAAGCAAGGGCACACCTCCGCCGTACGTTTCAATTTGCGAGGCAATATTTTTAGCGTACGCTGGGCTAAGTTCGGTGTTTTATAAGGTCGTTACCAAGGTTGCGCTAATCTTCACCCTAGCCGCAAGCTTCTGGCAAAGTGCCCGCCAGGAAAATATTGTTTCACTGGTCTTATCTGACTTGCATCTCAGCCCGACCCCCTTACTACAAAAGGGAACTCCCATCCGCGTTTACAGTGTTGGCTGCAGGTAGCAGGAATTTCATATTCTCAAAGTGAAAAATTTACTGTATTCCTGGGCAACCGGCTTGCGGGACAGAGGAAACGAGAGGTTGTAGAGATACAAAGACCTTTGTAAAATAAGCAAATTACGACCCTACCTGAGATGTCTTGTTGCGAGAGAGGGCGTCTTCGAGGCCGCGTACAACGGCCGTTTATTATTCATTAACTCGTAAATAATGAAACATTAGCTTGAAAGCTTAATGTGTGAGAACGGCTGCCGAATGTTTCTGAATTATGTGCCCTCGTTCGCCGGTATACGGTAATTTTAATCTCTTAATGAGAGCTAGTGTGGCAAGGCTCTACTGTTTCACTATAAATATTTGACTTCGGCAATTTTCTACCGCTGCTACCGACTAGAAATATTTGATCCGAACAAACTCGTATAACAATTTGTACAATCATTAACGCGTGCATGCTTTTTTCTGGAAGCAAAGTAACAAGTTTATTAAAAAATGTCTAGAAAAGCAAAAATCTATTTCGAAAAGTGCTAGATCAAGAAATCAAATCCACGGCATGCCCGTCGGATTTTGTCGCATGAGTTTATTTCAATATTATCATTAATCAGTATACATGAAATCATTACAATTTATATGCATCGTTGGCTCATATATGAATTGCTAATGACCCAGAGCATGGAAATGTATTATTGCATTCAAAATATTAATCATATTCTGCGTCGTCTTCATAATTCACTGAATGCGAAATTAATTAACTAACTGCGAAAGTATTAAATTCGGTTACAATTATGCGAAGAAATATTTACCACTGATAGCTGACACTTCTCTGAAAGACTGGAATTCGCACATTAAAATTGATGAACAAAATATCTATCTTTATTACTAGGGATGGGATCAAGTTCAATATGTACTCACGAATCCGAGTCAATATCAATAACCAAGTTTCATTTCATGGGTTTCGATTACTACTTAAAAGCAATAATGTTTCAATGATTATATTTGGAAAGTATTCATTTTATACAAACTGATATCGAACCTCGGAATGAGTACTTACAAGTTTCGAAAAGATACTTATAAGTACTTCGATGTTGAAAGGAATCGAATCTTTCACAAGTAGTACTCGAATCTTGCAAATCAGGACTGCATAGTAGGCTTTAAGCACTTCCTTTATTAAATTCGTAACTATTTAAGAATAATATTTCCGATAGATTATGCAATTATAGTTATACATGTTGAATTAAATTATGCATTAGAGGATAACATAATTAACTTTGAAGGTAAACAAAATAATGATTAGAAAAATCAGAGAATTTCCGGTGCGATATTCATAAAAGTTTCGAATCTGTTCGACCAAGATTCGAATGTACTTGCAAGTATTATTTCCGTCTACCAAAGTACTTGTAAAAGGTTCGAAACTGTCTGGCATAGGTTCGAGTATACTTATGAGTACTATTTCTGTTTTCCGAAGTACTTATAGATAGTTCTTAATCCCATCCCTACCTATTACACCAAAAAATTCTCATGTTTATATTTTATGTGTGTGCGTGAGCTCTATTCAAACTAAAACTATTAAGATCGTTGCATTATGAAAACGTTTTCTAGAAAAGTTCTATAGTCAGTATATTAAATAAAACGTTGTCGCAACACTTTCAATTTCTGGAAAATGTTATAGGAATTTGATATCCGGAGAAATCTTTTAAATCAGCCTCCTCGGAGAGGCTATCTGCCAGATAAATCCTCCATATGCGGGGACATGATTCCCTTATTCGATTCCGATTAAAAGAACCATACGGAATGGGAAGGAATGTAACGGGTCCCCCCCACAAGATCTCTCCGTCTATCGCAAATACCTTTAACGACCCTCCAGAATGTGGCCGCTACGCATTTAACGCTTTTAACACGCAAAGTCACGTGGCGTAATAAAAAGGCCGTTTTGAATTTCCTCCCCGGATTTAGCTGCTTAACCCGGACGAGGGTGGTTGTTCTTAGCCGGGCGGAGGCTCGCGTGCCTGCTCCAGCTTCTCCGCCTATTCTTCTTCCTCTTTATCGTGCCGTTGGGGCGAGCAGGAGGCATACAATTACTCAGAGAATGAAAAGGCTGAAGAGAGAACGGAAGAGTAATAGGCGCAATGGCGCGTTTACACGTGGCATTCACCCCGTTAATGCGGTACTCGTCGCCCGAGTACCATCCTCAGGTTCCTCTTCTTTGCCTACTACCTTTTTTCCTTTTTTTCTCCCGCTCCCTCCCTCCCTCTCCCTCTCCCTCTCCCTCTCACTGTACCCCTCCACCAACGGCAATGCACGGAAGACACCGCGTGTATATAGTCCTCGGGTGGAATAAACGGCGACGACTATGAGGACCTCCGCGTTCGTCTATTCACTTTATCCCATCGAATCAGTTATATGACCCATGAAAGAAGTCTTTATCTCACTCGCAATTAGTTGCAGCCATAATGAGTTCTTGTGAAACTCGTAAATCCTGATAGGATTACAAACGGACTCGGTTACGTTGCAGTCCACTTACCGGCAAGAACGATTACCGGCCCGCAATCCCCGAGAACGTTCCCTATCGAGCGAATCCTTTTTCCCTTTTTTTTTTTTCGTTGCAATTTTCAATGATCACAACACTACCGAGCGATACCCGATACGAGAGTAACCAGCCAGCCCCGTGCCCCACAAGATATTACGGCGAACCTGCACCGGCACGTCGCTCCGAGTTTAATGATCGCAGATATCTCGCAAACATCACGTACCACGAAATACGCGAACGTGACCATAACGTCAAATGATCGCGAGCACCCTTCCTTGCTCGATCCGGAATTCGGGGACCAAAAGTTGAAGCACGAGCCGACCGTGAGCACGGCTGTTCCGAATCCAAATAAATATCGTGACCGTCAACGTTTCTTTCCGCGTTTCAATTACAACCTGGACCAGATACTACATATTGTTCGACTTTGAGGCCGAAGAATAACATCGCGATTATTACTAAACTGCGGATTTCATTTGTTGCACTTTA